>NC_084794.1:239831218-240499551 GCF_963169125.1 Humulus lupulus
TAGATAAACTCACAACATCTGCTCACTTCTTGCCGGTAAGAACAATTTATAACACTTAGCAGTACGCAGAGCTTTATGTGGCAGAGATAGTGAGATTAGATGGAGTTCCAAAGACGATAATCTCTAATAGAGGAACAATATTCACATCAAAGTTCTGGGAAGGTCTACAGCGTGCAATGGGCACTAAGTTAAAACTAAGTATGACATTTCACCCTCAAACCGATGGTCAGTCAAAACGCACCATACAAATATTAGAAGATATGCTGAGGGCATGTGCTTTAGACTTCTCGGGGTCATGGAGCAAGTATCTTCCATTGATAGAATTCTCCTACAACAACAGTTATCAGGCAACGATAGGCATGGCACCTCATGAGATGCTATATGGACGGAAATGTCGATCACCAATCCATTGGGATGAGGTTGGTGAAAGATGATATTTAGGACCTGAGGCTGTAAGAGAAGCAACTGAGGCAGTAGAAAAGATAAGACAATGAATGATTGTCGCTCAAAGTCGCCAAAAGAGCTATGCCGACGCTAAGAGACGAACTGTTAAATTTTTAGTAGGTGATCAAGTATTTCTCAAGGATTCTCCAATGAAGGGGATTATGCGTTTCAGAAAGAAAGGAAAGTTAAGCCTGTGGTTTATAGGTCCTTTTGAGATATTGGACAAATTAGGGCATGTAGCATATTGGTTGGCATTACCGCCATCATTAGCTGAAACGCATAACATTTTTCATGTATCGATGTTGAGAAAATACATATAACATCCATCCCATGTGCTCGATTATAATGCTCTGGAGTTAAAACAAGATTTTAGTTATAAAGAAGGCCAGTACACATTCTAGAGTGGGGAACTAGGGAGTTAAGGTCCAAAAGTTTCCCTATAGTTAAAATCTTGTGGAGCAATAGCACAGAAAGAGAGGCAATATGGGAATTGGAGGAATATATGAGGGAGAGATATCCCGACATTTTTGGTTAGTAAATTTCGAGGAAGAAATTATTTTTAAGTAGGGGAGAATTGTAGCGTCTCAGAATTTTACTTAGCTAGATAGTAGTAGTAGTAACTTAGTATTTTAGTTTCCATGGTTATTGGTTCAAGTCGAGATTTAGTTGGAAACTCGTAGAGATAGTTATGAATTTTATAAGTTTAGCCTATAGTTTAGAAATATTAATTTTATCATAAGGTTTGATTAATGAATATAGTACTAAGAATATTATTTATTAAATCCTAAGGATTAGATAGAATAAATAAGAACGTGACCCTTGTCACATGTAAGTTTATTAAAAATTTAAGTTTTTTTATGAATAAAAATAATCATGGATAAGTCTAGGAAGTCTAGAACCTTCCCTCAGCTGTTAGGATCACGTTTTACTCAGTGAAAGTGGTTTAAACATATTCAAGTGTGCAAAAACGTGTTTGAAATATTAGTGTATGTCGATATATCGCAGCTATAGGGGTCGATATATTGCCTATGACTAATACGAAAAAAATGTCGACTTCGTACGAACAAAACCACGGACCCTCAGGATTATAATGTAGGCGATATATCGGCTCCAGTGACAAATTTTTGAATTGTCGTGGAATCCAAAACTAGAAAGAGCCATCAACAACTTTGACTTGTTCCTGAACGTTTTTGACCGAGTTCTGGGCATTTGTTGAACGAAAAATGCTATTTTTAATAATTTATTTATTCATTGAAATGGGGGTTAGTTTCACTCCTAGAACTCTATAAATAGGACCCTTTACTCAGCCATTTTTCATCATATTTCAAGCACAGTTCAGAGCCTCCAAGCTGTTAAGTTCATTGTAGAGAGAAACACTAGGGTTTTGGGGATAGAGCTTTCAAATCTAAAGCTTTTCTAAACACTTGGGAAGTAAGATAGAGTGATTTTTCAGTGTTTGAGGTATATATCGATTCTCTAAGATATCTAAGGTACCGTTAATCTTCGGGTTTAGTCCATTTCCATCATTCTTATTCTTTCCTTTTATTTCAAAGCCTAACTTGTTGTAATGACTTTTGGTTAGGTGTTCAGACTTAAGGATTTTGGTAAGTCTTTATTCCAATAGTTTAGATCTTCTTTTCTCTAGAGAACTTATGGTTTCTTATGTTTGGTTTTAGGAGTTTCCAATCCTCGTCTTGTCTCCAATATTCCGATTTTTGGTATGGAAAATTAGGTAGTTTAGTTTACGATCTAGTTTATGTTTTGTATGACCTAACATTTCAGGTACAATAAAGGGGTAAGTGTGTCTGGACCTAAGGTGTCCAATGACGTATGACGGACTTATGTCCGGTAGGCTCGGTTGCCAAAATTTTATGACGGACCTAAGTTGATGTCCGGTGTATGACAGACTTTTTTTCGGGTCTTAATTGCCACCCCCTGTATAAGCACTTATCTTTTTATTATATCTGACTTGTTATTATGATCTGTGACCTATAGTTACGATTATAACTTATGACCTATGATTTATGACTTAGATTATGATTTATTATTATGACTTAGGCTATGATATGACGTAGGGTTTTATGATGTTGTATGATTAGTATAAATAAATTTTGTTATGACTCTTGTGAAATTTATGATATGTTGATTAAATAATTATATGACTAACTCTTGTTTGTATTTTCCTTACTGGGCTTAGAAACTCACCCCTTATGATGTTGTTATTTCAAGCAATTAAAGACAGAAATGCCAGTGGCAAGTGGGACCTTGGAGCTTTGTGATGTACTCGTGGGGACCATATAGTCGAGGAAGATTAAGCAGGTCTATTTATTTATTTATTAAAGAATTATTTTACTTTTTATAAAACCATGGATCCATATATTTATTTTCAAGTTTTTATTCAATAAAGGAGCAATATTTATGATTATGATCCAATGATGTGTTCTCAATAATTTATGAGAAATTAGGGCGTTACAACAATCCTGTTTCCAATGCTCCTTCTCTTTGCAGTGAAAGTGCTTATCTTTACCTTTCTTGTTTTTCTTTTTCTTCCCTTTTGGCGTAT
The DNA here is from genome assembly GCF_963169125.1 of Humulus lupulus. NCBI lineage: Eukaryota > Viridiplantae > Streptophyta > Magnoliopsida > Rosales > Cannabaceae > Humulus > Humulus lupulus. The sequence goes on from NC_084794.1 coordinate 239,834,226, forward strand.
GTGCACTCGTCTTTGCAGCCTTTGAAAGCCCGGGGTTGGTGTTTTGTCCACCTTTCCTTTTGTTTCCAGCTTTCGAAGATGAAGCTAGGTTAGCTTCAATCTTCGTTGGATTAGCAGCAGAAGCATTAGTCTTATTTTCTCCTCCCTTACTAGGTCCACCTATGATAGACTCGAAAGTTTGAAGTTTGTTCATGAGCTGCATCATACCATAGGTTAGTTTATTCATCATATAGTTGGTGGTGAACAACAGGAAAGCTGGAGATAGATTATTGAGGATTAAACCAACTTGAGTCTTCTCATCTATAATTGCTCCATGCAGTTCAGCTTCCTGAATGTAGTTGATCATCTTGATCAGGTGATCACGAATGTGCTAAGATGGTGTCATCCGAGCATTGGAAAATTTCTTGGTGGCCTCAAAATGAATCTGCACGGACTTTGCACTGAACATGTCTTCGAGCTGATCCATGATTTTGTAGGCCATCTATATATTCTCCATCTTTGTCTTGAGAGTATCAACCATACTAGTCAACATTTAGTATCGTGCCTTGTTATTGGACGCCTACTAACACTCATATTTTCTCTTACAGACTTGGTAGCTCCTTCAGCTGGAACTTCTAAGGATTCCTTAGTCATGACGAACTTGGAGTTGTCACCAATCAACACTATGTTGATGTTCTACTTCCACTTAAGGAATTTTTCTGCAGTGAGCTTCTCCATCGAAAGTTGAGAAATGATGGGAGTAGACACAACCATACTTAAAACTACCAATTATAAATAAAATAGAATTCAATCACATTTGCTCAATAAAACTTATATGTATTATAATTTAAAGAAATACACAACATTTACCATAAATATGTAAGATATGGAAAAAATACCAAAATAATCATATCTCTATTTGTTTAGGATTTTAACTATTCTATGATATCATTGTATCGGTTGGCAAGAGTAAAAAAATATCATTAGTTAAATAGAGTTGTAAACTCATTTAATAATGGACACCATTATTAACAACCTACTATTGATCAAAATAAGAAAAAATATCTTCTTTTATGAGCTAGACTCACGGTTTCGATAATCATAGATTTAGTCCAAGTAGTCACCGTAGGGGTGAGTCTAGTAGAATTTGACCTACAATTATCTATCTTTCAAAATCTAACATTGTCAAAATAAATAATGAACACCTTCCATAGGGGGGAGAATCAAAGCATCTTGATGCCCCATTAAGCTATTGATCTTGTTAAACTAACGGTGGAGATCAAATATAATTTTTAAAATAAGCTCATTATTAAAATATTATTTTATTACTAATTTTTGTAAATTAATGACTACGGGTCTTCAAAAAATTGTAAAATTAAAATTTTAAAACCAAATTCATATAATCTTCTATTAATTCTAAAGTGTTGCATTGAAACAAATTCAATCAAATTAGAATTAATTTGTTGCTAATCAATATTTAGGTTTAACTATTATAATGAACATATACAATTAAGTCCAACTCAGGCAAATGAGCCTTAACAATTGGGCTTGTATGGAGGAGGGTTGGGTACAGTATGTCATTCCCACTACTAAGCCCCCCATACTTCCATTCAAGTTCCAAATTACAGGAATTTAAACATTCGTTTTATAAATTGTTATTAATTGATTAGGCCCACTATAGTCATGTAAAGCAAATGGGCCTTCACAAGTGGAACCACCCACAAGAGAGAAATTTAAACTTTACATTTTCTAATGGGCCCTAATAAAACCTATCATTTTATGAATGTTTTATTTAGTAAAATCCATATATTAAGCAAACATACGGGTCACTATATGCCTCTATGCCAAATTGAAAAAATACCACATATAGTGCAAACAGACATGTTATACTTGGATGAGCCTAATCATGTTATTATATGAGCAAGTTTATTAATTTATGCAAAAATACCACAATATATTTTATTTGTAAGAGTATCACAATTAATTTTGTAGAATTTAACCAAAATTCAAATTAATTAAATTTTTAGAAAAATAAATTAATCAATTTAAATGAAATTTATCAACAATTAACAAAAGTTAATTTAAATTTCATTTATCAACAAGTTTAGGTCATTTTGAAAATGTTTAATTTAATTTAAATAGGATTTATTAACAATTAACGAAAGTTAATTTAAATCTCATTTATAAAAAATATTTTATTAATTAGTTTGCAAAACATGATATTTTTTAAAAATTTAACCAGTTATAAATTTTTAAACAAATATCACTACCTGTTTTTGAAAAAATATTTTAAACAATTAAACAAATTCAAATATCCATAATAATATATAGTCAACAAATTTTCAAATTTCAAATAATTTAAATATTTAAATCCATAGAATAATCAGATATTAATAGTTTCAAATAAAAGATTTAAAAAATATCAAGTATTTAAAAAAATATCTTTAATATCTGATAACTTAATTTGAATATTTTAATATATTACAAGATTTAAAATTTATTAGTTAACCTATTCTTAAATTTAAATTTGAATCTTTGCAGAGAATATCTAATTTTTAAAGATCAAACAACTAAAATATCGTATTTTAAAAAAGATATTTTTAAATGATAGAAAAAATATGATATTTTTGTATTAACCCACTAAAAAATACATTCAAAATTCAAAATTTAAGAAAAAAGTTATCGCAGGGCGCGACCAGTGAAAGTTGATGGCTGCGGCCAGTGGTTTCTTGTAACGCCCTGGATAGCCAAGACCGTTACACTGTGTGTTTATAAAGTGCCAGACTTGCTAACCAAGTCTATTAATTGAAAGCGTGTCATCGAAACTGTAGAGGAACTAGGGTTTAAGATGTTTTGGTCTCAAAAGCTACTCTTTCATTAAGGAACACTATTTGTTTACACGGGATCCCAAAAATACAAGTTTAAAGATCGTTTATAAAAGTTATAAGATTCAGATACAATAACTAGCCATACTAAAGCAAAACAAGCAGTTAGGTAACCCTTGTCCTGATCCACTCCTCGACCATGGTGATCGAACAGCTGGTTATGTACATTCCACCTCGGAGCTCTCCACCTCAGGCTTGGTCCAATCTGCCCTTGCCTTTACCTGCACCATGTAGCACCCGTGAGCCAAGGCCCAGCAAGAAAACACAACAGCAGAGCATAAGCAATTAACAAACAAATCCATAACTCACATTGCATCACAAGTTCTCAATCATATAACCATTCTGTATAACCAAATATTCAACATACTAAGCATATCAATTCATATCACACATCACTGCACAAATGATAACTAGGGCTAGCGCTCACACACTACAAGAAAAAACAGTATTCATAACACTTAAAAACTGCTATCTGGGACTATTGATAGCACTTCTGAAAATGCTAACATAGCCCTTGTTATTAAAAGTCCAGTCTTTTCTATAACAGTTTTTGAATGTTATGTTCGGTGTTATCTTAAACTATTCAATAACACATTTTTAGATGCTATAATATTGAAATAATAACATTTAGATAGAGTTTTTGGTTATAAATTTGAAATTTAATCTTGTACTTTTTTCATAACACTTTTCAACTGTTACATTTGATTATTTTGATAACATTTTTAGTTTGTTATATTATATAAACCATAACAATTTTTTACGCTTATAATATGTTTCTAAATCATAACATATTAAGGTTTTTTATTGTGATAATGGTACTTATAAGTTTTTTGTTTAATTAAAAGATTCATTATTGTATTTTGATAAAAAAAAAATCAAAATTAATCATAAAATATAATTCTCAATAGATTGATAAACCATAAGTATTACATTAAACAATAACTAATTCAAACTCTAAATGTGTCTATTTCATGAGATCTTAGTTCTAACTTAAATTTGAAAGCATAACATAATAAAGTATTATAATCTTGAACATTTTTTACTTCAAAAATGAAAAACAAAAAATTACAAGATACACAAAAGTAAACCATGCACGAAACTTGCTCCATCCTTCAATTCATCATCCTTTGTGCACTTGTCTTTGTTGTGAGTCCATTTGTTGTGCACTCGTCATATACCTGTTTCCCTTTCTTGTTTCCCTTTCTTCCACAGGTCCATGTGTAATCCTCTTTGCAATAAAGCCAGTTGTAGTCCACAAAAGGCCTGTTGCTGTCAAGCTTATGTTAAGCTCCGTCTTTAGAGCACTGTAAGCTCCAGTCACATCTACACACCTGTAATATTCGAGTGTAATAATGGAATCACACCAGCAATTACTTAAAGTGGTAATTCTAGGGCTTTTATAAAAAAAAAAAACAGAACCAAATTGCCTTGTATTAATTAAAATGTCACAATAGAGTGAAGGTATTGTTCTGTTGAGATTATATATGAAACACCACAAAGAGTACAAAGCATAAACTAAGCACAATGATAGAAGTCAAAGATAAATTCTTAATCTGCATAATTCTTGCTAATTTATTCAGTAAAAAATTCAATTTTGTTAGTAAAAAGGACTTAATTACTAAAATATTAAAATTTTAGGGACTAAGCTGCTAAATTGTAATAAGTAGAGTATTGTTCAAAGACTAATAGAGACAAATACCCAAAGTAAAATCATTATGGTAAGGTTCAAAGAGATATTACCACTCCTAATCCAAGCATTGTGTAAGTTGTCAAACCAAATCCAACTAGAGCATTTTTTCCAAAAGCGCCCTGTGGATACATGCAAATAGATTGTGACAAATGATCTACAAATTAAAGTAATTCTAATATGATACTTCTAAGAGGACTTATAAAGAGAAATATGTATGTTTCTCAAACATGGAATTTCTAAAATAATTTCCCAACTAAATTCATAATACAATTTCAACTTATATACAGGCCCAGGGAGAAAGCTTGCACTCAAATTAAACAAATGGTCAACTAATATTTAGAGTGCATAATAATGTGGATATAATCATTGGAATGGTGGTATTTAGATTTATGGGTTATCTTGAAGACTGTTTTGTCAAGAAACTTGCCACCCACTACAACAATCACAGGGTTCAAAACATGGCTGCACCTAAAATGCAGATTTGGATATTATGATTTTACATCCAAGCTCTAGAATAGCTGTTGATTACAACTAGGCCTCAACCATATGATTCAAGTGGTTGAGGTAGAAGACACAAAGGAGAATATTACCTGCACAGCTCTTCCACCGTCAAGAAATAAAAACGTAGTCCAAATGTAGGTACATTGTAACATTCTCCATTCCAAGTAATCTTGTTTCAAAGACATCAAATTCACTTTAGATGACCCTGAAAGAAAATGGTTTAGAAAATGATCTAGCCACTAATTTTGAGAGCTATGTGTTCACGTTCTCTTCCATTACTTTCCGAAGTTTACTACACTTTATTTAAAGTTATATATTCCAAAAAATTCTAGTACTGTTTCATTCACTTATGGTATATTTTGATGAAATAATTTCCTTTTAAGGAATAATGACCTAATTACTTGAGTTGAGATTATTAAGCTTCTTGAACTTTGATTTAAAATGTGAACACTGCTAGAAAACATTCAGGCAAGGGTTACTTTAGTTTTGATAAGAAAATGTGTGTCACTGTGGATATGGGACATGCCTAACACATCTAATTGCAATTGTATTGTTCTGAGTTGGTGTGGTGGGGCAGGGAAAGAAGGGCAAGAAATTGTAGAGAAAAAATGTATTAGAATTTTTTTCATAAAAATATGACATAGAATCCTTATCATGGTATATTATTTTGTCTCTGTCTTGATAATAGAATTTACAAACTAATACAGTTATAAATAATTTACTTAAGATAGTATTTCAGGTAATGAAATGTTTAGTGAACCACTAATATCAAAGAAACATTCATTAGAATCAATGTTTTTCTTTGAGGGGCTTATCAGGGATCTAAAATGGCTCTATGATCAACATTCATTCGTTGCATTCATGATTAATTCTAAGTAATCAAATAAAAGGTCAATGGATTTTGAAGCTGGTACAAGAGATATTATTTGATAAAAATTGGCTTTAAGCAAAACAGAACTAATTAAGTGAAGATATAAATCATTCAAAATTTCTCATGGTTTAATCAAAGATTTCATTGGAAATTTTCTTCCATGAATTTTATATGAATGGAACCTTGTTTCTTAATTAGAATCAAGAGAAATTATTGGACACAAAAGTTTTCAATGCCAACATAGAATTAGTAGGAGCATACTTACAAAGCAATGTTTAAAGAAAGTGATAAGAGAACAACCAGTAGTAGAAAAATTACTCTTCGGAACAAATGAAACAAATAAACACTTGTGAACAACCATTTAGGCTATGATTTATTTATTCATAGGCTTCTGTGGCCGTTACAAATTTCAATTATATTTATATATTTATTTAGATGAAGATAGAAAGCAAAACATAAATATCACACCAAGACATAATTCTTCCTAAGATATAAATTCAAATGAGCAATTTCTATTTACAACTTTGTCAAACAATTTCTTGTATCTTAAAAGAGAAGGTAAAGAGTATGATCTACATTGTTTTCTACCAAATTTTGTTAGTGCTATGATTTATTTGTGTAGAAAGAGGCTGTGACTTTTGTGGCAAGACAAATGATATTGGTATTGAAAAATATATCTCTACATTTTGTTGACAAAAAACAGCCTGTAAATAATGAAAAATAGCCTTCAATAAGCATAATTTTAGCAGATAATAACATGTCCTATTATGCATCAATAAGATTGGAAGAGAAGATAATGATTTTAAATGGTTATGGCTACTCTAATTTTGATATGAAAATGTGTCCCTTCAGATATTAGACATGCCTAAGACATCTTATTACAAATTTGGTTAGACAATACCATGTGATTCCACAAGGACTATACCTCACTTGACCCCTTCTAGCTAATTTTCTCTGTAGTCTTGACCATTCCTTTCAATGCAATAGATATATCTGTCCTATACATCTTATCAAAGACTATTGGTTGTAAATACACATATGAATGGGGATCACTACCATCCTAAGTTCTCAAACTCAAAAGTATCAAGCTAATTTCATGACTTTTATTTGATTGGAACTTTTTTTTTATGAATATATCATAAACTACTTGTCCCAAGTTCTTGGTCTACATTCTGTTTTGGTATTTTCAGAAACCAAACAGAGTAAAATTCTTGACATAGATTATGATCAGCAATATACTTAGGAAATTAAAATTAAATTATGTGTGCCTCATCACGAAGATAGGAGATAGTTTGTTTGTACAAGAAGTCGTCACATAAAAAAAGTGTATATTCTTTTATCAAAGTTATATTTTAATCGAGGATAAAGCCTTTTCTCTAATCATAAACCCTTCTTGCTACTTTTCTCAACCTAATATTCTATGAAATAGTGATTAAAATTTCCTCTCTATTACTGAGCAATAGCGAGGATTTTAAATGTCCTCTCTATAGTTCAGCAATAGAGACAAAGTATTAGCGAGGAAGTTTAATGACAATTTCATTATCGCTATTCGATATAACAAGGATTTAGAAAGATTTAGCGAGAAAAAAATTCATCTCTAAAACCCGATTTTGTTATAGTGCCAACACAAAATGATATTTCGGTTTCTTTAAGAAGGAAAAGGACCCTAAAAAGAGAAGCAACTCGGGCAGAGATGCTTGCAATACAACTGAAAAGGACCTCAAAAACTATACAAAAAGATTATTACACCATTTACAAGTATATGTTTTTAACAATCTAATTAATGTACCAATCATCAAACAAACCAAGCAAACACAATTCAATTATAAAATAGTTATACTAGATAAGTCTATATAAAAGCAAACACCATTTTCCCTAGACTAGCATCTAACCATCTGCCAATATCAATTCAACTAATTCAAAAACGCATGCATGTTTTCTTCCTTATCTCGCCACAGCACACAAATTTCTCAGATCCTACTTCACTAAGACACACAAGTTCTCAACCTTCCGTTATCACCACAGCACACAACAATAATCTCAGAACCTACTTCACTATGGATGAATATTTAAGATATTCAAACTCCTCTAACATTTGCATAATATTAAAACAAAGGTAAAAGGCATACCTCTTGCAAAATGCAAACAAAAGTAAGAGTCTCTCGTGAGAGATTGCTTGCACACCAAGTATTTTGCCTCTTCTCTTGGAGGCAGCCTACCAAAAAAGTTTTAACTATATTACAAAGAGAATAAAAATATAGAGATAGAGACATATATAAGCAATATGACAGCACCAAACAAAAATCTCATTATTTATGATCAAAACCCATACAATCAATATTATATATTTTCACATGAATAAAAGTCTGATAAAATCATATTATAGAATATGCATAAATCAAATCTGTAAAATCCAAATTTCATACACAAAAGCCAACAAAAGGACTAAAGAAAAGGTAATCTAAATCCATATTCTCAAATCACAAACATTAAGTATTAAGCACCATATTCTTACACTTAAAACATCTCTAATTTTTCTCTTTGTATTCTCTTAATTAGAAACAATTCCAACACAAAAAATTATATAAACCTGAACTAAAGGGGAAATGACTTACCTTCATCTGCTGCAGCAAAATAAATTATTAAAAACAAAAGCAACAACACAAACCAAAGAAATAATCTTTAAGGAAAACCAACAAATTAAAGCCCACTTAAAGGATCTTGACACAACCATAATGTGAAAATATAAGGTTTATTTATAAAAGTTCTAGCAAAAAAAAAAACAAACATATTATAGAACAGAAAATATAAATAAACAATATGCAAGAAAACATAAAATTATGTCAAATAATAAAACATAACCAGTCATGTAATGAAAATTTGTTACATAATGATTAAAAATAAATCAAATATCACTTTAACATACATTTTAAATCAAGTTAATGGTACTTTAGTACTTTACAAAACACAATCAAAACTATGGTTCTTTTAACACATATAAAAACTAAAATGCACTTTAGAACAAATAATAGCAAAATTTTCTTTATTGACTTACTTTCTGATTAAAATTAGCTCAATGAAAGGGCTAACTTAAATATATGTAGGTAGCAAATGAAAATAATATGAAGTCACTCAATTTCTTAATTGAATAGAGATGAAATAGAAAGCTCAACACCTTGAATTTGATCCAAACTAAGTGTAAATTCTTGAGCCAAAAACTTGAGTCTCAAAGAAAATAAAGATGGGATCAAAAGTAAGAGCAAACTCAGTAGGTCATTTCTTCCAATGCTGAGAGTAGATAAACCATATACATAAAAGAATTTCATGATTATAAATGAAGCATACTTGTATGAAAATATTTCACCTTGAGTTTTCCAATTTCCTTCAAGCTTAACATCACTAGATCAGAGTCTAAGTGCATGCCTGCACAAAGAATTAAGAACAATGTCATCCTAGAAAACATTAAGAAAACTTTCAGCATCACAGATGTACTTACTTCAACAACCATGCAAAAGATAGAAATCAAAGCTAACTAAGTGTTTCTAAGTCATAATACAGTGGCCAAAGTTATAAATAGAAAGTGCAAAAAGTAAGAATTAAGTATTCATCAACCAAGAATGAGACAAATTAAAAGCTTAACTAATATGAGAGGGGCAGGTATATGTCTAAACATTCACAAAGTTTTTTTTACCAAAACAAGCATGTTCATATGAAATGAAAGATACAAATGCTCAAAAGCAGAAATGAAACTAAGTTGAAGGGCCACTAAGATATGCAATGTTAGAGTGTCAAAAACAGAAAAGAGAAACAATAGCTCCACCACTTGAACCTCATACATGAAAAATTCCTTGTACCGTATTTGCAATTAATGCTAAATGTAAAATAGAACTGAGAGGGCCAATAGAATTGGTCTAATATATTCACTGAAAATACAATGAAAAAAGAAAAGGCAAAAAATGCATAATCCATTAGTCAATCCAAAGTGAAATCCCTATGCATCTCAGCTCACAAATGACTTTCAAAAGCTCAATAATAGCATTTGAATTAGTATGAAATTTGTACAATGAAAATTATTCCTAGTGTTCAAGTTATGTATCTATGTCCCAAAAAAAATAATACAAATTATACAATAAAACCACGTATATTGATCATAATACCAACTCAAAATTAGTTAACTAAAACTTTAACACATTCACAAATGAAGTCACGTGATATCTGTGTAAAATGAACCTCTCAGTGGCCTCAATTCAGAAAGTGAAATTCTTGTGACAGACTTTTGTTCATAATCTGAACACCTCCTAAACAAACAATTATTTCTCAGTTATGATATTAAAGTTGGTTTGCAATTAAATATATAAGAAAAAGATATTGTTGAAATATTCACTGAGGTGAGGAGAACACAAATCTATTCTGACTTTTTCACTAATAATTGTATAGTGGATTTAGTTTCACTTTAAAATATGCCTCAAAATATCTATAAAAAAAAGTGTCAAACACCCACTTTTTTAACAATAAATTTATATGAAAAGACTAACCCACGAAAAAGATCTTTCCCAAATTCATTGTAATCTCTAATAAGAGTTTCAACTTCCAAACCAAGAATCCCAATCACCGTTGAAAAAGGGACCCAAATAAGTAAATTTAGAGCTCAATTTATTAAAAAAAAAACAGAACTCTTAAATAAAAACACTCAATCAAAGACAATTATATTCATTATTCCTCAAAGTTCAACTACTTGAACAAAGTCCCAGTAATTTATATCATCTCATATCCATTGCAATCAACCTCATTTGCTTCAAATTGAACACATCCTCTATCAGAGTGCTAAAATAAACAACAATGTAATGACACTGAAAAAGAAAAGAAAAGAAACAGCTAGAAATGTAATGTGATGGATTTTGGGATTTCTAGAAACTCACCTTCAAGCTGGTTCTCACTCAAGTCCAAGAAATCAAGCCCCTTTTTTTCCGAAATCCATCTTATTTGGGTAATTTACTGATCTTACCGATTAAGAGGAATTAGCTCCTTTTATACAGAGGATAAGTTAGAAACCAATAGAGCTAACGAAACTGTTAAGAAACAGTAAAATAGAATAACAAGGCCAAACAACACAAATACACACATATATATATATACATATACATTGATGATCTGATATGAAATTGAAATCTAAATTAAAAATTACCTCACAGTTTCGAATACTCTGGCCTGGTTTCGTGCTTCCAGTAGGAGAGTTAGCAAGCGCGCGACTCGTGAGGGAGATGGCTGGGTTCTTGCTTCCAGCAGGAGAGACAGCAAGCACGTGACTCGTGAGGGAGATGCCTGGGTTCTTGCTCCAGCAGGAGAGACAGCAGCGGGAGAGATAAACAGAGAGGGGGGGATGAGAGACTCAACGACTACAGCACGGGCGTGGTCGTGGTGTGCTTCAGTTGCGTGAGTACCGGCGTGAGGGAGGCTTCAGGTGTGTGGTTGTGGTGTGGTTCAATGGCGCGAGGGTTAGAAAGCCGAGAGAATGTGAGAGAGCGAATGAGAGAAAGAGCAAGGGAGAGCGAATGAGAGAAAGACTGAATGAGAGATTAGGGATAAGTTTTTGCCGCCGTTGTGGTGTGGTTCAGGCGCTGGTAGAGATTAGGGATTTGAGAGAGAGAGAGAGGCATGCGTAGGGATTTCAGATTAGGGATAAGTTTTTTTTTTCATTTGCTGTTCTTTTTGTCAATTTCAGGCGGCAAAAAGAGTTTCATTTGCCGCCTAATTTTTTTTTACCGTGTTTTTTTTGTCTCCGTGTGTCTCCATATCAATAGCACTTCTAAAATTATGTTATATTTTAATGTAATATTTGAGCAAAATTGTTGTAGTGACAGGCTGCTCCCTCTATTATCCCACTGACTCCGGCCCGCCTAAATCGAGCTCAGTGAATATTAAGCTGTCCTCGGCTACCAGTGGCCAAGCCGCGCCCTATGCGCAAATATTATGTACAGCACTCTTAGGCCGCTTTTACCTGTCCCATGGCGTAATACAATCATTGACACGATACAAATCTCGGGAGCACTTAGTCCCATCACAAACATATAATTGGGTACAGTTTTCTTACCTTTCAATTCACTAGCTTTGATCCCTCGACTCCTTGAGCACGATCCCCCTCGAGCCCTAGCGCTCACCTAAACACAATCATGGGCCAAAGTCATCATCAGAGCTCAAGTCCAAAACCTAGCCTCGGGGTCAATCCCGAGCCCCCGGGAAGTCCTAGTTCCACCAAATAAGGTGGTGGAATCAAACCCCAAACCCTAGGTCAAAAACCCTTACAAACAACCCTAAAATCCCCTTCAGAAGGCAGGGTAGCGCTACAGCGCTCATGGGAGGGCGCTACAGCGCTACAAACAGAAGCAAAACCCCATCAGCAAACTTGGCCTAGCGCTACAGCGCCCAAAGGCTAGCGCTGTAGCGCTAGTCACAGACAGATACCACCCTCAGTTCTCCTTCTTGCGATTTCCTCGAACCAACCTCAACCAAAACTCTTCCAACTCTTTCCCAAACTCAAAAACAACCTTATGACCATACTCCACTCATCCCAAGCACCCCAAATACCTAGAACTCAAGCACATGCATCCACTAACTCAGAATTCACCATAGCCACTCCTAAGCACTAAAACTCAGCAGAAACCAGCTGAACAACAAAGTTGGAGTTTAGAATTTATACCTCTGGTGGAATTTCGACCTCAAGGTGCCTCTAGACTTCCTTGGCTCGCTCCTCCTCAGCCTTAGGCCTGAATTTCCCTAAAGTTCCATGCAATTCAACTTAAACACCATAGCTCAAAAACCAGAAACAGAAACTGAAGAACTCTAAAGTCTTACCTCAAGTGTTGATGAGCCCTTGCTAAACCTCTGCCAATTCCCCACACTTAGCTTAGAATCCTTGATGCTTAGTTTATCCCAGCTCTCCTCTGAGCTTTACTCCAGAAATCCTCAAGAAACAGGTGAAGAAATATAAACCGACCTAGAGAACTCTCTCTGTTTTCTCTCCTTTCTTTTCCTTTCCTTTTCCTTCTTTTTCAGACTTCTACATTTCTCTACAGTTCCCACTAACATAAAGCCTTGGTAATACTTAACTCCTGTAAGCCAAATGACTATTATGCCCTCCCTATTAAATCTAAACTCTTTACTCCACTTAAGGGCATTCTAGTCATTCTACCCAATTCCCGTTAACTCCTCGAGTGTCTCTAATATTTCCCGCTTAACTCCCGATACCTAACCAATCGCCAATAATATTCCTCAATATCACAATAGATCCCAATATATTTACTAAATTCCCATTTATACCCCTAAACTCACCTCGAGCCGGGTATAATTCCCCGCTATGACTTTTCCGCTACTTTGCTCACTAGGATCGTCTCGAGTCACAGATCACAGATATATCCACATAATAATGTGGTCTCGACAATTACCACATACATCAAAGCAGTTATGCCCATAATGACCAAAATTACGATTATGCCCTTCTAACCTAATTAGGGCCTACATGCTTACTAATACACATAGTCATGCATCCCAGATATTCAAATAGTCATGTAACATGCTTTAAATCATAATCATGCATCTTAATCATTAAAACCACACATAATTCCCATTATGCCCTCCAGGCACACTAATCAAGGCCCTTAGGCCTTATTAGTGAATTTGGGTCATTACATTTATGGTGGCCGCGACCACTAGCATCGGATACACAGGTTGCGGCCACAGCCTGAAAAAAAAATTTCAATAAAATTTTGTGTAATCTTTCAATTAAAAAACATTTTAAAATAATTTTTACCATGTTTGACATCAAATAAATCATTTATATAAAAAGTATTTGCAAAAAAAACATAACAAAATAACTCAAATTTGCTAATAATCACATAAACAACAATATGCATCATAAAAAAAAAAAATGAAATCCATCCAATTATTCAACACATCAAATAAGAAAATTTAGATCATGTTCATGCATGAAAATAAAGATTACCAAAGTCTCTGATACCAATCATTGGGAAAACTTTTATAGAATCTTGTTTATTTTCATGTAAATCATATATTAAACAAATTAATATAAGACAACCTAGAACATGTTTCTATAATTGTATTTAAATAGAGATAGTGATAAGAACATTTACATTATATGCAGCGGAACGTATTAGAACTTCCTTTAGTTTCTTTAACCCTTGAATCCTTTCTATCACAGGGTATCACCAAGAAACTGAATCGATCTTCATATTTCTTCACAGTCGTCCAAAGTATCCTTAGAAGCACCTAAACTAGAGTGGGAAATTCTCAACACATGAGATAGATACAAAGAGAATAAGAAGATAATAGAATTTAGAGGCTTAGAAAAGGCCTTTGCTGTAGAGAGAATCAAAAAACCTAGACCATCAAAAATAGATCTTCTGATCATCTGTCAAATCATCTCAATCATTAGTTGATCATCTATTTTCAACTCTCACTTAGCATTCCTTTTATAGGCTCAATCAAGTCATTCATTTTAATTAAAAAATCAATAAAATAATAGTTAATATCATCCATTAGGTTGAAATTATCATGAGCTTTATGCTCGTGAAATTTCCCATTTAATTATAAACTCGTTGGACTTAAAATCAAGGCCCGTATTATTTACTATCGATTAATTAATTAAATAATTTTTTAATTCCTTTATCAAACTAATTATTTATAATTTTAACCTTGATTTAAATTTATTTATTAATTTACACAACAATTTGTCTTAATTAATAAATCTGCCATAAAATCTCTTTTCTTCTCTAAATTGTATAACTCTGTGAAACTATCCAAAATTGACCTCGTCAACTTTGATAATTAAATCAAGTAATTAAGACTATCTAGATGATTTTATCCAAGGTACAGTGGGAACAATGGGCCTATGAAATTAAGCTCCAATAAGTTATGATAAATTTAAAAAATAAATTTACTAACTTATTAATTCCTCGTGACTCCATTAAAGACTCAGAACTGTACTCTTAAATTTATAGAACACTCTAGAACCAATATAGATATGTTATTAATTATCCATTGTTACAACCATAACTATCACTCAATCCTCTATAGACGGTCTACAATGAGATGAGACTAAAATACTATTTTACCCCTCATTGTATTTTATCCTTAAAACACTTAGTTCCTTATAACCAGTAATTAATATTAGTTTACTGAAATGAGATCTCTATCATTTAGCACATTGAACCAAACTATAAGGAAACCATCGTTTTACTTCTTCATCAGAAGCTATAGATGTTCATATCTATGATTAACACTCCCACTCAATTATACTACCAAGATCCCAAGATGTAAGTATGGGCTAGTCCGTAGGGTAAGGTGGTAACAAACAAGTCAAAGAACTGAAATAATACAATTAGTTAGAATACTAACCACTTAGAATTGAGATTGAATTGACCTATGGTCAAATATATGATATGACTGTAATAGATAATAACAGTATGTTTACTTATCCTGTCTACTATTAATGTCGGTCCAGTCCGATGTAACAAATACATCTGATCTTATCTACTTTGCTAATGTTGTGGAAAGAACAATCACTACAATGTGTAAGTATATCATATTGTAGATTGGCAAGTCAGTGTAAATAATGTGCACTGACTAATCTTACAACTAACTTATGTTTGAACATATCATCATATTTATATTCAACTATGATTATGCCACTATAAATACGAATAGCTATATGTTTATGATTTAATAGAAATTTATATTAACAAATAATCATGAATATGAAACATGTGAGCAAAGTGATTGACTAAGTCAAAGAATAATTTCTAATCTTTTATTGATAATAAAATGAGATTACAAAGAAATTGGGTTTTAATTAGGTCATAAAACCCCAACAGGAGGCCACAGGGATCAGACAAGAAAGACTGCAGATTGTTGTGGAATTTAGTACGCAAGTGCACGCAATCGTAACAAGTAGTAAAAGTGATAAATATAATATCATTCCCAAGAGGATTATTTATTTG
Organism: Humulus lupulus; assembly: GCF_963169125.1. NCBI lineage: Eukaryota > Viridiplantae > Streptophyta > Magnoliopsida > Rosales > Cannabaceae > Humulus > Humulus lupulus. The sequence continues at coordinate 239,850,165 of NC_084794.1, forward strand.
TTACCAACAATTAATTTCTATTTCTATTTGGGCAATGAAAACTTGAATATCAAAAAATAAAGGAATGAAAATAATATTAATGAAAAAGCAATTAAATAGACTAAGAAAACAAATAAAATAAATTAATTCAATTGATGTAATCTAGGGTAATTAATTTCATCATCTATCCACTCTATTAAGTCATTAGTACAATTTTCATTATTATTCTTCTTCTTCTTCTTGTGATAGCAGGATTACAAAAACAATTTATATTCTTACTAGGTTATATAAATCTCAACGTATATGCAAACTTTCTACATCTCTGTGATAAGTTTCAAAATACATCATACATTAAGAACAAAAACCTAAAAACTACACTAACCGTACAGGTACTCTCGTCAAATATTGAAATTTACATCTAAACAATTATAGCATAATTAATTCTCACTTCTTACATTTTTAGATAAAAACATATGAATCACCCAAATGGTTATCAAGAATTCACAAGCATTAAACATAAACTGAATAGATCATAATTATGAAGTAGAAATCATAAAACTTGCATTGAGTAATAATAGAATCTCAAGAGGCTACAATAAAACCCTAGAAAATAAAATTAGTTCATACTAAAAAAAGAAACCATTAATGACATATGAGAAGTATAGAAGGAGAGGAAGAATAAAAATAAGAATAAAGTTAAGATCTGCTTATCTTTCTCCTCTCTAGCTTTCCATGAGTCTTTAGGGCTTCCAAAACTGACCTAAAACGTTCTAATAAGATGTATTTATAGTGCACCAACCTTTGAGTGATGACATACCAAAAATATCCCTCAAAAACATGATTTTTATCATCAGTTGGCGTCGGACACAGTCGCTGTAACGCTCTAGATAACCAAGACCATTACACTATGTATTTGAAATAGTAAAAGACTTGCTAATCATGTCATTTGAATGAAAATGTGTTCCTAAAGACATAATAAGGATAGGGTTAAAAGATTTTGATCATAAATGGTTAATTTTCATTAAAATAGATGTTTCGTACATGGGATCCCAAAAACAAGGTTTAAAAGACAATTTACAAACTCTCAAAAGTTATATACAATTAGTGGCCACTCTAATGGAAAAGTACAAGTTTTAGGCTTCTGTCCCTGTACTTTCCCTCGGTTGTGGTGGACGAGCAGCTGACAATGTACACCTCATCCCCATAGCTCTCTAACTCATGGTAGGTCCAGCTTACCCTTGCCTTTACCTTCACCATGTAGCACTCATGAGCCAAGGCCCAGTGAGAAAACCATAGAAATAATACACAATCAACGATGATAATCAATAAATTCACTAGACAGTTAACCAGATATTCAACAAGCCATAGCATCAAGCTAACACAGTAAACATTTATATTCAACAATTCATCTCAATCAACATGCAATACTCAGGTTTGACGCCCTTAGGTCGCACCCTCTATTTAATCCACTGACTCCGGCTCGCGTAGGTCAAGTCCTGTGTTTATCTAGCTGACCTTGGTTCACAGTGGCTGAGCCGCATCCTGTGCGCAAATTATCAGCCTCGGCTCTCTTAGGTCGTTCATTTCATGCTCACATGGAATTATCACAGTTATACAACATATGTATTCAAATACAGGGAATCTCAGTCCCATCATAGCCACACAAGGGTGCAGTTTTCTTACCTTTAATTCTGAACGGAGATAATGGAATGGTCCCGAGCACAATCCTTAGCCCTGAGCCTTGGCGATAAACCTAGTCACAGTGTCCAATGGGTGATCTCTAACTTCCAATCCAAAAAAAAAAAAAAAAAACTTAGGAGACAGAAACTAGCCTTCGGGACATCAATTTATACTAAACAGGGTAGAAGAAATTGTCTCGAGCGCCTATGTTTGAACCCCCGAGCCTTACAAATTCTAGAAACCATTCTAAGTCTAAAATCCCTAGGCGGGTCGCGACCTGAATTAGTGGGTCGCCACTTGCCCCCAAGTCAGAGAGGAGAACCTTAAGCCAAAGGGGAGGCGGGTCGCGACTTGGCTTAGTTGGTCACAGCACACCCCCATCTCAAAGAGCATCCCAGGGCCAAATGGCCACACGCGTCGCAGTGCGCCCCTTCGAGCCTAGAAATTATGTGTTCCTTCCACACATTTCCCAACCAATTTTCCTAGAATTTCCCCAAAATTCCACTTGAACAAACCTCCCCGATCAAGTCAAGCTAGCCATGAATTTAAGACCTTAAATCACATATTTAAGGCATAAAATAACCCAGCAAACTCCACTAAAAGTGCATACAATTCATCTCATAGAAACCTCAAACAATGAACTCCACGAACCTAAATTCAATCAAGACCCAGAATCCTACATAAACAAACCCAGCAGAATTCAGAGATTAAAACTAGAGTTCTTACCTCAATTATGACTCAATTCTTCTCTGTTTTCTAGCTCAAATCCCCCGCTTGAATCTCCCCTAGCTTTCCTTCAATGAACTCGAGCTCAAGCCTAAGCTTACTTCCCTATTTCTTTCTTAGCTTTTACTCCTTCGAGTCCTTCAAGAGTGAAAGTGTGATAGAGATAATTAAAATTGGAGTCTTCCTCATATGTCTAGTATATTCCGAATGCCCAAAGAGTTTGGCCGACCCTACCCTTAACCACACACAATGACCAATCTGCCATTCTAAGTTAGCTAGTCCTCAAATTGTCCCTAGGGGTAAAATGGTCATTTTCCCCCAGTTCCCGCTAATTCCTCAAATGTTCCTAATATTTACCAATGAATCCCATCACCCCATTAATTACCATTTATTTATTCAATATCTAATAATTCCCAAAATTTTCTCCAAATTCCCATAAATACTCCTAGGCTTACCCCGAGCTAGGTATTAATCCCCGCTATGTCTATTTCGCTAATCCGCTCACTAGGACCATCTCGAGTCATATGCTGCAAATATATCCACATAATAATGTGGTCTCAACAATTTATCACATATAATCACATTTAAGCCCACAACGGGCCAAAATTACAAATATGCCCTTATAAGCTATAAAGGGCCCACATGCATATATAATACTCACAAACATGCATGTCACATTGTCATATAATCATTTTAATCATGCATGCCACCATAAAACCATTAAATCACACATATAACAATTATGCCCTCCCAACACGCTAATCAAGACCCATTCAGCCTTATTAGTGATTTTGGGTCGTTACAACTATCGCCTCTTACTGAGAATTTCGTCCTCGAAATTTACCTGAATAATTCGGGATAATGATCCCGCATCGCTGACTCAAGCTCCCAGGTCGCTTCCTCAACCCTGTTATTCCTCCACAATACTTTAACTAGAGGAATCGTCTTGTTCCATAAAACCTTGTCTTTCCTATCTAAGACCTGAACCGGTCGCTCCTCATAAGACAAATCTTTCTGGAGTTATAATTCCTCATACTTGAACACATGAGTCGTATCTGAGACGTACTTTTGAAGCATAGAAGTGTGGAATACATCATGAACTCCCAACAATGATGGTGACAATGCCAATCTATAGGCCACCTGCCCGATCCTTTCTAGGATCTCAAAAAGCCCAATGAATCTAGGGCTCAGCTTGCCCTTTTTCCCAAACCTTCTCACCCCTCGCAGTGGTGAGACTCGTAGAAACACGTGGTCCCCCACCTGGAACTCCACGTCCCTACGCTTAGGATCAGCGTAGCTTTTCTGTCTGCTCTGCAAAGTGAGCATTCAAGCTCGAATCTTCTCGATAGCCTTATTGGTTTTCTGAACCATGTCCGGTCCAAAAAACCTCCTCTCACCCATCTTATCCCAATGGATGGGTGAAGTACATCTTCTCCCATATAACATCTCATATGGAGCTATTCCAATAGTTGATTGATAACTGTTGTTGTACAAAAACCCAATCAACGAAAGATACTTACTCCAAGATCCCTCGAAGTCTATCACACATGCTCTGAGCATGCCTTCCAATACATGAATCATCCTCTCAGACTTTCTACCAGTCTGAGAATGAAAGGTCATACTAAACTTCAATTGACTCCCCATAGCCTTCTGCAATCCACCCTAAAACTTGGAGGTAAAGATAGGATCCCGGTCTGATACTATTTACTTGGGAACCCAATGGAGACGTAAAATCTCCCTCACATACAGCTCTGCATACTGATCCACAATATAAGTTGTCTTCATTGGCAGAAAGTAAGTTGACTTGGTGTATATGTCTACTATCACCCACATCGAGTCATGCAGCCCCATTATCCTGAGTAAACCTCCAACAAAATCCATCGTAATGTCCTCCCATTTCCACTTGGGAATACCCAAAGGCTGTAGCAACCCCACTAGCCGCTGATGCTCAGCCTTTACCTACTGACAGGTCAAACACCTGGCCACGTACTCCACCACTTCCTTCTTTATCCCAGGCCACCAATACAATGTTTGCAGATCTTGATACATTTTCGTGGGGGCTAGATGGAGTGAGTATGGCGTAGTATGGGATTCATCGAGTATCTCTCGTCTAATCCCCATATCAATTGGGACACAGATCCAACCCTTATACCCTAATAACCCAATCTTTGAAGTAGAATAGTCCTTAGCCACCCCAGCTAAGACATTCCCTCTAACTTCCTACAATTGTGCATCAACAACTGACCCTCTTTTATCCGCTCCAGAAAGGTTGACTGTAAGGTAATATTGACCAACCGGCCCACAACCAATTCTATCTTCTATCTAGTCATCTCTTTTGTCAACTCTCTAGTCATCTCTTCTGTCAACTCTCTTAATATTTTTACAGAGCTAAACAATTGTCCTGGGCCCCTCCAGCTCAATGCGTCTTCCACTACATTGGCTTTACCTGGGTGGTAAAAGATGTCATAGTCATAGTCCTTTACCACCTCTAGCCAACATGTCTGTATCATATTCAGATCCTTCTAGGTGAAGAAATACTTCAAACTCTTGTGATTGGTGTATATCTCGCACTTCTTTCCATACAGATAATGTCGCCACACTTTCCGTGCGAATACCACCGCTGCCAATTCTAGATCATGGGTAGGGTACCGCTGCTTATACTCCTTCAGCTGTCGTGATGCATAATGTAATGACCCTACTATTCTAGACTCTTGGACCATTAACGAAACTATACATACAAATTCTTACTAAAACTTACATTTGCGAAAATACCATAATTTTATTAGAAAACTTATAGAAATAAGAGTTACTTACATAAATACCAAGAAGGATATGGGATCCCATTGTTTGAAAAACAAAACATAACATGATTTATAAAATAAAGGGATTACATAATAAGTGCGGAAAATACATATAAAGACCATAAATAAACGACTACATCCTCGAAATCGAACTCTCGACTCCTTGAATCCGTTCATCACCGATACACATTCTCTAAGCGTCCACGAATCTTACCGCCTCTAAAGCTATTTTCCTGCACATAAAACAAAAAGGAATGAGCCTAATGCCCAGCAAGGAAAATCTAACACATAGTCATAAACATAAATTTCATAAGAAACATGAAAATTTAACATAACACTTATATCATACACATACTATAATGGTCATTATTACTTGGGGTCCCATAGACTAAACAGGTCATATGCCCATGAGATTAGTGGGGTCCTACTAGCTAAGTAGGTCATATGCCCATAATCTATTTGGGGTCTTGTTAGTCATATGGGTCATATGCCCAAGCCTACAAACATACATATCATAACACTTATCATAACATAAGAAACATAAGATAACATATAGAACATATAACATATGCATTTCTATCCTATTTTCCTTACCAAAGTTACCGGAATAAGAGGACAGTGTTGGGACTTTTGGAACACTCCTAAAACCATATATAACAGGGTGAGTAGATTGATGAAAAAGTAATGGAAGGAATGGAATGACTAAACCTTTGAGAAACATACTTACCAAAAACTTATGAGCAAGTTCTTAGATTTCCTAACCAAAATAAAGATTAAGGTTAGAGGCTGAGTAAAAGACTATGAGAACTTAAAAGAACAAATACAGACTTGAACTAGAGTTTTGGGTTACCTTGAAGACTTGTAAGACCAATCTACACCTCAAACCGAAATACTATAAAACCTTACTTCCCAAAGTGTTTGATAAGCTTATGATTCCCAAACCTAGGTGTTTATACTCTCACACTCACTTAGCACTTGCAGCCTCTGAACTTAGAGAAAAAGATGAATAATGGTTGGGTACTAGGTCCTATTTATAGAGTTTAGGAATGAAAGGATCTTGATTTTACTTGAATAAAAATAATAGCTTTTTAGGTGAAAATAATTTGAATAATCGTTCAGCAGAGGCTGAAGACTCGTTCAAAAAGATGCTGGACTTATCAAGAGGTTGAATGGCTGAAAGGAAAAAGAATTCAAAAACTTTTGAAATATGCTGAAGGAGGCGATATATCGCCTGGGCCAGTATGCCCGAGGCTGTCGTGCATCGTCTCATGTTTTCCATATCTACGTGCTGCGATATATCGGCACACACTGATTAATTAAACACGAAATTACACATTTTTAGCTAAGTTTGAATGGAGTAAACAGCCTTGACTAAGCCCTCAACGTATTCAAAGCTGCTGACTGACCTTATAGCATTCAAACTTTTACCCTTATTAAATTTAATCCTCAAAATACTTAATCCTTAATCATCCATACATAACATGTGCTTAAAATCCTATTGGTCCTTATTTAAACCTTATAGTATAATAAATATTATCCTTAGTATCAGTCATATAATCAAACCTTAGGTTAACATTAATATTCTTAAACTATAGATTAAACTTAGAAAATCTATAAGTACTACTATGAGTGTCCAAATAATTCCCGGTCTGTACCAAAAATCCACAGTTACAAAGATAATACTATTAATATTATAATACTACTATCTATCTTAGCTAAGTAAAGTTCTTGGACTCTACACATAAGAATTAACCATCTCATTCTGCATCAACACGCACCCCAAACTCAATCTCGATGCGTCACAATATACCACAAACTTCCCTCCATCTGAAGGGAGACTCAACACAGGTGACGTAATTAGTCACCGCTTCAATTCCTGGAAGCTATTCTCACACTTGTCTGACCAGACGAACTTCAAATTCTTCCGTGTTAATTCTGTCATCAGTGGCAATCTTCGAAAACCCTTCCATGAACTGCCTATAATATCCCACTAATCCAAGGAAGCTCCTAACCTCTGAGGCGTTCCTTGGCCTCGACCAATATCTCACTGCCTCCACCTTAGATGGATCAACCTTAATCCCATCTTCACCAACAATATGTCCAAGGAATGTAACTTCTGGTAGCCAAAACTCACACTTTTTAAACTTGACGCACAGCTGGTGCTCTCTCAATCTCTGCAAAACCTGTCGAAGATGTTGTTCATGCTCTTACTCTGAACTGGAGTACACTAGGATGTCGTCAATGAAGACAATTACAAACTGATCCAAAAATTCCTTGAACACCTTGTTCATCAAGTCCATTAATGTCGCTGAGGCATTTGTCAAACCAAACGACATGACCAAAGAATCATAATGCCCATACCTCGTTCGAAACACCATCTTTGGTATATCCTCGTCCTTGATCCTCAGCTAGTGATAACTAGATCGAAGATCAATCTTCGAGAACACCGTCTTTCCCCGCAGTTGATCAAACAAGTCATCGATCCTTGGTAAGGGGTACTTATTCTTGACGGTCAACTTGTTCAACTCCCTGTAGTCTATACACATCCTCAGAGTCCCGTCCTTCTTCTTCAAAAACAAAACTAGAGCACCCCATGGTGAGTAGCTAGGCCTGATAAACCCCAAATCAAGAAGTTCTTGCAACTTTATCTTCAATTCTTTCAGTTCCGCCGGAGCCATCCTATATGGTGCCCTCAACACGGGCTCTGTCCCCAGTGCTAACTCGATGACGAAATGAATTTCCCTATGCGGCAGCAGTTCTGGTAAATCCTCAGGGAACACATCCAAGAACTCACGAACTAATCTGGTCTCTCCCAGCCCTGCTGGGAAAACTCTGGTAGTATCCACCAAACTAGCTAGGAAACCTATACAACCTCCCTGTAATAGGTCTGTAGCTCTCAATGTTGATATCATGGGTATGCGAGGTCCATGCACTGCGCCCACGAAAACAAAGGGATCCTCTCCCTCAGGCTCAAAGGACACCATCTTCTTCCTGCAATCAATGGTAGCCCCATATCTAACTATCCAATCCATCCCAAGAATCATGTCAATATTCTCCATACCTAACCCAATTAAGTCTGTTGATAACTCTCTACCATCAACCATTACCGACAGTTCTCTAATCCATCTCCTAGACACCATTAGTTCCCCTGTAGGCAGTATAGTCCCAAACCTCGTCGTATAATACTCACTAGGTCTACACAATCTATCAATTACCTTACTAGAAACAAACAAATTTGTAGCACCAGAGTCAATCAATGGAGAACCAGCGCTAGAAAGCTGACCTGTCACCGCCAAGGGACTAGCCTCGGCCTTTGCCTGCATCAAGGTGAACACTCGAGCTGAAGTCAAGTTGTCCACCTTCCTTGCTTCCACTTTCTTTTTTGTCGGGCAGTTTTTCTTGAGGTATCCAACCACCCCGCACAGATAGCAGGCCTTTGCCCGGCATTCGCCCAGATGGCGCTTCCTGCACCTCATGCACTCAGGGTAATTCCTCCATGTCTCATCACCTCCCTAGAGGCCACCCTAAACACCTCGACCCCTTCTATCACGACCAGCAGTGGTCAAAGTGTCAAGGGTCTTCCTCTTCAGATTACTGGGGCCTCCGCCCCTACAAGACCATGAATATGGAGGCACCGCCCTGCGAACCTCCAGTCTCGCAGCGTTCTCCCTTCAAATCTTATTCTTTTCCTCCTCGTCGGTAAGAGCCTTCTCAACATTCTGGGCATAAGTCATCCCCCCCAGGTACTGTTGTAATTCTCACATCTCGGGCTATCATAGCATTAAGCCCTATAGTAAATCTGTCCTGTCTAGCTGCATCAGTAGGCACTAAGTCTGGTGAAAACTTTGCAAGCCTATCAAACTTCAGAGCGTAATTTGTAACTGTCATGTTGCGTTGCACCAACCACATAAAGTCATTCATCTTCGCTGCCCTGACGGCAACATTATAGTACTTCTGGCTTAACAAGTCTCTGAACCCATCCCAACTCAGAGTCGAAACATCTCTGGTCTGTGTTGCCACTTCCCACTAGATACGGGCATCCTCTCTAAGTATATATGTAACGCCTCACGTCACTATGGCTGCTTCCTGGAATGATGACTGGCCCTACAAACCAACATGGGTCTTTCCAGCGTGCTTTGTCCTCACTCGCACGCTTCCTTGGAAAACTTCCCAGGAGGTCACCCATCATCAAATTGCTCCAGGTCATGCACACTTAACTTTGGAGTTCTCAAGTGATGGGCTACCAAAAAAAAATATGCATCTTGTTGGCATAGGTAGTACCCATTAATCCATTTAAGCCCTCTTCAACTGTGTAGTCCCATACCTACACAGTCTTAGAATCATCACACTTGACCTTCCCCAGGCAGTGTGGGATTGCACAGCTTTACCCGGTCTTTCCCCTTAGGATCATGAGATTCTGACTGTCATAATATAGGTGGCACAGGCCACCTTTTCATTACCTTCTACCCTCATGAAATCTAAGATAGAAGTAATCATACTCATCCACTGTCCAGCCTTTAGTGGATTTGGTCCTCCCTCAAAGGTTGGAGGATGATGTCTCCTGAACCGCTCATATAGTGGCTCCCACTCATTTCAAATCTCAGGTGCCTATACAACTGGTGCCATAGTAGGTGGCAAAATAGGTGCAACAGTCCCTGATGGAGCCTGCTATCTCAGAAGAAAGATTTGCTCTTCCTGGCTCTGTAACCAGGCTTGCATGTCTGCAAGTATCTGCTGCCAGTTCTCAAGGACTGGCAAAGGGTTCTGGCCCTGATCATCATCTCTAGCCTTAGACCCTGTGTCGGCTAGTTGTATAGATCCCCTTGGACACATAGCTATCCAAGTTTATCTGCAATCAATGACTCGATGGTCAGAAAATGATGACAGGGTAACAATCTTTCCATGATCCCCCATTGGAACTCAACCAACCACAAGCAATCAAGATGCAAATAGTCATTCAAATATTCACTCACATGCAATAGCAATGTTAATAAGCACACCTCAATATCATCACACAGCAGTCAAGGGCCAGACCCTATCAGTATCTTATGCTCCCTATTAATCATGTAGTACATCATTTATATTTCATTCAAGCACTTAAGCATATAATCACACGTATACAATTACCAAACCCTGAGTCGAGCTTGTCTTTAGCGGCGAGTGTACATGTCCAACCAGTTTTCAGGAACCCTTAAACCTAGACGGCTCTGATACCAAGTTGTAATGCCCTAAATAACCAAGACTGTTACAATATGTATTTGAAATAATGGAAGACTTGCTAATCAAGTCATTTGAATAAAAATGTGATCCTAAAGTCATAATAAGGATAGGGTTAAAAGATTTTGATCATAAATGGTTAACTTTCATTAAAATAGATGTTTGGTACATGGGATCCCAAAACAAGGTTTAAAAGACAATTGACAAACCCTCAAAAGTTATATACAATTAGTGGCCACTCTAATGGCAAAGTACAAGTTTTAGGCTTTTGTCCCTATACTTTCCCTCGGTCGTGGTAGACGAGCAGCTGACAATGTACACCTCACCCCCAGAGCTCTCCAAATCATGGTAGGTCCAGCTTACCCTTGCCTTTACCTTCACCACATAGCACTCGTGAGCCAAGGCCCAGCAAGAAAACCATAGAAATAATACACAATCAATGATGATAATCAATTAATTCAGTAGATAGTTAACCAGATATTCAACAAGCCATAGCATCAAGCTGCATCCTGTGCGCAAATTATCAGCCCTGGCTCTCTTAGGCCATTCATTTCATGCTCACATGGAATTATCACAGTTATACAACATATTTATTCAAATATAGGGAATCTCAGTCCCAACATAGCAACACAAGGGTGCAATCTTCTTACCTTTAATTCCGAACGGAGATAATGGAATGGTCCCGAGCACGATCCTTAGCCCCGAGCCTTGGCGATAAACCTACTCACAGTGTCCAATGGGTAATCGTTAATTCCAATCCAAATAAAACTTAGGAGACAAAAACTAGCCTTCAGGACCTCAATTTCTACTAAACCGGGTAGTAGAATTTGTCCTGAGCGCCTAGGTTCAAACCCTTGAGCCTTACTAATTCCAAAAACAACTCTAATGCTAAAATCCCTAGGCGGGTCGCGACCTGACTTAGTGGGTCGCGACTTGCCTCCAAGTAAGAGAGGAGAACCTTAAGCCAAAGGGGAGGCGGGCTGCGACTTGACTTAGTGGGTCGCGACGTGCCCCCATCTCAAAGAGCATTCCAGGGCCAAATGGCCACATGTGTCGTGGCGCCCCAAGGCTGGGTCGGGGCGTGCCCCTTTGAGCACTGAAATTTGGGGTTCCTTCCACACTTTTCCCAGCCAATTTTCCCCAGAATTTCCCCAAAATTCCACCTGAACAAAGCTCCCCATTCAAGTCAAGCTAGCCATGAATTTAAAACCATAATTCACATATTTAAGGCACAAAATAACCCAGCAAACTCCACTAAAATTGCTTACAATTCATATCCTATAAACCTCAAACAATGAACTCCATGAACCTAAATTCAATCAAGACCCAGAATTCTACCTAAACAAACCCAACAGAATTCAGAGATTAAAACTAGAGTTCTTACCTCAATTATGACTAAATTTTGCTCTGTTTTCCAGCTCAAATTCCCAGCTTGAATTCTCCCTAGCTTTCCTATTGTTTTCCTTCAATGAACTCCAACTTAAGCCTAAGCTTTCTTCCCCTTTTCTTCCTTAGCTTCAAATCCTTCAAGTTCTTCTAGAGTGAAAGTGTGATAGAGGGTAATTTAAGTTTGAGTCTTCCTCATATATCTAGTATATTCTGAATGCCTAAAGAGTTTGGTCGACCCTACCCTTAACCTCTCACAATGACCAATCTGCCCTTCTAAGCTAGCTAGTCCTCAAACTGTCCCTAGGGGTAAAATGGCGTTTCCCCCCAGTTCCCGCCAATTCTTCAAATGTTCCTAATATTTACCAATCAATCTTGTCATCCCATTAATTTCCATTTATTTATTCAATATCTAATAATTCCCAAATTATTCTCCAAATTCCCATAAATACTCCCAGGCTTACTCCGAGTCGGGTATTAATCCTCGCTGTGACTATTTCGCTAATCTACTCACTAGGGTCGTCTCGAGCCATATGCTGCAAATATATCCACATAATAATGTGGTGTCAACAATTTATCACATATAATCACATTTATGCCCACAACGGGCCAAAATTATAAATATGCCCTTATAAGCTATAGAGAGTCCACATGCATATCAAATGCTCACAAACATGCATGTCACAAAGTCATATAATCATATTAATCATGCATGCCACATAATCATGCATTAAACCATTTAATCACACATATAACAATTATGCCCTCCTGACACGCTAATGAAGGCCCTTAAGCCTTATTAGTGATTTTGGGTCGTTACAGTCCACTAGTGTTTGGGCGCGACTGCAGTGGACGAAGCATTCATCTCGTAAAACTCTACAGTGAATAGTGATAGTATTTTGACCATAACTCTCTCAATCTAACTTGGAAATCGATGATTTAAAATTTTACAGAAAGCTAAGAGAAATATCTATTACTTCTACTTCTATGAGTTTTTCCTTAAAATGAAAAAATCATGGTCGAAATTTGGTTTTACGTTTCACACTTGCATTACTGAGCATCTTCAACTTAGTATTTTCCACCCATAATATCTTGAAACCCCAAATTCAACACTAAATCCATCATATTCACCATATTTAACATGTTTCTTCTCATTTTACTCCATATTATCTGCTTGACCATTAAAACCTCAAATAAGATGAAAACAAGCGTAAATATGCACAACTAAAGTAAAAACACTAAAATAACATCTTAAATTACTCTCTATAACTAACCTAAAATAAACCTAACAAATTTCCCCAAACTTAACTTTTACTCGCCCTCATGTAAAGAAAACAAACACTACTAAAATCTAAAACAACATACACAAATGAATCAAGCCCACAACAACAATTTATTCCTCAAAATATTACGATCGACATGCTCATATAATATCAAGAAAATCAACCAATAATCCAGTATTTCAATCAAAGAATTTTTCAAACTAACTTAGGTCCATACAAAAATAAAAGCTCTTCCAATCATGATTAATATGTATTTGAATGCAGTTATGCTCACCACAAAAAATTCATTACAATTAATCAATCAATTATTACCTCATAAGATTGCTATACTTACTAATCTACACTAATGTAGACAACACACACTCAAAAGTCAATAGGATTGTCATGGCTTAGGTAAAGGTAGATGAAATAGTCATTTAGGCTCAACTATACCACAAGCACACAAACCAAACAAGCCACTCTTTATCAACCTTACAAACCCAACAAAAATCCCAAATTTCTCATTCTTTCTTGTTTTGAGAGAAAATTCATATACATTATTTTATTTCTTTTTCATTTTTTTCATTGTTTTTTTAATGATATGACACTCCCTTAAACCTATTTCTTTGTATTATCAATTGGAGTGCAGTTCTTTTTCAATAAATTTTTTTCTCTCTCTATGTTATTCTTCTATTGAAACAAATTTCCAAATATAAACCCCATTACAAACCATCCCCAAATCGCTTTTCATATGCTCATGGTATAAATCAAAGGAAACGAAAAATAACAAAGTTTCAAATAGGCTCAAAATAAGTGTCAACCCACAAAAAGATTCACATTAAGCTCAAAAATGGGTAACTAGGGATTAAATAATCAAGGGTTGTCTTGAAAGGCTCAATCGGTTCAACGAATTGCGTAAATCATTTTCCTGAACATGTATCATCTAGGATTTTGTCTAAAAAAGAAGGCAAACAAGGTCTAGGATAACAACACTTTCATATTTTATTTTTACTATTCAACAAGCCTAAACGTAGTTAACAATGATTTATTCAAAGTAGTTAAACGAACCCCTCGCTCTTAACAATGATTTATTCAAAGTAGTTAAACCTAGGACCAATAAACGTCAAAGGACCGATAACGATAACATGACGTATTTATGGCATTTGAGACTTGGTCACATTGGCTATGATAGGATTCAAAGACTTACAAAGGACGAGCCTTTGAGGGAACCCACCTTAGGTGAATTACCTGTCTGTGAATCTTATCTAGAAGGCAAACTGACCAAGTAGTTAACAACAAGCCTAAACGAACCCCTCGCTCTTAACAATGATTTATTCAAAGTAGTTAAACCTAGGACCAATAAATGTCAAAGGACCGATAACGATAACATGATGTATTTATGGCATTTGAGACTTGGTCACATTGGCTATGATAGGATTCAAAGACTTACAAAGGACGAGCCTTTGAGGGAACCCACCTTAGGTGAATTACCTGTCTGTGAATCTTATCTAGAAGGCAAACTGACCAAGCGTCCATTCTCTACAAAGGGTGATAGGGCCAAAGAACCACTTGGAATTTTTCATTAAGATGTTTGTGAACCTTTGAATGTACAAGCCAGGGGTGGTTTTGAGTATTTCGTCACTTTCATTGATGATTACTCTAGATACTCATGATCAAGCTCTCAAATTTTTAGGTGGACACATGTAAACCAAAAGAAAAGTTCAATCAAGCACAAAAAATTTTATAGCTTTCATTTCCATCCAATTTATACAACATATGATTCGACATATTGTCATCGGCTATCATTGTCAACTTAAATCTCACTAATACCCTAAATAAAACATAAACCTAACCAAACGGTAAACAAACACCAAACATAGACAACTAAAATATATATACAATGAGTAAAGCAATAAAATTCAAATCCCTTCCCCAAAACTTAATCTAAAGATTGTCCCCAATGTTTAAATAGAAGAAAGAGAAAATAAAACTTTCCTGTAATCCAATGCATTGGTCCATTGTAGTGACTTTTATTGTTGTCCTCTTGGATTGCAAACTTTCACGAAAATAAAAAAATATATAAATATGAAACTAAATTGGGTTGCCTCCCAAAAGCACTTTGTTTTACGTCATCAGCCAGGCGCTTACCACCTTATTGTTCAAACTATCAACTATTTTGCTTCGCAACCAATACTACCTAACATTAGAAAATTAAGACACAAACCAAGTTAAAATTATGAAGGAAAAAGAACCAAATTAGAATAAAAATTAGTTATTTTGATATTGATAATTTTCAATCCCCGGCACCGAGGCCAAAATACTTGATTTGGAGTTTCAGTACGCAATTGCACGCAATTGTAACAAGTAATAAAAGTGATAAATAGAGTATCGTTCCCACAAGGATTGTTTATTTGTTACCAACAATTAATTTCTGTTTCTATTTGGGTAATGAAAACTTGAATTTCAAGAAACAAAAGAATGAAAATAAAATTAATTAAAATAATAATTAAATAAAACAAGAAAATAAATAACCCAAATTAATTCAATGGATATAATCTAGGGTAATTAATTTCATCATTTATCCACTCTATTATGTCATTGGTACAATTTTCATTAGTCTTCTTCTTCTTCTTCTTCTTGTGATAGCATGTTTACAAAAGAAATTTATATTCTTACTAGGATATATAAATCTCAACGTATATGAAAACTTTCTACATCTCTATGATAAGTTTTAATATACAGTAGGCATTAAGATCAAAAACCTAAAAACTACACAAACCATACAGGCACTTTCGTCCAATATCAAAATGTGCGTCTAAACAATTATAGCATAATTAATTCTCTCTTCTCATATTTTGAATTAAAAACATATAAATCACGCAAATGGTGATCAAACATTCACAAGCATTAAACATAAACTGAATAGATCACAATTATGAAGTAGAAATCATAAAACTTGCATTGAGTAATAATAGAGTGATAAGTGACTATATTAAAACCCTAGAAAATAAAATTAATTCATATTAAAAAAAAAAGAAACCATTAATGACATATGAGAAATATAGAAGGAGAATAAGAATAAATATTATAATAAAGTTTAAATCTGCTTCTCTTGCTCTTCTCTAGCCTCCCATGAGTCTCTAGGGCATACAATGTGACCTAAACGTTCTAATAAGAAGTATTTATAGAGCCCCAACCTTTGAGTGATGAAATACCAAAAATATCCATAAAAAATATGATTTTTCTCCCCATTTGGTGTTGGGTGCGATCTCACTAGTGTTTGGGTGCAACCACGGTGGAGAAACATTCATCTCTTAAAAACTCTACGGTGACTAGTGATATTATTTTTACCATAACACTCTCAATAAAACTTATAATTCAATGATTCAAACATTTGTGGAAGTCTTAGAGAAATATATACGTCTTCTATTTCTAAGTGTTTTTCCATAAAATGAAACAATCATGGTCGAAATTTTGCTTTACGTTTCACACTTTCGTTACTAAGCATAAACAAAGCGTGTTGAGCATCTTTAACTTAGTATTTTCAACCCATAATATTTTGAAACTCCACATTCAACACTATATCCATCATATTCACCATATTTAACATGTTTCTTTTCATTTTACTCCATATTATCTACTTGAACATTAAAACCTGAAACAAGAAGAAAACAAGCGTAAATATGCACAAACTAAAGTAAAAACACTGAAATAACATCTTAAATTACTCTCTAAAACTAACCTAAAATCAGCCTAACACAGATACAGTTAGTACCCCTAGTTCAGGTAAGAGACCTAGGGGTACTCAGAGTGGTCGTCAGGGCAGAAGTGATTGTTGGAAAAATTATCCAAAGTGCACCAGATGCAGACGACATCACTTAAGAGAATGTCGTGTTAAGGCATGTTTCCTATGCGAAGTGGTTGGTCATTACAAGAAATATTTCTCGCAATTGGAAAAAGAGGAACCAAATAAGGATGACCATTTGTTTTTTACTTGAATAATAGCATTGACACAGGCTGAGGCTAGTCCCTCCACTATGACAGGTCAGCTTTTTAACGTTGGCTCCTTTTATACAGCGTAGAATTATTATGGTGCTATGCATTCAATTATTTTTAGTAAGGTTATAGACACACTTAGTAGATCCCATGATGTGTATGTTGTGGGGTTTGAGACTTTATTGCCTACTAGGAATTAGTAGTCTCTTAGAGATGGATTAGATCTTTACTAGGAGAGGTGGGCAGTATGGAGTTGTCTGTGGATTTGATTGAGCTAGAAATGGAGGATTTTGATATGATTCTGGGTATGGATTGGTTGTTCAAGTACGAGCAACCATAGATTGTAAAAGGAGGATGGCGACTTTTGAGCCAGTGGGAGAAGGTTCATTCGTGTATGTGGGTGCGGTGAATGGGCCTTGTGTTCCTATGGTTTATTCATTGAAGGCTAGAGACCTATTGCAAGGAGGTTGCATAGGATTACTAGCTAGTGTGGTGGATACCACTAAAGTTGTACCAGTCGGACCAGAGGAGACTAGATTGGTATGTGAGATTTTAGATAATTTTCCAGAGGATCTACCGGGATTGCCACTGCATCGAGAGATCGAGTTTATTATTGAATTGGCACCTGGGACAGAACCGGTATTCAAGGCACCTTACAGGATGGCACCAGCAGAGTTGAAAGAATGTAAGGTTTAGTTACAAGAGTTACTTGACTTGGGGTTCATCGGGCCTAGTTTTTCTCTATGGGGTGCACCAATGTTGTTTGTAAAGAAGAAGGATAGGACGTTGAGGATGTGTATTGATTACTGGGAACTGAATAAGCTGACCATCAAGAACAAGTATCTACTGCCAAGATTTAATGATTTGTTTGACCAGTTACTGGGCAAGACAGTGTTTTACAAGATTGATCTTTGATCTGGTTTTCACTAGCTGAGGATCAAAGTGGAGAACACACAAAAGGCAACCTTTCGCACGAGGTATGAGAATTACGAGTTTTCTGTTATGTCTTTTGGACTAACCAGTGCCCCGATAATGTTCATGGATCTAAGGAACATGGTGTTCAAGGACTATCTGGATAGGTTTGTGATTGTGTCATCGATGACATACTGATCTACTTCCAATCAGAGACAGGCCATGAGGAGGATCTCTGTTTGGTATTGAAGAGACTAAGGGAACATAATTTGTATGCCAAGTTCAAGAAGTGCGAGTTCTGGTTACCTCATGTGACATTTCTTGGTCACATATTGTAAGTAAGGACAAAATTATGGTAGTTCCAACTAAGATTGAGTTGGTGAGAGAATAGCCAAGGCCAAGGAATGCTTTAGAGATTATAAGTTTCCTTGGATTGGCTGGGTAGTATTGATGTTTTTTTGAGGGGTTCTCGAGAACTACAAAACCTTTGACAGAGATGACACGCAAGAATTTGAAGTTTGTTTGGTCTGACAGATGTGAGAACAACTTTTAGGAGTTGAAGAGACGGTTGATTACTTCACCAGTACTTAGTCTTCCATCAGATCAGGAGAAGTCTGTGGTTTATTTTGATGCTTCGAGGATGACATTAGGTAGTGTTCTAATGCAGGCTGGCAAGTTCATTGCTTATGCCTCAAGATAGCTGAAGGAATACGAGCAACAATACCCTACTCATGATTTACACACTGAAGGTGTGGCGACATTATTTGTATGGGGAGAAGGTGAGATATATACAGATCATAATAGTTTGCAGTACTTCTTCACATGAAAGGATCTGAGTATGAGACAGAGACGTTGGTTAAAGCTTCTGAATGATTATGACTATGAAATTCTTTAACATCCAGGGAAAATCAACGTGGTGACAAACGCCTTAAGTCGGAGAGGTCCATGACAGTTGTATAGCTCAAAGCAGATGTTAAAGAAATTGGCAAAGGATATGGCTAGAGTAGGGATAAAACTTGTAACGCCTTGGTTAACCAAAATTGTTACACTGTGTATTTCAAATAGTGCTTAACTCGCTAAACGAGTCATTAGGTCATAAATGTCCGTCTAAATGTGATTAATGGTCCAGGGTTAAAAATGTTGGTATAAAGGAATATATATTTCATTTAAAACATTAATCTATACATGGGATCCCATAGTAAACGTTTACAAAGTTGTTTACAGTTCCAAAATGGTCATTAAACCTCAAATTTACAACATGCCGACCATAGCGACAAAAATAGGGTGTAACCCTAGTTCCTCTGAGAAACCTTGGGCGTGGTGGTCAAGCAGTCACATATGTACACGTCGCCACCTAAGCTCTCCAACTCATGGTTGGTCCAGCTTTCCTTTTCCCTTACCTGGACCACATAGCACCCGTGAGCCAAAGCTCAGCAAGAAAACTTAAACATGCTCATAAGCAGATAACAATACATTATCAAACCATAATAAGCATGCCTAGCAGTAATAATCCTACTCATGCATGCATAACTTTCATTTAAATGACTACAGCGTCATATGGGACCAAATGCCCTAAATAAATGATTAACTGATTCATATCGGGGCCCGTTGCCCAAGTACATGCCTAAAAAGTTACATTGGGTCTCAGCGCCCTAGGATCTGAGACTAATAAGTTACCCCAAGGTCCATTGCCCTATCTTCTATATAACAAGCCTTGGAGCTGGCCCAGTATATCTGGCGCTTTAGTTTTTCCACGACCATTGGGTCGGACAAGCGTATAATGTGCTTCTAGTTAGGTCTATACATATCGACCAGCGCTCAGCACGCTATTGCCGTCCTTGACTGATAAGTCAATGCTTTTTGACCAGAACTCAGCGCTATTTCCGTCCTTGATTGATAAGTCAAGGCTTTTCGACTAGCGCTCAGCGCTATTGCCGTTCTTGACTCATAAGTCAAGCCTTTTCTAATTATAAAATGCTAACATGCATTCATCACATAAAAAATGTCCATATATAGAGCACTCAACATGCTTAATCAATAATTCACTGGAATAATTATAATCATGTGCATTTACAGGGGTCCAAGCCCTAATCAAGTCTGTATTCAAAATTCGGGACAAACACTAATCATGCACATCACATAATGGCTGCAATTTCTTTACCTCAGGTTCAAGTGTAATGTAAAATAAGAACGACCCTAGAGCACAATTTTGATCCTGAGCCCCTAGCGATAACCTACTCACAACCAAGTATAGAATCTCGTCAAAAGCGATTCAATAAAGGCTTCAACACTAAGTCCTATCCTTTGAGACATCGAATCCTACTAAACTAGGTAGTAAGATTGATCCCGAGCATTTAGGTTTGAGTTCCCGCACTCAAAACCTCCCCAAGGCCCAAATTCCCTTAAGCGTCGCGACCCCCAAACATTTGAGTCATGGCTCGCTCAAGTTAGAGGCCTGAGCCTCTTCCCTGCCTGCCCAAGCGTCGTGGCTCAAAAGCCTCGAAATCACCTACTTCTCCTTCGATCAAGAGAGCTGCAATGCCCCAAGAACAAGGTCGTGACTCAACCTACAAACTTAGATTTTCCTTTGTTTTTCTCATGCGAAATCCTTCCATAAACCTATCAAAACATAGCCAAATCCCTCAACCAAAGCCCAAATACCTCAACAGCCCAAAATCATCAAAACCCAAGTTCCAATCCAATCAAAAACTCGTCAAAACTATAAAATCCAATCAAAGTTTAAGAACTCGAAAACTTAAAGCTTGGTTTAACTCTGATTAAGTCGTTTTCCAAGTAAATCCTTTCGCTATCAAGCTTCTAACCTTCCCTAGAATCATTACAAATCAAACCTTGCTTGAATCTGAGCCCTAAAACTCGAGTTTCCTTCGAAAATGAACGAGCGCTAAAAAGAAGAACAGGAGAGAGAAAAAATGTTTGAACGCACTTTTCTGTTTCTGTCAGGTTACTTCAAACTCAAGTAACCTTAAGTAAAACCCAAGGCTTAGGGTCCCAAAAATGCCCCCGAGGGTAAAATAGTCAAAATTCCCAGCATTCACTCCTAATCTCAATAACTCCAAACATATCCTCAAATATTCATTACCATTAGAAAATATCCCAGTAATGTGCTATATACCAAAAATACCCTTTTACTCACCCCGAGTAAAGTATTAATCCCATTGTGGCTTTCCTCACTAACTTGCTCTTGTTGACGATGAGAACTCGTCAACGAAGTTAAATTAGAAAAATCAAAGTATAGAGCTTATCAATGAAGAACTTCAAAAAATCTAAATAGAAACTTAGAGAATTGTTGCAGAAAGAAAATGGTGAAAAGAACTTGTATTTCTTGTGGTATGATGCTACAGTATTTTTTCCAACCCCCTTCCATGTGGAAGTGTGGTTCCTTTTATAGTGGGCTCTAATGGCCCCTGATACATTGTGGTCCAGGGGACCAGATGGTACGCAAGTACACTGTCAGGAGAGTGGTCTCGGGGGTAGTGGTGTTGGCTCCAGTACGTGGTCAGACATAGTGAGGATGTCCCCACTACTTATTTTGTACGAATGTCAGAGGAGTGGCACCAGGCGTAGTGGTGCTGATGGTGGTGTCGACTCTGACATCTGGTTAGAAGTATACAGGCCATGTCCCCTCTCCTAGTACTCCCACTACTTGTCTGGCATGAGAATTTGGATCAGACGTACATGATCTTACAGGTCGTACCCCGTATGAGCTTTGTACTTGTACGATATTTTTCAAATTATACTTGTTCTTTTGCCTCTAAACGTTGGAGTTTCTGCAGGTCCTCATAGGATACACCGCTCTGAGGTGACAGGCGTGAGGCCACATGGGATGCCCTGGGCGCACGAGGCGCTAGCTTGGGTGAGCCACGAGAGGAAGCCCTTGGGTCATCGGTGTGTGACGCTTGTAGGCGTGGGCGAGACACCTTCTCGCGAAGCCCATGGTGCGGGGCCTTGGGTGCGCGGCCGAGGCATGGTTAAGACACTGTCTCGCAAAGCCCATGGCGCGGGGCCTTGGGTGCGCGGCCGAGGCAAGGGCGAGGTGCGAGATGCTCCTAGGCGCGAGGCGCCTCCTTGCGTGGGGCTCCTCCTGGCACGAGGCGTCTCCTAGTACGAGACGCTTATGGTCGAGGAGCATGGTGAGGCGTGGCGAGGTGATCCCTCGCGATGCCCTAGTGGCATGGCTGTGGCGAGGCGAGGTGAGGGCATAATAGCCTCACGGGGATGTGGAGGTGACGACCTCGTGTAGGTGCATGAGGGGCTTAAGTGGCACACCTCCTAGACTTGCGAGGCACGAGATGGGGGGCCCTGGGTGGCACACTTACCAGGGCTACGTTCGTCAAGATTTCCCAATACACACCTAGGGACATGGGTCCTAAGCACGTACTTTGAGTCTTTCATCAGCATTTAATTTTGAGCATCTACACTTGCCCCCCAGTCTAGGAGAGGACCTTTAGGTGCTCTGGTAGACTCTCCTTTTTGATTCTTATAAATAGGCCTTCATGTCTAGCCTATTATTTACACCTTACCTCTTCAGCTTAGTGGTTTTGGGATCCTTGCTCCTTTAAAGAGGTGAGGGGTTCAATCCCCCACTACTTCATTTTTGTTATCTTTTCCCTTCTTTTTCTGCTTTTATATATATATATATTTAAGTTCATTTCTTGCATGTCTATATCCACGCAGGCATTTGAGGACTAAAACACCCTTTTCCTTTGTTTTTGTAGACGCGTACTTTCGACGACTTGCCTCTGTTTGGACGTGACGGTGCTTTCGGCCCCCGAACTCCTTTTGACCACGACAGCACCCAATTTTACTTGCTTGAAGTATACTTTCTTTCCCCATTATGTTTATTGGGTCCAAATTAGCACCACTCGGGAGGGGGTATTTTGGCCTGAGCTTGTTGTGAGTTAACCCAGCTGCATGCCCTTATTCATACCCTGTAGTGGGTTATTTAGAGCGCTTGTACATGGAGGTTTTGAGCCCATTCATTTGTGTTTCGTAGCAATCCTCTCATTTATACGTCAACCCTTTATGCTTTTGGGACGAGGTCTCATGGCATGTGAAGGTCCATTCGACGCTCCTCCGGGGGTCGAGTTTGTTGACTTGTCTTCAGACTCGGAGTCCCCTGAGGACAATCCTCACCATGACCACGACATCTTAAGACAGGCCCGCATTCGTCATCTTGAGCATATGACTGAACTTAGGCATAAAATTCAGGTGGTAGAGAGCGAAATTGACTCGGTGTTGAGAGGAGATGGAGTACCTTTCCCCCTTGACTTTTACGACCATGTAGTGAACCTTAGGGTGACCCTTTTAGATTTGCAGCTGGAGTTGGAGTTTATGGAGGGAAATCTCCCGACTGAGCCTCCTAACTTGTTTTCCCCTCATGACTATCATGGGTTTGTCCCGTCTTCTCCTCAACCATTATTCTCGATCTACCCTAGTTTAGCGCTTTCACAGCCAGTGCCTTGGTGGAAGACTCTTGCTAGGAAGAAAAAATGGAGGGTAAAGTGCCCTGTTTCCACCTCACCTTTTTCTTTTGGTTTTGGAGATATGCCAAAGAGAGGGCGACGATAGGTGACTGATGATCAGGACACTGGCCCCCTATTGGCATCCACTATAGTGTTCCATGTGTCCAAAAATAAACTGTTTGAAAAAACGGAGAACTACCGTGTTCCCCCAAACTACACCTTATACGTTCCTTCGAACAAGTGTTGGGCTGACTACCCAAATCCGGGTTACGTGGCTATGAGCGAGCATATCTTGAAAACGGGCGGTACAATCCGATTACACCCGTTTTTCATCACGGTTCTCAATTATTATGACCTTGCTTCACTCCAGCTGGCGCCCAACAGCTGGCTGACCGTGAGTTGCCTTTTCATCTCGTATATGGATCATTTCCAGCGTGCTCCTACGGCCTAAGAGGTTCATTTCATGTACAACCTCATGCCCTCTCCTAAGTCTAAGGGCTTTTATTTCCTGCAAAAAGCCAATACTTCGGTCCCCTTGATAGAGGGTGCTGTATCCAACCCAGGATCCTGGAAGCAGGACTTTTTCTTTGTGAAGGGTCCCCTCTCTGTCCGTGAGCACTTTCGCTCTTCTCCTAGTAAGTACTTCAAGCCCTTTTTTTTTTAACTTACTGTCTTAGAACTTATGTTTGTGTCGGCAACTATGTGGATTGTGTAGACCATTTTTCCATGCCTGGAGTTGTTGGGTCGGAGGCGGATGTAGTGGATGCATTCCTTGAGGCTAACCCTGCTGAGAAAATGGCTGCATACCTCTTCACAGTGGGCAAACTCAAGCTTCACAAGTTGTCCTCGGTTTCGGAACCCGGGTTGTTGTGGAGTATTTCTAGATCAAAGAAGAAGAAGGCTGCTTTGGGTGAACATCGCTCGGACGGGGGTGAGGCTGAGCGTGTGCCAGAAGGGGTCTCCCTTGGACATGGGAAACCCCACCAACCATCTTCGTCTCCCAGGGGGTGCCCTCCTTTAGCCCCTACAGACCGTGACATGGCCTCCCACTCCCAGGATCAACAGGCCATGCCGAGGTGTTTCGTCTGTCCTTATTCTGAGGACTTTGATGCTTTTCCTCAGGCTTCCCTTGACCCTGGTCCATCGGGGGCTCACTTTTCCGATCTTCCTACGCCTTCTCCTGGTCCATCGGGGGCTCATTTTTCCAAAATTTCTGCGCCCCCTCCTCCTTCGACAAGCGAGTCATCTGTCCTTACTCAGCCAAGCGCCCTTTGCTCAGAAGGGGCACTCTGGGTGGGCCGCATGGCGGCCTCTTATGGGCAACGGTATGTCCAGATCACCACGGACCTTCTTGAGGCTGATTGGAGTAGTCTTGGGAGTTTTGCTATGTCGGAGCTCGGGGAGACTCTTGCGCATTCCGCCGCTAGGGTGAGTTCATGCATCTTATGTTGGCCTTATCCCTTTTTTCTCTTTTTTTTTTTGTTGCTTATCATCGTTATTGTTATTTTTCTTGTGCAGACCTATACAGTGGCTCAGTGATTTTCGACTCGGCTCAAGACCTCTCCACATCGAATGCTGAGAGGGACCGTCTTACGGTCTAGGTCCAGGAGCTCGAGAGGGAACTTGCTGAAACCAGGCTTAAGCTAGAGAAGTCCTTGGCGAAGGCTTCTTCCTCATCAAAAAAGAATAAGAGGGCGATTTCTAAGGCCACGATGCTGCAGGAAAGGGTCACTAGCTTAGAGACCGAACTTGAGGGTGCCAAGGCTACTATCGCAGCGTTGCAGGGGAGGGTCGCTTCCTTAGAGGCGGACAAGGCATCTATTGAGTATAGATCCATAGAGCGCACCCTTTACGGAGTATGGAGGCAGAATCCTAACTTTGATTTCTCCTCTTTTGGCGAGCACGCCGTTGCCCGGTAGGCTGAGTGGAACGCCCGTGGCAGGAGGCCTTGAGATTATCAATTTGTGATTTTTGCCAGTTAGTCCAATGTGGGTGTATGCTTGTTCGAGCCCTATTTTTCTTTTAATTTCTCCAAGTCTTGTTATGTCATCAAAACTCTTTGTTATATATACATATGCAATCATTCATCTTTTATTCCTCTGTGTACGAGATCCTTTTGAGCCCGCATGATGGGGTTCGATAGGTTCTCTTTTGTATTTATCAGGCTTGAGGTCCTTTGGAGCCCATGCGAAGGGGTTCAATAGGTCCCTCTTTGGTGCCTCTTGATTTTTCTTATAAGGATATATTGACCCCTTGGGTTCTAGTTATCCTTTTATATATTTTTGCGCGCGCTTATTATTTCTATCGAGAAGCGTCCTTCTCATCATTATTCATAGTACTATCTTTGCAAGGGTCTCTTTTAGGACCCTTTTTGGCTAGACGACCTGGTGGGTGCTCTTTTTGAGGCCTTTCCTCTCGTGGGAGCATCTGCCTTTATTTGGAAGCTTTTTTTTGTAGGACCTTTTGGCCTCCTAGATGTTCACAAGGGTAGCTAATCCTTGTGAACTCAAGTGATGCCTTGCAAGGACTTCTTCCTGTTTATAAGGGTTCATCACATTTTTATATATATCTATAAGGGCCTCGTTTAGGGTCCTGATATAAGGGGTCCTTTTAGGATCCTCCTGATAAGGGGTCCTTTTTAGGTTCCCTCAGATATAAGGGGTCCTTTTAGGATTCTCCTGATAAGGGGGTCATTTTAGGATCCTCCTGATAGGGGGTCCTTTTTAGGTTCCTCTTGATAGGAGGGGTCCTTTTAGAATCCTTTTGATATCAAGGGTCCTTTTAGGATCCTCTTGATAGGGGGTCCTTTTTAGGTTCCCTCTGATGAGGGGGTCCTTTTAGGATCCTCCTGACAGGGGGTCCTTTTTAGGATCCTCTTCTTTGTTGTATATTTTTCCTCTCGTCCTACCCCCCCCCCCCCCCCAAGTGCTTGATGAAATTTATTTCAGCAGGCACTTTGGCGGATGATATAGTGAAGAAGAATAACACGTGAAGTTGCGAACAATTTCATTCATAGCGTGCGGGTTACAATGACATACATGAAAGGGTTACATCTAATTGGGAGGTTACCCAGGTAGCCTCTTTGATTCTTGTTGACGCTCGTCAACTAAGTTAAGTTGGAAAGAATTGCAAGATCAAGATTATCAATAGAAAAGCCTTAGAAATTTAAGTATCAACTCTAAGAACAATTGTAGAAGAACAATGGTGAAATAAGTTTTTCATTAACTATGGTGCACTTGCTACAGTCAATTTTCCAACCCCTTTACATGGGGAATTGGGGTTCATTATATAGTGGGCTCTAATGGCCTTAGATACACTGTGGTCCAGGGGACCAGGTAGTACATAAGTAAATTGTCTAGAGAGTGGTTTCAGAGGTAGTGGTGTTGCAACCAGTACGTGGACAGGTGCCAGGAGGATGTCTCCACTACTTGTCCGTACCAATGTCAGAGGAGTATGTAGGCCATGTCCTTTCTCTTAGTGCTCCCACTACCTGATTAGCATGAGTGCCACGGTCGGACGTACGGGGCCTTACAAGCCGTACCCCGTACGAAGTTGTACCATCACGACCCTTCGGAATCATACTTAGACTTTCACTCCTGGACGGTGGGGTCTACATAAGTCTCCATGGGAGATACCATCTCGAGATGAAGGGCGCGAGGTGCCCTCTCGCGAGTCCCTCATGGCAAGGGCGTGGCGAGGTGAGACATGGCCATGTCTCAAGAGGCCCTTGGAGGCATGGCTCCTGAGGTGCTTGGATGCATGAGACGCGAGGCGGAGGTGGCCTCGCCTGATGCTTGGCGTGCGAGGTGGAGGTGGCCTCGCGAGGCGGTGTGCACTAGGCGTTGGGCGAGGCGCACGAGGCGATGTGCACTACGCGCTGGACGAGGCGTGCGAGGCGACCCATGCAAGGCTGGGGCAAGGCGCGCGAGGCGGTGTGCACTAGGCGCTGGACGAGGCGCGTGAGGCGACCCACGTGAGGCTGGGGCGAGGCGCGCGAGGCGGCCCACACGAGGCTGGGACAAGGCATGAGAGGCAACCCACGCGAGGCTGGGGCGAGGCACGTGAGGTAGCCCACGCGAGGCTGGGGCGAGGCGGCCCACGCGAGGCTGGGGCGAGGCGGCCCACGCGAGGCTGTGGCGAGGCGGCCCACGCGAGGCTGGGCGAGGGTCCCGCATTGCACGCCTGCTGGGGCTTTGCCTGGCATGGCTCCCCCATACACACCTAGGGACGTATGCAAAGGTACACAGTTAGGCATTTATGTGACCTTATCACGCGCTTTGGACCTTTTACAGGCATGGAATCTTGAGCATCCACACTTGCCCCCCAGTGTAGGAGAGGACCTTTTGGTGCTGTTGTAGACTATTCTCGTCAATTCTTATAAATAGGCCCCCATGCAAGGCTCATTATTTACACCTTACTTCCTTAGCTTAGTGGTATCTAGACCCTTACTCCTTTCAAGAGGTAAGGGGTTCAATCCCCCACAACTTCACTTTTGCCATAGTTTCCTTCATTTTATTTTTTCATCTCTTTTTTTTTATGAGCTAATTTTTTGGTATGTCTATTTGGAGGCTAACACATCTTTTTTTTTCCTATTTTTGCAGACGTGTATATTCGACCACTTAGCTCTTTTTTGACCCTGTCGGCGCGTTTGGCCCTCGACCTCCTATAGACCGCGACCGCACTCTATTTTTCCTGCTTGAGGTATATTTTCTTTTTCCCTCATATTCATTGGGTCTAAATTAGCATTACTCGGGATGGGGTTCCTTGGCCTGAGCTTGCAGTGAGTTTGCCCATTTGCATGCCACTCTTTTTTACACCCCGTAGTGGGTCATTTAGGGCGTTTGCATCTAGAGGTATTAAGCCTATTCCTTTGTGTTTTGTAGCCATCCCCTCATTTATACGTGTACCCCTTTTTGCTTTTGGGACGAGGTCTCATGGCCAGTGACGGCCCGTCCGACATATCTCCGGGGGTTGAATTTATTGACCTGTCCTCAGACTCAGAGTCCCCTAAGGAAAACCCCTACCAGGACTATGACTCCTTAAGGCAGGCCCGTATCCGCCATCTTGAGTACATGGCTGAACTTAGGCGTAAAATTTGGGTGGTGGAGAGCGAAATTGACTCGGTGCTGAGAGGAGACGGAGCACCTTTCCCCCCAGACCTTAGTGACCACGTAGCGAGCTTTAGGATGACCCTTTTAGAATTGCAGAGGGAGTTGGAATTTATGGAGGGACACCTTCTGCCTGAGCCCTCAAGCCCATCCTCGCCTTATGACTACCATGGGGCCACTACAACTTCTCCTCAACCCTTAATCTCGGTTTTCCCTAGCTTAGCGCTCCCGCAGTCGCTCCCTCGATGGAAGACTCTTGCTAGGAAGAAAAAATGGAGGGTCAAATGTTCTGTCTCTTCCTTACATTTTTCTTTTGATTTTACAGATATGCCGAGGGCACGACGACAGGTGACTTCCAATGAACCGGACGATGCTCCGTTACTGGCGACCGAACTGGTGTCGTGTGTGTCCGAAAACAAACTGAGGGACATCGTGGATAACTATCGCATCCCTCCGGACTACGCGTTATATGTTCCTCAGGAGACATGCCGGGCTGACAATCCTAGGCCCGCTTCGTGGCCCTCAGCGAGCACATCCTGAAGGCGGGTGGCACCATCCTGTTACACCCGTTCTTCGTGGAGGTCCTCAACTACTTCGACCTTGCCCCGCTTCAGTTGGCTCTCAATGGCTGGCTGACTTTAAGCTGCCTTTTCATTGCATTTACGAAGCTGTTTAAACGCGCTCCTACGGCGACAGAGGTGCATTTCCTCTACAACCTCATGCCCCTTCCCAAGTCCAAGGGCTTTTACTATTTACAAAAATCCAACAACGAGGCCTCTTTGATAGAGGGCTCGGTATCCAATCCGGGGTCCTGGAAGCAAGACTTTTTCTTCGTGGAAGGCCCCCTCTCGGTCCGCGAGGGCTTCTGAGCCACTCTCAGTAAGTACCCTGAGCATCACTTTCTCTCTTTTACTTTCTTACAACTTATTGTTTCATGACTTACGTTCATATCGACCATGGCGTGTATTATGCAGAGCAATTCATCGTACCCTCAGTTGTTGGGTTGGAGGCGAGGGACATGAGAACGTTCCTCAGCGCTGACCCTGCTATGAAAAATGTGGTGCGCCTATTCACCGTGAAGAATCTGAACCGCCATAAATTGTCCCCTGTCTCGGACCCCAAGTTGTTGTGGACCATCTCTGGGTCCTCGAAGACGAAGGGGACCTTGGCCGAGCCTTGCCCAGATGACAATGAGGATGAGGAGGAGTCAGAGGAAGGCCCCCTTGACCGCGGGGGATCTCACCAGCTACCTCCATCTCCTGGGGGATGCCCTCCATGTGCCTCCTATGATCCGGACATAGCCCCTCATTCTCAACACCAGCAGGCCATTCTGGGGTGTTATGTTTGCCCTGACCCCGAGGGCTACGACGCCTTCACTCAGGCTCCTCTCGACCCTGGACCGTCGGGGACTTATTTCGCCGACCTTCCAGAGCCTCCCTCTGATCTACCAGAGCCTCAATTTTCCACTTTCACCGCGCCCCCTCCCATTTTGGCGAGCGGGTCGTCTGTCCTCATCCAGCCAGGTGTCCCTGGTGCGGATGGGGAGCCCTGGGTGACGCGGATGGCGACGCCTTACGGGTAGTGATACATCCAACTTTCCTCGAGCCACCCCGTATCTGATTGGAATGGCCTTGGGAATGTGACTCAGTCGGACCTTGGGGAAAACCTAAGGCGCACCATGACTTGGGTGAGCTCCCGCACCTCGCGTCGGCCCTATTATGTATAGGTGTTTATGCATATATTTTTTTTTCATTTTTGTCACTTATTGTTGTTGTTGTTAACTTTCTTGTGCATGCCTATACTGTGGCTCTGCGGTTTGCCGACTCGGCTGGCAATCTTTCCGCGTAGTGCACCAAGAGGGATCGTCGTGCAGCACGGGCTCAAGAGCTTGAGAGAGAGCTTAATGAAACCAAGGCTAAGTTGTCAAGGGTTCGGACCAAACTTGCCAACTCATTACTAAAGAGGAAGAAAGTGGTTGCCAAGGCCAAGGAGCTACAGGGCCAAGTTACCATCTTGGAGAGCGAACTCCAGGGGGCCAAGGCCATCGCGGCCGCGTCGCAATAGAGAGTTACTCAATTAGAGGCTGAAGTCGAGGCTATCAGGGCTGAACTCCAGACTGCTAGGGCCAATGTTGCCACGTTGCAGGAGAGAAATGCTTCCTTGGAAGTGGAGAAGACTGCCATTGAGCACAGGTCCATAGACCGTGCCCTTTACAGCGTGTGGAGGCAGGATCCCAATTTCAATTTCTCTTCTTTTGGTGAGCACGCCGTCGCTCGAGCAGCCATGTGGAGGGCCCGCGGTAGGAGGCCCTAAAGTATTTATTTCATAACTTTTGTCAGCTAGCCCACCATGGGTGTACGCTCTCTCTTTTTTCTTTTTTTTTTTGTATTTTGAGCCTTTGTAATATGATTGTCATTACTACTTTTCTTTTATAACTCTTGTACTGTCTTCAAAACTTTCTTTTTCAATGTATATATACATGTGTTGCTATTTATCTCTTATTCTACTGCATTCGAGGCCCTTTTAAGCCTGTATGATGGGGTTTGGTTGGTTCCCCTCTTCTATTTACCAGGCTGGAGGTCCTTTGGAGCCCATGTGAAAGGGTTCACTGGGACCTCTTTTGGTGCCTCTTGATTACTCTTATAAGGATATTTTGACCCCTTGGGTCCTAGCTATCCTTTTATATATTCTTGCGTGCGCTTATTATTTGTTGTGAGAAGCATCCTTCTCGTCGTTATTCATAGTACTATTTTTGCAAGGGTCTCTTTTAGGATCCTTTTTGGCTAGACGGCTTGGTGACTGCTCTAGACTTATTACTGTCATTACCATAGTTTTTTTTTTTGTAAGTCCCTTTGGCCTCCTTGATGTCCACAAGGGTAGCTAATCCTTGTGAACCCAGGGGATGCCTTGTAAGGACTTCGCTTAAGGCCCCGATATAAGGGGTTCCTCTGGGATCCCCCGCTAAAGGGTCATTTTTAGGGTCATGGTCCCTTTTCAGTCCTCCTGATGAAGGATCGTTTTTAGGGTCCTCCTGATAGAGGGCCCTTTTTAAGATTCTTGTTAGAGGGCCCTTTTTAGGAGCCTCCTTTTTAGGAGGGCAAGGGGTCCTTTTTAGGATCCTCCGTTAAAGGGTTCTTTTTACCATCCTCCTGATAAAGGGTCCTTCTTAGGAGCCTCCTTTTTAGGAGGGCAAGGGGTCCTTTTTAGGATCCTCCGTTAAAGGGTCCTTTTTACCATCCTCCTGATAGAGGGTCCTTCTTAGGAGCCTCCTTTTTAGTAGGGCAAGGGGTCTTTTTTAGGATCCTCCGTTAGAGGGTCCTTTTTAGGAGCCCTTTTTTTTTTTTTAGGTTCCCCCTATTGACTGTATGTTTTTGCCTCCTGTCCTGCCCCCCAAGTGTTTGGTGAAATTTATTTCGGCAGGCACTTTGGGTGATGCTCGCGCAGCGAAGAAAAACAACATATGAAGTTGCAAACAACTTCATTCATAGCATGCAATTTACAGCCAACTTTGTAAATAAAAGGGGTTACATCTAATTAAGAGGTTACCTAGGTAGCCTCTTTGATTCTTACTTACTTAGGCTAAAACAACGAGGAACAAACTAAACATAGGTTCTTTTTGCACTGAGTGCCGAAGCCTAGCTGGTAGCACTTTCTTGAGAGGCTCCGTAACCCGAGGGTCCAATCTTGTGCGGATCTAACATGTGTGGGTCGCTCCTTCATACACAACCATTGTCATCGGTATAGATGGTTTGGTGGCTGCGCGGAGGGACATGTTATAGCATTCCCTCGCTTCCTTTTGCTCCCCTTTCACGCATGATACTCCCCCGGGGGTTGGGAATTTCATAGCTAGATGATACACAGAAGTTATCGTGTTCAATTCTCTCAGAGAGGGTCTCCCTAATACCGCATTGAAGCCTGAGGTGCAATCCACCACGACAAAGTTAGCCATTACGGTGGTTTGCCTGGGTTTCTCCCCCATGGTGAGGGCTAATTCGATTGCCCCCAGGGGTTGTATCGAATCTCCCGTAAACCCATACAAAGTCGTAGTGCAAGGCTTTAGGTGATGGAGGCTCAATCCCATCTTTTCCAGCGCTGGTTTATACAAGATGTCCATAGAGCTCCCGTTATCCACCAAGACCCGATGTACCCTCATGTTAGCAAGCTGGGCAGTTAGCACCAGGGGGTCATTATGAGGGAAATGCACCCCCTGCGCATCTTCTTCAGTGAAAGTTATTGAGTCATTCTCGCCCTTGAAGCTCTTTGGGGGGCGTTGCTCCAAACTTAAAACACAAGGTGGTGGACTTTGTCGGGCCTCCTTGGCGTACTTATCTCGCCCCTTCCTTGAATCATCTCTGAATCCTGGTCCTCCAAAGATGGTCCTGACCTCCCCTTGCACTTCTGGGGCCACCTTTCGTGCCTGCGGTGAGGACACTCCTTCTTCTGGCCTCTGGCTATCCTTGTGCACATACCTGCCCAAATATCCTCTGCGGATGAGTTCCTCAATTTCCACCTTCAAGTGGTTGCACTCCGCGATTGTGTGGCCGATATCCTTGTGATATTGGCAATACTTGCTGGGGTCTCTTTTAGACCGATCTTTTTTTATTGGCGGGGGCCTTTTGAAAGGGACCTGGTTTTCGTTCGTAATGAAAATATCCTCCCTCGCGTGGGTGAGGTCAGTGTAAAAGGTCTAGGGGCTCTGTGTGCGCTCATCAGAGCATTGGTGCTTCCGGGATCGATCATCCTTCGTTCCCTCATCAACCCCCTTCTTCTTTGCACCACTTTGGTTATCCCGGACTGAAGGTTTTGGGGGCGATGGGCCTTTTCCAGCCTTGAGGTTCTCGTGACCATCCTCCACGCGAATGTACTTTTGTGCCCGCTCGTAGAAATCATCCAAGTCTGTGACCTCTCTCTTGAGCAAGTTATCCCATAACTTGCTCCCTGGGCGTACTCCTGCCGTGATGGCCATTTTCAGCTCTCGGCAGGTCAGGCTTCCTACGTTAGTCGCCTCCATGTTGAACCTATGGATATAGCTCTTCAGACTCTCATTTTCTCCTTGCTTCACATTGGCG
This sequence comes from Humulus lupulus, assembly GCF_963169125.1. Classification (NCBI taxonomy): domain Eukaryota; kingdom Viridiplantae; phylum Streptophyta; class Magnoliopsida; order Rosales; family Cannabaceae; genus Humulus; species Humulus lupulus. The sequence continues at coordinate 239,883,784 of NC_084794.1, forward strand.
AGGCTGGTGCCTGGCATCGCGTAGTCTCGCACAGCATGGTGTTGCTGGAGGAATTCATCAGAAAGTTGTTACCATGATCGTATGGACCCCGGTCTAAGCCTCTTGAACCATTTGTATGCAGGTCCTTTTAATGTGACATCGAAGCAATGACATCTCGCCCCGCTGCCAATTCCCCTCAGCTTCATCAGGTCGTTAAATGTATCTAGATGATATTTCGAATATGTGCTTCCTTCGTAGGGGGTCATGTGGAGCACTTTAAAGTTGGCAGGGAGCCTGATGGCCTGGATCTCCCTGACGAAGGGTGACTCATGGTCGAACTCCTCCTAAAAAATTTATCCTCCTGAGGCGATGACGATCTTGCTTCACAGGCTCTTCATTTTTGTGTCCAAGTCCTGCCTTCTCTTGCCTAGGGAGTCCTTTAAAGCGAACGGGTTAGGATCACCCTCCCCTTTGCCCGCCCGAGGCGCCATAGGGGGCGTGGTCCCTTTACCCTCCCTCTTTTTATTGAGCTCCTCCCGTAAATCTGAGGGTGCTCTCTTAGAGGTGACCCCGTCCTCGTTGCGAGGGGCAACGTTGGTCCTTGGCTCTAGTTTCAGGGCTTTGCTTCGGTGGTTCAGGATGTTCGCGTCGCTTCGCTCAGGGGATGTTACTGGTAGAGTGCCGGGTCCTCCCATCATCTACTGGTACAATGGTCTCCACCCCCTCCCGACCTTTCTCCTTCCTCTTAGGCAAGGTCATGCTTGACTTACCCTGCAATAGGCCATTCAGCACCTCTTGCATGTTCTCCAGGGTGGTCTCCAACCTTTTGTTCTTACGGTGGAGCTCAAGTATTTCTTCTTCATAGAATCGAGATTTCTAACTCGAGCTCACGGAATGGTCCCGGGGATGCTTATCACGCCTACAGGTAGAGGGGCCCGGGTCCTGTCGGCTGGAGTTCGGTACCTGTGGTGATTTAGGGAGAGGGAACTCATTAGCATTTTCTGGTGGTTCTATTGGAGGACTCTCTCCAGGTGGAGCGGTCGGTGATGAGGCCTCTCTATCACCTTCGTGAACCCCAGGGTCCCTTAGGGGCTCCACGTCTCTAGGTGGAGGAGGGTCCTTCATGGAGGCCTTCAGCTGGAATCCGGTAAGGTGGACCTCCACCTGCTGTGGCTCCTTGAGTCACTTTGAACGTCTTGGCATTTCTTCTTGCCGGAAGTAATGGTAGAACAGTAGCTTGGAACTTACGTTCCCACAGACAGCGCCAAATTGTTGACGGTGAGAACTCATCAACTAAGTTAAGTTGGAAAGAATTGCAAGATCAAGATTATCAATAGAAAAAGCCTTAGAAATTTAAGTATCAACTCTAAGAACAATTGTAGAAGAACAATGGTGAAATCAGTTTTTCATTCACTATGGTCTCCATGGGAGATACCATCTCGAGATGAAGGGTGCGAGGTGCCCTCTCGCGAGGCCCGCATGGCAAGAGCGTGGCGAGGTGAGACATGGCCATGTCTCAAGAGGCCCTTGGAGGTGTGGCTCCGGAGGTGCTTGGGTGCATGAGACGCGAGGCGGAGGTGGCCTCACCTGATGCTAGGTGCGTGAGGCGACCCACGCGAGGTTGGGGCGAGGCGCGCGAGATGGCCCACACGAGGCTGGGACAAGGCATGCGAGGCGACCCACGCGAGGTTGGGGCAAGGCGCGCGAGACGGCCCACGCGAGGCTGGGACAAGGCATGCGAGGCGACCCACGCGAGGATGGGGCGAGGCATGCGAGGCTGGGGCGAGGCGCACGAGGCGGCCCACGCGAGGCTGGGCGAGGGTCCCGCGTTGCACGCCTACTGGGGCTTTGCCTGGCAAGGCTCCCCCATACACACCTAGGGACGTATGCACAGGTACACACTTAGGCATTTATGTGACCTTAGCACACGCTTTGGACCTTTTACAGGCATGGAATCTTGAGCATCCACAATTCTTACTCACTAAGTTAACATAACAAGGAACAAACTAAACATAGGTCTTCTTTGCACCGGGTGCAGAAGTCTCACTGGTAGTATTTCTTGAGGTGTTCCACATTCCATGCCCGAGGTATAACGGTGTTATCCATGCGGGCCAGTTTATAGGTGTTTGGTGGTATGCACTGAGCGACCTGGTAGGGTCCTTCCCAGTTCGCCCCTAGTACCCCCGCCCCCGGGTCCCGCGTGTTGGGGAGTACCTTCCTTAGTACCAAGTCTCCTACCCTGAACATTCTCTCTTGCACCCTTGAATTATAGTACCTTGTTGCTCGTTGCTAATATGTGGCTAATCTCAATTGTGTCCTTTCTCTCTTGGCTTCTAGCAGGTCCAAGTTCCCGACCAATGCTGTGATGTTAGAATGGTCATCATATGCTTGCATACGGATGGAATTAATCTTCATTTATATCAGAAGGACAGCTTCGTAGCCATAGGCCAAGGCGAAAGGTGTCTCCCCAGTGGTAGAATGAGGGGTGGTCTTGTAGGCCCAGAGTACATTGGGGAGTTCCTTGACCCAGGCCCCTTTCAACTTTTCCAACTTTGTTTTCAAGTTCCTTTTCAGGATCTTGTTGATGGCCTCTACTTGTCCATTGGCTTGTGGATGTACTACTGCGGAGAAACTCCTCTTGATTCCTTTTGCCTTGCAGTATTCCTCAAACATTCCTCCTTCAAACTGCGTTCCATTTTTGGAGATAATCTTGTAAGGTACTCCAAATATGCAGACAATATACTTATTGACAAAGGTTGTGATCAGCTTAGCCGTTATGTTGACTAAAGGCCCCGCTTCCACCCACTTAGTGAAATAGTCGACTGCTACCACCTCGTATTTAGCTCCTCCTCTTCCTTTTGGCAGTGCTCCAATCAAGTCAACCCCCCACACAGCGAAGGGCCACGAACTGGTCATGCTCACCATCTCATTTGGTGACTGTCAGGGGTAATTCGTATGTCTGTGGCACTTGTCACACCTTCTCACAAAGTCGCTCGCGTCCTTCTCCATGGTTGGCCAATAATACTCCTTGCGGATGGCCTTTTTTGCCGTGGACTGCCCCCTAGCATGATTTCCACATTCCCCTTCATGTATCTCTTGCAAAAACTTTAAAGCCTCTCCCTTATCTATGCACCGCAGGAGCGGGGTAGAGAAGCCTCTCTTATATAAGGTTCCATCTACTAGGGTGTATTGAGCAGCCTTGTAAGTCAGTTTACGGGCATCTTTTTTGTCCAAAGGCAAGGTCTCGTCATTTAAGTACCTCACGATTGGTGCAAACCATGGCTCCTCAGTGCTATTGACCATATTAATTCTTTCTTCTGCTATGCTTGGCTAGGGGAGGTATTCGATCGGTATGGACTCAAGCGTGTCTTCATCTCGTGTGGAGGCGAGTTTCGCGAGTGTATCAACATTTGTGTTCTGCTCCCTTGGGATCTGTTCTATGGTGTATTTTTCAAACTGATCCAAACACCCCTTCACCTTGGTGAGATATGCAGCCATTTTTGGACCCCTAGCTTGGTATTCACCCTTCACCTGAAACACTACCAGCTGTGAGTCACTAAAGACATGCAAGTGGGTTACCTTTAACTCCTAAGCTAGCCGCAGGCCGGCCAACAACACCTCATATTCTGCCTCATTATTGGAAGCTTCGAATCCAAATCTCAAGGCACAATACATCTTGTGCCCTTCAGGTCCCGTCATCACTATGCCAGCGCCGGCTCCCCCTTCGTTAGACGCTCCGTCTACATGGAGGCTCCATTCTTCAGGGTGTTTTTCCTCTTCATGCGTCGGTTCATTCTCTTCTATTTCTCCCTCCTCTTGGGGTCGGCAAGAAAACTCGACTATAAAATCTGCAAGTACCTTCCCATTGATTGAGGTCCTTGGGGTGTAAGTGATGTCGAACTGACTCAATTCAATTGACCATTTTAACAACCTTCCCGAAGTCTCCGGCTTGTGCAAGACATGACGCAGGGGGATGTTTGTGAGCACCTCAATAGCATGAGCATGAAAATAGGGCCTCAACTTTTGAGAAGCCACCATCAAGGCATATGCTAACTTCTCTATTTCTGGGTACCGAGCTTCTGCGTCTATTAACCGTTTGCTCACATAGTACACGGGCTGCTGGTGTTTTCTTTCCCCCTTGACCAAGGCGGCGCTTATAGCATGCTCTGACATAGCTAGATACAAGTACAACTTCTCCCTTTTTTCTAGCTTAGCCAAAAAGGGTGGTTTTCCAAGGTGTTCCTTTAGCTTAGTGAAGCCATCCTGGCATTCATCATCCCAAGCGAACTTTTTGTTCCCTTTTAGGATGTGGAAGAAAGGGAGGCATTTGTCAGTAGACCTGGAAATGAACCTATTGAGGGATGCTACTCTCCCCGTTAAGCACTGCACCTCCTTTTTTCTTCGTGGTGGGCTCATTTCCAGCAAGGCCTTGATTTTTTCAGGATTAGCCTCGATACCTCGGGAATTCACCATAAAACCCAGGAACTTTCCTAACGAAACTCTGAAGGTGCATTTGAGTGGATTCAGCTTCATTCTAAACTTTCGAAGGGTGTCGAACATTTCCATGAGATCGTTGGTGAGCTATCCCGCCTTCTTTGTCTTTACCAACATATCGTCCACGTATACTTTCATGTTCCTTCCTATTTGATTTGCAAAAATTTTGTTCACTAGCCTTTGATAAGTGGCACCTGCATTTTTTAAACCAAAGGGCATCACTTTATAACAATACAACCCCTTGTCTGTTATGAACGAAGTGTGCTCTTCATCAGCCGGGTTCATGGGTATTTTGTTGTACCCAGAATATACATACATGAAGCTAAGTAGTTCGTGTCCCGCTATGGCATCTGCTAACTGGTCTATCCTAGGAAGCGAGATGCTGTCCTTAGGGCAAGCCTTATTGAGGTTAGTAAAGCCCACACAAGTCCTCCATTTTCCATTAGGCTTCGGGACTAACACTGGGTTTGATACCCATAGTGGGTAAAATGCCTCCCGGATGAACCCATTTGCTTTCAACTTGTCAACTTCCTCTTTTAGGGCCGCATATCTTTCTGGGTCTAGCGCTCTCCCTTTCTACCTCACCGGCCTTGCCTTTGGGTCGATGTTCAGATGATGGCAAATGACCGCTGGGTCTATTCCTACCATATCCTCGTGACTCCAGGCGAATACGTCGAGGTTGGCTTTCAAGAATTCTACTAGCTTCTCCTTCATGTCACCCACAAGGTTTTTTCCTACCTTCAACTTTCTCAATGACTCATTCATGACCGTTACTTCCTCCAACTCCTTTACTGGTTCAGCTCTGGGCTCTTCCACGACTCATGGTTCTAATTCGTGCGGGTTCACACCTTCATGCAGAACCATTGCCCTGGGCGTTGATGGCTTTGTGGCCGTGCGGAGGGATGTGTTATAGCATTCCCTCGCTTCCTTCTGCTCCCCTTTCATGCATGTTATTCCCCTGGGAGTTGGGAATTTCATAGCTAAGTGGTATACAGAAGTTATCGCCTTCAATTCTCTTAGGGAAAGTCTCCCTAATACCGCATTGAAGGCTGAGGCGCAATCCACCACAACAAAGTTTTCCATTATGGTAGTTTGTTTAGGTTGTTCTCCCATAGTGAGGGCTAACTCGATTGCCCCTAGGGGCTGTATTGAATCTCTCGTTAATCCATACAACGAGGTATTGCAAGGCTTTAGGTGCTAGATGCTTAGTCCCATCTTCTCTAATGCTGGGCAATATAAGATGTCCACAGAGCTTCCGTTATCCACCAAGACCCGATGCACCCTCATGTTAGCAAGCTGGACAGTCAACACTAGGGGGTCATTATGGGGGAAATGTACACCCCATGTGTCTTCCTCAGTGAAGGTTATTGAGTCATTTTCACCCTTAAAACTCATCGGGGGCGTTGTTCTAGACTTAAGACGCACGGTGGTGGACTTCGTCTGGCCTCCCTGACATATTTATCTCGTCCCTTCCTTGATTCGCCCCCGAATCCTGGCCCTCCAAAGATGGTCCTGACCTATCCTTGTACTTCTGGGGCCACCTCTCGCACCCACGGTGAGGATGCTCCTTCTTCTGGCCTTTGGTTCTCCTTGCAGACATATCTGCCCAAATGTCCCCTGCGGATAAGCTCCTCGATTTCTACCTTCAAATGGTTGCATTCCGCGGTGGTGTGGCCGATATCTTTGTGATACTGGCAATATTTGCTGGGGTCTCTTTTGGACCGATCTTTTTTCATTGGCGGGGGGCCTTCTGAAAGGGACCTGGTTTTCGTTCCTAACGAAAATATGCTATCTTGCATGGGTGAGGTTAGTATAAAAGGTGTAGAGGCCCTGTCTGCGCTGATCAGAGCGATGATGCTTACGGGGTCGATCATCTCTCGTTCCCTCATATACCCTCTTCTTCTTTGTACCACTTTGGCTTTCTCAGATATAAGGTTTTGGTGGTGACTGGCCTTTTCTAGCCTTGAGGCTTTCGTGACCATCTTCTACTCGAATATATTTCTGCGCCCACTTGTAGAAATCGTCCAAGTCTGTGACCTCCCTCTTGAGCATGTTATCCCATAACTTGCTTCCTGGGCGTACTCCGGCTGTGATGGCTATTTTCAGCTCTCTATGGGTCAAACTCCCTACTTTGGCCGCCTCCATATTGAACCTGTGAATGTAGCTCTTTAGACTCTCATTTTCTCCTTGCTTCACATTGGCGAGGTTGGTGCCCAACATCGTGTAGTCCCGCACGGTGTGGTGTTTCTGGAGAAATTCATTGGAAAATTGTTGCCAAGATCTGATGGACCCTGGTCTAAGTCTCTTGAACCATTTGTACGCATGTCCTTTCAATGTGATAGCTAAGCAATGGCATCTGGCCCCGCTGCTAATCCCCCTTAACTTCATCAGGTTCTTAAATGCATCCAAATGGTATTTAGGATCTGTGCTTCCTTCATATGGAGCTCCTTGAAGTTGGCTGGAAGCTGGATGGCTTAGATCTCCTTCATGAAGGGCGACTCATGGTCGAACTCATCCTCAAAGGCTTGTCCTCCAGAGGCGGTGATGATTTTGCTTCGTAGGCTCCTCATTTCTGTGTCCAGGTCTTGTCTCCTCTTGTTCAAGGAGTCTCTCAGCATGGATGGGTTAGGATCCCCCTTTCCTTTGTCTTCCCGGGGCGCCATAGGAGGCGTGGTCCTTTTGCCCGCCCTCTTTTTGTTGAGTTTCTCTTGTAAATCTGAGGGTGTTCTCCTTGAGGTGACCTCGACATCGTTATGAGGGGCAGCGTTGGTCTTCAGCTCTGGCCCATGGGGCTGCTTTGGTGGTTCAGGACGTTCGTGTTGCTTCGTCCGGGGGGTGTTACTAGTGGAGAGGCGAGTCCTTCCGTCGTCATCTAGGACGGTGGTTTCTACCCTTCTTGGCCTCTCTCTTTCCGCTTAGGGAGTGCTATGTTTGATCTCCCCTGCAACAGGCCATTTAGCACCTCTTGCATGTTTTCAAGGGTGATTTCTAGGCTCTGGTTCTTACAGTGAAGTTCCCGTATCTCGTCTTCATAGAATCGAGACTTAGAACTTGAGCTAATGGAGTGGACCCAAGGATGCTTGTCAGGCCTGCGCATCGATGGGGCCGACCTGAGTTTGGAACTTGCGGCGGCCGTGGAGGTAGGAACTCACCAGCACCCCTTGCTGGGGCAACCGATGACCTTGGATGATCCTCCTCAGGTGGGACCGCCGGGGATGAGGCCTCCTTTTCATCTCCGTGAACCTCAGGCTCCTTTGGGGATGAGGCCTCCTTTACAATATGTGACACACTTTGTCACATTTATTTAATCTAAAACATTATATTATAATATAATATAATTTTAATTATATTATAAAATAATATAACATTCCCCCACAAGATTAAATAGTTATCTATTGTAACACTTATTTAATCAATCATTATATTTTGAAATATAACATATCCCCCACTTGATTAAATAAGAACTCTCTCTTATAGGAGTCATTGCATTAGTGCATAAAGCAAAGTTTTTTTCAACTTGAACTTTACTATAGTGTAATTATCACAAAATTTATCGAAAATTAGGTTGTACTAGGCATTGAACCATCTTTTCATGATGACAAATCGGTGATAACACACACACCTTTGCGATGTTCACTTGAGACCTCTATGTCTCGCTTTGCATCATTAATGGCCATGTGCACTTTCTATTCATGGACGTTCTTGATAATACTCCTAATTCTCATGAGAGGCGGCACCACCCCTAGGTCCATATGAGTAGAATTCTTACAGTATTTCGTTACCAGAAATACTTGTCTTTACAAGACTTAATTCTATTAAAAAACCTTTCGCTTTTAACCCTCCACTTGGTAGCACACAAGTACTCAATATCTCAAATGGGACTTGTTTTGAGTACAACTAATAATTACTTGATTGACTTGTTATTACCTATTGAACCTAGCACTAGTTGAATAACTAGTGTTAAGATAGGTTACCATCAATCGTGAATCTCTTTAGGGAGTTTAAGTCCCATCCCTCGAGATGATGCAGCCACTAAATCCCTCGTTAGTGGCTTAGTGAAAGGATCTGCCAGATTTTCACTTGTTCTCACATAGGATATTAAGATGACTCCTCTTTGAATCAATTCTCTTACATATCCATGTCTTAGACTAATGTGTCTAGACTTCCCATTATACACTCCGCTGTATGCTCTAGCCAATGTTGCTTGGCTATCACAATGTATCGATATAGTAGATACATTATCTTTGATTAGGGGAATCTCTATCAACAGATCCCTTAACCATTCGGCCTCTTTGCCGGTAGCAGCTAGAGCTATGAACTCTGCTTCCATAGTGGAATGAGATATACAGGTTTGTTACTTGGAACCCCAAGAAACTGCACCTCGACCAAGTGTAAATACCCAACCAGTTGTGGAAAAGTTGTCCCCAAGATTGGATATCCAACTTGCATCTATATATCCTTCTAATATCGAAGGAAATTTGGAGTAGTGACGGCTTAGTCCTTTGGTTTTCTTGAGATAACCTAGGACTCTTCCAATTTCCTTTCAGTGATCAACACTTGGATTACTTGTAAACCTACTAAGTATACTTACCGCAAATGCTATATCAGGTCTAGTACTTTGGGCATCGTACATTAGACTCCCTATAGCACTAGCGTACTCCAATTGAGCCACCGCTCTTCCTTCATTCTTCTCTAGTTTTACACTATGATCGAAATGAGTATTGGCATCTTTAACCTTGAGATGGTTAAATTTGTTCAATACTTTCTCAACATAGTGGGATTGCCCTAATGCAGAACCCCCACTATGTTTCTTTACTTTGATACCGAGTATGGTATCAACTTCTCCAAGATCTTTCATCTTGAAGGTTGATGATAGAAACCTCTTCGTTTCTTCTATCCCTTTCATGCTATTACTTAGAATAAGCATGTCATCCACATATAAGCAAACAATGATCACATATCCCTTACAAGTTTTGGAATACAAACACTTGTCTCCATTGTTATGTCTAAACCCATTAGATATGATGGCTTGATCAAATTTCTCATGCCATTGCTTAGGAGCTTGTTTCAATCCATATAAGGATTTTACAAGTCTACAAACTTTATGTTCATATTTTGGTTGGACAAACCCTTCGGGTTGTTCCATATAGACCTCCTCATTGAGGTCACCATTAAGGAATGCCGTTTTGACATCCATTTGATGAACATACAAGTTGTGTATAGAAGCTAAAGCAAAAAAAATTCTTATAGAAGTTGTTCTTGCAACAGGTGCATATGTATCGAAATAATCGATACCCTCTTTTTGCCTAAACCCTTTAGCTACTAATCTAGCTTTAAAGGTTTGGATAGTGCCGTCAGTGTGGTATTTTCTCCTAAATACCCACTTACACCTAATTGGCTTAGACCCCGGTGGGAGGTCCACCAATTCCCAAGTGTTATTGGTAAGAATGGAATCCATCTCATCATTGATGGCTTCTTTCCAAAATGCACTATCTCTCGATTGCATAGCTTCTCTATAAGTCTTAGGATCATCCTAAACGAGAAGTACAATAGGAATTTTCCTAATGACTTCCTTTCTATTTCCTTCTACCATGTAGAATGAAATTCGTTGAGAATCTATCTCATCCACTACTAGACTTTTATGGTTTTTAAGCCTTTGACTTCTTCTAGGTTCAAAGGGTTGCTTTACATCCTTTTGAGAATTCTCCTCTTGAGAATCAACTTTGGATGTAGAAGCTTGAGAATTGTTCTCATATAACAAATTCTCCTTTAGAGATGTTCAAGCTTGAGAATTGTTGTCACATAACATATTCTCAAAAAATTCAACTTCTCTAGATTCAATCATAATATTAGACTCTAAGTCTAATAGCCTATAAGCTTTACTATTGTTGGCATAACCAACAAAAGCACACTTTATGGCTCTTGAACCTAACTTTGTTCTATTAGGTTCGTTTTTCTTGCAATATGCAAGACACCCCCACACTTTGAAGTACCCTATGTTGGGTTTTCTTCCTTTCCATAACTCATATGGAGATATCTCATTTTTCTTCATCGGTATTCGATTAAGAATGTGACAAGCGGTTAAAAGCGCTTCACCCCATAAGTTGAAGTTCAACTTAGAAAACACCAACATAGAATTTATCATCTCTAGATAAGTCATATTTTTCCTTTCGGCAACACCATTGTGTTGTGGGGTATAAGGTGCAATGCACTCATGGATTATACCATTTTCTTCACAAAACGTATTGAATTCATTAAAGAAGTATTCTCCTCCTCTATCACTTCTTAGCACCTTAATCTTTTTATTTAGTTGATTTTCAACTTCTAATTTATATAATTTAAAAGCATCAAAAGTTTCATCTTTATGCTTTAAAGAAAACACATAGGTATATCTACTAAAATCATCTATAAAAGTAAGAAAATACCTTTTACCACCTCTAGTAAAAACACCATTTAATTCACAAAGATCACTATGGATTAAATCTAGTAAATTAGATGATCTTTCTACACTAGGAAATGGTTTCTTAATCATTTTCTCCTTAACACATGTTTCACATTTACCATAGTTTTTAATATTTCATGCAATCATACCACATTTTACTACTCTTTTCACGGTAGAAAAATCTATATGCGATAGTCTAAGATGCCACAAAAATAAAGAATCATACTCAACAATATAGGCGGAATTAACATTTTTATTGATAACATTGAAAGTTACATCATTGGTGCACAATTTAACCATACCCTCACAAGAGTACCCATTTCCCAAAAATACATTTGATTTGGTAAGTATAAGTTTATCGGACTCAAAAACAGCTTTAATGCCGGGCTTGCCAAGCAAATCCCCACTTACCAAGTTTCTACTCATTTCGGGAACATAAAGTACATTCACTAATGTAACTTTCTTGCCGGAGGTGAAGTAGACTTCAATAGTACCTTTGCCAAGTACCTTAGATTTGCCCTCATTTCCCATTTGAATCTCATGGTTGCCCTTTGACTCTTCAAAGGTCTTGAACAATGATTTTTCATAGGTGACATGGACGGTGGCACAGGTATCATACCACCACCCTTTCACCTTGCCTTGGACCACATTCACCTCACTAAGGGTAGCAACTATGTTTTCCTCTTGAGTTGCATTCACCTTAGGTCCTTGTTGGTCTTTTCTATGTCTACACTCTCTAGCATAGTGACCCTTTCTCCCACACACAAAGCAAGGACCTTTCTCACCCTTAAAATTTTTTGGGTTGGTTTTTGGACCCAAAGATTTCTCATTACCCTTTTTCCCTTTGTTTTTGGGATGTTTTGGTTGTGACACCGCATTTGGTTTGGAAGTCTCTCCATTAGACCCCTCCACAAGTTTATCTCTACATATCGATTCCTCTTCGATTTTAATATGCTTTTGGATATCCTCCAAAGAATAATCCTCATTTTTATGAAGGATTATTTTCCTATAGCTCTTCCAAGTTGGTGGTAATTTAGCCACTATAGCACCAACTTGAAAGGCCTCGGGAAGCTCAATCTTTAACACTTTCAATTTATTAACAATAATTTGCAATTCATGAATTTGAGGAAGAATAGGTTTATCACCAAAAAATTTGAAATCGAAGTATTGAGATATCAAAAACTTTTTGGTACCTTCCACTTCCGCCTTAAACTTTTTCTCAAGTGCATCCCATATCTCCTTGGCCGATTTGGTCTCGGTGTAGAGGTCATAGAGCCTGTCGGATAGGGTGTTGAGGATATGACCCCTACAAAGGAGATTGTCCTCCTCCCTCTTCCTTCTCTTCTCCACCTCCTCGGGAGTGTCTTTGTCGGATGGCTCAGCTAGAGGTGCCAAGGAAGACTCAAGGATGTAGGCTATCTTGAGTGTTGTCAAAAGGAATTTCACCTTGTCTTGCCATCTAGTGAAATTGGATCCATCAAACCTATCCAACCTCACTAGGTCTTGGTTCATGATCTTGATGGTCTCACCTTCCATTGAAACAAACAAGGGATGAGCTTTTGAATGTTAGGAAAATATAAATTGCCTCAATGGAAATGGTAAGAAAATGTTACAACCCTATGCAAAATATTACATTAGACAAGGTTGATTAAATAAAGTGTTACAACTCTAAGCAAAAGGTTACAAATAAAATAAAGTGTTTGGACCAAATGAAAAGATTACAACTCTTAAACAAAATATACAAGTAAATAGAACAAGAGAATAAGAAGAATAACAATAGAATAAAAAGAAGAACAGAAACACAAGTAAACTCTCACTTACACATCCTAAGTGAAGAGGGTTGGGGATCACCAACTTGAACAAGGTTTAAAAGCTTTGTCTAAAAGCTTATTTCCCCCTAACTCAAGCACTAAGGGATCTCTCTCAGATATTGGAAAAGCTTTCTGGAATTATCAAGCCTCAAGGTGTTTCTAGCCAAGTGCTCTAATGGATAGAAATGATGTGTCTTACAAGTGAGCTATAGGCTCCTTTCTATAGAGTTTAGAGATACCATTTGAATTTCAAATTCCACCAGCCTCCATGGCTGTTACCAATGTTTAATTGGATTAATATGGAATTAAAAAAGAGATTTGGGAGTTATTTGGGTTTTTTGAGCCATTCAACAAAGATTGAAAAAAACTGAAAATTTGGTCAGTTTTGGCCTGTGGCCACGGCCAGAGACATTAGTGGCTGCAGCCACTGGTCTCTGATCCACAGGCCATGGGCAATGAATGTTGGTGGCCGCGGCCACTAACCAAATTCAGCACAAAAAATGTGCTGTTTTTCCAAACGGTTCCAAACCCTCCCAAATGATTTTATAACTCCCAAAACACATTATTGGGGTTAAACTCATATCTCTAGCAGCCATATCACATATGGCTTTATGAAATTCATCTCAATATTGTGTAACAACAATTTACACAATAAAGGGTAATATTTGGAAGTTACAAATTTGTAACACCAAATATGTTACATTATTTGGATATATCTCATATATCTAAATATTGTAACTCTCTATTACATGTTACAATATGTGACACACTTTGTCACATTTATTTAATCTAAAACATTATATTATAATATAATATAATTTTACATTATATTATAAAATAATATAACAGTCCCCACTACTTATTTTGTACGAATGTCAAAGGAGTGACACCAAGCGTAGTGGTGCTGGTGGTGGTGTCAACTCTGACATCTGGTTAGAAGTATACAGGCCATGTCCCCTCTCCTAGCGCGAGGCGTCTCTTGGTGCGAGACACTTATGGTCGAGGAGCATGGCGAGGTGATCCCTCGTGATGCCCTGGTGGCATGGCTGTGGCAAGGCAAGGCGAGGGCATAACAGCCTCGCGGGGATGTGGGGGTGACGACCTCATGTAGGTGCATGAGGGGCTTGAGTGGCACACCTCCTAGGCTCGCAAGGCGCGAGACGGGGGGTCCTGGATGGCACACTTACCAGGGCTACGTTTGTCAAGATTTCCCAATACACACCTAGGGACATGGGTCCTAAGCACGTACTTTGAGTCTTTCATCAGCGTGGAATTTTGAGCATCTACAGCTCTCTAGGATCGCCTCATGCCGAGTAACCCAAATATATCCACATAATAATGTGGTCCCACATATATATCACATATATGCAAAATATACCCATAACGGGCCAAATTATGAAAATTGCCCTTCTGATAAGAAACGGACCCACATGCTTATTTAATACACCTAAACATGCATATCAAGTCATATCATAATCTAACTCACATAATCATGCAATGATACACTTAAATATCACATAAGCACATAATTCCATAATTTTCCATCCTGGCCCCGTAATCAAGGCCCTAAGCCTTATTAGGTAATTTGGGACGTTACAAATATCCCCCCCCCCACCCCGTTATAAGAATTTCATCCTCGAAATTTTACCTGAACAGTACTAATCCTGCATATCTGACTCCAGCTCCCAGGTCACTTCCTCGACCTTGTTGTTCCTCCATAATACCTTAATCGAAGGTATAGTTTTGTTTCTCAGGACCTTGTCCGTTCTGTCTAATATATGGATTGGTTATTCCTCATAGGAGAGATCTACCTCAAGCTCCAGATCCTCCTAACTCAACACATGAGTCACGTCTGACATATATTTCCAAAGGGTCAGAATTTGAAATACATTGTGTACGGCCGACGGTATCGAATGTAAGGCCAACCTATAGGCCACCTGACCAATCATTTCCAGGATCTCAAATGATCCAACAAATCTAGGGCTCAACTTTCCCTTCTTCCCATATCTCCTCACCCTTTCCAAGGTGAGACTCTAAGGAAGACATAGTCTCCCACATGGAACTCCACATTCCTATGTTTGGGATCAGACTTTTTTGCCTGCTTTGAGAAGCAAGCATCCGAGCTCTGATCTTCTCAATAGCCTCATTTGTTTTTCAAACTGCTTCAGGACCCAAGTATCTCCTATCTCCTACCTTATCCCAATGAATGGGAGATATGCATTTCCTACCATACAACATCTCATAAGGAGTCACCCCAATGGTCGATGATAGTTGTAGGAAAATTCTATCAAAGGAAAATACATACGCCAAGACCCATCAAAGTCCAGCACACATGCTCGCAGCATGTTATCTAATATCTGAATAGTCCTCTCAGATTGTCCATCTATCTAACGATGATAAGAAGTACTGAACTTAAATTGTGTACCCATGACCCTCTGAAAACTTCCCCAAAACTCGGAAGTAAATGTGGGGTCCTGATTTGACACGATCGACCTCAGTGCCCCGTGAAGACGCATTGTCTCTTTCACATAGAGATCTGCATACTGGTCAACTGTATAAGTTGTCCTCACTTGTAAGAAGTGAGTTGACTTAGTGTATCAATCCATGATAACCCACACCGAATCATGTTGGCCCACAGTCCTGGGTAACCCCACCATGAAATCCATCATGAAGTCCTCCTATTTCTACTCTAGGATGTCCAGAGGTTGTAATAGCCCTGCTAGTCTCTGATGCTCAACCTTGACCTGTTGACATGTCAAGCACTTAGCCACATATTTTGTCACATCCCTCTTCATCTCAGGCCACCAATACAGCGATCTCACATCCTGATACATCTTTGTGGTGACTGGATGTAAAGAGTAAGGAGTAGTATGAGATTCATCCAGAATCTCCCATCTGATAACAGTGTCCATTGGAACACAGATCCGACCCTTGTATCTCAACAAGTCTATGTCTAACACTGTATAATCCCTAGACACTCCAGCTAGGACGTCCCTTCTGATCTTTGTCAATTGTGGATCACCCAATTGACCTTCCTTTATCCTTTCTAACAGTGTGGACTATAGCGTAATATTGCCCAACTAGCCAACCATAACCTCTATATCTACTTTGGTCATATCCTCTGCCAACTCTCTGAATATCTGTCTCGCACTGTATATATGTCATGGACCCTTCCGGCTTAAGGGATCTTCCACCACGTTGGCCTTCCCTAGGTGATACAGGATCTCACAATCATAATCCTTCACCAACTCTAGCCAACACCTCTGTCTCATGTTCAGGTCTTTCTGTGTTAAAAAGTACTTAAGACTCTTGTGGTCAGTGTATATCTCACACTTCTCCCCATAAAGGTAATGCCTCCATACATTTAATGCAAAGACCACTGTTGCCACTCCAGATCATAAGTGGGGTATCTCTGTTCATACTCTTTCATCTGACGTGATGCATAGGAAACCACATTCCTCGACTGCATAAGAACACAACCCAAACCCTGATGTGAGGCATCACAATATATCACAAAATTCACCTGATCTATCAGAAGACTCAGAACTGGAGCTGTAATCAATCGCTGGTTCAATTCTTGGAAGTTGTTCTCATGCTTATTTGACCACACAAACTTCTGACTCTTACGTGTCACTTCAGTCAATGGAGTATAAATTCTTGAGAACCCTTCCCCAAAACGCCTGTAATACCCTGTCAATCCAAGGAAGCTCCTAATCTCTTAGGCATTCCTTGACTTGGCCAATCTCTTACTACCTCAATCATGGTTGGGTCCACCTTGATCCCATCCCCATTGACAATGTGACCAAGGAAAGTCATCTAAGGTAACCAGAAATCACATTTCTCGAGCTTTGCAACCATTCTATGTTCTCTCAGTCTTTGTAGAACCAACCTCAAATGCTACTCATGTTCTGACTCTGACCGTGAATAAACCAAAATATCATCGATAAAGATGATCACAAATTGATCTAGATAATCTTTGAACACTCTGTTCATAAGATCCATAAAAGCAGTTAGGACATTAGTCAACCCAAAGGACATGACTAAGAACTCATAATTGCCATACCTGGTAAGAAAGGAATTCTTCGGTATATCTCCCTCCTTGATCCTCAGCTGGTGATAACCATATCGAATATCTATCTTTGAGATTATCGTCTTACTCTGCAACTGATCAAACAGATCATCTATCATTGGCAGAGGATACTTGTTCTTAATTGTTAACTTGTTTAGCTTCCTGAAGTCAATACCCATCCTCAAAGAACCATATTTCTTCTTTACAAACAGGACTGGTGCACCCCATGGTGAGAAACTGGGTTTAATAAAACCTAAGTCTAACAGCTCCTACAGATGTACCTTTAGTTCTTTTAACTCTGTTGGGACCATTCTATACAGTACCCTAGACACTGGCTCTATCCCTGGTGCCAGTTCAATAACAAATTCAATCTCTCTGTGTGGCGACAACCCTGGTAAATCCTCTGGGAAAACATCCAGAAACTCACAGACTAATCTAGTCTCCTCTTGTAACACTGACATGACCTGAGTGGTATCTACCACACTGGCTAAGAATCCTATGCAACCACCATGCAATAGATCTCTAACCCTTAATCCAAATATCATAGGTACACAGGGTCCATGCAAAGTGCAAACAAATACAAAAGGATCCTCACCTTAAGGCTCAAAGGTTACCATTTTCCTTATGCAATCTATTGTTGCCCCATAGTTCACTAACCAGTCCATACCCAGAATCATATCAAAGTCGGTCATAACCAACTTTATCAAATCAATTGATAACTCTCTACCCTCCACTATCACTGGCAATGATCTAACCCATCTCCTAGATACTACTAACTCCTCAATAGGTAATAAGGTCCCAAACCCCACAACATAATAATCACATGGTCTACACAATCTATCAATAATTCTACTAGCAACAAAAGAATGTGTAGCACCAAAATCAATCAATGCAGTATAAGGGGTTCCAGCACTAAAAAGCTGACATGTGACTACTGAGGGACAAGCCTCAGCTTCAGCCTGTGTTAATGCGAACACTCAAGCTGGGTTCGAGCTGTCCGCCTTTCTTGATTCTTCTTTTCTTGCCTTCGGGAAATCTTTGTTTAAGTGTCCCACAACCCCATACAAAAAGTAGGTCTTTCCCCGACACTCCTCTATATGGTGCCTCTTACATCTAACGCACTCTGGAAAAGTCATTCAACCCACATTGCCATCGTGGTGGCCTATCTAAATACCAAGTGGTCTCCTGTTAGGGCTTGGAGCTGGAAAGGCCTCATGAGCTTTCCTTTTCTGATCACTGGGGCCCATGCACCTCCCTGAACTTATAAATGGAGGTCCCTCCCTCCTAGTATTTTTCCTGGCCGGGTTCTTGCACCAAATTTTGTTCTCTGCGCTCTCAGTTGTGAGCGCCTTCTCAACTACCTGTGCATAAGTAGTCACTCCTGGCATAGTGGTAATAAGAACATCTGGGGATATCATAGGTTGTAGCCTCTACAGAAACCTCTCCCTTCTGGTCCCATAAGTGGGCACCAATTTCCTAGCAAACTTTGCCATTCTATCAAACTTTAAGGCATATTCAATCACTGATGAGTTTTCCAGAAGTAACCTCCTAAACTCTTCAGCTTTTGTAGCCCTGATGGCATCATTGTAATACTTTTCATTAAATTGAGTTCGAAACTCTTCCTAATCCAGGGCATTAAAATTTCTGTTTTGGGATATCACCTCCCACCAAATTCTGGCATTCTCCCGAAACATATACGTGGCACATGCCACCCTCTCATTACCAACCACCCTCATAAAGTCTAGGATGGTAACCATGCTCATCCACTATTCGGCCTTAGTCGGATCTGCACTTTCCTCGAAAATTGGAGGGTGTTGTTTCCTGAACCTTTCATAAAGAGGTTCCCATTTGTTCCCAGCCTCTCGAGGCTGCTCAACTATTGGCACCATCATAAGTGGTGCCTCTAGCAAGATGTTCCCTGCAGAAACTTGTTGCTATCTCAGGAGGCGTATCTTTTATTCCTGCCTCAATACCCTTGCTTGTAAATCACCAAATACCAGCTGCCAGTTCTTAGGAGCTAGAGGAGGGGTCAGACCCTGGTCATTATCCTAACCCTGTCTGTCATTCTGGCCATGATCTTCCTGGCTAGCCAATGACTCTATCTGCCTTGGAAGCATACTTCCAAGCTTATACCTTGCTGCAATAATCAATTCGGCTAGTTAGGTAGTGATAACTAAACCTCTTGCCGCCTCATAGTCCAAGACCAAGCATATAATCATTCACATACAAC
This sequence comes from Humulus lupulus, assembly GCF_963169125.1. NCBI lineage: Eukaryota > Viridiplantae > Streptophyta > Magnoliopsida > Rosales > Cannabaceae > Humulus > Humulus lupulus. Next base: position 239,902,809 of record NC_084794.1, read on the forward strand.
ATTCATGCTAATAAGCATGTCGATTCATATTCATATCCAAGTCTAGTGCTAATTGTAACGTCCCAAATTTGCTAATAAGGCTTAGGGACTTGATTAGCGTGTTGGGAGGGCAATAACTGATTTAATTATGTTAATATGTGAAAATGACTATATAATTAGAAATGCATGTTTAGGAGAATTAAATATGCGTGTGGGCCCCATTTGGTTATTCGGGGCATATCATTAATTTTAGCCCATTGAGGGCATAAATGTGATATATGTGTATATTGTTATTGCTACCACGAGAGTGTGGTGATATATTGGTGATGTACGATCTGAGATGGTCCTAGGGAGCAGATTAGCTAAATGGTCACAATGTGGTCGAATACCTAGCTCGGGAGGAGCCTAGGGGTATTTTGTGAACATTGTTGATATTTGGGAATTACCAATTAACAGGTAGTAATTTAGCAATTATTTGAGCACATCGAGATTAAAATGGGGATTTATAGGAACACTCGAGGACTTAGCAGGATGTGGCAAATGACAGGATTGCCCTTGGTGGCATTAAAGGATTGAGGATAGGATTTAGAGCATTTTAGGCATTTTGGGCATTAGGCAGGTGGGGTTACACTTAGCCATTACACCATTCTGGAAACCAAAAGAAAACAACAGAAGTCTCTCTCCAGCCTTTCTCTCATACCCGGCACTCTCTCCCTCTCTTTAGTGCTTGAAGACTTGATGAAGCTTTGAGAATTCTAGGCTAAAGGATTGAAGGATTAGACTTGTTGTGCTTGGGGATCAGCTCAAAGTTGAACACATCTCAGAGGTAAGATCCTAAACTTAATCTTTTCTGTTTAATTCTGCCACGAATTGGAAATTGCATGAAAGTTAAGTGTTAAGTTTGATTTTGAGTGTTGGTGAGGATTATGGAATCGCTTATTAGATTGTTAGGATGTTTAGGCTGTATGGATAGGAAATATAGACTTAATTCTGGGTTTAAATAACAATTTTGGTGTAAATTGTTGATTTAAGCTCAGGGGAAAATGTTGTAAATGGATGATTTATGGGTTTCTAAAACTTGCGTCGTGACCCTGTTCTATAGGCGCCATGGCCCGTGTGTGAGAAAGGGCCTGGGGAGGCCTAAGATTGCCTAGGCGCAGAGCTTAGCGTGCCTCGGCCCGTGTCCTCTAGCAGAGACGGCTTTGCCCTCTGACTAGTAGGGGTAGCGACCCTAGAGGACATGTTGCGGTTCAAAAAGGGAAAAGAGGGGAAATTGAGGTTTTAAGCTTTGGAACCCAAATGTTAAGGCTAGGGAAGGGTTCTACTACCCGATTTAGAAGAATCCAAGGTCCGAGAACGGTGAAGGTTGAGAACGAAAAGATGCCGGGTACAGCAAGGGGTCAGGATTGGCATTAAGCACACTGAGTGAAAGCCACTAGGGCGAGACCATCCTAGGGTGCTGAATCCACCCATTTGGTGAAGACCACAAACCCATGGCCTAGTAAAGCACTTGGGGCGGCATAGGCCGCTGTGTGTTTAGCTCGTTGGCTATTTTTCTATATACTGTGGAATGTTTTGTTATATGTTGAGTTTTCTTGCTGGGCTTCGGATCACGGGGTCTCTATGGAGTAGGTAAGGGCAAAGGGAAGGTCGACCAACCATGAGTACAGAGAGCATGGAGCGACGGGTACATGTTTGGCCTACTTGGCTGCCACGACCAGGGTTATTTTGGGGAATGTGGTGTAATGAACTTTTTTGTCATTTAGGCCAACCGTAATTATATTTTTGAGTTGTAATATATTTTCTAAACAGTATTTTGGGATCCCAACTGTATAACGTTTTATGATTTCAATGAATGTCCAAATTTTCATAATTAATGTCATTAAAAGAGTTTTATTTCAATTTACTCACACTTTTAACCTAAAACCTCGATTAGCGAGCTAATGGCACTTTCTTTACTAACATAGTAACGACTCTAAGGATGTAGGGCATTACAACTTGGTATCAGAGCATGGTAAGGTTTATGGTTCCTGGAGATTGATCGAACATGTACGCTTGCTTCCAGTGCCTAGCTCGTCTCAGAGTTGGTTGGTATCTAATGAACTATATGCTTAACTATTTATTTAAGTTGCCTTGTTTTCTTGAATGTATAAATAAAGCATGATGAATGTGTTGATATATGCATGATGTTGGGGCATGGCCCCCTTGATTGTTGTATGATATGTGTGATGATACCGCCCAATAACTCCTAAGCGATCGCAGTAGTAATCGGGCTATGTCGTATCCACAGAGAGGTAAAATACAAGTAAAAAGAAAGATTAGTAAATCAGAAATAATAAACTTTGAAATAATGTAACTTTGAAAAAGAATATAAACATTAAATAAACAAGGAATTAGAATCAGAAAGAAAATATGGAAGGCATAAGTTTCATTCATGCAAACATATATATATTTTAATAAAATTGATTCCTTCTACTCAACTATAATTCTACACCATTAATTATAGTTGGAAAATATATATAATAAAGCTCACCTTAAAATATGTTCTTAATTAAATTATATTAACTTCTCACTTTAAAACCTATCATATTATATACATTCGAGCGACAAAATACCAATGGCAGAATGCAGTAAAAAGCATATAATATAACAAATATCCTAAATTAAATCAAAAACTTAAATTACATAAGAAGAGCATGACTAGACTTATGTAAAAAACACTAATAAATTTAGAATAAAAATTAGAATAAAATAAATTTAATTGTAACAAAGGTATGGAAAATGAAGAACAATAAAGAATCAATATATTAAAAATATAATGTGAATCATGAATTTCACTCAAGCCTTTCCACAAGAGAATTTAGCCTAAAATAGGCATTGTATTCACTCAAAGAAATGTAAAAGAAAAATAGGAAAAAGAATGTTTTTTTCTCTAATTATACTCTCCACCTTAATTCCACAATCTGAAACTTTTTTACTCCATTTGGTTCTCTATTTATAGTGGAAATATGACCCAAAAATGTGTAAAATCGTGTACAAAATAGTGGGAAAGTGGCATAACAACTTATGGAAAATGGAGCAAGTAGTGTTGGATCGTGGGAGACAAGGAGGCCATGTGTCAATCTCTGGTTGGCTCAACAGCTCAGTGCATCAGGCGCTGCTGGCTTCTGGTGGGACAACGTGGGGCAGCTGTCAGATCGTGGCAGGCACAGCAAGCGGCTATCAGGCGTGGCAGGTGGCAGGCGACTCGTCAGGCGGCTGGTGGCTCGGCTGGAGGCTAGTGGCTTTCTGCCACGTGGCAGCTTCTAACAGCTTGGGTTAAGTTCCTTTTTGGGCCTAAGTTAACTTCAAAAATACCATTTTTTCATGATTTCTTCAATTTTAATTCTTCCTTTCTTCTTTCTTTTTCTTTGTGTCAAAATACATTTTATTTCCTGAAAATTAAACATAAATTAAATTAAAATTAATATTTTCAAATATAAAATATATGACAATAAATCCATGAAAATATTAATTAAAACTTAATTAATTTTAAACTTTAAGACTAATAAAATGATACTTTTGAACACTAATCATGTGACATGTGGACTTGGTTGTTGTGGTTGATTTATGAGATTGGGAGGTGGTTTTGGATGTTGTTATCATGCCTGATGTGCGGCGTCATTGATTGCAGGCATGTTGCAGTAATGCCTCAACAATCAATTAGAATCTGCAGCAATAGGGCCGAGGATGACAATCAGGGTCAGGACCCTCCACCTGCCCCACTAATTTGGCAACAGTTATTTGTTGTTATGGAAGCTATACTATACTTCATCAAATAGAGGAAGGGCTTCGACAGTTGAGACAACAGGCCCTTCCTCAGGGCATTGGGTTACAAGTTCCACACACTGTGGCACCAGTGACATGCCTGCTATGGAAAATAGGTGGGAACCTTTGTATGAGAGCTTGAGGAAGCAGCATCCTCCCACCTTTAAGGGTGGCCCAGACCCACTGTCGGCAGAGCAATGGATGAACATGATTTCTTCCATCCTGGATTTCATGAGGGTAGAAAGGAATGAAAGAGTAGCCTACGCCAGCTACAGGTTGAGAGAAGATGCCCGCATCTGGTGGGATGTGTGTCCTAGAGGAGGAATGTGGCAGTCGTGACTTGGGAAGAATTCAAAAACATATTCAATGAGAAGTACTGCAGTGTTGTAGTCCAAGCTGTAAAGGTTGATGATTTTACTAACCTGACTCATGACCGGATGACAATTACCAAGAATGCCTTGAAGTTTGACTAGTTAGTGAAGTTCGTGTCAGATTTGGTGCCTACTGACATGGCACAGAGGGATCGATTTGTGCAGGGATTGAACATTTTAATCGCCCGTGATGTTAAGATAACCCTGGATCCAGGAACTACCACTTATGCATAAGTAGTGGAGAAGGTCGTTACTGCTGAGGGGGCCAAGTATGAGATTTGGTGAGAGGGCACTGCTAGGCACAATGCTCGGAGGACGCTGCCTCCTTTTATTGGATCTAGCTGGGGTAGTGGCCCTAGTGAGCAGAAGAGAAAGGCTCCAGATTCTTTTGTTCCTCCTAGTTCAGATAGGAGGGCATAGGGTGCTTTCAGTGGCCGTCAGGGCGGGGGAGACAACTGGAGGAGTTTCCCAGTGTGTCCTCGATGCAGACGACGACATCAGGGAGAGTTTAGGATCAGAGCCTTCTTTACTTTTGGGAGCATTAGTCACCTGAGGAAGGACTGCCCACAAGCCAGGAAGGAAGAGTCGAAACAGAGTGGTAGCCTCACTCCTGTCAGAGTGTTAACCTTGACAGCCCCTCGATCGAGACAGGCCAGATTTATAGTGCTGCTTCTTCTTTTATTGCATTCATTAACTCAGGGGCTACTCATTCATTTGTATCTGCTAGAGTGATAGATCAATTGTGTAGACCTAGTGATTTGTGTGCTAGGTGATTCAATACTTTGTTGCCGACTGGGGAACTGGTAGTCTCTAGAATATGGGTTAGAGCATTGCCAGTAGAGATAGATAGCAGGGAGTTGTTTGTGGATCTGATTGAGCTATCAATGGATGACTTTGATATGATCCTAGGGATGGATTGGTTATCGAAGTATGGGGCAACGATTGACTACAAGCGCAGGATGGTGATCTTTGAACTAGAAGGGGAGGTACCCTTTGTATTTGTAAGGACAGTGAGTGGACCATGAGTACCTATGAATTCGGCATTGAAGGCTAGAGACCTAATGCAAGAGGTTTGCATAGGATTCCTAAGGAACATTATGGATACTTTTAGAGTTTTCTCGGTTGGACCAGATGAGACCAGATTAGTATATGAATTTCCTGATGTGCTCCCAACAGACTTGCCAGGATTGCCACCACAGCGAGAGATCAAGTTTTTCATAGAGTTGGCGCCAGGGGTGGAGGCAGTATCTAGGACACCTTATAGAATGACTCCAGCAGATTTGAAGGAACTGAAGATTCAGTAGCAGGAGTTACTGGATTTGGGATTCATCAGACAGATTTTTTAACCATGGGGTGCTCCAGTGTTTTTTGTGAAGAAGAAGGATGGATCCCTTAAGGATGTGTATTGACTACAGAGAGCTAAACAAGTTGACCATTAAGAAAAAGTGCCCACTGCCCAGGATCAATGACTTGTTTGACCAGTTACAAGGGAAGACGGTATTCTCCAAGATTGACCTTCAATCAGGCTACCACAAGTTAAGGATTATAGAGGAGGACATACCAAAGACCGCATTCCGCACGAGGTATGGGCACTATGAATTCTCGGTCATGTCCTTTAGATTAACCAATGCCCCAGCAGCCTTTATGGATTTGATGAGTAGGGTCTTCAAGGATTATTTAGATAAGTTTGTGATCGTATTAATCGATGACATACGGTTGTACTCTCAGTCAGAGAGACAGCACAAACAACATCTTTGCCTGGTATTACAGCGATTGAAAGAGTATAGGTTCTTTGCTATGTTTAAAAAGTGTGAGTTTTGGCTACCCTAAGTAACATTTCTGGGCAATATTGTCAGTAAGGAGGGGATTCTGGTGGACCCAAGTAAGATTAAGGCAGTGAGAGATTGGCCCAGGTCGAGCAGTGTACCAGAGGTTAGGAGCTTCTTGGGATTGGCAAGGTACTATCAGCGGTTTGTTGAGGGATTCTCCATAATAGCCACAATGTTGACTAAACTAACATGTAAGAAGACTAAGTATGTGAGGACAGACAGGTGTGAGAAAAATTTCAAGGAGTTGAAGAGATGACTGATCACTCCAGTATTATTGAGTCTGCTGTCAGACAATGAGAAGTTTGTGGTCTACTGCGATGCTTCCCGACAGGGTTTGGGGTGTGTGTTGATGTAAGCTGGAAAGGTTATAGCCTACACGTTGAGGCAGCTGAAGGAGTATGAGCAGAGGTATCTCACACATGAACTAGAATTGGTGGCGGTGGTATTTGCACTTAACGTTTGGAGACATTATTTATATGGCAAGAAGTGCAAAGTATACACCGACCATAAGAGTTTGAAGTAATTCTTTACTCAGAAGGATCTGAATATGCACCAGAGGCATTGCCTGGAGTTGGTAAAGGATTGTGATATTTTATACCATCTTGGGAAGGCCAATGTGGTGGCTGACGCACAAATTCGGTAGGGCCCATGACATTTGTTCAGTTTGAGGCAAATATCAGACAAGTTAGCCGAAGAGATGACTATAGTAGGTATAGAGTTAGTGGTTGGTCGGTTAGCCAACATCACTCTTCAGTCTATGCTCCTTGAGAGGATCAAGGAGTCACAGGGGAGGATTCCCAGTTGAAAGGGCACAAAAAGGGCATCTTAGCCGGATCGTCAAAAGACTTTTCTATTTTGGAGATGGGATTACTGAAGTATAAGGGCCAGATTTATGTTCCGATGGATTCTGGTATTTGGCAAGAGATCTTGGATGAGTCTCATACCACTCCCTATTCTTTACATCTGGGTACGACGAAGATGTACCAAGATTTGAGAACTTTGTACAGGTGACCGGGAATGAAGAGAGATGTGGTGGAATATTTGCACTAAAGGTATTCGCACTAAAGGTTTGGAGGCATGATTTGTATGGCGAGAAGTGTGAAATATACATCGACCATAAGAGTTTGAAGTACTTCTTTCCTCAAAAGGATCTGAATATGCGCCAAAGGCATTGGCTAGAATTGGTAAAGGATTACAACTGTGATATTCTATACCATTCTAAGAAGGCCAATGTGTGGCTGATGCATTGAGTCAGAAAGGCCCAGGATAGTTATTCAATTCAAGAGAGATATCAGATAAGTTAGCTGAAGAGATGACTAGAGCAGGTATTGAATTGGTAGTTGATCAGCTAGCCAACATCACTCTTTAGTCCACGCTCCTTGAGAGGATCAAGGAAGCACAGGGGGAGGATCCCCAGTTAAGGGAGCACACAGAGGGCGTTTTAGCCAGAGTGGCTAAGGACTTTTCTATCTGGGAGATGGGTTTGTTGAGGTACAAAGGCTGGATTTGCGTTCTGATGGAGTCCGGTATCCGACGGGAGATTTTAGATGAGTCTCATACCACTCCCTATTCTTTATATCCGAGTAAACGAAGATGTACAAAGATTTGAGAACCCTGTATTGGTGTTCGGGAATGAAGAGGGATGTGGTGGATTAGGTTGCCAAGTGTCTGACTTTTCAGGAGGTAAAGGCTGAACATCAAAAGGCTAGCAGGGTGGCTGAAGCCTTTCGGAATTCCGGAGTAGAAATGGGAGGATATCACCATGGACTTCGTGGTTGGATTACCGAAGATTGTGGGACAGCATGATTCGGTGTGGATGATTGTGGATAGGTGTTAGGGTTTTATGCCCTAATTAATACACAATTTCTTTGTAATCTCATTTTATTATCAATAAAAGAATAGAAATCTTTTTTTGACTTGGTCAATCACTTTGCTCACACATTTTATTTTCATGATTATTTGTTTAATATAAACTTCTATTAAATCCCGAGCATATATCTAATCATATTTATAGTGACGTAATCACAGTGGAATATAAATATGATTATATGTTAAAAAATAAGTTAGTCCTAAGATTAGTCAGTGCATATGATTTACATTGACTTGCGAATCTACAATATGTTCTACTTACACATCACAGTGTTATGTTCTTTCCAGAACATTAGCAAAGTAGATAAGATCAAATGTATTTGTTACATCGAACTGGACCGATATTGACAGTTAATAGGATAAGTAAACATACCGTTATTATCTATTCTAGTCATATCATATAGTTGACCATAGGTCAATTCAAATTCAATTTTGAGTGGCTAGTATTCTAACTGATTGTATTATTTGAGTTCTTTGACGTGTTCGTTACCAGCTTACCCTACAGACTAGCCCATACTTATAGCTTGGGAACTCGGTAGTATAATTGTGTGGGAGTGTTAATCATAGATATGAACATCTATAGCTTCTGATTAATAAGTGAAATGATGGTTTCCTTTAAGTTTGGTTCAAGGTGCTAAATGATAGAGATCTCATTTCAGTAATTAATATTAGTTTACTGAAATATCATTTACAAGGAACTAAATGTTTTAAGGATAAAATACAATGACGATTAAAGCGGTATTTTAGTCCCATCTCAATGTAGATCGTCTATAGAGGATTAAGGTACAATTATGGTTGTAACAATGGATAATTAATAGCATCTATATTTGTTATAGAGCATTCTATGAGTTCAAGAGTGCAATTCCGATTCTTTAGTTGAGTCACGAGGAATTAATAAGTTAGTAAATTTATTTGTTAGATTTATGATAACTTATTGGAGCTTGATTTCATAGGCACATGGTCCCCACTATCCCTTGGATAAAATCATCTATATAGTCTCAATTAATTGAATTAATTATCAAAGTTGACTAGGTCAATTTTGGATAGTTTCACAGAGTTATACAATTTTGAGAAGAAAAGAGAAGTAAGGGCAGATTTATTAATTAAGATAAATTGGTATCTAAATTAATAAATAAGTTTAAATCAAGGTTTAAATTATAAATAATTAATTTGATAAAAGATTTGAATAATTATTTAATTAATTAAATCAATAGAAGATAATACAGGCTTTGATTTTAAGTCTAGTGGGCTTATATTCAAATGGGAAATTTCACAGGCCTAAAGCCCATGATAATTTCAACCTAGGGCTTTTAATTGGCTATTATTTTATTGATTTTATAATTAAATAAATGACCTAATTGAGTCTATAAAAGGAATGTTAAGAGAGAGTTGAAAACACAAGTCAAGTCACAAGTTGAAACACAAGTTTCTGATAGGTTTTAGATTCTGTCTAAACAAAAGTCATTTTCTAAGTCTTATTGTTCTTTTCTCTTCTTCTCTCTGTATCTATCTCATGTGTTGAGAATTTCCCACTCTAGTCTATGTGATTCTAAGGATGCTTTGGAAGGTTGTGAAGAAAATTGAAGATCGGTTCACTTTCTTTGTTATACTTTGTGACAGAAAGGATACAAGGGTTAGAGAAATTGAAGGAATGACTCATTCATTCCGCTGCGTATAAGGCTCATTCTAAGGATGCTTTGGAAGGTTGTGAAGAAAATTGAAGATCAATTCAGTTTCTTGGTTATACTCTATGACAGAAAGGATACAAGGGTTAAAGAAATTGAAGAAAGGACTCATTCATTCCGCTGCGTATAATGTAAGTATTCTTATCATTATTTCACTTTGAATTCAATTTTAGAAACATGTTCTAGGTTTTCTCATATTAATTTGTTTAATATTAGATCTACATGAAAATAAATAAAGATCCTGTATAAGTTTTCCCAAGAATAGGTACACCAAATCAGCCCACTTTGTGCCTGTTAGGACAACTTATACAGTGGAGCAGTATGTGAAAGAAATTGTACGACTACATGGGGCTCCGAGTTTGATAGTATCCGACAGGGACCCTAGCTTCACCTCCAAGTTTTGTGAGAGCCTACAGAAGGCTATGGGTACACAGTTGCAGTTTAGTACCACCAATCATCCTTAGACGGATGGACAGTCTGAGAGGACGATTCACATACTAGAGGATATGTTGCAAGCTTTCGTAGTGGATTTTGGGGGATCTTGGAGTAAGTATCTCCCTTTGATTGAGTTTTCATACAATAACAATTACCAGGCGACTATCGGAGTGGCTCCGTATGAGATCTTATATGGGAGGAAGTACAGACCACACATCCATTGGGATGAGACGGGTGAGGGGAGGTATTTAGGTCCTGAGGTTGTTTAGAGTACCAATGAGGCGATTGAGAAGATCAAATCATGAATGCTCGCCTCCCAGAGTCGGCAAAAGAGTTACTCAGACTTGAGATGCATAAGTGTAGAGTTTCAGGTCAGGGACCATGTGTTTCTCAAAGCTTCTCCCTTGAGAGGGGTGAAATGGTTTGGAGTAAGGGGCAAGCTGAGCCCTAGGTTTGTTGGTCCTCTTGAGATTCTAGAACGGGGTGGAGAGGTAGCCTATAGATTGGCGATGCCTCAAGCTCTATCAAGGGTTCACAATGTGTTTCACATAGCCATGCTTTGGAAGTATGTGTTAGATTTTATGCACATGCTGAGTTATGAGAACTTGGAGTTGGATCAAGATTTATCGTATGAAGAGAAGCCAGTTCAGATTCTAGACAGGAAAGATAAAGTCTTGCAGAGCAAGACCATCGCCTTAGTGAAAGTGTTGTGGAGGAACATCAGAGTGGAAGAGGCGACTTGGGAACTTGAGACTGATATGCGGGATCGGTATCCCGAGTTATTCAGGTAATTTCGAGGAGGAAATTTCTGTAAGGAGGGGATAGTTGTAGCATCCCAAATTCACTAATAAGGCTTAGAGCCTTGATTAGCATGTTGGGAGGGCAAAAATTGATTTAATTATGTTAATATGTGAATTAAATGATTATATGATTATAAATGCATGTTTAGGTGAATTAAATATGTGTGTGGGCCCCATTTGGTTATTAGGGGAATATCTGTAATTTTAGAACTCTTTCCCTCTCTTTAGTGCTTGAAGACTTGATGAAGTTTAGAGAATTCTAGGCTAAAGGATTAAAGGATTATACTTGTTGTTCTTGGGGATTAGCTCAAAGTTGAACACATCTCAAAGGTAAGATCCTAAACTTAATCTTTTCTGTTTAATTCTTCCATGAATTGGAAGTTTCATGAAAGTTAAGCTTTAAGTTTGGTTTTGAGTGTTGGTGAGGATTATGGAATCGTTTATGGGATTGTTAGGATTTTTAGGTTGTACGGATAGGAAATACGGACTTAATTCTGGGTTTAAATGACGTTTTGGGTGTAAATTGTTCATATAAGCTCAGGGGGAAAACGTTGGAAATGGCTGATTTCTGGGTTTCTGGAACACGCGTCGTAGTCCTGTTCTACAGGCACCGCGGCCTATGTGTGCGAAAGGGCCTAGGGAGGCCTGAGATTCCCCAGGCACAGGGCTTAGCGCGTCACCGCCCGTGTCCTCCAGCAGAGAGGGCTTTTCCCTCTAACTAGTAGCGGGTCGCGACTCAAAAAGGGAAAAGAGGGGAAATGGAGGTTTTAAGCTTGGGAACCCAAATGTTAAGGCTCAAGAAGGGTTCTACTACCCGGTTTAGTAGAATCCAAGGTCTCGAAGGCTAGATTAATATTCTGAAGTTATTAATTGGTTTAAGGCTTGGTGGATGGTTATTATGGATGCGTTGTGACTAGGTTTTCAACAAGGCTTGGGTTAGAGGACTATGCTCAAGATCGTGGTACTCAGACAGCTCAGGACACAGGTAAGAAAACTATTGTACCGATAGAGCAAGGCACGACCCTATTGTTTGTGTTTCAGGGCACGACCCTATTCTTTATGCTTAATATATGTGTGGATATCTTTGATTATTATGTTGCGGTATGTATGTTTATGAGTGAACGTCGAAGGCTGAGAACGGCAAGAAGCCAGTTACGACAAGGGGCCAGGGTCAGCATTGAGCACGCTAAGTGCAGGCAGCTAGGGTGAGACCCTCCTAGGGTGTTGAATCCACCCGCTCGGTGAAGACCCCGAACCCTGGGCCTGGTAAAGCGCCTGGGACAGCGTAGGCCGCTATGTGTTTAGCTCGTTGGTTGTTTTGTTGTATATTGTTGATTGTTATGTTATATGTTATATGTTGAGTTTTCTTGCTGGGCTTTGGGTCACGGGTGCTCTATGGTGCAGGTAAGGGCAAATGGAAGGTCGACCAACCGTGAGTATGGAAAGCATGGAGCGACGGATACATGTTCGGCCTACCTGGCTGCCACGGCCAGGGTTATTTTGGGGAATGTACTGTAATGAACTTCTTTGTCGCTTAGATCGACCGTAATTATATTTTTCAGTTGTAATATATTTTCTAAACAGTATTTTGGGATCCCAATAGTATAACTTTTTATGATTTCAATGAATGTCAACATTTTTTTAATTAATGTCATTAAACGAGTTTTATTTCAATTTAGTCACACTTTTAACCCAAAACCTCGATTAGCAAGCTAATGGCACATTTTTAAGTCACATAGTAACGGCTCTAAGGAAGTAATGCATTACACTAATAAGCACTTATTGATATTCAAAACAATTAACAATGTTAATAAGCATTTCCTGGCATACATGTATCTATGACAACGCTAATGAGTGTGTCCTGACCTACATGTCCACATAACAGCGCTAATAAGCATTTCCTTTGCATTCACAAGCAATATCAGCGCTAATAAGCACATCCTTTTATATCATGCAGCAGTCAAGGGCTAGGCCCTATCAGTCAATTTCATGTTACTTAATAAGGCATGCAAATAAGGCATTTATATCCTATTTACGTAGTTAAACACATAACCACATAAATAGTTACCGAACCCTGAGTCGAGCTTGTCTTTAGTGACAATTGTAAATGCCCAGCCTATCTTCAGGAACCCTCAACCTTGGCACACTCTGATAGCAAGTTGTAACGCCCTAGTTTGCCAAGACCGTTACACTATGTATTTAAAATAGTGCTTAACTCGCTAAACGAGTCATTACATCATACATGTGCGTTTAAATGTGATTAATGGTCCAGGGTTAAAAATTTTGTTCAAAAGGAATGGTGTTGACCCTTGATTTGGTCAATGACACAGAGTCAAATAAAATGATAGAAATTAGATGAATTCATGTCAAGAAGATAAATGACACAAGGATTTATAGTGGTTCGGCCCCAAGTGATGGTAACAACCTACGTCCACTTAGTGTTCTTATTAATGTAAAGGGAACATGCGACCACTAAACAAGGGTTTACTGAATTTCACAAGCTTAGTAATAGATACAAAGAACTATGTAAGAACAATTATTTTCTCTCTCAGTTTCCAAAGATCCCTCTCATGATCCCTTTCAGTCTTATTTATAGGCTCAAGGATCTACCTATTGGCCGATGGGCCTTGAATACATTTAATACAAACATATCTGAAGAATAATGGAAATTACACTTTTTACATAAATACAGGATCAAATATCTCTAGAAAATATCTGACATACTGCGACCAACCCTGGTCGCCTATGAAATATCCCATTTGCCGTATGAGTTCTCCTCTGGTCGATGGTTGACCAGAACATAACCACTTAAATTTCCACGTGCGTACTAATCTTGCCACGTCATCAAGTGAATCTTTTCTGGGTAAACATTTCCCCCCAAGTTTATTTTACTACGACCAACATTTAATAAACTTACTCGACCAGCTATTCGTCTGACTTGTCACATCTGCCAGCACCATTTCGAAAAAGAAAGCAATCATGACTTTTACAGTTTCCCAAAAATATTTCGACGGCTAATGCGATTTCCCATACATCGAAATCTTACTCCCATCATTACTTTTTTACTGCACCACGATCAGTATAAATATACCACCTTTCCCATTTTTACTTTTTTACCGAAGCTTTCTCTCTCTTCAAGAACTCATAATTTTTTTAATAAGAAAAAACCCAAAAAGCCTCTGTGATCCGAGACATCTTCGACTAGGTTCGAGCAACAATCTTCGTGATTCCTCTGCAAACTGTAATCCAAGTAAGTTTTCGTAACCACCTTCTCTTTTATGCATTCTAAAATATATTTCCTGAGTTTTTCTGATTGTGCCTCCATTGTTCTTGATAAAAAGCTTCTCGGGTAATTGGGTTCATAGAAAGATGTATAGAATCATGCCAGAATAGGAATTTTAGGAAGTATAAAATACTAAGTGAAGTTTAGAAAATAACGTGGGACATAGGAGTACTAATTTATGGCCCGAAATCAAAGTGAAAAATCGATTTTAGTGTTTTCGGAAAAACTGGGTTTTTCCCGCTTGTATTTAGAGTCAAAAAAATTTTCAAACTTTTCACATTCGCTTTTTGATCTATTTTTTCAAACTGCTCGCATTTTTGTAGTATTTATATTAGGATGTTGCTGGTCGTATAAAAGCTTAACTTTTATACACGAGCAACGTTATCCTTATATTTCTCTTTTTCCATCTATTGGTCGTAGATTCTCACTTCCCCTTTGCTCTTCTCAGATATTCATGCACGGTACTTGGGAAGGACATCTTTCCTTTCCTTTCTCTGAGCCTCCATTTTCACATCACAATCCCACGACCAGTCCTTCAGACCGCCAGCCACACATGGGTCGTGTCAAATACATAGTTCGTAAGAAAAAGAAAACCACCAATTCTCATTCTATCCAACAAGCAACCAATAATGAGGGCCCATCAAATGACCCTCAACCCCTAAATTTCTCACCACCAGACATTCAGCAAAAATCCCATCTTCGTGATGGCCCTCAAGTAGAAACGGACTGGTATGTCGCCCCTCCTAGTGTCATATCGACCAGGATTGTGGCCAAGAATTCCAAGAAGTATGGGCTTCCTGGAATAACTTTACATAAACCCTCACCCGACCAAAGGGCAAACGTGCCTGGAGGCGCCTTCAGCGCTTGGTCGAGGTTTTAGAATGAGGCAGGGGCATTCTCGCCCTTGCATGAATTTTTCCAAGGGGTTGCCAATTGTTTCAATGTCGCCCCTTTTCAAATAACACCCAATGGATATAGAGTAATATTAGCACTCTATATCTTTTATAACCACAAAAAATGGCTCGTGCCTACACCACACGAGATCAACTATCTATTCGATCTTAAAATCAACCCAACCAAAACAACACAGGGTTTTTCGACTTCTGCCACCAAGAATATACTCGCGTATTCCTGAGTGATGTCACCTACAAATCCAACGTAGGAAAATACTTCCAGGAGTACTTCCTTACGAAAAACCTGGTCGTCGATAACCTGGCCTTCACTCGAGGAGGTAAATTACTTATGGTCGTTTATTTTTGTAGATTTTTTCTTTCATTGTCCTTAGCAAATTGGTGTTATGCCTAGGTCCATGGCACTGACCAGACCCCACTCCAGAGATTAAGATAAGGGCCACAACCTTAGCCAGCATGACGAACATAGAGAAGAGCGTCAAGGAGTTGGTAACTAAAAGCAACTTAAGGCTGGTCAGCCTTCTAAAACCTCATCAAGAAGTGAGGGAATCCACTACGAGAAGTGCTACTGGAGAGGAAATCCCCGAGCAACAGCAATATGTGTCATAACCCCTATGCCTCCTTGATCCTTTCAAAGAGTGTAGACTGAAGAGTGATGTTGGCTAACCAACCAACCACCAACTCTATTCCTGCTCTGGTCATCTCCTCCGCTAACTTACAGGATATCTGCCTTGAACTGTACAACTGTCCTAGGCCCTTCCGACTCAATGCATCAGCCACTACATTAGCCTTCCCAGGATTGTATAGGATATCACAATCGTTATCCTTAACCAAATCCAACCACCATCTCTGGCGCGTATTCAGATCCTTTTAAGTAAAGAAGTACTTCAAACTCTTATGGTCGGTGTATATCTCGCACTTCTCACCATATAGATAATGTCTCCAAATCTCATGTGCGAACACCACCGCTGCCAATTCTAGATCATGCGTGGGATATCTCTGCTCATACTCCTTTAACTGTCTCAATGCGTAGGCTATCACATTCCCAGCTTGCATCAACACACACCCTAAATCCTGTCTGGAAGCATCACAATAAACCATGAACTTCTCATTGTCCATCAGCAGACTCAACACTGGTGTGGTGATCAGTCACCGCTTCAACTCTTTGAAACTATTCTCACATCTGTCTGTCCAAACATACTTTGTCTTCTTCTTGCTCAATTCTGTCAATGGTGTAGCTATTCTGGAGAACCCCTCAACAAACCGCCGATAATACCCTACCAATCCCAGAAAACTCCTCACTTTAAGAACATTGCTAAGTCTAGGCCAGTCTCTCACTGCCTCAATCTTACTTGGGTCGACCAGAATCCCCTCATTACTGACGATATGGCCCAGAAATGTAACTCGTGGTAACCAGAACTCGCACTTGCTTAACTTAGCATATAACCTATGCTCTCTTAACCGCTGCAATACCAGACGTAGATGTTGCGCATGCTCTGTCTCTGACAGAGAGTACACCAAAATGTCGTCGATGAACACAATCACGAACTTATCTAAACAATCCTTAAAAACCATATTCATCATATCCATAAAAGTTGCTAGGGCATTGATTAATCCAAAGGACATAACCAGGAATTCATAGTGTCCATACCTCGTGCGGAAAGCAGTCTTTGGTATGTCCTCCTATTTGATCCTTAACTGATGGTAACCTGATCGGAGATCTATCTTAGATAACATTGTCTTTCCCTGCAGTTGGTCAGACAAATCATCAATCCTAGGTAGTGGGTACTTATTCCTAAAGGTCAACTTGTTCAGCTCCCTGTAGTCAATACACATCCTAAGAGATCCATCCTTCTTCTTGACAAACAACACTGGAGCACCCCATGGCGAGAAACTCGGTCTAATGAACCCCAAATCCAGTAACTCCTGCAACTGAATCTTCAACTCCTTCAACTCTGCCGGAGCCATTCAATAGGGTGTCCTAGGTACTGGCTCCGCTCCTGATACCAACTCTATAACAAAATCAATCTCCCGCTGCGACAGCAGCCCTGACAGATCTGCTGGAAATAAGTTTGGGAACTCACATACCAATCTAGTCTAACCAACACAACCTCACAACACTTGTTAGGAATCCTATGCAACCTCCCTGCATCAAGTCCTAAGCCTTCAAAGCTAAAATCATAGGTACCCGTGGTCCACTAGTTGTTCCCATAAATACAAAGGGTACCTCCCCTTCTGGTTCAAAAGTCACCATTCTACGCTTGCAGTCAATTTTCACCCCATACTTTGATAGCCAATCCATCCCTAGGATCACATCGAAGTCATCCATCGCAACCTAAATCAGATCAGCAAACAATTCCCTTCCATCTATCTCTACTGGTAAAGCTCTAATCCACCTCCTAGAGACTACTAGTTCCCCAGTCGACAACAAAGTCTGAAAACCCTTAGCATACAAAACACCAGGCCTACACAACTGATCAATCACTCTAGCAGACACAAATAAATGAGTAGCTCCCGAATCAAACAATGCAGTATAAAAAGAACCAGCACTAGAGATCTTACCTATCACAACTGAGGGGCTAGCCTCCGCCTTCATCTGAGTCAAAGTAAACACCCTAGCAGGAGTGAGACTCTCGCTCTGTTTCGGCTCCTCCTTCCTGGATTATGGGCAGTCTTTCTTCAGATGATTGGCACTCCCACAGATAAAGCAGGCCCTAATCCTGCACTCACCCTGATGTCGTTGTCTGCACCGAGGACACACTGGAAAACTCCTCCAGTTGTCACTTCTGCCCTGACGGCCACTAAAACCACCTCGTGCCCTCCTATCTTAACTGGGAGGAACAAAGGAATCTGGGGCCTTCCTCTTCTGCTCCCTGGAGCCACTACCCCGACTGGATCCAATAAAAGGAGGCACTGTCCTCCTGGCATCACGCCTAACAGCGCTCTCTCTCCAAATCTGGTCCTCGGCCCCCTTAGCTGTAAGGGCCTTGTCTACCACCTGAGCGTAGGTAGTAGTCTCTAGATCCAAGGTGATCTTCACATCATGAGCGATCATAACATTCAATCCCCGTATGAATCTGTCTCTTCTTGCCGCATCTTTCGGCACTAAATCTGGCGCAAACTTCAAGAATCGGTCAAATTTCAGAGCATACTCTACCACAGTCATTCGGTTCTGAGTCAGGTTGATAAACTCATCAACCGTCGCAACTCAGACTGCAACACTATAATACTTCTCATTGAAAATGTTCCTGAACTCCTCCCAGGTCATAACTGTTACATTTCTTCTCTGAACTACTACATCCCACTAGATGCCCGCATCCTTTCTGAACATGTAGCTTGCACAAGCTACCCTTTCGTTCCCCTCAACCCTCATAAAATTGATAATAGAGGAGATGATATTCATCCACTGCTCTGCCCGTAGTGGGTCTGGTCCACCCTCAAAGGTGGGAGGATGTTGTTTCCTGAACCTCTCATATAAGGGTTCCCACCTGTTTTCCACAACAGATTAAATCGGCACTGGTGCCACAACCTGTTGGACTGGCAACCCAGTGACCTGTGGAGGGGCCTGTTGCCTCAACTGTCGAAGTTCTTCTTCTGTACGCTACAGTCTTGCTTCCATTTCGGCAAACATCTACTGCTAATTCTATGGGGCAGGTGGAGGGTCCTGACCCTGGTTATCATCCTCGGCCCGATTCCCGCGGAGTCTAGATGATTGCCGAGGCATCTCAACAAATATGCCTGCAATCAATGACGCCGCTCATCAGGCATGATAACAACATCCAATACTACCTCCCAATTACACCAGTCATCCATAAGCAACAATCCACATAACACACAGATAACATATCACACACAACGAACCATGCCTTGACATCATGCATACATTAAATCATTCATCATGCTCTGTGTGGAAAAAAAAATAGGCGAACATGGCATTTAAGCACATATTGCAACATATAAGTCAATCATACCAACCAACCCTGAGTCGAGCTTGCCACTGACAGCTAGCGTACATGTTCGGTTATCCTCCAGAAACCATAAACCTTGGATCGCTCTGATACCAAGTTGTAATGCCCTACTGCCTTAGATTCGTTACTAAGTGAGTTTAAAGTGTGAAATTAGCTCGCTAATCAAGGTTTAGGACAAAAGTGTAATTAAACCATAATCAGAGTCATAATCTTGAGAATAAACCTCTCATTGGAAATTGTAAGACATTTAACACTTGGGATCCCAAAAAAATTGTTTAGAAATATTGACAACTCAAAATATAACCATAGTTGACTAAACGACAAAATTCAAGTTTAGTACAGTCATCTCCCTAAAACGCCCCTGGTCATGGCAGCCAGGCAGACCAGACATGTACGTGCCGCTCGTCACGCTCACCATACTCAAAGTTGATCGACTTTCCCCATGCCTTTACCTGCACCATAGAGCACCTGTGAGCCGAAGCCCAGCAAGAAAACCCTCATAAGCAGATAATATATGCATATCAAACACTTAACATAAAATCAAGCCATTATCAGGTTATACACGTAGGGTCATGTCGTCCCAGGCGCTTTACCAGGCCCTGGGTTCACGGTCTATACCGTAAGGATATCCCAGGTATCCTTTAGGGTCTTGCCCTGGCAACTCGCACTCCGCCTGCTAAACGCTGCTCCCAGCCCTTTGCCGTTCTCGGCCACCGTCGTTCCATCATTTATAAACACACATAATATAGCTACACAGATATTTAAACACATATAAATTCAGTCAAAGGGCCACGCTCCGCAACACAGTCATATAGGGCCGAGCCCTGCAACCCATTCATTTAGGGTCGAGCCCTGCAACACAAGCTCTATGGGAACAGTAGTTTTCTTACCTGCGTCCCGAGCTTTCCAGGCACTGATGTCCCGAGCACAGTTCCCTAGTCCGAGCCTCATCGAAACCCTAGTCACAACGCATTAACAATATCCACCCATCAAGTTATTATCCATTAAATAGCTTTAGATTATGGTTCTAGCCTCCGGGACATTCAATTCTATCAATCTAGGTGATAAAATCCATCCCGAGCCTTAACTATTGAATTCCCGAGCCTAAAACCCTTTAACAATCCAAAAATGCACTAAGTGTCGCGACCCTAAGGACTCATGATGTGGCCCCCAGCTCAACCCGAGGCCCTACCTTAAATCAGCCTACACGCACCGTGGCCCTTCCTAAAAGGCGCCGCGACGCGCCTTCAATTCCAGATGCCCCAAGTTCTAAGGGGCAGCGGCTCAGCAAGAACAGCGACGCGGCCCGACCCCTCGATCCCAGAAAAACTCACCATTTTCACCCGAAAAACCAATCTTATTAACCCCAAAATCAAGCCAACAATCCAAACTAATCATCACAGAAGCTATACTATAGATTCAACAACAAAACCTAACCAGAATTCTAGTTCAAAGCCTCATCAAACTCAAAGTTGAATCTTCATCTCTCCAACAAGAAAAACTCTTAACATACCTGTAGAAATTTCAAGCACAATTTAAATAATTTAAAGGCTGACCCTTGCTTAATTGAGTCTCTGAGCTGATCTCCTAAGCCACAAGCTCCTAGCCTCAAGCTCGCCAAAATCCTAACTTCAATTCCTTAGTTTTTGACTAGTTCCTCCAAGATGTCACTAAGCCTCCAAAGGAAGAAGAGAAACTGAATGAGGGAGAGGGAGTGGGTCGGTTTAGAGAGTTTCAAATGATCCTATGTTTTGTTTTATTTAACTTAAGTCTATAAGGTTACCTCAAGGCTCAGGGTACCAAAAACGTCCCCGAGGGAAAAATGGTAAATTTCCTCAATATTCCCTCTTAGATATTCTAACCTCAAATATATCTCCAAATAGTTATTTCCATAACCCGATAACCCCATAAAACATCTAATACCTAAAATACCTCTCGACTCGCCCCAAGTCGGATTTTCAACCCTATTGTGACTTTCTAGCTAACCGCTCCCTAGAATTGTCTCGAATCGTGCAACACAGATATATGACAATTATATCACAATTACCATGTTTATACCATCAACAGGTTAAAATTACAATCATGCCCCTAATAACCAGACGAGGCCCACATGCATATTTAATTCACCTAACCATGCATCACTAATCACATATTCACACAAATCACATATTATAACAATAATTCACATATTGCCCTCTAGGCACGCTAATCAATGCCCTAAGCCTTATTAGCAAATTTGGGTCATTTCACAAGTGATCTAGGAGCTTAAGGTCCTCGGTCACTTGCCATGACCAAGTCCTGTTCGAACATTACTACTCGTGTACTTATAATTAAAATGATAATATATTAAAACAACACACGTAATGAGCAAATAATTGTAATAAATACAATAATTGGCAAGAATAATTGGTTGCTCACAGTTCCTTTTATTTATCGTAATAAATGGATAAAAATCGTGTCTTTACGAGTGATCAAAGATTGATCTTACACTTTTAAGTGACCAGTCAATTAACTGATTAGCCCTTGTTCATAAACTTCTAAAAAGTAAATTAATACAAGCCAATTATTTAAAAAGAATTGTTCATTGATAATACTTGCATAGGTGTTATCAATTCCAATAGCGAGGAATGAGATCTCCATTTAAGCAAGCAAGTTTATATGTGCCTGGTTGAAGGATTTCTTCAATCTGATATGGACCTTCCCAGTTTGGTCCAAGCACTCCGGCAGTCTGATCGTGAGTATTGAGAATACTCTTCTAAGTACCAAATCCCCAACGCTAAACTTTCTTTCACGTACTTTAGAGTTAAAATATCGAGCGACCTTTTGTTGGTAAGCTGCTACTCAAAGTTAAGCTTGCTTGCGCCTTTCATCAACTAGGTCCAAAGACTCCATCACTAATTGGTTATTAGGGTTCTGGTCGTATGTTAGCCTTCTATGTGATGGTGGATTTAGCTCAACAGGCAACGTGGCCTCATATTCATAGGCCAAGGAAAATGGCATATGGCCTATTATTGTCTGGTGGGATGTTCTAGATGACCAGAGTACTTCTGGTAATTGTTCTGGCCACGCCCCTTTGCTTCTTCAAGCCTTTTCTTTAGTGTGTCATTCAGAGTCTTGTTGACATCCTAAACTTGTCCATTTGCCTGTGGATGAGCTACCTATGAAAAACTTTTTATAATTGCATGCCTTTCGCAGAAATCAATGAAAAGATCACTGTCAAATTGTGTGCCATTATCTGGGACAATTTTCCTCGGCAACTCATACCGACATACGATGTTCTTGACAACAAAGTCCAATACTTTCTTGGTCGTTATTGTTGCTAGTGGCTCAACTTCAACCCACTTTGTAAAGTAGTCAACAACAACTACTACATATTTGGCATTCCCTTTTCCTGCAGGTAAAGACCCGATCAGATCAATTCCCCATATTGTGAATGGCCGCGGGCTTTGCATCTGTTTGAGATCATTTGGGGCTGCTATCGGTATCTTGGAGAATCTTTAGCACTTGTCACGTTTTCTAACGAAATCCATAGAGTCCTCATTCATGGTAGGCCAGAAATACCCTTTCCTTAGAATCTTTTTTTGACAAACTCTGCCCCCCAACGTGATCTCCACAGAAGCCTTCGTGGACCTCTTGCATCATTTCCTTGGCTTTCTCCTTAGAAACACACTGTAACAAAGTCATTGAGTACCCTCTTCTATACAAAATTCTGTCGACCAGAATAAATCGAGTCGATTGTCTTTGAAGCGTCCTCGCTTTATTTCTTTCTGCTGGCAGCAATCCCTATTCAAGATATTCGATGATGGGCGTCATCCACGTGTCTGTAGCTTGAATCACTAGTGAGGATTCTTGTAGTTGAATGCTTGGTGCCTACAAATGTTTAACTGGTACTATGCTCAAGGCATCGGCATCTTTCGCACTTGCTAACTTGGCCAAGGCATTAACATTTGAATTCTTATCATGAGGCACTTGTTGGAGAGTACACTTTTCAAATTGTGCCAATAAGTCCTCTGCTTTGTTCAAATAAGCAACCATCCTGAGACCCCTAGCATGATACTCTCCCATAATTTGATTAACTACTAGCTGGGAATCGCTATATATTTTTAGTGACTTTATATCCATGTCTTAGCTAGTCTTAATCCTGCGAGCAGAGCTTCGTACTCAGCTTCATTATTGGACGTTGTAAATTTGAATCTGACTGCACAGTGGAACCGATGTCCTTCGGGTGTGATTAAAATCAAACCTGCTCCTGCATTATGCTCGTTGGAAGAGTCGTCTATGAACAACTTCCAGGAAGGAGCTTGATGTTGACTTTCAGTTTCTTCCATCGGTTTGCTAACTGGGATTCTGGTGAATTATGCGATGAAATCTGCTAGAGCTTGTCCTTTCACAACTGCTCATGGAGAATAAGAAATTTTGAACTGCCCTAGTTCAAATGCCCATTTTAATAACCGACCAGCAACTTCTGATTTTGCAAGACTTGTCGTAATGGCTGGTTGGTAAGTACCACGATGGGGTGAGCATGAAAGTAGGGTCGCAGTTTTCTACAGGCTAGAATCAAGAAATAGGCCAACTTCTCTGATTAAATAAGCTAGAATCAAGAAGTAGGGTCCTAGTCCACGATGGATACCGTAATTCTGCCCTCACTAGCCTCTTGCTTACATAGTATACTGCTTTATGAATGTTGTCTTCTTCTCTGATTAGATGAACAAAGTTCTCTGATTACATAGTATACTATGTGATTGCCAAGTAGATGAGCAAAGTTTCTTTTTCAAATGGTTTGGACAAGATTGGCGGTTATGACATGTGGGATTTTAACGCCGGAAAGGCCTGCTCGCACTCTTCTATCCATTCAAACTTCTTGTTACCCATGAGTACATTAAAAAATGGAACTCACTTGTCCATTGACTTAGATATGAATCTACTCAGGGTGGCAATCCTTCTAGTTAGGCTTTGAATATCTTTAATCTTGGCAAGAGACTGCATCTCGATCAGTGCCTGAATTTTTTCAGGATTAGCTTCGATTCCTCATGAGTTTACTTTGAATCCCAAAAAAATTTCCTGATCCAACACCAAAGGAACACGTGAGAGGGTTCAGCTTCATTTGATATTTGTTCAAGATGTTGAAGCATTCTTCCAGGTCCTTGATGTGTTCTTCATCCTTCTTTGACTTAACCAGCATATCATTGACATATACTTCCATGTTAACGCCGATCAGCGCTTTGAACATATGGTTCACCAGTTGCTGGTAAGTCGCACCAGCATTTTTCAAACCGAAGGGTATTATGTTATAACAATAAAGTCCCATATCTGTTCAAAAGCTAGTGTGATCCTCATCAGGTGGATGCATACTGATTTGATTGTATCCAAAGTATGCATCCATGAACGATAAAATTTCATGCCCTCATGTAGCATCGACTAGCTTGTCAATTCTTGGAAGTGGGAAACAATCCTTCGGGCAGGCTTTATTAAGGTCTGTGAAATCCACACACGTCCTCCACTTGCCATTCAACTTGGGAAACAGTACGGGATTAGAGACCCAAGATGGATAAAACGCTACCCTGATGAATCCATTTTCCTTCAACTTCTCGACTTCTTCTTTTAGGGCCTTCGATCTATCTTTGTCGAGCAGCCTTCATTTTTATTGCACAGGTGGAAAGTTTTTGTCTATATTTAAGACATGGATGATCACTGCTGGGTCTATCCCAACCATATCTTTATGTGACCAGGCAAACACCTCCTGGTGCTCTTTCAAAATTCCACCAGTTTGTTTATTGTTGTTGTCTTTAAGTTTTTACCGACTTTCACAACCCTGGTCGGATCTGCTTCTTCTAATTGGACCTCCTCGAGGTCTTCCACGGGTCCAACGTTATCTTCAAAATCCCCAAAGCGAGGATCTAAATCCATATCCTCACTTTGGGCAACATCCTATTTGGTGACTTGTTCACCTGATTAGGGCTTGTATTTCATTTGTCACCAACAACCTTTTCCTGGATTTTCTCTCGATCCGACTCTTTTTGCTTTTGTGATTGAGGAGTTATAACATTCTCGTGCTTCTCGCTGGTTTCCCAACACGCATCCAATTCCTGCGTCGGTTAGAAAATTCATGGCCAAATTCCATACTGAGGTCACTGCCCGTAGATCGACGAGAATGGGCCTTCCAATCATAGTGTTATATGCAGAAGGACAATCAACTACTATGAAAGTAGCGAGTAATTTCTTGTTCGCAGGTGCAGCTCCTGCTGTGACTAGAAGTCTGATTGACCGAGTTGGTGCGAGCCCTTCGCCGGAAAAATCATAAATGGTTTGGTTGCATGGTTCCAAATCTTTCACTAACAATTTCATCCTTTCCATTGAAGATTTATACAAAATGTTGACTGAGCTTCCTGTATCCACCAACACTCAGTTGCCCATCATGTTGGCAATTTGAACATCCATGACCAGAGGATCTAAGTGGGGAAATCAAACATGCTGAGCATCTAGCTCAGAGAAAGTTATTGATTCTTCCTCTGTTTGAGCTTTCTTGGGAGTTCGCTCCTCTATGTTCAACATTTCAATATCTTGATCGTGAAGTAAGGTTCTAGCATATCTTTCTCTTGCCTTCCCACTGTCTCCTGCTATGTGTGGTCCTCCATAGATGGTCAGCAATGTACCAGCAGCTGGAGCTGGCTGTGAAGGAGGCAAGCATTGGCGTACAGGTGCCTGCTCGTTGCCTCCTTGAGTCTCTTGCTGAGAACCTCCAGTCACTCGTACATACCTCTTCAGATGTTCTCTGATAAGGAACTCAATTTCATCCTAGAGCTGGTTTCACTCGTTGGTGTCATGGCCATAGTCATTATGAAAACGACAAAACTTGGTAGTATCTCTCTTGGATATATCTTTCCTTATTGGGGCTTGTCGCCTAAAGGGAACAGTAGTGTGACTGGCCCAGTATACCTCTGCTCTGCTATTGACTAGGGTTGTGTAATTGGTGAACCTTGGCTCGTATCTATTCTGTTTCAAGTGCTTGTTATCAGACATTGTCGGCTCGTGATTCACCCTTTTTCCCCCATTCTTCCCATTATTTTTGTCGTTGCCATTGGTTCTCCTAGATCCATTGGTGGCTTTGGTGGGATATTCTTTCAAGCCCTGGTCATCTGTAGGAGACTTTCCTTCGTTGGAAATGGCCTCCTCGAGCTTGATATACCTGTATGCTCAATCTAGAAATTCTTGAGTGGTCTTGACTCCATTTTTTCGTAAACTGTTCCAAAGGGATGAGTAGCGCTCACACCTAGTAGCACCCCAGCAATGAGAGCCATTATCTTTCCCTCATCCCCAACTGTCTTGGCCCCAGTAGCTGCTCGCATGAATCGTTGAATATACCCCTTCAGGGTCTCTTCTTCTTTCTGTAGAATTTTGACTAGTTGATTGGCCTTAGTCGGATGTACTCGACTAGCATAGAACTGTCCATAAAACTCCTTTACAAACATTTCCCAAGAAACTATACTGGCCGGAGGGAATTTGAAAAACCACTCCTGAGTAGTTTTGGATAAAGTTGCTAGAAAAATTATGCACTGAGTATCGTCTGACACCTTTTGGATGTCCATCTGTATCCCAAATTTGTTAATGTGAGATACAGGATCCTCCAACCCAGTGAAGTTGGGCAAGATCGGCATTTTATATTTTCTTGGAGTCTCTACCACAATTATTCTATGCACAAATGGGGTGCCATTTCTCCGATCAAATTCTATATGGGATGTTCGGTTCCCAGCCAGCTACTGGACGACCTGATATAAGGCATCTAACTGGGTCTGTACAACAGCTAGTACTGCCTGAGCGACTGATGCTGGGAGGAAATACTCGTCATGCCTTTCCCTTCGATCATTGAGAACATCCCTCGAATCTTCATCCCTACACCTTTGCTCGATCACACTTAGTAGGTCAAAGACATTTGGTTGTTTAGGTTGCCCTCCACCAGTCTGGCTTATTGGTCGGTTCTCCATTGGCAGGGGGTTCTGTCCTTCACCCCCATCCTCTTTCCGTCGACCAGCATTCCTCCTGCTAGAATCCGCCTCATTATAATCATGGCCATCTCTAAATTGTGACCTATGACAGTGCGACCTGCTGTTCGCACTATTTCCCTCTCTTCCTGCTGGAACGTCCCGATAGATAGGTGGAGGCCTGCGTTGGTCGGTAGTTCCCCTGGCATTGTTATGTCATGAGGGACCCCTGACCGAAGAGCCTGACTCCACCTACCTTCTGCCCCCCGAAGGATGTTGTCCTCTGCGCGGAGGGTTTTGTTCCTCAGCTGTCTGGCATCTAGGGATTCTAGGATGTTGTCCAGCCCTATTTTACCTTCACTGCTGGGTGTTTTCTCGACCAGCGCGAGAGGGTGGTTGTTGCTCAGGATCCTAGAAAGGCCTCTCCTGGTGAGCAGCAGGGGGTTGCTCTGGCCTCTGAGGATGCATTGGTTGTGGCGGATTGTGGTGATGTTGGGGATGCTCTAAATGTGGATTTGTTGTGGGTGAGTACTAGGTGGCTGATCCAGTGGGAGGAAGGTGCACGCTATCCTTGTGCCAATTGAATGTCTGCATCCAAGGCTATAGTGGCATCTCTTTGTCGACGGTCCATGTCAGCTTGCCGCTCATTCAATTCTTGGTGTTGCCGATCAATCTCCCTCTGCTGCAACACCATTGTTTCAGCCACATTCTCTTGATTAGCTCTAAATTAGCTAATTCTTCTTGGAGCACAATTAACGTCGTCCTTAAGGTTTCAGAATCCATCTCTCCTCTTCCAATTCCACCTGTGGTTCATCCTCAGCTACACCTTGTCGAGGAGGTTTAGTTGGCACATTTCCAGAGGTTTGCCTAGTTTTTCTAGTTGTTTTTGCCATTTGATCTTCTTGGAGGTCCTGAGTTCAGCTCTCAATGAAAGCACCAAAATGTTGGCCCTTGATTTGGTCAACGACACAAAACCAAATAAAATGATAGAAATTAGATGAATTCAAGTCAAGAAGATAAATGACAAAATGATATATAGTGGTTCGGCCTCAAGTGATGGCAACGACCTAAGTCCACTTAGTGTTCTTATTAATGTAAAGGGAACATGCGATCAGTAAACAAGGGTTTACTGAATTTCACAAGCTCAATAATAGATACAAAGAATTATGTAAGAACAATTATTTTCTCTCTTTGTCTCCAAAGATCACTCTCATGAGCCCTTTCAGTCTTATTTATAGGCTAAAGGGTCTACCTATGGGTCGATGGGCCTTGAATACATTTAATACAAACATATCTACATAATAATGGAAATTACACTTTTTACATAAATACAGGATCAATTATCTCTAGAAAATATCTTACATACTGCAACCAGCCCTGGTCGCCTATGAAATACCCCATTTGCCGTGTGAATTCTTCTCTGGTCAATGGTCGACCAGAACATAACCACTTAAATTGCCACGTGCATCTCACGTGCGTACTAATCTTGCCACGACATCAAGTGTATCTTTTTTGGGTAAACAAATGGATATTTCATTTAGAACGTTAAGCTATACATAGGATCCCATAATAAACGTTTAAAAAGTTGTTTACAATTCCAAAATGGTCATTACAACTCAAAAGTTACAACCTGCCGACCTAAGCGGAAAAAATAGGGTTTAAACCTAGCTCTTCTGAGAAATCTTGGCCATGGTGGTCAAGCGACCGCATATGTACATTGCTACCTAAGCTCTCCAACTCATGGCTGGTGCAGCTTTCCTTTCCCCTTACCTGCACCACATAGCACCCGTGAGCCAAGGCTTAGCCAAAAAACTTAAACATGCTCATAAGCAGTTAACAATACATTATCAAACCATAATAAGCATGCCTAGCAGTAATAACCATTCATATAAATGACTACAGCATCATATGGGACCAAATGCCCTAAATAAATGATTAACTGATTCATATCGGGGCCTATTTCCCAAGTACATGACTAATAAGTCACACTAGGGCTTAGCGCCCTAGGATCTGAGACTAATAAGTCACCTCGGGGCCCATTGCCCTATCCTATGTATAATCAGCCTTGGAGCTGGCCCAGCATACCTGGCGCTTTAATTTTTCCATGATCATTGGGTCGAACAAACGTATAATATGCTTCTGATTAGATCTAAACATATCAACCATCACTCAGCATGCTATTGTTGCCATTGACTCGTAAGTCAATACTTTTCAACCAGCGTTCAACGACATTTATGTCCTTGACTGATAAGTCAATGCTTTTCGAACAGCACTTAGCGCTATTGCCGTTCTTGACTCATAAGTGAAGCCTTTTCCAATTATAAAATGCTGACAGGCATTCATCACATAAAAAATATCCATACACAGAGCACTCAACATGCTTAATCAATAATTCACAGGCATAATCATAATTGTTGATGCTCAAAATCTCACCAAGGTAAAATATGAGATCGATGCCATGAAGCCCCCATTTACATGACATAGAAGCCATGGCCTCGCTCGGCCACGCTCGGACACCAGGTGGCCTCGCTCGGCCATGCCCGCGCACACCAGGTGGCCTCGCTCAGCCACGCCCGCACGCACCAGGTGGCCTCGCAAATATGGGCACGCGTCATCTAGGCCCGAATGGCCTCGCCCATGCCCACGGAGTGGCCTCGCCATCTAGGCCCCGTGGTGACCTCGCCCATGCCCACGAAGTGGCCTCGCCATCTAGGCCCCGTGGTGGCTTCGCCCATTCCCACGGAGTGGCCTCGCCATCTAGGCCTCGTGGTGGCCTCGCCCATGCCCACGGAGTGGCTTCGCCATCTAGGCCCGAATGGCCTCGCCCATGCCCACGGAGTGGCCTCGCCATCTACGCCCCGTGGTGGCCTCGCCCATGCCCACGGAGTGGCCTCGCCATCTAGGCTCAAATGGTGGCCTCGCCCATGGCCTCATGGGGGTCACATTCGCAGCACACTCGGCCTCGTGAATAGCCAAGAGAGTCGCACCATAAATAAGCCTTCCAAGGGGGCCTCGCGAAGGAATGAGAGCTACGTCACCTAGTGGCCACATGAGTAGAGCCATGCACCAAGGGTCCCATTCCTTACACCTTGAGACCCCTATGCTTAGAGGCTCTAGTACGAGTTGAATGGGACATACTTGTACGACCTAGTATTGAGTACGGACACCGGTATCAGTGGGACTGCTGGGATAAGAGTTATGGCCCGTACGTCTATGGCCAAGGGTCAGAGTCGACACCACTACCACCTGCGCCACTATGCCTGCCACCACTCATCAGACATGGGTACAGACAAATAGTGGAGACATCCTCCTGACACCTGCTCCTGTACTGGATGTACGACCACAACCTCTGAAGCCACTCCCCTGACATAGTACTTATGTACCACTTGGTCTCCTGGACCACCATGTACCTAAGGCCATTAGAGCCTACTATAAAATGAACTCTAACACCACCTGAGGGGGGGTTGGGAAATTTACTGTAGCAAAGGCTTGAGAGTGAAGGAAGGATTGATTTCTCCATTGTTATTCTATCATTGTTCTTGAGTTATTACTTACATTTCTACAGCTTTTTTATTGACAATCCTTACTTGATAATTTTTTCCAACTTAACTTAGTTGACGAGTTCTCACCGTCAACAATAATCATGCGCATTTACAAGGGTCCAAGCCCTAATCAAGTATGTATTCAACATTTGGGCCATGCCTTAATCATGTACATCACATAATGGGTGCAGTTTCCGTTCCTCAGGTCCGAGTGTAATGTAAAATAAGAACGACCATCGAGCACGACCCTGATCTTGATCCCCTAGAGATAACCTAGTCACAACCAAGAATAGAATCCCATAAAAAAAACAAGTAAATAAAGGCTTTCGAACCAATACCTAGCCTCCAAGACATCGAATCCTACTAAATCGGGTAGTAGTATTGATCCCGAGCCTTTGGGTTTGAGTTCCTACACTCAAAACCTCCCCAAGGCCCAAAACCCCTTAAGCGTCGTGGCCCCCAAACATTTGAGTCACGACCCACTCAAGTCAAAGGCCCGAGCCTCTTCCCTACCTGCCTAAGCGGCATGGTGCACACTCACAGGTGTCACGGCTCAAAAGCCTCGAAATCACCTACTTCTCCTTCGATCAAGAGAGTCACGGTGCCCCAAGAATATGGTCGCGGCTCAACTTGCAAACTCAAATTTTCCTTCATTTTTCTCATGCTAAATCCCTCCATAAACCTATCCAAATATAGCCAAATCCCTCACACAAAGTTCCCAAACACCTCAGCAGCCCAAAACCATCAAAACCCAAATTCTAATCCAATCCAATCAAAAACTCGTCAAAACTATAAAATCCAATCAGAGCTTAAGAACTCAAAACCTCAAAACTTAAAGCTTGGATTACCTTTGATTAAGTCGTTTTCCAGTTAAATCCTCTGACTTTAAGCTTCTAATCTTCCCTAGAATCGTTAAATCTCAAACCTTGCTTGAATCCGAGCCCTAAAACTTGAGTTTCCTTCGAAAATGCAATGAGAAGTAAAAAGATGAACTAGAGAGAGAAAAAGTGTTTGAACGTACTTTTCTGTTTCTGTTAGGTTACTTGAACTCATGTAACCTTAAGTAAAACCCAAGGCTTTGGGTCCCCAAAACGCCCCCGAGGGTAAAATAGTCAAAATTCTCATAATTCTCTCCTAATCTCACTAATTCAAACATATCCTCAAATATTCATTCCCATTACCCAATATCTCAGTAATGTGCTAAATACCCAAAATACCCCTTGACTCACCCCGAGTCAAGTATTAATCTCATTGTGACTTTCCCACTAACTTGCTCTCTAGGATTTCCTTGTGCCGAGTAACCCAAATATATCAACATAATAATGTGGTCCCACACATATATTACATATATGCCAAATGTACCCATAACGAGCCAAATTAAAAAAAATTCCCTTCTAATAAGAAACGGACCCACATGCATATTTAATACACCTAAACATGCATATCAAGTCATATCATAATATAACTCACATAATCATGAAATGATACACTTAAATATCACATAAGCACATAATTTCATAATTTGTCATCCTGGCTGCCTAATCAAGGTCCTAAGCCTTATTAGGTAATTTGGGATGTTACAGAACTTGTGGTTGGCTAGTTTGCCAATATTACTCTACAGTCCACACCTCTTGAAAGGATAAAATAGGCTCAGATGAGTGACCCTCAATTAGTGAAGCATCGGGAATAAGTCTTATCTGGAGTGGCTAAGGATTTTACTGTTCTGGGACTGACATGTTGAGATACAAGGATCATATATGTGTTTCAATGGATATGGATATCAAGAGAGATATTTTGGATGAATCTTACACCACTCCATACTTGTTACACCAAGGCACCACAAAGATACATCAAGATTTCAAATCTTTGTATTCGTGGCTGGGGATGAAGAAAAACATGGTTGAGTATATGGCTAAGTGTCTGACTTGTTAGCAAGTGAAAGATGGACACCAAAATCCAGTGGGATTATTATAGCCTTTGAGTATTCTTGAAAGGAAATGGGAGGATAAAACCATGGACCTTGAAGTTGGGTTGCCTAGGATGGTGGGACAACACAACTTGGTATAGGTGATCATGGATTGATATACCAATTTAGCTCACTTTCACTTGTAAGGAAAAATTTCAACAAGGATCAATACGATGAGTTATATGTGATGGAGATTGTACGTCTCTATGGGGCACCAAAGTCTATAGTGTCAAATTGAGATTTTATATTTACTTTCAAGTTGTAGAAAGGCCTACAGAAGGTGATGGGTATAAGGCTGAGATTTAGTACTGTGTATCATCCTCAGACAGATGGTTAACCTGAGAGGTTGGTCTAGATATTAGAGAACATGTTTCAGGCATGTGTATTAGATTTCGAGGGATCGCGAAGTATCTTCCCTCAATTGAGTTTTCTTACAACAATAGTTACTAGTCAACGATCGAAGTTGCTCCGTATGAGATATTGTATGGACAAAATTACAGATCACCCATTCATTGGAATTAAATGGGTGAGAGAAAGTACCTGGGTCCTAAGGCAGTGTAAAGGACCAATGAAAAAATTGAAACGAATAAAGCGGCTTGGGAAGAAAGGGAATTTGAACCCTAGGTTTGTTGGACCATATAAGACCTCGAATTGTAACAGTATTTGTCTTATGAGGAGAGATCGGTATAGATTCTAGATAGGAAAGGTAGAGTCTTACGGAGTAAGAATATTACCTTAGTAAAGGTATTGTGGATGTACAGTAAGGTAAAGGAAGCAACTTGGGAGTTAGAGTTGGACATGTGGGATCAATATCCCGAGTTGTCCAGGTAAACTTCAAGGAATAAATTTATATTAGGAGGGGACAGTTGTAGCGTCCCAAAACTCATAATATGTTTAAGTGCCTTGGTTAGCGTGTTGGGAGAGCACGTAGGATAATTATGTGATTTATTTGACCTATATTATTATGTAATTGGGTATGCATTATTATGTGTATTCAATATTTTTAAAGACCCGCTTTCGTTAAAAATGGGCATTTTGTATTTTTGACCCGTTGAGGGTATATGGGTAATATTTATGTGCAATGTGTTGGAGACCATATTATTATGTGGATGTATGTGATATTCGGCTTTAGTAGATCCTTTCAAGCAATTTTAGAGGAAAAGTCACAACAGAGATAAATACCCAGCTCTAGTCGAGCCTAGGCGTATTTTGGGAATTTTAATATTTTGGGAATTATTTGTAAATTGAAATTCATTGGTGGAATAATTATGTTTGACGGGTTAATTGATAAATTTGGAGATTATTGGTGTGATTATATTTTTAGCCAAATGTCCTTGGGGTTAGTTTTGAGGTTAAGTGTGTGCAAGGGCAAAATGGTCTTTTGGCCTAGGAATTAGGCAAAAACTAGCTAATTGTTGTGGGAAGCCAAGAATCCACATTTTTTCCTCTAATCCTACTTCCCCTTAACTATCTACAATCTAGTCAAGGCAACACATCCAAGTTGGAGACTGATTCTTGGAGATTTGAAGAACCTTGGAAGAATATGGGCAACAAGGGAACAATCTTGGATTTGGCAAGGTCATACATCAGCTAGGATTTCCAAAAATTCAGTAAGGTATAAGCTTGCTTACTCTATTTTCTTGTTCAAGTTCAACTTGTGTTCTTGAACTTGGGGATTTTGATGTTTAGCTTTGAATTGGTTTATTTAGGCTGTGTAGATGAGTTGTTTGAGTATTGCAACCATTTTGAGTTCAAAACTCATAGTTTCAATTTTATGTATCTTTGTATTTTATGGTGTTTTGATGGTATAGTGATGTTGTATGTGTGTTGTACTAACTATATGGATGTTGAATTGGTGGAAAAAACAGCTGAAAATATGGTTTGGACGAGGTGTTGGAACGAATTTTGCAGGGAGAAATCTTAGGTGCGATTTCAGGAAGAACACTTTGAATCTTGGGCACGGTTTAGGTTTCCAAGGACTTAGCGCAACAACACTAGAGTCCTAGAAACCCAGGAATTTAAATTCGATTTGGGGTTTCCAAGCTACCAGTGTGACCGTGCTAGGGTAGGGCGCGACTGTGCCAATGCCCTACAAACCTCAAACTTTGGGAGGGCACGACCGCGCTAGGTGCCCTGAAACGTGAATTTTCTGATTTTCGGGAAATGGACTCAATGTTTCTAGGATTCGATCTGGGTCCCACTTGGGAGCTCGAGGGTGATTCCATTACCTCGTTGAATGTAATCAGAGATCCTGAGAGCCAGGGTTTAATTTTTGATATCTTCATCAGACTTAGTCCCTAATAAGCGTACCATTTATGTTGTGACAAGTGTTTCCGCGGGGCTTAGGAAAAGGATCGCAGTCGAGGTCGCTTCGCCTACAGCACAAGACTTTAGGTAAGAAACGTTGGCATTGCACATAGAGCAGGCATTCTCCCTATTGTATCTAGAAATGGTTATGATCGTATAATATTGAAATGAGCTAGAGTTGTGCATCCTTATTGCATGCTTTGTTTGTTGTACTAATTAGTAACTTATTTTATTATGTCGTTATTACCATAAGCTTAGTGTCGGGAGACGCACTTTGCTCAGTGAGTATGTAGTTATTACCATAAGCTTAGTGTCGGGAGACACACTTTTCTCAGTGAGTATGCAGTTATTACCATAAGCTTAGTGCCGAGAGATGGAATTTTCACAATGAGTATGCAGTTAGTACCTTAAGCTTAGTGTTGCGAGACGCGCTTTACTAGGCATCAACCGTACATATGGTTCTTTGTAATAAAAATTACTTCGTATAGTTGGTGTTGAATGTCTATATGGTCATTGAATATATGTGGCTATGAATTATGAGTTATGCGAATTGTTATTTATATGACTGATATACATGTGATATGATTTATTAATCATATGAATTGTCATATGTACATGCTATGATTATTATGTATTTCTTGTGGAACTTTTCTTACTAGGCCTTGGCTCACGGGTGCTCTATGGTGTAGGTAAGGGCAAGGGAAAGATCGACCAGCCATGAGTTTGAGGGCTTTGGTGTGGCGCTTACATGTATGGCCTGCTCGACCGCCACGGGGATGTTTTGTGGGACTTAGAGCATAAAAGTCCAATTTAGTCGCTTAGGTCGACTATTTTTGTAAACTCTGAATGTAATTATATTTTGATAAACCTTTTTGGGATCCTATGAAAATATTTAAAGATTCAATGAAAATTTTATGTCTTTGACCGAAAAATTTAATACCTAAACCACTGATTAATTTTAATTACAATTTTGAATCCAAATGACTCTCTTAAAGAGTTAAGCACTATTTTAAACACACATTGTAACGATCCTGGATTAGTAGGGCGTTACAGGTATCAAGGTAACATGGAGTATGAATCCCCAGGTGTGCCTCTAACATACATAAGTGCCTTTTCTTTCCATCTCCATGTCTTCTCATAACTCATATCGACCCCAAAATGGTGTTTCATGTCGTCCCTTATGTTGTTTGTCATGTACCTAGTACCATCGGTAGCAATTTCCTCTTGATTAGGTAGCCAACAACCTGCAGTGATCCTTCTCTCAAATTTCTTGTGAGCAAATGTGTATATTGTAGTAGATAGTAATCTCAAACATTTCAGACCAAAAACAAAATTTCCCTCAATCTCCAACAACAATTAGGATCCTTGCAGGTAATCTACCACGCACTAGTGCCAGATTTCTTCACCATAAACTCAAAATTATTCTTTAATTGCAAAGATGGTCGCCTTGGTTTTCAATTCATGCTTGTTCTGAAAGAACTTCTCAATGTGCAATTCTTTTGAAGATGTGTCGGTTGAGGATGGATGAGTTTGATGAGAGGCCTCTATATCTCCTTTGGTAAACATGGGAGCACTCCAAGTTCTATGATCTTTGCCTAAGTTCAATGGAGAACTTCATCTACTGCTATCTTCATGAAAAGAACGCCCTAAACTAATACTTAATAAAACATTCACATATCATTGGTCCATAAAGAAAAACCACTTATTATAAAGGTCTCAGCGGGGACTTGCTTAAAACAATGCAAGTTGGGCCCATTAGTTTAAAAAGAAAATATGAGTTTTTATGCAAAGTTCAAAAGCAACAAAATTAAATAATTAAGTCCCACTGATAATTTAGAAAGTCTCTTAAAACATAATCATAATTTAAATGGTATCTTAAGTGATCGTTTATTCCGTCCATAGGATGGCCCACGCCATACACCCTACGACGATAGAACTCCTCACGTCACCATGCGTGCCACAGAGAAATCCTACTTGCTACCTGGAAGGGAAAGTAAGGGGGTGAGCTAAAAGCCCAGTAAGGAAGTACAAACATTAAGCAAGTAAGGATACAACAAATACAAACACTATCATTCATCTTAAACATCATGACATCATAGCATATCATAACATTATCGTAACATAACATCATAGCATATCATAACATTATCGTAACATATCATCATAGCATATCATAACATTATCGTAACATAACATCATCTCACATTCATACAAAATTCCTTGTGAACATGGCCCGCTAACTTGTCCATGCCACCCTTTGAGGTAAACAAGAGTCTCTGGTCCTTGAATAACCTCGGCGCGTCCGCCCTAGGAGTTACGTCTTTATATCCTTAGTAACTCGGGTTACGTCTTTATATCCTTAGCAACCCATTTGATTTGTCGCGTTCATCACGCTAACATCCATTCATAAACATATCATATTCATACAAGCCACATATCATCACATTATGGCATTCATAATTCATAACAATGCATTCATACAACAGTCTTACCATTCATAGCATAAAATCATAGAATCTATCTAACTTCCTTACCTCAGGTCCGAGCTAAGAAATTTCACAACCTCTCAACGAGCCTATACCATAATCAAAACAACATTTCTTAGGTTCATAAAATTACTATTTTGTACTACTCATGTGTGCATGGGCCATGCACACATAATAAGAGTTACACATAACATGCAATTATTCTTAACTACACATAAGGCCACAAAAGAATAATGCTCATTTTACCTATTTTACATGCATGATCTTTCTATAAAAATCATATGGTTGAATAATAAACATAATTTTGGACGTAAAAGTGGATTTACATGTAACATGCATACGTGGAAACATTGCGTAATTGTGACGTTTTAAAAACGATAATTCTACACGTCTTACTTCTATCATTTTTTTTAAATTAATAGACTTATAACATGCTTTATTTTTCTTAAAATTTCTAGGTCGATAAAATTTCTCAAAAAATTATTTTATTTTATAAAATAATTTTATTTAGCTTAAAAAAAATAAAATATGTGACAATTTCATTTATTATTCTCAAATTACAAAGAATTAACAAAAATCTTGGAATTTATTTAAAATACCTATGATTACTATGTTTCTTTAGAAAAACCAATTTTAATATTGGTTAATTGTGTTACATAAATGATATGAGAAAAATATATTTTTAAGTGTGGGAAAAAATATTTTATTTAAATTATTTAAGACTTAGTTTTATGTAACATAAATCCATATGTGATAATTAAATAATCATTTTTAACTTTTAAACCAAACTTTCAGCCACTATTTAATTTCTTTAAAAATCACAAATAAATTGATTCTAAATATTTTTCTCAATCAAAATAAAGAAAAAATCATAACTTATCAAAATAGGCATTCATACCATATTAAAATACCATTTTTAATATTACTATAATTTAGGGTATTAATTTTTATTTCAAATACTCATCAAATTCATTTTATTGAAACACTTCACATTTTTTTTTTACAAAAATTCCAACAACCATTTTTATCTTTAAAAATCACCATATTCAATTTAAAACCTCATATTTTTCTAAAAATACAATAAAAATTCTGTAGGTATTTATTTGAGTAAAATATCATTTTATTGTGACTAAAAATACCCTTTTTAATTTCATAAAATCAACATAACATCAAGGACATTACTTATGCATGCAAATCATTTTTTTTATCAAACTTTTACCCAATTATTTACAAAATCAGCAAGCTTAATTTCTCATGAAATTCATCATTTATCTCAAAAATTTCACATAAAATCATACATGTCCAAAATCTCATCATGCTCTTATTATTAAATAATTCTAAGAGTATTATAACACATATTCACATGCAATCTTATAAAAAAACTTTTTTCTATTCCATTGAATCTACACATGAAATCCAACAAAACACTAACAATCACAATAACATACATTAATTCATAAACACCATATTTCATACATGCCTTTATAATAATCCTAACATGTTTCTATCATTTTTCCTTTTATGCATATCATGATTCATTGGTACATAAAATCATATACATATTATCATATTTTTTTACAATCATCATTATTTCAAAACATACAAGAAAACAAACATGATTGAACTTTTTACCCCTAGGCTTAAACATTTAAGATCCACCATAAAACATCACAAAAATTCTCATCTACCTTCACATAAAACCTATTATGCATCTATCATCATTTTTGCAATTTTACATAAATCAATGATCTAAAGTAATCATAGCAACATAAACATAAAATATAATCCTCATATAAATCCCATCAAATCCATTTTCCTCAATCATTCCCAAGAGCCCTTTTAACAAAACATATTTCTTAAAAATACAAATCATAACCATCTCATCACCAACCTACAATAATCAAACCATTAACACCACCACAAATAACCTCAAAGATAAACCCATCAAAACTAATATACACTACAAGAAAAAATTCTTTTAATAACACCGAAAATGTGTTATCAAAACCTACGATAACACTTTCTGATGTGTTAAGACCGACTATGTTATCGTAGGTCAGGATACTTTACATAACACTTTATCAGTGTTATACAGATGTGTTATTGTACTGTCAACGATAACACAATTTCTGTGTTATTTTAATATATAGATAAGTGTTGAATTATGTTATTTATAGTCGATTATATAACACTTTTTTTGTGTTATACTACACTTTAGTATAACACATTTTTTGTGTTATACTATACTTTAGTATAACACATTTTTTGTGTTATACTGCACTTTAGTATAACACATTATTTGTGTTATATAATGAAGTTTGCATAACATAATTCTTTGCATAAAAAGTGTTATTGTAATATATATTATAACTCAATTTTTGTATTATTGTTATATTTAGATATATTTAAATTCTCATTATATATTTTATTTATATAACCCTAATTTATTCTATTATATTTTAATTTTTTTTATATAATTAAAATTAGCTTTCTAATATATACTAACATCATCAAATGAACTTGATTTTCAAATAACAAAAAGTAAGAACATTCTACATTAAATTAACAATCCACAATTTAATTTAAAACATTCAACACTGTCATCAACAACAAAATATTCTTTAAGTATTCAAGGAGTCTAAAAGTTACTACTTTCAACACAAAGAAATAAACAATGTTACTACTTTCAAGGAGTCTTAAGTATCCTTTTATACTTTGCTTGTCATATCTGCAAAATAAACAAAGAAATATTTTATTGTTATTATCTAGCATCACAAATTACTTCAAGAAAAATGCTATGAAAATTATATCCAAGAAAGGACACCACATACAAAATAATGGATTCACAACTACACCAAAGCAAACAAAGAAACCAAACACTAAATAATAAGACATTAGTTATTTTTTGAGTATGAAAATGTACCTCTTGGAATAACTTTTTTAGAAGGCCATGCAATTGTGGAACCAACTGCTTCTTGTATTGTAAGCATCGCATGATTAGGACGAAATAAGTAAGATTCTGGTACAATAGCAACATCAACCCATACTCGCATAAAGTCTGGTCCAAGAGGCTTTCCATGTACAGTTATCTTTGGATCACTAGAATCCCAACGACTTTCAGCAACAATTGCATCTGCCCAGTGAAGCAAGTAGCAAGCATTCTTCCCTTCTGTAAAGTTATGTCTTTTTTCTAGTGCAATACTCTACCAAATTTATTTTAAAGACAATATATTAGTTTCTGTAATTGTTCTTCTAAAATGAAAATTTAAAACAATAACAACTTTTATAATTTACCTTAGGGGACTGAATATTGTTTGACTGCGGTACATTGCGAGACTGTCCTTCGCTTGGTGTCAATTTACCACCAACCTAAATATAAAACCAAGATAAGTTTTATTGGAAGAAAAGAAAACTAAGATTTATAAGTGCAAGATAGAAATACCACCAAGTGTTCTTTAAGTAAATTCATCATTTCAGTCATTTTGAGCTTCATATTATGTTGCTCTTCTTCTAACTTGGAGATCTTGCTATTACACATATTAACAACAGTTAGCTTTGACCTTGTTACGCCTCTTCCTTGTCCGATTAAACGACCAGATTTTGGGTTACCAAACAATTTTGTCAAGGCATCCTCATCAGCATTGTTTGTAGTTCCAGATTTTGGGTCTTCAAGGAGAATCTCATTCAATGAACCTTGCATATAAATTAGTATAACTAATGTATGCATTATGGAAAATAAGTAAAAATTCACAAAAATTAAATGACTAATACTCACAAAAATATCAGATGTCGTTGGGTTTACGGGTTCACCATTCTTCTTGGTATGGGCTCTCCGAAAAGCATCGATTCTAGATATTTTACCATCCTCATTTTCTTTCTTCTACACAATACATCAATAGAGATTATAAAATAGAGACTACAATAATGGAAGCAAAAATACAAACAGTATAAAACTTAATTATTACCATATCATCAATTGTTCGAGCATATCCTCTTCGACTTAAGGTGTGTGGAACAGCTTTCTTCTTCTCTCTTGATATTTGGCCCTTATATCCTATTTAATAAATAAGTAAAAGAGGCATAACTATATTTAATTTAACACCAACAGAGATAAAAGAGGCAGCAACATCACTTCTTACATCATATTTCTTACCAAATGTTCTTTACTAATTTTTTTGGCAACAAATGCTCTCCATTCTACATCACTTTTTATGCAATCCGGCTTTAAGGCTAGTCGTTCCCTCTCATTTTTTGCATTGATAATATCCTTTACAAGTCTAGATTTCCCAGCTCTCCATAGTTTTGCCATCATTTCAAAGCACTTCTTTTTTTTCCAATCATCATGTATGTCATATTGTACCTACAAAAGAATATAGAATAACATATTATATGTTTAAGTGTAGAGCTGAATATATATAAAAAAAATACACTCATAAAACTTGTAATTCTACCTGAATAGATGCCCAAAGAACATCTCTCATCATTGGTGAAACTTTCCTCCAATCTGAAATAGTGTAAGGAACAACCTCTCGCACAAGAGCGCCCACAAAAGAAGAAAATTGCACTGAGTTAGTACCAACTAGTTGCCCTTTTTCATTCCAAATTATTATCCTTAAGTCATTGTTCCTCTTGGTAAGATTTTCCAATAGATTTTTTCCCCTTGTCTTCTTGGCTAAGTTCATTACATTCGCATCTACATCTTGAGGTATTTCTTCAATCTCAGTTTGATTTGCCTCATCAGTTGTTTTTTGTAATCTAACAGATTTTCTAAGAGGTTGTTCAAGTTCTATCTCAGCCACTTCTTCACATTCTGCATCAGGCACTTCTTCACATTGTGCAACAGCCCCTTCAAATTCTACACCAACCCTTTCCTCATCAGCTATCTCTTCATGTTCCTCCCTTAATCCTTTTTCACAAACACTATCAACTACCTTATCTACTTCATAATTAAGAGACCGTTTAGTTTTTGAACTTCCAAGTGACATCTCCATGTCTTCCACATCATCATTTGGATCTAGCTCTGTATCATAGACCACACGACGAGTTGCTGCTCTAGTATTAAGAGCAGGTGGTGAATCAATTACAACTCTAACAGGTGCAGAAAACCTACGAAGAGCACTCTTTTTCTTTAAAACAGGGCTTCCAAGCAACATATCGTCACAATCAGCTTGAGTCTTCAATGATGCTTTTCGCTTTTTGGCCACAAGATTGCATAAAGCACCTGGACGAAGGTGTTTTTTTGGAGATCTTCGTAATGTACTCATTTTTCAAGTTGAAATTGCTGCAATATAAAAAGAAAGATAACATGGTATATAAATCAGAAATGCGGATCACCAAAGAGTAATAAACATACACCAAAACCATAAAACCAGAATTATTTCATTCAAATTAAAATAAAATCATAAAGTTCACCGTAGAGAGTAATAAAACCGCATTTGTTTCATTCAACAAAAGAGTAATAATACACCAAAATTACATACAAAAAGTGTAAGCAGGTTTGTTTCATTCAAAGTACATAAGAGACAACAGGAAACTCAATTTTCTTCATTGGATTCAAGTCCAAAACACCCTCTATTTGAATCCTTTAAAGCTATATACCAATTACTTGACTCATTCACCCTTGCATAAAAAGCTTTTTTCACTTGTGAAGCTAATACAAATGGATCTCTAATTGATTGAGCTTGTCCTATATCAAAATTTACAAGCGTATAGAACTCTGACTTCTTAACACCCATTCGAATATTTGCCCAATCACACCAAAACAATGGCACCTTAAAAGTACGATAATCAAGCATAATTATATCCTTGATAACACCAAAATACTCTTCTTTATCATTCAATTGCCCACTGTCATGTGCTTCCAAGTATACACCGCTGTTTTGAGTTGTTTTTTCAGCTCCTTTTTTATGGAATCAAATTCCATTAATCATGTACCCTTTGTAGGAAGTGACACCGCGACTTGGACCTTCAGCCAATTGAGCTAACATGTCATCTACTTTGTTCATGTTAGAAATCTGAAAATAAAAATTTACTTGTAAGAAATTTGTACACTAAAACAAAACGTAAACTTTTATCTTGGCAATAGAATACAACCTTTTCATAAAACCATAACGGGAACCCTTCAGAATGTCGATTCCACAACAAAGTTTGATTGTTATTCAGATTTGAGTGTCTTTCTTTCAGCTCATCCATATGGACATTGAGAAATGGTTCTACAATATCCGAGTTAAACAACACATACCAATGCGCTACTGCCAAGTTCAATCGGTCAAGCTCAAAGCACTCTGCTGCTGATAGTGGATTTTCTTCTAGTAATGTACTATCTTGATTATCATTTTTCTTTAAAAATGTTTCACAAAAGTGTACACATTCAACAGCAAGATAGCGATTTTCAATACATCCTTCTGGCCGTGCATAGTTTGCTACAAATCCTTTCAATACTTTCATATATCTCTCAAATTGGTACATCCATCGAAATTGCACCGGACCACAAAGTCTAACTTCTCGTGCTAAATGAACAACCAAGTGAATCATTGGATCAAAGAAAGAAGGAGGGAAATATTCTTCTAGTTGACAAAGAATTTCAAAGGCTTCTAGTTCCAATTTCATAATTTCCTCCTTATCAACCACACGTTGACACAATTCATGGAAAAACTTAGAGAGCCGAAGAATTGTCTCTCTACAACCTTCTTCCATTAAACCCCTTATAGCAATAGGCAATAGTTGTTGCATAATCACATGACAATCATGAGACTTAAGTCCTGTCAGCTTCTGTTTCTCCACATCTACACAGTTTCTAATGTTAGAGCTATATCCATAAGGCAATTTCAAGTCAAATAGCCTCTCACAAAGCAACTTCTTATCAGATTTTGATAGAGTATAAGCTGCAGCAGGAAGACGAATAACACCATTTTCTTCATACGGATGGAGATAAGGCATAATGCCCATCTCTGTCAAATCTCATCTCGAGTTGTAGTGATCTTTAGATTTTCCTTTGCAATCGAGCAATGTGTTAAGTATGCTTTCACAAACATTCTTTTCAACATGCATAACATCAAGGTTATGATGAACAACTAATATTTCCCAATAAGGCAGCCTAAAAAAAATAGAATGCTTCTTCCAGATTTGTTCTGTGTCTATACCACGACTCCTCTTTTTTCCCTTTCCAAAGTCATTAGTCACTTTGGTTAACTGCTCAGCTACTTCAAATCCTATCAATATAATTGGACATTGTGGTGCTCTTTCCCTTGCCCTTGCTGTTGTATATTTCTTCTTTCTGTAACTGTGTTCTTGTGGTAGAAATCGAATATGATTGCAAAATGACATCTTTTTGTTATGCTTCAACCAAACAACATTTGAGTG
Source organism: Humulus lupulus (assembly GCF_963169125.1). NCBI lineage: Eukaryota > Viridiplantae > Streptophyta > Magnoliopsida > Rosales > Cannabaceae > Humulus > Humulus lupulus. Next base: position 239,947,388 of record NC_084794.1, read on the forward strand.
CTCGCCACAAACAGTACAACCATACTTTCCTTTAGTCGCACATCCAGCTAAGTTTCCATAAGCTGGAAAATCATTTATGGTCCATAGCAACATGGCCCTTAAATTAAAAAACTTCTTTGTAGAAATATCATATGTATAAACACCATTCCATAAGTCAAGTAACTCATCAATTAAGGGCTCTAAGTAAACATCTATGTCATTCCCAGGTTGTTTAGGTCCAAGAATCAACATAGATAGAAAAGTAAATTCATCCTTCATGCACAACGCAGGTGGCAGATTATATACAATGAGCATTATAGGCCAACAACTATACGTAGAACTCATATTTTTGTAAGGATTGATCCCATCAGCAGCAAGTCCTAATCCAAGGTTGTTAGGTTCAAGTTGAAAATCTGGCCATCTCTCATAAACTGCATCCCAAGCCTCTGAATCTACCGGGTGCTACATTTTCCCATCTGTTCTTTTATTGGTTGAATGCCATTTTAAGCTTAAAGTCGTCTCTTCTTTTCTAAACATCCTTTGAAACCTTGGTATAATAGGAAAATATCTCAATGCCTTTGCAGGCTGCCCTTGTAGAATCTCTTTTGTCTGTTCGTTTTGCTTCCATCTTGGATATTGACAAGTGGGACGTACTTGGGCATCAACATTCTTTTTTGTATACAAACAACAATCGTTGACACAAGCATGGATATGCTTATAGCTCAGATCAAACATCTTTAGAAACTTTTTAACTGCATACATTGATGTCAGTAGGAGATTATCTTTCGGCAACATTTCTTTGATCATCTCCAACATCTCACTAAAGCCAACATCTGAGATTCCATGCTTTATTTTAAGATTATACAGCCCAACGATAGACAAAATTTTTGTATACTTTGAACAACCTTCATACAATGGAGATTCAGCATCCGCTAATAAACTCTGAAAATCAGCATCATTGTTATCGTCACCAAAATCATTGGCGTTACTTGAAAATACTCCCGCTGACCGAAATAAATCATATTCATAACTTGTGTTTGTCGTGCTGCATTGGACTGGATCTTCCCCATGATGAAACCATGTTTTGTAAGATTGGTCCATGCCCCACAAAACTAAGTGTTCGACAACTTCGTGTGAAAGTTGATGTCTTAGATTGTGACATTTGTTGCATGGACAAAGAATCTTGGCTGGAAATCCAAGATTCGTCATGGCTGTCTTAACAAACTCTCTAGCTTTTTGCTCATATTCCACCGTTGCTCTACAATTTTAGAGCATACGTCAATAATCAAGCACTAACACTTAAACTTATATCCAAAATAAAATATATGATTTTGGTTACTAACCTGTTAAGATGGATCCAACTTTTATCCATCTCCAATGAATTTGTATTTGATGTTGTTCTCTTACTAAAATCTTGTTTTTTGTCTGGGTTTAACAACTGTTAGACAAGACAATCACATTATTTGCGATTGTAATATCAGGGTCATGACAAGGTCATTCACACACATGCTTTTAAAAGAAAACATGCTTTGGTTGAATTTCGGTATATTTGGGTTATTGAAGTTTAAAGCTTTATTGAATTTCATTTAGGGGCAGAGTTGCTAGTTCAAAGTTAAATGATCACTTTTGCTGAAGATTCTAGAGTGGAGTTAATTACTTAATTCCAATTTACAAATTTGTTCTAGTTCCCTGTAGAATGTTTGGGATTTCTTTATGGTCTTGTACCTTTTTTTATTGTGTTTAGTGCTGGTTCAATTACCCGATGAAAAGTTAATGTTAATGGATATAAATGTATAATTGATTCCAGATTTGTGGTTTATAGATCTGATTTTGACCTGTTATTAGCTAGTATTTAGTGTTTTAAGATCCATTCTGCTTTATAAGGGTTCAATTAATAAAGAAACATCTTGATGAAGTCATTGGATTCATCTGCTATATTGTATTGAACACAAGGAAAATGCTACTGATTTGGAACAAATTGTGCATTATATTGAAGCTTACCTCCTTGGAATACATCGTCTTTATGTTCTCTGGGAAATATAGGAGCAAAGTGGGTCTTAATAGTGTTATATAGAATAAAGCATGGATTATATTTCGGAGAAGAGACTCCCGCTTGATGCAAATGATTATTAATTATATGAAGAAGTTGGAGAGGGTGTCAGTGCTTCTGTGTACAGAGCTCTGTGCGTTCCACTTAACTCAGGATGTTCATGTGTTTTCTCAAATCTTTCTTGGATTGTTCTTTTTTATTTTTAATAGCATTGGGTCTCTAAAATTATGTTTTTATATTTGATTATTTATGCATCTATACTTGTCAGATATTGCAGTATCATTATGCTGTTGAGATTTATGTTTCAATAAAGCTGTTATTCAGATTCTTATTAGAGAAAAGTCAATTGATGAATGATGGCTGAACCATACTCAATCTGAGTGATGCTCCCAATGTGTAGTGTTATTCTCTTCATGTTGAGTCTGCATATTCTTATAATTTGAGGATAATAGTTAAATTCTGCTTTTTTAACACTGTTTTTCAATTTTTTATGCTAGATAAAACTATAAACAAAGTGTCTTACATCAAATAAATGTTAGACTATATATTACTCTGTTTATTGTGAATTAGTTTTGAGTTGAAACTCCTCTATAAATCTTAATCGAGCACATTTAACTTAGTCCTATATATAAAAATAAAAATGTGTAATATATTCAAGAAAAATTATAGCAAATAAATAATTTTTCTTGAATATATTAGTAGCTGGCTTCCATGCCATTATATGAGATTAAAATTATAATTTTTTTGGAGTTATCCTCTCTATCTTATTAGTTCTTTGGATGGGGATCTGGGAAAAGTAGCAAAATGTTGAGTGTTTGTGCTGAGTGTTGTGTTTTGGGATTCTTGTACAAGTCTGGAAAGACAGGTTGCTAGTTTATGGTGCTATTGAGACTAGGTACTATCTGTGGTATATTATGACTAACCTTTCTTCTGTTTCTTCTTAGTGCTATTGATTCATCTAGTTAGTGGTTTTATTTGTTACCTCTAACTCAGTCTAACTTTGAAACCTGTCCAAATAAGAGAGTTACATTTGCTATGTTTTGATTATTGATAAGGCAGCCTCTCTTGATAAATACAACCTAGAATAAAAGGAAATATATATAAGAAGGGAAAATATACTAAAGTTATTAAGATGCGGATTCCCTGATTACCCCTAAGAAATTTTAAGCAAGTTTACCATCTGTTGAGCTCGTTTAAATGCCTTATGGTGCTCTTAGTTTGTTCTGTGTATTGATTCATTAAGTCTGTTTCTGAGAATATTCTGACTTACTGAGCTGTAAAACAGAACGATCAATTTTTTATTTTTATAAAATTCTTGGATTTTAATGGTCATAGGATCATAAGTTCAACGTCTAGCCACCCAAATTGGAAGGGATAACTCTTCAATAGCAAGATTGAAGCTTAATATGCTAATTAGTTTCATCTAGCTGCATTTTGAATTTGGCCAGTGAAACCAATAGATAACTCGTTTAACTGCACTTTATTTTATTTTCTTTCAGAATCCCTACACTGTGAACATTCTTATGGCTGGTTATTTTATTTATCTTGTTTTGGTTTCTATGTTAGTTTGCTAATTGCAAAGCTACCGTTCCTTTTTGTCAAACAGGGCTGTGACTTGGTTTTGCAAGAGTTTAGAGAGGAAATCTCTTAAGAATTTTGATTGATTATCAAAAAAGAAATATACAGCTAGCTATAGGATTTAAATATATAGACATGGAAACATATTGCCAATGTAATTAATTTTTTGAGCTTGCATTTACCATCCAAACAGCTACTCCGATTGATTAATTGAGGTATTTGATCTTAAAGTATGTATAATTTGCAAATTTAATTCTCTGTATTTTGTTTTGATCCAGCTTCACCACACTTTAATTAACCAATGTATATTCTTTAATTAATTGAGATTTTCTTTACATCTTAAGATATTTTTGTTGCTTTTCTTCTACATATATCATAATACTTTAGACTTTAGAGTGCCTATATTTTCAAAAGTAGGTGTGATTTTTTCATTAAAGCTTCAGCACATGTAGACATTTTACTTTTTTAAGGAAAAGGGTTTTGGTATATGTATAGTTTGTCTTTTAATTTGAGCAATATTATCTCAATCAGATAATTATCACCTCTTAACAGAATTATAATGTTTTTTTACTGTCTATGGTTTGTTATGGTTGATATTCTTATTCATTGCTCACTTTGTTTTGACAGACTGTATTATGTATACTGAGAATCTGAGGCTGGAATGATTTGTGCATAGACTGTTTATGAATCCTATTCTTCTCAAACAACTAGCAAGACCATTAGATTTGAGTTATAAATTGCTCTGGGAAGCTAACACTTTGAAGGAAGCTCTTGAGTCCAACAATACAATTTCAAATAATGATGTAGCACAGACCATCAGGTGTGATTACAATTTAAAGTTTGTGTTCACACTTTTAAATCACATTGCTTGAATTTTATGTATTTCTATGTATTTTTCTTTCACTGGTTATCTAGAGAGAGTTTTTTTTTTACATTGGGGGGGAGAGGGGATTCGAACTCGAGACCTCCTCTTTGTGAGGAGAAGTGTGGAGCCGCAAGGGTATGCCTAGACCACATCTAGAGAGAGATAGTTGTTTGTATTGCCCACTTCTTCTAAAATATATATTTGTTAACAAATTCCAATGATATAAAGTAGAACAATTATTAAATTCATAAAGTGTTGGCCATTCAAATCATGGATGTATATATACACAGAGAGATGTATATCTAAGTATGTTTGCGAAATTATAAGCCTACATTATTTTTATCAATGAGAGTATTTTTTGTAAATTCTTATGTATTTACACAGATAATTTCTACAACATGAAAGAAGTGATTTTAAGCTTTCTATAATGTAAGAGTTTGTACTTTATAAATTAACCTAAAATAACTGAAATAAGTAATCTGGTTTAATGGATTTAGTGTTAAGCTTTAAAAAATTAATAGAGATAATTTACCAGCTATGAGTCATTGATGTATTAGTTGTAGAAGGGAATTTGGGAAGTAAGATTTCCGTGAGTTTTAGAATTGTAGAGAGGAAGTTTGAAATGTTGAGTTTTACTTTCATTGATTAGATTAGTGGATTAAGTGTCAGTGAAATTCGATATGATTTGATTTATCTCTAGGTTTGTGTGTTGCAGACTATCACTCATTTATTTATGGAATGTGCATTAATTCAGTAGCTGTGGATGAATCAAACAATCACCTCGTACAATAAGAGGAGTAACAGAATTCTTAAAATAATTACACATGATAAATTATAAATTGAACTCAGCCCAATTTTTTTCTTTTGCAGAATGGTGTTAATGCGTATGGTTTATTATGGTTAATATGGCTCACTTTGTTTTGACAGGCTTTATGTATACTGAGACTCTAAGAGTGGAACTATTTGTGCAAGATCATTAGAATTGAACACTTTGAAGGAAGCTTGTTGAAATCAGTTACCAAATAAAAGGTCTTGTTACTTCTGTTTTCTTAACTTACTTTTGTTAAGTGTGCATAAAAGGGTGTCACCTCTCTTAATAGTCTCTAGTTCAAGAGATTCTAGTGTTGTTTTTAATTTAAAAATTAGATTCTAAAATGGTAGCCACTAACTAATTGGGTTTGGATCAAAGACAAGAATTTAGCTTGGGTTGTGGCAATTAAATCTAATCTATACATATGGAAATAATGAAAACAATATGACTAAATGAAAATTTTAATCTATACATATAATGAAAAATCTAATCTATACATATAAAAGCTTACCTAACCATCTATCAATACCAAGTCAAAAAATTCAAACAACACACAATAAGTTTTCTTCCTTATATCACCGCAGCACACAAACAAATTTTCCAGAACCTACTTCTCTAATACACACAAGTTTTCAACCTTCCGTTATCACCGCAGCACACAATTTTAATCTCAGAACCTACTTCTCTATGGATGAATATTTAAGATATTCAAACTCCTCTAACATTTTTAAGATATTAATAATAAGAGTTAAAAGAACAAATTCCGTACCTCTTGCAAACTACCTTTGCAATGCTCCTTGCCAATTCGATCCCCAACCTAAAAAGAAAACAAAACTTCAAATGGATCTAACTATGAGAACCTTGACCAAAATAATAGTTAGGAATGAACAGGATTACACAGTGAAATGAAACTCAACCATTTTATTATATAGCAATGCCAAAGCCAATCAGAATCGTATAAGTTTTAATATCCAAGTAATTAACAAGCTGTGCAATATGTAATCAAGAGTCTCCTGCCTTTAACACAACTAAACTGGTCTTAACCAACTGCTTTTAACTAAACTAACTATTCTCCACTGTATTATTTCATGATATTATGATTTTTATTACACTGAAACTTGGAATTGTATCTTCAATATGCCATGAACAAAATTTATTTATTTTTTAAAATAAAATGTCGAACTTACCAAGGAGAAAAAGCATCATAAGAGAATCATATGCTGACAAAATAATTAACAATACAATGTCTGAAATAAAAAGAACATGAGAAACCAAACTGAAAAGGCCACATAACACAATAGCTAACAAACTAAACAACATGGCAAGCAAGCTCAAACAACCAAAAATAAAAGTTGGAATATGACCAATCAGAATAAGGCTGACGATTCAATTTCTGTAATTGAATTATGAACTGGAATAGTGATTTCCCGCCTTAACTGTTCAGTGGATGGGTTTAAACTTTACAAGAGTGATATTGCATTGAAATATTGGGCTTTCTATTTTTCTTACTGTTTTCAGAATCTGAGGAGATTTAAGATAGAAATTTTGAATTTCCAAAACTTACAACTTTATGTTTATGGTACAACATATGAGAATAATTGGTAATTTTATACGTGTTTAGTGTAAAGCAGAACCAAAGTTGGGTTCCCCTTAAAAAAAAGAAAAAGAAAAAGAAAGACCCAAAGTTGGGTTTAGTCTAGATTAGCATTCCTATAAATTAAGATTAAAGGTACATATTATTTTGTATTAACTTTTCATGACCTTTACCACTTCCTCAGCATATCAACTCTATTTGGTAAGATTGCTGGTTTTAGGAGGCCCTCTGTGGGAACAATTGTTCTGCTAGAGCCATGGAATATGTTTGGTAGAGTTATAAAACAGTTACTTTGAAAAAACAGGAGCTCTTGCAAAGAATATTGCTCTGGAAGTTTCATAGAAGTCATTATTATTATTACCTAGAGAACCCCCTCCCCAAGAGAAAATTGTACAAAATAAGGTATTAGGTATCACAACAACAAAGTACATGATGATTGGTAATACTTATTAGAAAAATTGGGGATAGAAATCTCTAAGGAAACATGCATTAAATTTATCATTTTTTATGTCTAAATGTCTTGCACTCCTATCATTTCATTAACAGAAAAAATGTTCTTTAATAGCTGTTGCAGAACATAAAAGTAAAACAGTATACTAAATATGTGCTTCTTAGCTAGTTAAGGAACACTCCGGGAGTGTCCCTTTAAAAAGAAAATGCAGAGGTTTCCTACTGTAAGCATTACCAAATGCAGAGGCTATAAACTTATGTTTTTTTTTTTTGCCTTTCACAATTTCAGTTGCAATTGGTCTTGTTGAAATATTCACAACAGGAGCAAATATTAAGACTTCAAAGTCAATTTATACACCCTTTTGCATAACCACTAACCAACTTTCTTAACTAATTGTAAAATTCAATATGAAATTGCTACTGCTCCAGAGAAAATTAAACATATTGGATGACTCAAAACACATATTAAAACAACAATTATTCTTAGTCTCACGGTTTACAATTCAATGATTTCGACGTCAATTTGTGATCCAATACAACATTGCAAAAACAACAATTAATAGCAGAAGTGTTTTCCTATTTTTCATAAACAAGTTCTTATCATTTTCCTCCATTTGAGTTCCTATTTTTCATAACTTTTAATAGTAATTTCTGTTCAAATTCAAATCAGAGCATTTGAAACCTCAAACAATAAAACAGGTTAGTTTACAGTACCAAAACAGTTGAAAAAACTAAAGACTAATATAGCACCATTAAATTTCAACTTCCTCAAATGAATAAAAGGGAAAAAGATAAAAAGAAGAAAAAACCACCTAAAGGAAAGCAAAAAGAAGTGTTCTTGCTGGCTCAACAGAATAGAATCATTGAAACACACATCTAAAAATTATCTAAAAAAAGATCAAATCACTCCAGCCCCATGCCTCCTATGAATAAATCTGGATATAATTCACAGATAAGACAAAGAAAATACAAAATCTTACTAACACCCATGTAAATTATAACAACCAACTAACAATATCGTAACAAGTCTATCCTACAAGACTCAATTATTAATGAATCTAGAAAGAGATGTAGCCATAAGTCAATAGAGGTGGACAATCTATGTGAAGGAAGAAAGACCTATCGAAGACCATTAAGGCATATCGAATCTTGTCGAGGTGGCCTATCTAAGTAAAGGCATAAATACCTATCGAGGTACATCGTGGTATATTGAGCCATGTCGAGGTACCTATTCCCTAAAAGCCATCGAAGCAAGTCAAGGTCCATCAAGGCACATCGAAATGAATCAAGGTTATTATTCCTTAAACCCATCGAGGCATGTCGAGTTTCATAAAAAATCATCGAGGCATATTAAAAACAAAAAAAAATGCAGAGAAACGTAGATTCAATCCAACCATGAAACAGTAAAATAAAACATGGATGCATACACAGATCTGTTGGAAATAGTTCGAGCAATGTAAATAAACAATTTTCCTCACTACATGTAACGAAAATATACTTACCCATAAAAAAATTTCCCCTAGATATCATCCCCAAAGTGGAAGTTGCATGCATTTATAGGGTTCAACACATGCCCAAAGAACAAATTCAAAACAAAGATTAGATGTGCTCCAAACTTATCATAGATTGAGAGAATAAATGGTGGCTGTCCTATTTTTTTGAGTGAGTGAGCTTGGAACTTAGAGAAAACCGTGAGAGAGAAGACAATATCAAAAAAAGAGAGAAAGAGAAGTTATGTTAGGGGAATTTTTTAATCAAGGGAAATACTAGCATAAAATGGTGATGTGTGCATAGCATGAGATATTTTTTATTTAGAACCCCTTAGAATGCATCAATACTCAAATTTTCACTTGATAAAAAGCTATAAATAATCACATCTTTCATTTCTCGTTTATTGAACGCAAATTTTCTAAACATCCCTTCTTTTATGAACCCAACCTTTTCCAATACCCTATGGAAGGCTTTGTTCTCAAACACAACCAAGGCTTTAAGCCTTACTACATCAGGGAACTCTTTGAACACTGTAGACATGGCCACCTTCAGTGCCTTTGTCACTATTCCTTGGCCCCAATAGTCAGCTCCCACAACATTTTTCGTCCCCAGACGTCGGCTTGATCGAGATGTAGCCGATGGAAGTGTCATTGTCCTCTAAACATATAGACTGATGCCATGGTTGGGGCATGACCTCCTTCTCAAGGTATGACAAAGCTTGTAACGCCTTGGTTACCCCCAGAACAGTTACGGTGATCGGTGAACCAGAAATTTGACCCGCTACCCGAGTCCTTTGGTTAAAACGTGCTTCTAAGTGCTATTAACAGGCTACGGTGGAAAAACCAATAAAAAGGAAAGGATATATTTTATTAATTACATAAAACTGGTCATGGCCCCATCAAAACGTTTACAAGTTATTTACATCTCAAAATGGTCATTACTGTTCAATATTTACAACCCGCTGACCTAAGCGGCAAAAATAGGGTAAACCCCTAGTTCCTCTGAGAACTCCTTGGTTGTGGTGGTCAAGCGGCCGCATATGTACACATCACCACCTAAGCTCTCCACTCAAGGCTGGGTGACCTTTTCTTTCCCTTTACCTGCACCACATAGCACCCATGAGCCAAGGCCCAACAAGAAAACACAATATAGCATGATATAATATCAACAATGATCATAATAATAATTTAGGACTTCCAGTCCAAAACAGATAAGTGATAGTTGCAAAAGTCACTAAGGTGGGTACAACTCCCTTTAGCCATGTGACGATAGGGTCACCGGGGCTTAACAGATAAGTGAACCTTTCACTAGCTTAAACAGGATAGGTACAGGGTGACTAGTCACCAACATAACCTTCCTCATGACCATAGAGTCATAACCCTGGAACATCGTTCCCTAGCCATGTGACAAACGATCACCTAGGCCTTAGGCCCTGGCTCTAAGTAACTAGCTTTAGACTAGCCAAGCGCTTATAAGTTTCATCGACCTTAGGGTCGGTCCAACATTAATGCCTTAGAGTCATTCAATGTTGATATCGATTAGATCTAATCTTCATTTGGCCCTGCGTTCAGGACACTTATGCCGTTTCTGACTCTTAGGTCAGTAATACGCGACCAGTGTCATCCCTGACTAATCAGTGCCATACGCAAGTAAACAACATTCGCTAGCATTTAATATGTGGTAAATGTCCACATTTATCAATGTAACGACCCAAATTCACTAATAAGGCTTAAGGGCCTTGATTAGTGTGCCTAGAGGGCATAATGGGAATTATGTGTGATTTTAATGGTTAAGATGCATGATTATGATTTTAAGCATGTTATATGACTATGTGTATTATGTTATGTGATTCGTACCACGTGGGTGTGGTGATATCAATGTGATGCACGTGCTGAGACGGCCCTAGAGAGCTAGATAACTCAAAAGTCGCAACGGGATTTTATACCCGGCTCGGGAGGAGCCTAGGGGTACTTCGGGGATTTTTTAATTTAGTTCTTGTGAGATAATGGTAATTGGTGATTTGGTAACCTGTGTAACTGTTAGTAACCATAGAGAGTAACAGGTTTGTTGGAGAAGTGGTAGAATTGTAAAGTAAGTGAAAGGACAGGAGTGCCCTTGAGGTTTAGTTAGAAAGGGATATTAGTGGAGGGATAAGGTGGTATTTTGGCAGTGGTATAGATGGCTTTGGCTGAGGGAAATGGATATACACGATTCTTTTATGCTAAGTGTAAATGAAATTAAGGTTTGGAAGGCTAGAGAAATCAAGAAGGGAAAAGGGTGAATTGAGAACCTAGAAGGCAAGTGAAAGAGGAGTAGAGCTGTGTTCTTTGAGGCTAGTAAAGGGTTTAAGGGTGTGGAATCAAACATAGATCAAAGTCTACACTGAGGTAAGGATTTAGTCCCTGTTTTGTTAAGTTCTGAATTTGATTTTGGAAGGAATTGAAAGATAGCCATGGCTTGTTTTGCATGGAATTCAGCTGGTTTGCCAAGGGGAAATTCAGTTTAAAGCTTGGATTGGAGGAAGCTCAAGTTGAATTTCTGATTGAGGTAAGGGTATTAAACATGTTTGAAATCTCGTAGCTGTTATGTTTTAAGAATCTAGAGGTTTGGTTTGCACTTTTCTCAAGTTTAGTTTAAGTGTTTGAATCTGAAACTTAAGTATGAATTCTGGGATTGGTTGCGTAATTGAGCTGGATTATGATGTTTATAAGTTGTTGAATGGTCTATTTGGGGTTTTGAGTTGGTTTTGGGGCTTAGGTATGAATTTGGAATGATTTGGAGTGGTTTGGGTTCGTGAAAAACGCAAGGAAAAACCCAGATTTCTAGGCTCGCGAAGGCGCGCCGCGGCGCGAGGCTGATTCTGGGCAGAGCAAGCTCTCTGACTTGCTGGGCGCCACGGCGCTAGGCCAATTTCAGAGCATGGGATTTTGCAATTTTGAGCCTTTGCTCTGAGGGTTCGAGGGATGTCTTCGGTGCATTGTTTTAGGGATTTGGGGGTTCCGAGAGTGTGGGATTGGTTCCGAAAAGTAGTCTTGGATTGGTTAGTGATAAAGGATGTTTCATTTGTGTTGTGACTAGGTCTTTGGAGAGGCTCGGGGTAGAGGATCGTGCTCGCGGCTTTGGGGCATCGGAAGCTAGTGAATTGAAAGGTAAGAAAAACTGCACCCGGCTGTGTGATTGTGATGAGACTAAGTGCTCCCAAGAATTGTGTCGTGTCAATGTTTGTATCACGCCATGGGACATGTAAAAGCGGCCTAAGAGTGTCGTACATGATATTAGCGCACAGGGCGCGGATTGGCCACTGGTAGCCAAGAACAACAGGATAACGGAGGGAGCAGCCTGAGAGCGCTAGCCCTGGTTATCATTCGTGAACTGTACATGTTATGAATTGATATGCTTAGTATGTGGAATACTTGATGGTACTGACTGATTATATGGTTGAGATTATGTAATGCGATATGAGATATTGACTTGTATACTAATTGCTTATGCTCTGTTGTTGTTGTGTTTTTCTTGTTGGGCCTTGGCTCACGGGTGCTACGTGGTGCAGGTAAAGGCAAGGGCAAGTTGGACCAAGCCTGAGGTGGAGAGCTCCGAGGTGAAATGTACATAGCCAGCTGTTCGATCACCACGATTGAGGAGTGGACCAGGACAGGGATTACCTAATTGCTCGTTTTGCCTTAGTATGGCTGGTTATTGTACCTGAGTCTTATAACTTTTGTAAACGATCTTTGAACTCAATATTTTTGGGATCCCGTGTAACAGATGATGCTTTTTAATGAAAATGTGGCTTTTGAGACCAAAACGCTTTTAACCCTAGTTCCTTAATAATTTCAATAACACGATCTTATTTAAATGACTTGATTAGCAAGTCTGGCACTTTATAAACTCACAGTGTAACGGTCTTGGCTATCCAGGGCGTTACAACTTGGTATCAGAGCGTCCTAGGTTTATGGGTCCTGAAGACTGGCTGGATATGTACATTCGCCGCGAGAGACAAGCTCAACTCGGGGGTTTGGTAATTTTGAATACATCATTATGTGCTTAAATGATTTGAGTGAGATATGACTGTCAATATTTGTCTGATGGATAGGGAGCATGAGATACTGATAGGGCCTGGCCCTTGACTATTGCATGATGTTATTGAGGCATGCTTATTGGCACTGTTGTGCATGTGAATGAATAGTTTGTGAATGATTGGAGTTCCAGAGATGGATTATGAGAGGATTATTACCCTGTCATCATAGCCTAATTGCCGAGTCATTGATTACAGATTGACTTGAATAGTTATGTGTTCAAGGAAATCCACACGACTAGCCGGCAAGTCTGGGGCTAGAGATGATGATCAGGGCCCGACCCCTCCGTCAGTCCCTGAGAACTGGCAACAGTTAATGGCAGATATGCAAGCTAGGCTTCATAGCCAAGATGAACAGATTCGAATTCTGCAGCAGGCTCCATCTGGGAGTGTTGGCCCTGCTGTGCCACCGGCGATGGTACCTGTGGTATAGCCAGTTGATGTTGGAAATAGGTTGGAACCATTGTATGAGCGGTTCAGGAAGCAGCAGCCCCCGATCTTTGAGGGTGGACCAGATCCACTGAAGGCTGAGCAGTGGATGACCTTGATCACTACCATTCTTAATTTTATGAGAGTGGAAGGACATGACAGGGTGGCCTGTGCCACTTATATGCTGAGGGAGGATGCCCGAATCTAGTGGGAGGTGGCATCACAGACTAGAGAGGTGGCTACATTGACTTGGGAAGGGTTTAAGGACCTGTTCAATCAGAAGTATTACAACGTTGCCATCAGGGCAGCGAAAGTGAATGAGTTCGTGGGGCTGGTTCAGGGCAGTATGACAGTTACAGAATATGCCTTGAAGTTTGATAGACTCGCGAAGTTCGCACCAGATCTTGCTGCCTACCGATGCAGCTAGGCAGGACAGATTTGTCAGAGGGTTGAATGCTATGATATCCCGAGATGTAAGAATTACCACAGTTCCTGGAGAGACTACTTATGCCCAGGCTGTGGAGAGGGCTCTTACCGATGAGGAAGCGGATAATAAAATATGGAGGGAGAGTGTTGTGAGGAGGGAGGGCTGCAGGGCGGTGCCTCCATACTTTGGTTCTGGTTAGGGCGGAGGCCCCAGTGATTTGAAGAGGAAGACTCCTGATGCCCAATCGCTCATAGGTCTGATAGGGGAGGTCGGGGTACTCAGGGTGGCCGTCAGGGAGGCGGTGATTCATGGAGGACTTATCCAGAGTACACGAGGTGCAAGAGACGCCATCCGGGCGAGTGTCGGGCTAAGGCTTGTTATGTGTGCGGGGTGGTGGGATACCTCAGGAAGGATTGCCCGACAGTGAAGAAGGGAGAGACAGGAAAGGTGGACAGCTTGACTCCAGCTTGAGTGTTCACCCTAACGCAGGCGGAGGCCGAGGCTAATCCCTCGGTAGTGACAGGTCAGCTTTCTAGTGCTGGCACTCCCTTTACTGTTTTGATTGATTCTGGTGCTACGCATTCATTTGTATCTGATAAGGTAATTGATAGATTGTGTAGACCTAGTGAGTATTGTGCTTCAGGGTTTGGGACTATATTGCCTACAGGAGAACTGGTAGTATCTAGGAGGTGGATTAGAGCACTGCCAGTGATAGTTGATGGTAGGGAGTTATCAGTAGAATTGATTGAGTTGAGTATGGAGGACTTTGATATGATCCTAGGTATGGATTGGCTGGTTAGATATGGAGCTACCATTGACTGTAGGAAGATGATGGTAACTTTTGAGCCAGAGGGCGAGGGTCCCTTTGTTTTTGTGGGAGCGGTGCGTGGATCCCGCGTACCCAGGATATCTGCATTAAGAGCCAGAGATTTGTTACAGGGTGGATGTATAGGTTTCTTGGCTAGTGTGGTGGATACCACCAGAGTTTCGCCAGTTGGACCGGAGGAGACCAGGTTGGTTTGCGAGTTCTTGGATGTGTTTCCTGAGGATTTGCCTGGGTTGCCGCCGCGTAGAGAGATTCAATTTGTTATTGAGTTGGCACCAGGGACAGAGCCAGTGTTGAGGGCACCATATAGGATGGCACCGGCGGAATTGAAAGAGTTAAAGATACAACTGCAGGAGCTTCTGGATTTGGGGTTCATCAGACCTAGCTACTCGTCATGGGGTGCTCCAGTTCTGTTTGTTAAGAAGAAGGACGGGACTCTGAGGATGTGTATTGACTATCGGGAATTGAACAAGTTAACTATTAAGAATAAGTATCCCCTACCGAGGATTGATGACTTGTTCGATCAGCTGCAGGGTAAGACGGTGTTCTCAAAGATTGATCTTCGATCTGGTTATCACCAGCTGAGGATCAAGGATGAGGACATACCTAAGACAGCCTTCCGAACGCGGTATGGGCACTATGAGTTCTTGGTCATGTCTTTTGGTTTGACCAATGCCCCAGCAGCTTTTATGGATCTCATGAACAGTCTGTTCAAGGATTTTCTGGATCAGTTCGTTATAGTCTTCATTGATGACATCTTGGTGTATTCCAGTTCAGAGGCGGAGCACGAGTTTCATCTTCGACAGGTTCTCCAGAGGTTGAGGGAGCATCAAATGTATGCTAAGTTTAAGAAATGTGAGTTCTGGTTACCTGAAGTGACATTCCTTGGGCACATTGTAGGTGCAAATGGGATTAAGGTGGATCCATCTAAGATAGAGGCGGTTAGGGATTGGCCAAGGCCAAGGAATGCCTCGGAGGTACAGAGTTTTCTTGGGTTAGCAGGTTACTACAGGTGGTTTGTAGAGGGTTTTTCAAAGATAGCAGCACCGATGACAGAATTGACAAGAAAGAATCTGAAGTTCATCTGGTCAGACAAGTGTGAGGGCAGTCTCCAAGAGTTGAAACGACGACTTATTACAGCGCCAGTGTTGAGTCTTCCTTCGGGAGAAGGGAAGTTTGTTGTCTATTGTGATGCATCGAGGTTGGCCTTAGGCTGTGTGTTGATGCAAAATGAGAAGGTTATAGCTTATGTGTCACGACAGTTGAAAGAGTATGAGCAGTGGTATCCTACTCATGACCTGGAGTTGGCAGCAGTGGTTTTTGCACTGAAGATTTGGCAGCATTATCTTTATGGGGAGAAGTGCGAGGTGTACACTGACCATAAGAGCTTGAAGTATTTCTTTACACGGAAGGACCTGAATATGAGATAGAGGCGTTGGTTGGAGCTGGTAAAGGATTATGATTGTGATATTCTTTACCATCCAGGGAAAGCCAATGTGGTGGCGGATGCATTGAGCCGCAGAGGTCCAGGTCATTGTACAGTTCGGTTCAGATCTCAAGGGAGTTAGCTGATGAGATGGTTAGAGCAGGAATAGAATTGGTGGTGGGTCGGTTAGCTAATATTACTCTGTAGTCGACCCTGCTAGATCGGATCAGAGAAGGGCAGTTGACAGACGCTCAGTTACAGAGGGTTAGAGAGGATGTCTTAGCGGGAGTAGCTAAGGACTATTCTGTTTCTGAGATTGGTTTACTTCGGTATCAGGGACGGATTTGTGTTCCAGCTGATGAGGGAATCAGATGAGAGATACTAGATGAGTCTCATACGACGCTGTACTCACTTCATCTGGGTACCATGAAGATGTATCAGGATCTACGGACTCTGTATTGGTGGCCCGGGATGAAGAAGGATGTGGTGGAGTACGTTTCCAGATGCTTAACCTGTCAGCAGGTGAAAGCTGAGCATCAGCGGCCAGCAGGGTTGCTTCAACCCTTGGGTATTCCTGAATGGAAATGGGAGGACATTACCATGGATTTTGTGGGAGGTTTACCCAGGACCGTAGGACTTCATGACTCAGTGTGGGTGATATTGGATCGATACACCAAATTAGCCCATTTCCTTCCAGTGAGGTCAACATATACTGTGGATCAGTATGCTGAGTTGTATGTGAAGGAGATCGTACGTCTCCATGGGGTTCCTAAGTCTATAGTGTCAGACCGGGATCCTATTTTCACTTCTAAGTTTTGGGGTGGTTTACAGAAAGCTTTGGGAACTCAGCTGAGGTTCAGCACAGCTTTTCATCCTCAGGCTGATGGACAGTCTGAGAGGACGATCCAGGTATTGGAGGATATGCTCAGAGCTTGTGTGATTGATTTTGAGGGTTCATGGAGTAAGTACCTTCCGTTGATTGAATTTTCGTACAACAATAGTTATCAGTCAACGATTGGAGTGGCTCCCTATGAGATGTTATATGGGAGGAAGTGTAGATCACCCATTCATTGGGATGAGATGGGTAAGAGAAGATATTTGGGACCAGATATGGTTCAGAGAACAAGTGAGGCCATAGAGAAGATCCGGGCTAGGATGCTCGCATCTCAGAGCAGACAGAAAAGCTACGCTGATCCTAAGCGTAGAGACGTGGAGTTTCAGGTTGGTGACCACGTCTTTCTTTGAGTTTCGCCTCTGCGAGGGGTGAGGAGGTTTGGTAAGAAGGGCAAGCTGAGCCCTAGATTCATTGGACCATTCGAGATCCTGGAAAGGATTGGTCAGGTGGCTTACAGGTTAGCTTTGCTGCCATCGTTGTCTGGGGTTCATGACGTGTTCCATGTCTCCATGCTTCGGAGGTATGTCTCAGATGTGACTCATGTGTTGAGGCATGAAGATTTGGAGTTACAAGCAGATTTGGCTTATGAAGAGCAACCAGTTCAGATCTTGGATCAAAAAGATAAGGTGTTACGGAATAAGACAATTCCTTTGGTTAAAGTGTTGTGGAGGAATAGTAATGCCGAGGAGGCGACCTGGCAGCTTGAGACAGCTATGCGGGATCAGTATCTGGAGTTGTTCAGGTAAATTTTGAGGACGAAATTCTCATTAGGAGGGAATAGTTGTAAGGACCCAAATTCACTAATAAGGCTTAAGGGCCTTGATTAGTGTGCCTGGAGGGCATAATGGGAATTATGTGTGATTTTAATGGTTAAGATGCATGATTATGATTTTAAGCATGTTATATGACTATGTGTATTATGTTATGTGATAATTATGTTATGTGATTTGTACCACGTGGGTGTGGTGATATCAATGTGATGCACGTGCTGAGACGGTCCTAGAGAGCTAGATAACTCAAAAGTCGCAACAGGATTTTATACCCGGCTCGGGAGGAGCCTAGGGGTACTTCGGGGATTTTGTAATTTAGTTCTTGTGAGATAATGGTAACTGGTGATTTGGTAACCTGTGTAACTGTTAGTAACCATAGAGAGTAACAGGTTTGTTGGAGAAGTGGTAGAATTGTAAAGTAAGTGAAAGGACAGGAGTGCCCTTGAGGTTTAGTTAGAAAGGGATATTAGTGGAGGGATAAGGTGGTCTTTTGGCAGTGGTATAGATGGCTTTGGCTGAGGGAAATGGATATACACGATTCTTTTATGCTAAGTGTAAATGAAATTAAGGTTTGGAAGGCTAGAGAAATCAAGAAGGGAAAAGGGTGAATTGAGAACCTAGAAGGCAAGTGAAAGAGGAGTAGAGTTGTGTTCTTTGAAGCTAGTAAAGGGTTTAAGGGTGTGGAATCAAACACAGATCAAAGTCTACACTGAGGTAAGGATTTAGTCCCTGTTTTGTTAAGTTCTGAGTTTGATTTTGGAAGGAATTAAAAGATAGCCATGGCTGCCATGCGCGCGCGCACACTGTGCGCACCAGCGCACACCGCGCACATGGTGCGCGCGCATCCCTGGCCAATTCCTCCTACGCGTGCGCGCCCCAACAGCCAGTGCAATCAGGTGAACAATACCCGTATCCCCCATACGGGTACTGTTCATCCATAATTTTGTTTTTTTTTTTAAAAATATAAAAAAAAAATTAAAATTGTGAAAATACATTATTTATTATCAAAACTAAAAATATCTTTTTTTGTTTTATCATTTAATTTTTTTTAAAAAAAAAGATATTTTTGTTAGTTGAGATTTAAATAATTAGATATTTTCTACAAAGATTCAAATTCAAATTTAAAAAAAGATTAACAACTTAATTTTAAAATTTTTAATATATTAAAATATTAGAATTATGATATCAGATATTTAAGATATTTTCATTTAAATTCTTGATATTTTTATCAAATCTTTATTTGAAAATATAAATATCTTTTTATTCTATAGTTTTTAATATTTAAATTATTTGAAATTTGAATATTGTTAGTTAAATATTTTTATGGATATTTGAATTTGTTTAACTATTTTGAGATATTTTAGGGTTGTTATTACTATTTATATATATATTTTTTAAATGGTTAAAATATTAGCTAATAGTTATAACAACACAAGATATTTTGGAAAATAGTTAAGATATTGATTTTAAAATTTAAAATTGGTTAAATTTTGAAAAAAAATCATTTTTTTCAGCTAATTAATAAAATATTTTTTTAATAAATGGGATTTAAATTAACTTTGGTTGATTGTTGATAAATCCTATTTAAATTAAATTAATATTTTTTTTTCAAATTAACCTAAAACCAAGTTGATTGTTGATAAATGGAATTTAAATTAACTATTGTTAATTGTTGATAAATTGACTTATTTTTTGTAAATATTTAATTAATTTGAATGTATTTTGATAAATTCTAGATAATTAATTATGGTATTTTTGCAAATGAAATAAATTGTGGTATTTTTACATAAATTCATAGAATTGCTCATATAGTAACATGATTAGGCCCATCCCATTATAACATGTCTGTTTGCACTATATGTGATATTTTTGCAATTGGGCTTAGATGCATATAGTGGCCCATATGTTTATTAGATATATGGTTTTTTGCCAAATAAAATATTCATAAAATGATAGGTTTTATTTGGGCCCATTAGAAAATGCAAAGTTTAAATTCCTCTCTTGTGGGTGATTCCACTTGTGAAGGCCCATTTGCTTTGCATGACTATAATGAGCCTAATTAATTAATAACAATTAATAAAACGAAGGTTTAAATTCCTGTCTTTTGGACCTTGTATGGAAGATAGGGGGCCTTTGTAGTGGGAACGATATACTGAACCCAGCCCTCCTCCATACAAGCCCAATTGTTAAGGCTCATTTACCTGAGTTGGACTTAATTGTATAGGTTCATTATATTAGTTAAACCTAAATATTGATTAGCAACAAATTAATTGAATTTGTTTCAATGTGACACTTTAGAATTAATAAGAAATTATAGGAATTTGGTTTTAAAAATTTTATTATGTTTAATTTTTTTTTTGGGAAAACCATAGTCATTAATTTTCTAAAAATAAATAATAAAAATACTAATTTTAATTTTATAATGAGCTTATTTTAAGAATTTTATTCGATCTCCACTGTTGGTTTAACATAGTCAATGGCTTAATGGGGCCTCGAGGCGCTTTGATTCGTCCCCCTACGGAAGGTGTTCATTAGTTATTTTGACAAGGTTAGATTTCGAAAGATAGATAATTATAGGTCAAATTCTACTAGACTCACCCCTACGGTGACTATTAGGACTAAATCTATGATTATTGAAACTGTGGGTCTAGCTCATAAAATAAGAGATTTTGTTTTCTTATTTTGATTGAATAGTAAGTTGTTAATAGTGGTGTCCATTATTAAATGAGTTTACAACTCTATTTAACTAGTGGTATTTTTTGACTCTCGCCAACCGAGACAAGGATATCATAGATTAGTTAAAAACCTAAAGAAATAGAGATATGATTGTTTTTGGTATTTTTTCTCATATCTTACATATTTTTGGTATATGTTGTGATATTTCTTGAAATTTGTGTGAATAGAAGTTTTATTGAGCAAATGTGATTGATTTCTATTTTATTGATAATTTGTAGTTTTAAGCTAAGTAGTGTCTGTGTCTACTCCCATCCTTTCTCAACTTTCAATGGAGAAACTCACTAGAAAAAACCTCCTTAATTGGAAGCAGAATATCAACATAAAGTTGATTGGTGACAACTCCGAGTTTGTCATGATTGAGGAATCCCTAGAACGAGCATCGTCTCTGCATGTTCTTGATAGCACCGTAAATGCTTGGATAACACTGTCTCCGAACATAAGTTATGGCACCGTGAATTCTTGGATGGCACCGTGTCTACACGTTCGTGATCAACTCAACTATGGTCTGACGCAGCTCATGAACTAGCTTCAGATTATTGAACCTGTCATGGGTGGACCTAGTAAAGGAGGTGAAAATAAGACTATTGATGTTGCTGCTCATCTAGCAAAGGCTGAAGCTAACCAAGCTTCGTCTTCGAAAGCTGGAAACAAGAGGAAAGGTAGACAAATAAACAACCCCCGACCTGCAAAGGCTGCAAAGACGAGTGCACAACCACGTCCACAGACGGCTAAGGGGAAGAACATGAAAAACAATAAAGGTAAAGATAAATGTTTTCACAGCAAAGAGAAGGGGCATTGGAAACGAAATTTCCCCAAGTTTCTAGCAACTAAAAACAAAGGTAATGATTATAGTTCATTTATCTTGGAAACATGTGTTTTAGAGAATGATAAATCTATTTGGATTATTGATTCTGGATCTACTAACCATGTTTGTAACTCTTTACAGCTTCTTGAATCGTGGGAGGAAGTGAACGAAGGTGGCTTAAAGCTTAGAGTTAGGAACGGAGTGTTCGTTAAGGTCCAAGCTAGAGGAATAGCTCGTCTGAAGTTCGGAAATAAATTTTTAATTTTAAAAGATGTATTTTTTATTCCGAATTTTAGTATAAATTTAACTTCAGTTTCCAAGTTGCAATTAGAACGATTTGTTATGACTTTCACAAGTTTTAATATATCTATTTCTTTAAATGGATCACAATTGTGTATTGCATGTTTGGAAAATGGACTTTATATTCTGCAACCTAACGAACCTCTCGATCTTAACAATGATTTATTCAAAGTAGCTAAACCTAGGACCAATAAACGTCATAAGACTGATAACAAAAATATGATGTATTTATGGCACTTGAGACTAGGTCACATTGGCTATGATAGGATTCAAAGACTTACAAAGGACAGACCTTTGAGGGAACTCACCTTAGGTGAATTACCTGTCTGCGAATCTTGTTTAGAAGGCAAATTGACCAAGCGTCCATTCTCTGCAAAGGGTGACAGGGCCAAAGAACCACTTGGTCTTGTGCATTCAGATGTTTGTGGACCTTTGAATGTACAAGCCAAGGGTGGTTTTGAGTAATTCGTCACTTTCATTGACAATTACTCTAGATACTCATGTCTTTACCTAATGCATAGGAAATCAGAAACATTTTCAAAGTTTCAGGAATTCCTAGCAATGGCTCAGAACCAATTAGGTAAAACGTTAAAGATCTTGCGATCTGATAGGGGTGGAGAATATTTGGATATGCAGTTCCAAGATCATTTAACTGAACTTGGGATTTTATCACAACTTACTACCCCAGGTACTTCGCAACAAAATGGTGTAGTGGAACGCCGGAACAGAACTTTATTGGAAATGGTTAGATGCATGCTTAGTTACTGAACTTTACCAACTTCGTTCTAGGGACATGCAATTGAAACCACGAATGACATTCTCAATGTCATGCCGTCAAAATAAATCCCCAAAACACCTTTAGAACGCTGGAATGGTCGTGAACCTAGTTTACGCCATTATAGAATCTGGGGGTGTCCTGCTCACGTCCTGAGGAAAAAGGAGGGAAAGCTAGAACCGCAAACTGAAGTTTGCATGTTTGTTGGCTATCCTAAAGGTACTCAGCGTAGACTTTTCTATAGTCATTCAGAAAAGAAAGTGTTTACTTCTACAAATGCTATTTTTCTGGAAAATGACTATGTCCAAAACTTTAAACCTCGCAGCAAAGTAGTTTTAGAGGAGATGGTTAAAGAATTGAGTCCAACCAATGTTCCATCGTCATCAATGCAAGTCAATGATGAAATTCTCACTCTTCATGTACAACCGATGCAAGTCGATTTAAATGAAGAAAGTACCACTGTTCCTGAGCAAACAGTCACGGAGCTTCATTGTAGTGGGAGGGTTTCTAGAAACCCATTTCGCTATGGTTTGGATGGTGAAACCAATATGGTTGTTGGTGACACTAGTGATGATGATCCATTGTCTTTCAAACAGGAAATGGCTAGCCCTGAAAAGGAACTATGGCTCGAAGCCATGAAACAGGAAATGGAGTCCATGTACTCAAATTCCGTTTAGGATCTTGTGGAAGCACCTAGTGACTTTAAGGCCATTGGGTGCAAGTGGATCTACAAGAAGAAACGAGGTGTTGATGGAAATATCGAAACTTATAAAGCTCGATTAGTGGCAAAGGGTTATACCCAAAGAGAAGGCGTGGACTATGAGGAAACTTTTAATCCGGTAGCCATGCTCAAATCCATTCGCATCCTCCTATCCATAGCAGCCGCTCTCGACTATGAGATTTGGCAAATGGACGTCAAGACAACTTTTCTTAATGGAAAGCATGACGAGGTCATTTATATAGATCAACCAGAAGGATTTAAAGTATCTGGACAAGAAGGAAAAGTTTGTAAGTTAAATAGGTCCATCTATGGACTTAAGCAAGCTTCTCGTTCCTGGAATCTTAGGTTTGATGAAATAATCAAAACCTATGGCTTTGAACAAAATATTCATGAGCCCTGTGTTTACCAACTGAAGGCAAATCAAATAGTGGTATTCCTGGTTCTTTATGTAGATGATATCTTACTCATTGGAAACAATGTTAAGAAATTATCAAATGTGAATAATTGGCTGAGCACTCAATTCCAGATGAAAGATTTGGGTGAAGCAAGTTATGTTCTAGGTATCCAGATCATCAGGGATAGAAAGAACAAATTTTTAGCTCTATCGCAAGCAACTTACATTGATAAAGTGCTTGAACGTTTCTCAATGAAAAATTCCAAGAAAGGGCGTCTACCGTCCCGCCATGGAATTCATCTTTCAAAGAAGCATTGTTACAACCCAGGACCGGAACATTGGATAGCAGTTAAGCATATCCTGAAGTATTTGAGACGGACTAGGGATTATATGTTAGTCTACAAGGGTGGTGTTCTGAACCCTGTAGGCTACACCGATTCAGATTTTCAGACTGATGTCGATGACAGAAAGTCTACTTCTGGAATGGTGTTTACTCTTGGGGTGGAGCTGTGATTTGGAGAAGCGTAAAGCAGTCTGCAATCTCAGATTCCACCATGGAGGTTGAGTACATAGCCGCGTCAGAAGCAACTAAGGAAATAGTCTGGCTAATGAAGTTCTATTTGGATCTTGGTGTTATTCCAGAAATGGATAAACCGCTTGTGTTGTTTTGTGACAATACAGGAGCGATAGCCAACTCGAAAGAACCTCGAAGTCACAAGAGGAGTAAGCATATAGAAAGGAAGTATCACATTATTCGAGAATATGTGGCCAGGGGAGATGTGAAGGTTATTAAGATTGCAACTGAAGACAATCTTGTGGATCCGTTTACAAAGACACTACCAGAAGCTACATTTGATAAACATATCAAGGAAATGGGATTATTAGAATTAAGGCATTAGTTTCAATTAGTGAAAGTGGGAGTTTGTTGGGGTTTTATGCTCTAATTAAAAACCCAAATTCTTTGTAATCTCATTTTATTATCAATAAAAGAATAGAAATCATTTTTTGACTTGGTCAATCACTTTGCTCACATGTTTTATTTTCATGATTATTTGTTTAATATAAACTTCTATTAAATCCCGAGCATATAGCTAATCTTATTTATAGTGACGTAATCACAGTGGAATATAAATATGATTATATGTTCAAAATAAATTAGTCCTAAGATTAGTCAGTGCACCGGATTTACACTGACTTGCCAATCTACGATATGATCTCCTTACACATTTCAGTGTTATGTTCTTTCCAAAACATTAGCAAAGTAGATAAGATCGGATGTATTTGTTACATCGGACAGGAACGATATTGACAGTTGATAAGATAAGTAAACATACCGTTATTATCTATTCTAGTCATATCATATAGTTGACCATAGGTAAATTCAATCTCAATTCTGAGTGGTTAGTATTCTAACTGATTGTATTATTTGAGTTCTTTGACTTGTTCGTTACCAGCTTACCCTACGGACTAGCCCATACTTACATCTTGGGACCTCGGTAGTATAATTGAGTGGGAGTGTTAATCATAGATATGAACATCTATAGCTTCTGATGAAGAAGTGAAACGATGGTTTCCTTTTAGTTTGGTTCAAGGTGTTAAATGATAGAGATCTCATTTCAGTAATTAAATTAGTTTACTGAAATATCATTTACAAGGAACTAAGTGTTTTAAGGATAAAATACAATGAGGGGTAAAACGGTATTTTAGTCCTATCTCATTGTAGACCATCTATAGAGGATTGAGTGACAATTATGGTTGTAACAATGGATAATTAATAGCGTATCTATATTTGTTATAGAGCGTTCTATGAATTCAAGAGTGCAATTCCGAGTCTATAGTGGAGTCATGAGGAATTAATAAGTTAGTAAATTTATTTGTTAGATTTATGATAACTTATTGGAGCTTGATTTCATAGGCCCATGTGTTGGACCATGGGCCTATGAAAGATGAATTTGTCATTGAGAAACGTTCAAGCACTTTATCAATGTAAGCTACTTGAGATAGAGCTAAAAGTTTGTTCTTTCTATCCCTGATGATCTGGATACCTAGAACATAACTTGCTTCACCCAAATCCTTCATCTAGAATTGAGTGCTCAGCCAATTCTTCACATTTGATAATTTCTTAACATTGTTTCCAATGAGTAAGATATCATCTACATAAAGAACCAGGAATACCACTATTTGATTTGCCTTCAGTTGGTAAACACAGGGCTCATGAATATTTTGTTCAAAGCCATAGGTTTTGATTATTTCATCAAACCTAAGATTCCAGGAACGAGAAGCTTGCTTAAGTCCATAGATGGACCTATTTAACTTAAAAACTTTTCCTTCTTGTCCAGATACTTTAAATCCTTCTGGCTGATCCATATAAATGACCTCGTCATGCTTTCCATTAAGAAAAGTTGTCTTGACGTCCATTTGCCAAATCTCATAGTCGAGAGCGGCTGCTATGGATAGGAGGATGCGAATGGATTTGAGCATGGCTACCGGATTAAAAGTTTCCTCATACTCCACGCCTTCTCTTTAGGTATAACCCTTTGCCACTAATCGAGCTTTATAAGTTTCGATATTTCCATCAACACCTCGTTTCTTCTTGTTGATCCACTTGCACCCAATGGCCTTAAAGTCACTAGGTGCTTCCACAAGATCCCAGACGGAATTTGAGTACATGGACTCCATTTCCTGTTTCATGGCTTTGAGCCATAGTTCCTTTTCAGGGCTAGCCATTGCCTGTTTGAAAGACAATGGATCATCATCACTAGTGTCACCAACAACCATATTGGTTTCACCATCCAAACCATAGCGAACTGGGTTTCTAGAAACCCTCCCACTACAATGAAGCTCCGTGACTGTTTGCTCAGGAACAGTGGTACTTTCTTCATTTTAATCGACTTGCGTCGGTTGTACATGAAGAGTGGGAATTTCATCATCAACTCGCGTTGATGACGATGGAACATTGGTTGGAGTCAATTCTTTAACCATCTCCTCTAAAACTACTTTGCTGCGTGGTTTAAAGTTTTGGACATAGTCATTTTCAAGAAAAGTAGTATTTGTAGAAGTAAACACTTTCTTTTCTGAATGACTATAGAAAAGTCCACCCCGAGTACCTTTAGGATAGCTAACAAACATGCAAACTTTAGTTCGCGGTTCTAGCTTTCCCTCCTTTTTCCTCAGGACGTGAGCGGGACACCCCCAGATTCTATAATGGTGTAAACTAGGTTCACGACCATTCCAACATTCTAAAGGTGTTTCGGGGATTGATTTTGACGGCACGACATTGAGATTGTCATTCGCGGTTTCAATTGCATGTCCCCAGAACGAAGTTGGTAGAGTTGAGTAACTAAGCATGCATCTAACCATTTCCAATAAAGTTCTGTTTCGGCGTTCCGCTACACCATTTTGTTGCGGAGTACCTGGGGCAGTAAGTTGTGATAAAATCCCAAGTTCAGTTAAATGATCTTAGAACTGCATATCCAAATATTCTCCACCCCTATGAGATCGCAAGATCTGCAACCTTTTACCTAATTGGTTCTGAGCCATTGCTAGGAATTCCTGAAACTTTGAAAATGTTTCTAATTTCCTATGCATTAGGTAAAAACATGAGTATCTAGAGTAATCATCAATGAAAGTGACGAAATACTCAAAACCACCCCTGGCTTGTATATTCAAAGGTCCACAAACATCTGAATGCACAAGACCAAGTGGTTCTTTGGCCCTATCACCCTTTGCAGAGAATGGACGCTTGGTCAGTTTGCCTTCTAGACAAGATTCACAGATAGGTAATTCACCTGAGGTGAGTTCCTTGAAAGGTCCGTCCTTTGTAAGTATTTGAATCATATCATAGCCAATGTGACCTAGTCTCAAGTGCCATAAATACGTCATATTATTGTTATCGGTCTTTTGACGTTTATTGGTCCTAGGTTTAGCTACTTTGAATAAATCATTGTTAAGAGCTAGGGGTTCGATAGGTTGCAGATTATAAAGCTCGTTTTCCAAACATGCAATACACAATTGTGATCTATTAAAAGAAATAGATATATTAAAACTTGTGAAAGTCATAACAAATCGTTCTAATTGCAACATGGAAACTAAAATTAAATTTCTACTAAAATCCAGAATAAAAAATACATCTTTTAAAATTAATTATTTATTTCCAAACTTCAGACGAGCTATTCCTCTAGCTTGGACCTTAACGAACGCTCCGTTCCCAACTCTAAGCTTTAAGCCGCCTTCGTTCACTTCCTCCCACGATTCAAGAAGCTGTAAAGAGTTACAAACATGGTTAGTAGTTGCAGAATCATTTATCCAAACGGATTTATCATTCTCTAAAACACATGTTTCCAAGATAAATGAACTATAATCATTACCTTTGTTTTTCGCTGCTAGAAACTTAGGGCAATCTCGTTTCCAATGCCCTTCTCTTTGCAGTGAAAGCACTTATCTTTACCTTTCTTGTTTTTCTTGTTCTTCCCCTTAGGCGTCTGTGCACTTAATTGTGCACTCGTCTTTGCAACCTTTGCAGGCTTGGGATTGTTTATTTGTCCACATTTCCTCTTATTTCCAGCTTTCGAAGACGAAGCTTGGTTAGCTTCAGCCTTAGCTAGATGAGCAGCAACATCAGTAGTCTTATTTTCACCTCCTTTACTAGGTCCACCCATGACAGGTTCAAAAATCTGAAGCTCATTCATGAGCTGCATCAGACCATAGTTGAGTTTATCACGAACGTGCAGACACGGTGCCATTCGAGAATTCACGGTTCCATCACGTACGTGTGGAGACGGTGTTATCCAAGCATTTACGACGCTATCAAGAACGTGCGGAGACGATGCTCGTTCTGGGGATTCCTCAATCATGACGAACTCGGAGTTGTCACCAATCAACTTTATGTTGATATTCTGCTTCCAATTAAGGAAGTTTTCTCCAATGAGTTTCTCCATCGAAAGTTGAGAAAGGATGGGAATAGACATAGACACTACTTAGCTTAAAACTACAAAGTACCAATAAAATAGAAATCAATCACATTTGCTCAATAAAACTTCTATTCACACAAATTTCAAGAAATAGCACAGCATATACCAAAAATATGTAAGATATGAGAAAAAATACCAAAAACAATCATATATCTATTTCTTTAGGTTTTTAACTAATCTATGATATCCTTGTCCCGGTTGGCGAGAGTCAAAAATACCATTAGTTAAATAGAGTTGTAAACTCATTTAATAATGGACACCACTATTAACAACCTACTATTCGATCAAAATAAGAAAACAAAATCTCTTATTTTATGAGCTAGACCCACAGTTTCAATAATCATAGATTTAGTCCTAGTAGTCACCGTAGGGGTGAGTCTAGTAGAATTTGACCTATAATTATCTATCTTTTGAAATCTAACCTTGTCAAAATAACTAATGAACACCTTCCGTAGGGGGACGAATCAAAGCGCCTCGAGGCCCCATTAAGCCATTGACTATGTTAAACCAACAGTGGAGATCGAATAAAATTCTTAAAATAAGCTCATTATAAAATTAAAATTAGTATTTTTATTATTTATTTTTAGAAAATTAATGACAATGGTTTTCCCAAAAAAAAAAATTAAACATAATAAAATTTTTAAAACCAAATTCCTATAATTTCTTATTAATTCTAAAGTGTCACATTGAAACAAATTCAATTAATTTGTTGCTAATCAATATTTAGGTTTAACTAATATAATGAACCTATACAATTAAGTCCAACTCAGGTAAATGGGCCTTAACAATTGTGCTTGTATGGAGGAGGGCTGGGTCCAGTATGTCGTTCCCACTACAAAGGCCCCCTATCTTCCATACAAGGTCCAAAAGACAGGAATTTAAACCTTCGTTTTATTAATTGTTATTAATTGATTAGGCCCACTATAGTCATGCAAAGCAAATGGGCTTTCACAAGTGGAATCACCCACAAGAGAGGAATTTAAACTTTACATTTTCTAATGGGCCCAAATAAAACCTATCATTTTATGAATATTTTATTTGGCAAAATACCATATATCTAACAAACATATGGGCCACTATATGCATCTAAGCCCAATTGCAAAAATACCACATATAGTGCAAACAGACATGTTATAATTGGATTGGCCTAATCATGTTACTATATGAGCAATTCTATGAATTTATGCAAAAATACCACAATTTATTTCATTTGCA
Organism: Humulus lupulus; assembly: GCF_963169125.1. Classification (NCBI taxonomy): domain Eukaryota; kingdom Viridiplantae; phylum Streptophyta; class Magnoliopsida; order Rosales; family Cannabaceae; genus Humulus; species Humulus lupulus. The sequence goes on from NC_084794.1 coordinate 239,976,970, forward strand.
AAAATACCACAATTAATTATCTAGAATTTATCAAAAAAAATTCAAATTAATTAAATTTTTACAAAAAATAAGTCAATTTAAATGAAATTTATCAACAATTAACAATAGTTAATTTAAATTTCATTTATCAACAATCAACTTGGTTTTAGGTTAATTTGAAAAAAAAAATATTAATTTAATTTAAATAGGATTTATCAACAATTAACCAAAGTTAATTTAAATCCCATTTATTAAAAAAAATATTTTATTAATTAGGTGAAAAAAATGATATTTTTCAAAATTTAACCAATTTTAAATTTTAAAATCAATATCTAAACTATTTTAAAAAAATATATAATATTTTAACCATTTAAAAATAATAAAATACAAATAGTTATAACAAGCCTAAAATATCTCAAATAGTTAAACAAATTCAAATACCATAAAAATATCTAACTAACAATATTCAAATTTCAAATAATTTAAATATTAAAAACTATAGAATAAAAAGATATTTATATTTTCAAAGAAAGATTTAATAAAAATATCAAGAATTTAAATGAAAATATCTTAAATATCTGATATCATAATTCTAATATTTTAATATATTAAAATATTTAAAATTAAGTTGTTAGTCTAATTTTAAATTTGAATTTGAATCTTTATAGAAAATATCTAATTATTTAAATCTCAACTAACCAAAATATCTTATTTTAAAAAATTTAATTGATAAAACAAAAAAAAAAAATTTAGGTTTTGATTATACATAATAAATTTCTACAATTTTAATTTTATTTATTTTTCAAAAAAAAAGTAAATCAAAAAAAAAAATTTAAAAATAATCTGGATGAACAGTACCCGTATCGGGTACTGTTCACCGAGTGCTCTGGCTGCTGGTGGCGTGCGCGCGGGGCTGGGGTGCGCGCGTGCATGCGTGCGTGCTGGTGTGCGGTGCGCGCACGCATGGGAGCCAGGCCAAATTTTTCCAAAAAAAAAATTTTGAGCAATTTTTCAAACCAAAACCATTTTCTAATTAATTTTTAACATGTTTTACACAAAATAAAGCATATATAAAAATTAATAGCATAGAAAACACAACAAAATAACCTAAAAATTGTTAAAATTCACATAAAATCAATATGTTCATGAAAACCATCCAATTATTCAAACATATCAAATAATCCAATTTTAAACATGTACATGCATGAAAATAAATATTACCAAAGGCTCTGAGGCCAGTTGTTGGATTAGCTTATACAGGATCTTTACTTATTTTCATGTATATCTAATATTAAACAAATTAATACCAGATAGCCTAAAAAATGTTTCTAAAATTGAATTCAAAGAGAAACAAAAATAGAATACTTACAGTATACGCAGCGGAATTAAGAGTCCTTCCTTCAGTTTCTCTAACTCTTGTATCCTTTCTGTCGCAGAGTATTATCAAGAAACTGAACCGATCTTTTATTTTCTTCACAATCTTCCAATGTATCCTTAGAACCACCTAGACTAGTGTGGGCAATTCTCAACACATGAGATAGATATAGAGAGAATAAGATAAAATAACAAAGAGGCTTAGAAAAGGACTTGTGTTTAGAGAGAATCTAAAACTATCAGATAATCTGACTTGTGACTTATCTGTCGTCTCCTGAAATCTTCTCTCTAAGCACTCCTTTTATAGACTCAATTAGGTCATTTAATTTAATTAAAAAATCAATAAAATAACAGCCATTTTGAAGCCCTAAGTCGAAATTATCATGGGCTATAGGCCCGTGAAATTTCCCATTTGATTATAAGCCCATTGGACTTAAAATCAAGGCCTGTATTATTTTCTATTGATTTAATTAATTAAATAATTATTTAAATCCTTTATCAAATTAATTATTTATAATTTGAACCTTGATTTAAACTTATTTATTAATTTAGATACCAATTTATCTTAATTAATAAATCTGCCATAATTTCTCTTTTCTTCTCAAAATTACACAACTCTTTGAAACTATCCAAAATTGACCTGGTCAACTTTGATAATTCTAATTGATGATTAAATCAATTAAATGAGACTATCTAGATGATTTTATCCAAGGTACAATGGGGACCATGGGCCTATGAAATCAAGCTCCAATAAGTTATCATAAATCTAACAAATAAATTTACTAACTTATTAATTCCTCGTGACTCCACTATAGACTCGGAATTGCACTCTTGAATTCATAGAACGCTCTATAACAAATATAGATACGCTATTAATTATCCATTGTTACAACCATAATTGTCACTCAATCCTCTATAGACGGTCTACAATAAGATAGGACTAAAATACCGTTTTACCCCTCATTGTATTTTATCCTTAAAACACTTAGTTCCTTGTAAATGATATTTCAGTAAACTAATTTAATTACTGAAATGAGATCTCTATCATTTAACACCTTGAACCAAACTAAAAGGAAACCATCGTTTCACTTCTTCATCAGAAGCTATAGATGTTCATATCTATGATTAACACTCCCACTCAATTATACTATCGAGTTCCCAAGATGTAAGTATGGGCTAGTCCGTAGGGTAAGCTGGTAACGAACAAGTCAAAGAACTCAAATAATACAATCAGTTAGAATACTAACCACTCAGAATTGAGATTGAATTGACCTATGGTCAACTATATGATATGACTAGAATAGATAATAACGGTATGTTTACTTATATTATCAACTGTCAATATCGGTCCTGTCCGATGTAACAAATACATCCGATCTTATCTACTTTGCTAATGTTCTTGAAAGAACATAACACTGTAATGTGTAAGGAGATCATATCGTAGATTGGCAAGTCAGTGTAAATCTGGTGCACTGACTAATCTTAGGACTAATTTATTTTGAACATATAATCATATTTATATTCCACTGTGATTACGTCACTATAAATAAGATTAGCTATATGCTCGGGATTTAATAGAAGTTTATATTAAACAAATAATCATGAAAATAAAACATGTGAGCAAAGTGATTGACCAAGTCAAAAAATGATTTCTATTCTTTAATTGATAATAAAATGAGATTACAAAGAATTTGGGTTTTAATTAGGGCATAAAACCCCAACACCATGGTCCCCATTGTACCTTGGATAAAATCATCTAGGTAGTCTCAATTAATTGATTTAATCATCAATTAGAATTATCAAAGTTGACCAGGTCAATTTTGGATAGTTTCACAGAGTTGTGTAATTTTAAGAAGAAAAGAGAAATTATGGCAGATTTATTTATTAAGATAAATTTGTATCTAAATTAATAAATAAATTTAAATCAAGGTTCAAATTATAAATAATTAATTTGATAAAGGATTTAAATAATTATTTAATTAATTAAATCAATAAAAAATAATACATGCCTTGATTTTAAGTCCAATGAGCTTATAATCAAATGGGAAATTTCACGGGCCTTATAGCCCATGATAATTTCGACCTAGGGCTTCAAAGTGGCTATTATTTTATTGATTTTTTAATTAAATTAAATGACCTAATTGAGTCTATAAAATGAGTGCTTAGAGAGAAGTCAAAAAAAGAAGTTTGATAAGTCACAAGTCAGATTTTCTGATAGTTTTAGATTCTCTCTAAACACAAGTCATTTTCTAAGCCACTTTGTTATTTTCTCTTCTTCTCTCTATATCTATCTCATGTGTTGAGAATTGTCCACACTAGTCTAGGTGGTTCTAAGGATATATTGGAAGATTGTGAAGAAAATAAAAAATCGGTTCAATTTCTTGATAATACTCTGCGACAGAGAGGATACAAGAGTTAGAGAAACTGAAGGAATGACTCTTTAATTCCGCTGCATATACTGTAAGTATTCTATTCTTTGTTTCTCTTTGAATTCAATTTTAGAAACATGTTTTAGGCTATCTCGTATTAATTTGTTTAATATTAGATATACATAAAAATAAATAAATATCCTGTATAAGCTTTTCCAACAAACAGTCCATGGTTTTTTTTTTTTTTTTTTTTTTTTAACAATGAAGAATCCATGGTTTTGAATTGTTAGCTTTGTGTTTTAGATTTTTAAATTATTATTATTATATGTCACTAAAAGATAGAGATGATTAAGAATCTAGTCAGGTCCACCAATCGATGTGTTTTAGATATTCGTGTTTAACGTGTTTGTTGGCAGATTCTAAGATTAAGTTTAATTAAGAGTGTTGCTATTTGACACCTTAAGGTGTCCAACACTACATGAGGTGACACTCCAATATTGGTAGCGACACCTCATAATACTTATTAAATTATAATATTTGGGACCCGACATTAGATTGCACCAATAGCGATATGCCACATTTTTGTAGTGTTGGGCAACAGTAGTGTCACTTATCGATTCTCTTCAATTAAAGGCTATTACTATGAGCAATGAAGGAACCTAACACCACTTGACACAATATGTTGTTGATGTAATTTAGTATCAGATCCTACATACTTTAATTTAAAAGATCATATATAAAAGCCTATACTAAATTACATCAATTAATATAAGGTGGTGCTAGATTGCATGAGTGCCCAGTAACAATGTTCTTGTATAAAAGTTGGAGAATACTAAGTAATTGCATTGCTTTAAATAAGCATTTTTTATTGGTCAAATGAATACTGCTGTCAATCATATTATTATTATTATTTTCAGAATCTTATTATTAATTTTAGTTAAATATCACATTTGATTATTAATTTTTAAAAATCTATTTTTTTAAAAGGATTTTAAAATATTTAAATAACAATTTTTATTTTACAAAACTTATTCAAATAAAATTGATTTTAACTTTATTTTTTAGATATATAAAAACAAAATTAAAATCATAAATATATATGTAGGACAATTCTTCTATAGGGGCTTCATTTTAAGCCCTACCGGTGGGGCTTTAAGTGTTTCTCGACCCGTGAAAAATTTTCGACGCGATTTTTTTATGACTGTGTATATTGTAGCTATTTAGAGCATCCTGCAAATTTTTAGAAAATTTCGAATAGTTTACAGTATCGAAAACTAGGTTCAAACATGTTGTTTTCCACGCGCATAAAAAAAATTAGTCACGTGTGCAACAACATGTTTGAACTTAGTTTTCGGTTCTATAAACTCTTCGGAATTTTCTGAAAATTTGAAGATACTCTAAATAGCTATAATATACACGGTTATACAAAAAAACCATGCCGAAAACTGTCCACGGGTCAAGAACACTGAGAGCCCCACCGGTAGGGCTTAAAGTGAGGCCCCTATAGGAGAATTCCTATTTATATATATATTTCAAAATCGAGCATTAGGTATAGTTAAAGGCAGTTTGAGTGCTAATTCTGGTTATGGTTGTATGTCAAGAAACCTCTTGGAGTATTGGATGTTGGAGAGTTAGGTTTCTGGTTTTGCTTCTTCTATTACCATTACGTAAAATTAAGCCAATATTTGCTTGGAGTTTTGAGTGTGGAGCAATTTCGGAACTTGAGTTTAATGAGAGATAATTGCAATAAATTAAGGAATTAATCATGCTTTTGGTTGATGTCCAAGACCAACTTCCCCTTAGTCAAATTCTATCCATGGGACATGAAGAAGACTTTAGTTAATGTTTGGTTGGGGGTAATAGAATGAAAATGAACTAATTTTCATTTCATTGTTTTTGTTTTGTTGTTTTTTAGAGTATTAGAATGTTTTCCACCATATTTGGTGGAATAGCTATTCCATTTGAAAATGAAAGGAAAAATCATTCCAATGCAATAATTTTTTATCAATTTTTTTATATTAATTTTTATTCCATTCTATTTCTATTCATTTTCTCATTCTTATTCATATTCATCTATTTTCATTTGCTCCAACGAAACGGTACATTTAGTGTCAAGTTACAATGCTATTGACTACACATATTACACCCCTTGCTCCCCACTCCAAGTAACCTTAAGGGACATGTCCAAAAGACCAAAACTATTATATTTATTATATATAAAACCCTTATATCCAAGCAATTTCTTTTGGCCACTAGTTATGTGTATGCATATAAATACGAAGAAAATACATAACATCTTTACTCTATATTATCTTTTCACCTCCTTTATCATATTTTCCTCTCAGCAAAGCTTATAATTTTCTTTAGCACTTGCTTCAGTTTATCAAACCAATAAATATGCAGGAAAGTCCTTCCAAAACAGATCATGGAACTTGTGCAGAAATTGGTGATGGTTTGTTAAGGATATCTTCTATCAACCTTAGGCCATTGGATCTTTCTGACATAGATACTTTCATGGTATGGGCCACAGACATAAAAGTGCCTAGTTTTTGCACTTGGGAACCTTTCACAAGCAAAGAAGATGGCATAAACTACATCAGGGATAAGGTGATCCCACACCCCTGGTTCAGGGGAATCTGCATAGACAACAACCCAGTAGGCTATGTTTTGGTGACTCCGAATTCGGGCAATGATCAATGTAGAGGAGAGCTTGGCTATGGTCTGGGTTCCAAGTATTGGGGTAAAGGAATTGCAACTGTGGCTGTGAAACTAGTTGCTGATACCATATTCAAAGAATGGCCACATTTGGAGAGACTTGAAGCTTTGGTAGATGTGGAAAACATAGGCTCTCAAAGGGTTCTTGAGAAAGCTGGGTTTCAAAGAGAAGGGATTCTTAGAAAGTACTTTTTGCTCAAGGGAAATTGTAGAGATATGATAATGTTTAGTTTTCTTTCTACTGATTCCATTACTTTATTATAGTTTCTTCAATGATGTCTTTCTTTCTATTTAAGTTTAACATTTGGTTTATAATAAAGAATAGTTATTCATGGACAAGCAAGGGACTTGGATTTTGGTTTTAAAGCCACAAAAATGGTTCTTTATAAGATCACAAAGATGGAAATACATAAAAATATATATTAGCTTTATCTTGCTACTACCACTGTCATTTAAACCATATAAACAAAATCACAGAATCTTATCTGTTGATAAGAAGCTATAGATAAACATGTGTCTGATTTGACCTTTACAGTAGCCATACTTCCTCAACATCCCTTCTTTTTGAAACCCAACCTTCTCTAGTACCCTTTGGGAAGCACTATTTTCAACTTCAACTAAAGCCTCAAGCCTTACCAAATCATGGAACTCATTAAACACCAAAGAGATGGCCATCTTTAGTGCCATTGTCACAATACATTGGCCCCAGTAGTCTTCTCCCACAGCATAGCTAAGGTGTGCCCTGCATTTGTCGTCACCAGATTCTGGCTTGACTGAGACATAGCCGATCGAATGGTCATCCAAACATATTGTCCACCGCCATGGATGAGGTATAGCAACCTTCTCAATGTATGTCAAGGCTTCTTCTTTAGATGTTATGGTGTTCCACCTAAGGTAGCGCGTGACTCTATCATCACTGACCCATTTCAAGAAGTCATCTGCATCTGAGAGCTTAAATGGACGAAGGGAAATTCTTGAGGAATCCATGGTTTTGAATTGAAAGATTTTTCAGTTTGAATGGTTTTCAATCTTAAATAATACGTAATGGAAGATATTTTGGCTGATACTATGTCGTTTTCATTATGTGGGATTTTTGGAAAATGCAAGAAAAAGATAAAGTTCCATATTGAAATTTCAAATACATAAAGTACAACAAATGTAGGAATAAAATCAATCTTGAAACTTTCAAACAAGTATAAATAGACATTTCAACAAGACATAAGATCACTAGACAAAAGACTATACATGACCATATCTCTTATTTGACCTTTATTAATGGTATACTTCCTTAGGACAGCTTCCTTTCGAAACCCAACTTTTTCCAAGACCCTTTGAGAAGCCTTGTTCTCTATTTCAACCGAAGCTTGCATTCTGGTCAAATCTGGGAACTCTCTAAAGCCATCAGAAGTAGCCATCTTAAGAGCTCTAGTTGTTATGCCTTGGCACCAGTACTCAGCAACCAAGGCATAGCCAACTTCGGCCCTACACTTGTCATCACCATCTCGTGGCATGATGATCATGAATCCGATCGAACGGTCATTGATGCATAGGGATCTGCAATAAGGGTGGGAAATGCAGAAGGTGTTGATGTAAAAAAGTGCTTCTTCCTTGGAAGTGAAAGTGTTCCACCTAGTGAACCTTGTCACTCTATCATCACCACCGTAGATGAGGAAGTCATCAACATCTGAGGTCCTATAGGGACGAAGTTTGATCTCCAAATAATTGGTTGCCATTTTCTTGATACCGATTGGCATTGGCAGAGTTACATCTGCCATTAATAATACTACTTGTTCTTTTGACCAAAGAAAAGCCAAAGGAGCTTGGGATTTCACAATAAAAATAAATATAATGTTGATAGCTTTAAAAAACAAAATCAGATACTGATATTGTTTAATTATTTAAATAAAAGCCAACGGGTATAAGACACTAATAAAATTTTATCAAATGGAATACAGTTGATTTCATAATGTACTTTTCTTATATATTCCATGCTCATTTCAGCCAAAAGATGTAAAATATGTAGTCAGGCTCGCCATAAGCAATTGCCATTTTTAATTTACACGGCTGATTGGAAAAGCATCTAAATTGTAATATTACCAAATTATTCTTATTTATATATTTTTAAATTGTAGTGCCATTCCCCCCAATCAAAACAGAGAATAGTTTGTGAAAAGTAGCGTGTCAGAACTAATATGTAAAGTGTCAAAGTAAAAGTAATATTATTATAAGATATGGGTCGCGACATCAATATTAATTAATTTATTCCAAGCAACGCTAATTATCCAATGTGAAGGATGGTACTAAAAATGGCCCCTATATTTATATATGTTGGCTTGACCAAAACTAAAAAATATTTACACAAAATCATGTTTGAATTTTCAAATTATATATGTAAGAGGCATAATGAAAGGAACTAATCATGATTTTATTTGATGTCAAGATCACCAACTTCCCCTCAATCAAATGGTGCCCATATGAGACTTGAAAGAGACTATGGTGTTCAATGCTTGTAACATTTTCATTTCTTTTCAATCTTTTGGTCAACCAAGGCGGCTTATATTACAATTGTAAACTAATGACTATATATACATACGTACTCCTTGCCCACCACTCCAAGTTTACTTAAAAGTTTCATGTCCAAAAGACCAAAACTTTTTTAGTCTATCTACTTTACAACCCTTATTTCCAAGCAATTTCTTGGGACCATTATGTGCATGCGTAAGCATATAAAGACAGAGGAACCACACAACTTCTTTGATCTATATTATCTCATCTGTTTTGTTATATTTTCCTCTCAACAAAACATAGAATTTCGTTAGTGCTTGTTTTAGTTTATCTAAAACCAATAAACATGGAGGAAAGTCCTTGCAAACCAGATCATGGAACTTGCCCAGAAGGTGGCAATGGTTTGCCAAAAATCTCCATCAATCTCAGGCCATTGGATCTTTCTGACATAGATGCTTTTATGGTATGGGCCGTAGACAAAGAAGTGGCTCGTTTTTGTACTTGGGAACCTTACACCTGCAAAGAAGATGGCTTAAGCGTCATCAAGGAGAAGGTAATCCCTCACTCTTGGTTCAGGGCAATCTGCATAGACGACAAGCCAATAGGTGCCATTTCGGTGACCGCGAATTCGGGCAATGATAAGTGTAGAGGGGAGCTTGGCTATGTTCTTGGGTCCAAGTATTGGGGTAAAGGAATTGCAACTGAGGCTGTGAAAATGGTTGCTGAGATAATATTCAAAGAATGGCCACATTTGGTGAGACTTGAAGCTTTGGTAGATGTGGAAAACATTGGCTCTCAAAGGGTTTTGGAGAAAGTTGGGTTTTTAAGAGAAGGGATTCTTAGGAAGTATAATTTGCTTAAAGGAAAATATAGAGATATGGTGATGTTTAGTCTCCTTTCTACTGATTATAATTCCAACACTGAATTATAGTTTCTATACCATTACCATTGCTATGTCTTGGATTGCATTAGTTACTCTGTTTCTTTTTCTTTTTTTTCTTGGTGACTAGTCTGTATTCTTTGTTGTACTTTTCAAGAAAAAAAAATCTATGTTGTATAAAAACTTTAATTTGCATTTGTTTTTACTTGATCACTATTCCGTTGGGTCCAAGTAACATTAAATTGTAACGAGTTATGGAGGAAAAAAGGGGATCGGATCAGGATAGGGTTCATGGGTCGCTTGTTGCTTGCCTTTACCAATATGCTGAAGGCAGGAAATAATTGCATTAAAAAAGTGGTTACATAATTGTAGGTGTAAAAATTAAAAAAGAAACAAAAGCCAAGATAGGAAAGTGGAAAGTGGAGTAAAAGTACTAAGGAATCTTTTTTTTTTTTTCCAACAAAGATGAATTTGTATTAATCAAGAAGATCGTTCAACAATACAAATTTCAAATCAACAGGGACATCACTCCCTGAAACAATACGATCAGAAATAATGCTAGTAGACCTTGCTAGTGAGTGGGCTACAGCATTTCCAGATCGTTTTACAAATGTGATAGAAACAACATGATGAGTGAGATCGAGCAACAGTTGTCTGCATTCTTGAACCATTCTGCCGAAATAGGAAAGGAGGACAGTGGGGCTTCGAATAGCTTGTATGGACACTAACGAGTCTGATTCCACTACAACATTGTGCCAATTCTTGTCTTTTATCCAGCTAAGGGCCTCTCTTATCCCTATTACCTCAGCAAAGTCAGGCTCAACTAATCCCTCAAGACATTTTGCTTTGGCTTCCAACATACCCCCTTCGTGATTACGAGCAACAATGGCGAAGGAGAAGCGGTCTGGACCAACAAAAAGAGCTGCATCTGTATTAATTTTGATTGTACCTGGGCTAGGAGGCTTCCACTTTACTGCTCCATCTGCGATCTGAAGGAATCCAAGCGTAAGGTCAAAAGCCCGATCCTGGGCGTTCTTCCACTGTTCCATGGTGACACGGGCAAGAGTCACAATATCAGGGGCCTCGGCTCCTTTTTTATTCCAAATGAGATTATTTCTTGATCTCCATAACGCCCAGCACAGCATGGGTATGAGCAAGAGGTTGTCGGCATGGTTATAGTCCAGGAGCTTTGCAAATCGATCAACAAATGAGCCTGGGTCATCTGGGACAATTTGGACACCAAGAAGATTCCAGCAGTCTTGAGAGAAAGAACAAGAAAAAAGAACATGGGGAATCGTCTCTCGACATATATTGCAGAAAGGGCATAGATCATTCACTGGAATTCCTTTTAACTGAAGGTTGCATTTAGTGGGAAGACAACTAGTTGAGGCCTGCCAAAGAAAGGTTTTGACTTTGGGTGGGATGCTAAATTTCCACAATCTCTTCCAGTATACCGAAACTTCTGCTGACTCCTCTATCAACTCTCACTTTTGGATCAATAAGTGAGCACTTTTCAGAGTATAATGCCCAAGCCTATCCATTTTCCAATACCATGTATCAGCTTCATTAGCCTTAATTGGGATATTTCGAATTATTCTAATATCTCTATCCAGAAATAGATCTTGGAGTAAGTCTTCATCCCATCCACTTTGGTCAAGCGTCATTAACTGGGCGACTTTTTTATTGACTAATACACTAGAAGTGGTGTGGATATACGGATCTGGATTAGGGAGCCAAGGGACTTCCAATATATTGACTGACTTACCATCCCCAATTCGTACAACTGCCCTTTTCCGAATGAGATCTTGGGATGCCATTATGCTCCTCCAAATGTAGCTCGGGCTACCTCCTAGCTTGGCCAACAAAAAGGAGTCATGAGGATAATATCTTGCCTTATATAACCGACTGACTAGCGAATGGGGCTGTTGCAAAAGACGCCAACCTTGTTTCCCAAGGAAGGCAAGGTTAAAATTGTGTAAAGAACGAAAGCCAAGGCCACCCGACTCCTTGGGTTTACTAAGTTTACTCCAACTTTGCCAATGAATGCCTTTAGACTTCTTTGACGAGGAGGACCACCAATATCTATTCATTAACCACTCTATATCCCTGCTTGTATCCAATGGGAGAAGAAATACACTCATAGCATAGTTAGGGAGAGCATGAGCCACAGTCTTCAATAGGATCTCCTTACCTGTTTTAGACAACAACTTACTCTCCCAATTTTGGATTCGGTTACGAATGCGGTCCTTGAGATAACCTAGGATCACTGACTTGTTACGCCCCAAAATATTAGGTAACCCCAAGTAGGTACTATTATCATCTGCCTCATGAATGCCCATATCTCCACATATTGTATCTCTGTCCTGAGGCGGTGTATTTCTACTGAAGAAAATAGAAGACTTATCATAGTTTATTTTCTGTCCAGAAGCCCTCTCAAAGGTGTCCAATAGATGCGAAACATGATGTGCCTCCAAAGTTGATGATTTACAGAAGATGTAGCTATCATCTGCAAAGAACATGTGAGAAACCTTAGGAGCACCTCTAGCAACCTGAATGCCATTAAGTAGCTTTTTATCCTCATATTCCTGTAACAAAGCTGAAAAACCTTCTGTACAAATAATAAACAAATATGAGGATAATGGATCACCCTGGCGCAACCCTCTCTCTGGGATGATATGACCGAATACTTTACCAGCATGAGCAATCTGATACCTTGCCGAGGTAATACAGACCATAAACAGCTTCACCAGCTTCTCATCGAAGCCCATCTTACGAAGGACCGCCTATAAATATTCCCACTCCACACGATCGTATGATTTGCTCATGTCTAGCTTTAGGGCCATGTAACCTTGTTTTCCTGTGGTCTTTCTCTTCATATAATGCATAAGCTCATAAGAAATCATAATATTGTCTGTGATTAACCGACCTGGAATAAAGGCACTCTGAGTCTCTGAAATGATGTCGTCAATCACCTGTTTTAATCTGTTCGCTAGCACCTTCGAAATAATCTTATACAATACGTTGCACAACGAGATGGGACGAAGATCCAACATTGACAGCGGGCTCTTTTTCTTTGGAACAAGCACAATGTTTGTAAGGGGCAAGCGATCATCAAACTTTTCTTCTCTCCAAAAACGACGCACCTCGTTAACTACATTAGGCCCAACAATATGCCAATATTTCTGATAAAAACCAGGGCTCATACCGTCAGGTTCGGGAGACTTGTCAGGATGCATCTGGAAGGTTGCATCTTTCACCTCCTCTTCCTCAATAGGGGACAGAAGCGCTAGATTCTGATCAGGAGTAATAGCCCGAGTAATACATCTAACAACAGGGGCCCAGCACGGAACAGTGGACTTAAACAATGTCTGCAAGTATTCCACCATTAGCTCTTGGAGACCATTATTCCACTCAACAATTTGATTAGACTCATTGCGCAGAGAGTGAATGTTATTTGTGCGCCTCCTGGTTCTAGCAGTAGCATGAAAGTACTTGGAGTTGTGGTCGCCTTCTCTCAACCATAATTGTTTGGAACGTTGTCTCCAAAACACTTCTTTTTGGGTCAGGATTTCGAATAGCTCTTTACTAGCCTCTTCATACTTCTGGGTAGATCTTTGATCTCTGAAAGGTTTTAGTCTCTTAATTGTTGCCTTGCATCTATCCAATCGCTGTTTGAAATTGCCAGTTATGTGCTTACCCCACTCTTGCAAAGCTTCAACACAAAGGGCTAATTTATCTAGTACTGGTACCGCTCTATCTTTCCACCAAACTTCCTCGATAATTCTGCCACACATGGGTTCCCTAAGCCAAGCATTCTCAAACTTGAATGGTCTTCTGGGGGGAGGGTTAGAGACAGGCGCAGGATCAAGTAGAAGAGGACAATGATCTGAGGTGGAAATCTCCATATTGATGAGGATAGATCGAGGGAAAACATGAAGCCATTCAGAGTTAACCAGGGCGCGATCCAATCTTCATTCTACCCAATGGTCAGATCCATGACCTCTTTCCCAAGTAAATTGGTAACCAGATAATTCCATGTCAACTAGACCACAGTCAGTGATAGCTTCTTGAAAACCTTGTAACAACCAAGATGGATAAGGACGGCCTCCTCTCTTGTTTGCAATCGTGAGAGTGTTGTTAAGGTCTCCTATAACACACCAAGGCAATGCAGGCGAATCTGCGAGGTGACGAAGGAGTCTCCAAGTTGAAGCACGCCTAGAGCGATTAGGCTCGCCATAGACCCCTGTTAAGCAGTGAGATGGTCTATCCTTGGTGGTGATAACAACATCAATATGATTCTTGCCAAAAGATAATAATTGAGCCTCATCCTTATATCTCCATAAAATCGCAAAACCTCCACTATGACCTTGGGCTTCCACTACTATCATTCCTTCGAACCCCAGAGTGCTCCTTATTCTGTCAACTTTTTCTTTCTTACATAGAATTTCGCAAAGAAATATAAAATTGGGTTTCTTTTGGAGAACTGTCTCCTTAAGGAATTGAACGGTCCACGGGGACCGAAGCCCGCGGAAATTCCAACTGATAGTACTCATAATTCTTGGCGGGACCGAGAGACGGTGCCCGCCATATCCAAGTTTTTTGAGGTCGATGAAGGTTGATGATCATGATGAACAACATGCATGCTACTGTTCTCGTCGACGGTTCTAGTGGTCAGATTATTATCATCTCCTCGGTTCAACCCAGTAGCAATATCCATTCCATGAGAGTCCATTCCATCCCAGCCCACTTCCTTGCGGCCCATCAGAGTGACTCGGTTGACTTCATGAGAAGAAGACCCTTCACGGCCCACATCATCCAACGTTCTTCTCTTTTTTGTTTCAATAATAATAGTCCCATGTGCTGTACCTTGGAGCTCACGTGCCATCTCAGTATTTTGAGGGATGGGATTAAGTTGACTATGAGGCGAAGCAGTTTCCCCAATCTGCATAAATGAATGCCCACGATTTGTGGGATCTTGAGGAGTGGGGTTATAACCGTGGATCTCGAGCGAGATTTCTGGCGAAGCAACAGCTGGGGGATCGGGTCTGGTAGCAGTAACGGGCGAAGAGTCAGCCGTGGTGTGGGGCGGCTGGTCTGGAGACATGCTAGTTCGGAGCCACTGTGCTCCGATCAACTTGGTTTGCCGGCGAAGTGGGGCGCGCATCCATTCCCCGTATGGTTGGACGAGTTCTTCCTCCGGAGTATCAAATCGGTGGGGGCAGAATCATTCAGAGTGACCCAGAAGACCGCAGATGAAACAGAAAGTTGGAACATTTTCGTACTTAAAGTTGATCCAAAACCACTCAGTTGCCGATTTTTTAATACGCATCCTCCTCTTTAATGGAATACCCAGATTTACCTTGACCCTGATGCGCATGTATTCTTGCCAACCACCCAGGAAATTCTTTGGGCACAGATCCACAAATATTCCTATATAACTGCCCACTGCCTTGAGCACACTTGCCGTTCTGAAACCCGCTTGTAAATCGTGGATTTGTACCCACATGTCCAGAGCATTTAGAGGAACGCACCGTGGATTGCCATCTTGGTTCATACGCGAGATTATGAGGGCTTTGCGGTTGAAGTACCAGGGACTACCTTCCACTACCCGCTTGATGTCCAGTTCATGGTAAAACTGGAATAAGAATCTATTACTATCCAGCTCCTTGATGAAAACTCCCTTCCCAGGTCTCCATATTGATGCTAGGGTCTGCTGCATAGAAGGAAAATCAAGGGACCCCGTTTGAATGAATCGGCCTATCAGCG
Organism: Humulus lupulus; assembly: GCF_963169125.1. Taxonomy (NCBI): domain Eukaryota; kingdom Viridiplantae; phylum Streptophyta; class Magnoliopsida; order Rosales; family Cannabaceae; genus Humulus; species Humulus lupulus. The sequence continues at coordinate 239,992,558 of NC_084794.1, forward strand.
CCATTTTCCAGTTGAAACTTGGCTCCACTTCTTCAATTTCTACGTTACTGCCCTATAAATCGAGTTCACCTTCATCCTCCTCTGCCAGATTGATTGTATTCATTCTTGGAACCAACGTATTGGGGTCCTCCATTGAGATTAAGAAGAACCAGAAAAACTCCTATATCAACCGATGGAACAATGAAATCCAGTGATCTCTGATGAAAGAAACCGACAAAACAAAGCTTTTTAGACTGTAACTTTTTTAGACAAAGACAAAGACTCGATACCCATGACAAACGTCAAGACATTTTTCCACTCGTTTTATCGGTAACGCTAATGTCTTTCAAAAGCCTACCTAAAGCCTACTCCAATCAGATGACAGGAATCTTTTTTAAAATATGGTAGTTTAAAACTTAAATTATATAAATATGGCATTCCTATAAATCTAATTTTAAGAAAATAACCTTTAAAAAAGCAAGAATTAATATGCTATTCTCAAATCATTAACTTTCCAAAAATACCATAATAAAAGGGAAATTTTAGATAGTATGTTTAATAACATACTTAATTTTTTTTAAATGCCAACATAAAATACTCTCCCATATATATGCCATTTTAAAATTTTGGACAAAAATACCCATATCACTAACCGAGACCCCTCACCTTCTCTCTTCCCAGCCAAACCAAACTCTTCCCCCTTCCCAGCCAAACTCTCTCATTTCTATCTCATTATTTTCTCTCGGTTCACATTCTCACCATCTCTCTCAGGCGAAGCTCTCTCTCTCTCCTCACAGTCGCCGTCGCCACCGTCTTCTCCATCACCGGCCACGGTAAGGTAAGACATTCGGTTGTAATGTGGTTTTTTAAAAAAAAATTTGAATCGTGATGTATAAATCGATGAAATGGGTTTGATTGTTAATCTTTATTTTGCAAAAAATGTAACTTAAAATGGGTTTGATTCTATATGCATTCTGCAAATTCTGCAAAAATTTTATGGGTCGATGTTCTTTCGATTCCACATCGATGCTCCATCGATTCTCCATCGATGGTATATCGATGCCATGTCGATTCTTTCATAATTGATGGTTTATCGATACCATATCGATGCATAATCGATGCTGAAGTATAATCGATGCCATATCGATGCTGAACATATATGGCATCGATTCGACATCGATACACCATCGATATCACATCGAAAATAACATCTAAGTTAGATGTTCGCATCAGCATCGACATGGCATCGATGGAGCATCAATGTGGAATCGAAAGGCTGCATCAATGGTATATCGATGGTTTATCGATGCTACATCGATGCTACATCGATGGCAAACGATGGTTTATCGATGCCACATCGATGCCATATCGATGCTGAACATATCGATACACCATCGATGCCATGTCGATACACCATCGATTCCCAAATGATGGTTTAGGAATTCTCTTCCCCCTCAATCTCCACCCACAATCAGGATCCTTGCAAGTGATATACCAAACTTCAGTACCTGACTTCTTCACCACAAACTCGAAGTTCTGCTTCATTGCATACAAGTGTGTCTTCGTCTTCAACTCTAACTTGTTCTAAAAAACTTTCCCAACTTCTATTACTCCACAACTCACCCCAGATAACGTGGGGATAGCATAAGAGGGGCATGGGATATCTTCAGCAGTATACGCTGGAGAACTCCATCTATTTCCATCATCTTGTGTAGTTGGACGACTGCTCTCTGATCCAGCAGTCCTCCGTCCTTGGCTTTCTTAACGACTTGGCAATGGTCGTACATTTAAATTATCTACTTGAAACACATGTAGCATCGACAACTGATCCTCTGAGTTATCATCAGAACTACTGCACCCCTCAACTCTTTCATCATCATCACCAAAAAGGGCAACTGGATCGTCATTGACATAAGGCTCATACTCATACCCATCATCACGCGGGAGATTTGTTGGGGGAAAAAAGTTTCATTATGACTAGGACCTCCCATGCATACACTTGGCCCAGGAGCTGTTTGTGGAATAGTCGTGCATGATTGATTATGATTTTCCATATTAACACTCGCTCTAGGAGATGGATCAATAAGAGCAATGTTCTTTGCAATCAAACTAACGCATAAAGGAACCCGATGTTTTAAGGACTTTGAATTTTCAAGAATAAGAGCACTAACTCCTTCATCATCTGTGATTTCAATGGGATCTACACTAAAATCATTGCATGTAAATGACACTTCCAACTTTAAGTCAAAAAATGACCTATCCACTTTCAACTTTGAATACAACTTCTCCAATAATTCTATGTAACCAACATCAATTGGTACATGTATTATAGTGTTCGAACCAGCTTTGAAATTCCATTTTTCTCCTTTCTGTTCCCAAACACCGTTGTAAGAAACAATTATATTAACTCTGGAACCTGCAAATTTACAAAAAAAAAAAACATAAGAAAATTATAAAAATAAAGTGTAATCTATGAAGAATCGATGGTAAATCGATGATGTATCGATGCCTATGAAAATCTGTATTGTAGTTCAAAATTGATGCCACATCGATGACATTTTGATGCATCATCGATGCTGATGGTTGCCATTTCGATGCGATACCATTTCGATGCCACATCGATGCCTTATTGACGCTGAACCAAATAAACATATATGGCATCGATTCAACATCGATACATCATCGATACCAACATCGAAATTAGATATTTGCCTCAGTATCGAAATGGCATCGATGGTGTATCGAAATTCCATTGATGCCATATATGTTTATTTGGTTCAGCGTTGATGCCACATCGACGCTGAACCAAATAAACATATATGGCATCGATGGAATTTCGATACACCATCGATATTACATCGATATTACATCGATACTAACGTCGAAATTCGCCTCAGTATCGATATGGAATCGATGTGGCATCGATGCTGATGGTTGCCCTATGTATGCGATTCAATTTCGATGTAATATCGACGCCACATCGATGCCATATCGACGCTGAACCAAATCAACATATATGACATCGATTCAACATCGATACACCATCGATATTACATCGAAAATATCATCTAATTTATATGTTCGCATTAGCATCGACATGGAATCGATGGAGCATCGATGTACCATTGATTTTGGAAATCCCAGATCCGAAGAACAGTTCAAAAATTGCAGAAAAAAAATACAAACTCAACTGCGGAACAGTTTGAATCTAATATCTAACCATGACATTTCATATTCATAAGTAAATTAAAGAAATGATACTTACCCATGATTTTTTCTCTTAAAAATGCCAAGAAACTTCCAATTCGTTCCACTTCCGAGCTGTGAAAAAATGGCTGTAAATGAGGGATGAGAGAAAGAGATAGAGAGAAAAAATGTGTGAAGTGTTAAATTTGAGTGAGGAGGGTATTTTTGTCCAAAACATAAGAGGGGGCATATTATGGGGAGAATTTTTAAGTTGGCATTTTAAAAAAATTAAATATGTTATGATGCATAAAAGGTAAAATTTCCCTAATAAAATATGGTATTTTAAAACTTAATATATTTATTTATATAAATATGAATATGGAATAATTTCCCTTAAAGTATCCATCGATGAATGTGCAAGACCTAATGGATAAAGGGCCTCACATAGAGAGACACCAACCACCTACGCACGCATAAGTGCGTGACCTCCCTCGGACAAGGGCCTCACATAGTGAGGCCCAACCTTCATGCACATGCACATACGTGCGCCATCTCCCTCGGACAGGGGCCTCGCATAGTGAGGCCTAACCTTCGTGTTCAGGCGCATAAGTGCACCATCTCCCTCGGACAAGGGCTATGTGCGAGGCCCAACCTTCATACACCCACACAGATACATTGCCTTCCTCGAGTAAGGGCCTCGTTATGCAAGGCCCGACCTACCTATAGGTGTGAGCGAATGACCTCCCTTGAATGAAGGCCTCGCTGTCAGCGGCTCAACGTGCCCTAATGTCGAGGGTCACTAGGGACGTTTGCTGAAGTAGGCACCACCAGCGAAACACCCTCACATCTTGACCTCTCACTGTAATGAATTATTTCTAGTGCGCATCGGCAATTACGGTAATGGTAGCATGGTATATTACAAAAAAAAAAAAATTCCATAAAAACAACTTTATATGAGGATTCTTTAATATGAAATATGTTAATCAACAAAATATGTATACATGAAATTGATATGAAATGATTTACCTCTTGTAGCCTATCAAGAATCCTTCAATCTTTTCATATACAATTTGATCTTCATATCCTCGCTAGAGTACTCACACTAAGATCTTCCAAGACATTTTCTACACCTCAAGATGTGGGTGGCCACATAGAGAACAAGAATCAAGTTTGTGAATCAAAAGTATTCTCAACACATGAGACTTTTGATTATAGGCTAGAGAGAAAGGTTTTTCTTTTGTGAAAAAAGATGATCACTTTTACTGATGCTTCTTAAAAAAAACTTATTCTCCTATTTTCTATCATGTAGAATATATATGTATTATTATCATAATAATAATAATAATAATAATCAAATAATATTGATCATCTTAATAATAATAAAATAAATGATAATTAAAGACAAAGTCTTACATTCAATTTTAAAATATTTAATTAATTAATTAAATAAATGAAAAAATCAATAACTGATCATTATCAGTAGTGGTACATGCATAGGGCGGTCCAGGAAACCCTATGCATGTAACACTTCCCTAAAATAAGGGGATTTAATTTTTCATGCATATTTATTATAATTAATTAATAATTAGAAATTCAAATAAGGTATCATCTTTTTAGGGAAAAGATAACAACTTAAATTTCAAAATTCAAAATTTGAATTTCATTATCATCTTATTATTAATTAGATAAATATAATAATCAAAACCAATTTTGACTATCCATATTTATCATTTCTCACTAAAATAAAATAATTGATTAAAATCAATTTATTTTATTTATATACAATTTCAAAAATTGCATTAATGCAATAATAAATTGTGCAACTTCAATTATCACATAATTGTATATTTATCACGAAGAATAAATAGTCTTTCAAATAGCTCATTCACAGTTTGACCATTGTATCAACTCTTACCTTGAATAGTGTTGATAGAGCCGTCCAGGGACCTATGGACCAACAATTCCAAGCTCCAATAAATAATAGATTATTAACCAAAACTCTTTGATTCAATAATCATATTTATTAATCTCATGATTACTCCATTATAAATATGAGATTGCACTCTTGAGAATTAAAGACATATATTTATTGAGTACTTTATTGTAACCATAAAGTGTCCATTGATATAATCATTACATACAAATTAACATCTATTGATGATTCATAATTAAGTGGGAATAAAATTATTGTTTTACCTTTTTAATTATATCTTGATTCCTAGTGTACCATTGACTTTACTAGTGAAGGTTAATTCATAATCTGATTATGAATTTGACGTCAATAACATTTTCAGTTCTAAAAGTCAACACAATAGGGAACCATCATTCAATCTATAAGAAGGTATAGATTCCATATCTGTTAAGCTATGTCCCCAGCCATAAACATCATTGAATCCCCAAAACAATTGTTCTTAGCTTGATCATTCTAACAAACTGTAACACATGAATCAAATGATCAAATGAAATATATAGGAGTTCATAGTAACTTTAGGATTAAGATCAGTTTGCATATGATCATCAATTGATGTGTTTTATAATAATACAAAACGATATGTAAACAAATATTATCAAATCACATCAGGTCCAATTCTACATACTCTCAGTATGCAAAGTACCTCCACTAAAGTGTCCTACTACACTAGTAACCTGGATCTAGGTCATATGTATTCATAATACTAGTGGACCGTACTAACAGTAATTAAGCTAAAGATTTCACAACTTTATAACTATTTAAGTCCATTATCTCAATCTCGATCCTCTCACACCAATATGAGATTGAGACCACATAGATGAACTTGAAAATTTTATGATATTTACTTAATATTATTAACAATAATATAATACATAAGTTACAAATACACAATAATTCAATTCATTCATTCATTTCATTAAAACCATTGTCAACTATAATTGTTTTAAGAGCACAATTCCCAACAATCTCCCACTTGCCCTAAAGCAAATGAGATATTTCCCTCAACCCCATGCTTCTTACATGACCCTAAAAAGATTTAATAGATAAAGTCTTTGTGAATGAATCTAGAAGATTATCTTCAGAGGCAATCTTCAAGACAATAACATCTCCTCAGTTGACTATCTCTCATATCAAATGATATTTCCTCTCGAATGTGATTTCCCCACTTGTGACTTCTGGGTTCCTTTGAATTAGCTATTGCCCCACTGTTATCACAATACAAAACAAGTGGCTTATCCATGCCTTGAACAACTTACACATCAATATAGAACTTCTTGAGCCACACAGCCTATTTATCTGCTTCAAAAGCTGTTTTGTATTTGACTTCCATGGTGTAGTCTGCAATATTGGATTGTTTAATACTTGTCCAAAATACAACACCTCCTCCAAGTGTGAAAACCGATCCCGATGTCGAATTTCGACTATCATTATCTGGTTGAAAATCAAAATCAATATATCTAGTGGGGTTCAGGTCTCCACCTGAATACACTAGCATGTAATCTCTAGTATGTCTGAGATACTTGAGAATATTCTTTACTGTTGTCCAATGACTCAATCCATGATTGGATTGATAACGACTGACTATTCCTACTGCATAACAGATGCCTGGTTTAGTGCACAACATTGCATACATTAGATTGCCTACCGCAGAGGCATAGGGATAATGTATCATGTCCTCCTCTTCACGAGGTGTTTTTAGACATTGTTCTTAAGACACTTTAACTCCTGACCGGGTAGGCATAGTGCCTTTATTGGAGTTTTTCATACCAAGGCGTTCTAGTACTTTATCAATATAAGTTGCTTGAGACAGCGCCAAAACTTTGTTCTTTTGATTTCTATAGATCTGAAATCCTAGAGAATATTTGGCTTCTCCCAAATCCTTCATTTGGAATTGCTCAGCTAACCATTTATTTTCTTTTGATAATGTTTCTATGTCATTCCCAATGAGTAGAATATCATCAACGTAAAAAATGAAGAATACCACAATCTTATCTTTGATTTGTTTGTAAACACAAGGTTCATCAACGTTTTGTTCAAAACCAAACGTTTTGATTGTTTCATCAAATCTAAGATTCCAAGATCTCGAAGCTTGTTTGAGTCCATAAATAGACTTAGAGAAGCTTGCAAACTTTTTGCTCCTAGCCTTTAACTTCAAACCCTTCTTGTTGAGACATGTAAATGGTTTTGTCAAGATAGTCATTCTGAAAAGTTGTTTTAACACCCATTTGCCAAATCTCATAATCCTTGTAAGCAGCTATGGATAAGAGTATGCAGATATATTTAAGCATGGCTATAGGTGAAAAAGTTTCTTCATAATCAATTCCTTCTTTTTGTGTGTAGCCTATTGCTACTAGCCTTTTTTTGAAAGTCTCTACTTTCCCATCTGCTCCTCTCTTCTTCTTGAATATCCATTTGCAATTAATAGGTTTAACATTTTTCAGGTGGATCTTCAAGAGTCCAGACATAATTGGAATACATCGATTCCATTTCAAGGTCCATGGCATTTAGCCATTTTTCTTTGTCAGAATCTTCCATTGCATTTCTATATGTCAATGGATCATCTTTGTTTGTGTCATGGAGCATCTGAACTTCATGTTCATAGCAAACTGGTTGTTTACCAATCCTCCCACTACAAAGAAGCTCTCCATTGTTCTGACTAGAATTAGGGATATACTTTGGGCGTTTTTCATTTGCCACTGTCGGTGATTGGTCTTGTTAATTTGAGACCATTTCCTCAAGTACGACTTTACTTTGGTGTTTGTGGTTATTTATATAGTCATGCTCCGGAAAAGTAGCATTTGTAGATACAAACGTTTTGTTATCTTTGGGACTATAAAATATACCACCTTTTGTTTCTTTGGAATATCCTACAAACATGCACACTTCAATGCGTGATTCCAACTTCTTAGTCTTTCCTTTAAGCACGTGTGCAGGACAACCCCATATATGGAAATGGCGTAAACTAGGTTTAGTATAATTCCAATGGTGTTTTCTTAATAGACTTAGATGGAACAACCTTTGTAACGACCCAAATTTACTAATAGGGCTTAGGGTATTGATTAGTGTGCCTGGAGGGCGATAAATGGATTATTATGTTAATATATGAATTAATGTGAATATATGATAATGATGCATGTTTAGTTGGGTTAAATGTTCATGTGGGCCCCGTCTGGTTATTAGGGGCATAAATGTGATAAATGTTATATATACGTGATTTGTCTGTGCAGCACGATCCGAGACAGTCCTGGGGAGCGATCAGCCAGAAAGTCACAACAGGGTTGAGATTCAGACTCGGGGCGAGTCGAGGGGTAGTTTGGGTACTAGATGTGTTATGGGATTATTGGGTTATGAAAATAAATATTTGGAGATATATTTGAGGATAGAATGTCTAGGAGGGAATATTGGGGAATTTTACCAATTTGCCCTCGAGGACGTTTTGGTACCCCGAGCCTTGAGGTAATCACATAGACTTAAGCTGAATAAAACAAACCTTAGAATTATACAGAACACTTAGGAAATCGACTCACTCATTCTCTCTCAAGAAGTGGTTGTCTTCTCTTTGGAGGCTTAAGGAGAAACTTGGAGAAATTAGCTAAAAGTTAGAGGAATTCAACTGGGAAATCTTGGGAGCTAGGAGCTTGAGGATTAGGGATCAAATTTAGAGACTAAACTCAGCAAAGGTAAGCTCTAACCATGGGAATTAAGCTTGAATTTCTACTGTGTTTTTAGGATATGCATGTGATTGGAACATGATCTGTTTTGGGTATTTTAGTTAAGTTTTGGAGCAGGTTTTAATGGGGTTTTGATGTTGATATTGAGCTGGAATGTTTGTGTTAATTATCTGGGATTGTTAGCTAAGTTTTGGGTGAATTAGCTTGAGGAAAATGTAGAAAGTTGATGAAGATTTCTGGGTTGGAGGTGAGGGTCACGACCCTAGGATGGGCATGTCGCGGCCTGTGTCTGCACGCGGCCATGGGAGGTTGAGAAGTTTCATGCGTACTGCGGCGCTTGGTGTGCGCGCCGTGCCCGTGTGGGTGTCAGTAAGGTGCTAGCCTCTGTTTCGAGGCTAGCCGCGACGCTTATGGGTAGGGCCGCGGCTCTTAGTGCTAGTTTGTGTTTTTAAGGGTGTTTAGGCTTGGGAACTCAATGGTTAAGGCTCGGGATGGATTATATCACCTAGATTGATAACTTTCAAGGTCTCGGAGGTTAGGGTTATGGTTCAAAGTTATTTAATGGATTAGAACTTAATGGATGGATATTGTTAATGTGTTGTGACTAGGGTTTCAGCGAGGCTCAAGTTAGAGGACTGTGCTCGGGACATCGGTGCTCGGAGAGTTTGAGACTCAGGTAAGAAAACCCTTGTTCCCATAGAGCTTGTACGCAGGGCTGAGCTCAATGTGTTTGAATTGCAGGGTGTAGCCCTTTGATTGTATTCGCTAGTATTCTGTACTTGTTTATTATGGTGTGAGTGCAATTATGTGAATGATCGGCAAGAGTTGGGAATGGTGTAGGCCGAGGTCAGTAGGGCCCGGGAAACGGCAAAGTGCCGGGAACGGCGTTAGGCACGTTAAGTGCAAGGCTGAGTACGGCAAGGGGCCGAGAGCAGCGTTGAGCACGTGGAGTGTGAGTTGCCAGGGAGAGACCCTAAAAGGATACCTGGGATATCCTCACGGTGTGGACCACGAACCCAGGGCCTGGTAAGCGCCTGGGACGGCTAAGCCGTATGTGTTTAGCCCATTGGTGGCCTGTTTATATGCTTGGTGTATGTTTTGCATATGTTATCTGTTTGTGGGTTTTCTTGCTGGGCTTCGGCTCACAGATGCTCTATGGTGCAGGTAAGGGTAAGGAGAAGGCCAACCAACCATGAGTGTAGCAGGCGTGAGGTGGCGTGTACATGTTGGGCCATCCTGGCTGCCATAGCTAGTGGATTTTGGGAGATGGTTGTAAATAAACTTAGATTTTGTCATTTAGTCGACTTGGTTCAATTTATATGTTGTAAATGTTTCTAAATTGTATTTTGGGATCCCAGGTGTCAAACTTTTATGATTTTCATTGAAATGGAATTATTTCTAAAGTTTTTCTTCTGTTTATGGCTTAGTTACACTATTTGACCTAAAATCTCGATTAGCGAGTTGAACGCATGTTTTTTAAACTCACTTAGTAATGACTCTACGGAAGTAGGGCATTACAACTTGGTATCAGAGCGAGCCAAGCTTATTGGTTCTGGAGATTGACCGAACATGTACACTCGCTGTCAGTGACAGGCTCAACTTAGGGTTGGTTGGTAAGATTGACTAATATGTTTGAACATGTGTTAGAATGCCCTGTTTTCCTGCTTATCTTATATAGAGCATGATGAATGAGTTAGCATATGCATGATGCTAGGGCATGGCCCGTTCTGTGTTATATGTTATATAAGTTATTATTTGTGGATGACTCATGTGTTTGGGAGGTGGTTTTGGATGTTGTTATCATGCCTGATGAGCGGCGTCATTGGTTGCAGGCATATTTGTTGAGATGCCTCGACAATCAGCTAGACTCCGCGGCAGTAGGGCCGAGGATGACGACCAGGGTCAGGACCCTTCACCTGTCCCATAGAATTGGCAAGAGATGTTTGCCGAGATGGAAGCGAGACTGCAGCGAACAGAGGAAGAGTTGCGACAGTTGAGGCAGCAGGCCCCACCTCAGGTTACTGGGCTGCCAGTGCAGCAGGTTGCAGCGCCAGTGCCAGTGCAGTCTGCTATGGAGAATAAGTGAGAACCTTTGTATGAGAGGTTCAGGAAGCAGCATCCTCCCACCTTCGAGGGTGGATCAGACTCGCTGCGGGCAGAGCAGTGGATGAATATGACTTCCTCAATTCTAGATTTTATGAGGGTTCAGGGGAATGAGAGGGTAGCTTATGCTAGCTACATGTTTAGAGAGGATGCCCGCATCTGGTGGGATGTGGTGGTTCAGAGAAGGGATGTATCAGTTATGACCTGGGAGGAATTCAAAAACTTGTTTAATGATAAGTATTATAGTGTGGCAGTTCGAGTTGCGAAGGTTGATGAGTTTATCAACCTAACTCAGAATCGATCGACAGTGACAGAGTATGCTATAAAGTTTGACAGATTGGCGAAGTTTGCGCCAGATTTAGTGCCGACTAATGCTGCAAGAAGGGACAGGTTTGTGCGGGGGTTGAATGTTATGATTTCCCGCGATGTGAATATTACCTTGGATCCATAGAATACTACTTATGGCCAAGTTGTGGATAAGTCCCTTACAGCTGAGAGGGCCGAAGATCAGATTTGGAAGGAAAGTGTTGTTAGGCGCGATGCCAAGAGGACAGTGCCTCCTTTTGTTGGATTCAGTCATGGTGGTGGTTCTGGCGAGCAGAAGAGGAAGGCCCCAGATTCCTTTGTTCCTCCCAGTTCAGATAGTAGGGCACAGGGTGCTTCCACTGGCCGTCAGGGTGGCAGTGACAACTGGAGGAGTTTTCCAATGTGTCCGCAGTGCAGGCGACGACACCAGGGTGAGTGCAGGATTATGGCCTGCTTTGTTTGTGGGAGTGCCAGTCATCTGAAGAGGGATTTCCCTCAAGTTAAGAAGGAGGAGCAGAAGCAGCATGACAGTCTTGCTCCTGCCAGGGTATTCACTTTGACACAGACTGAGGCGGAGGCTAGCCCCTCAGTTGTGACAGGTCAGATCTCTAGTGCTGGTTCTTTGTATACTGCATTGTTTAATTCAGGGGCTACTCATTCATTTGTTTCTGCTAGAGTGATAGACCAGCTTTGTAGACCTAGTGGTGTGTATGCTAGGGGATTTCAGACTTTGTTACCAACAGGAGAATTGGTAGTCTCTAGGAAGTGGATTAGAGCATTGCCAGTAGAGGTAGATGGTAGGGAGTTGTCTGTTGATTTGATTGAGTTAGAGATGAATGATTTCGATATGATTTTAGGAATGGATTGGTTATCAAAGTATGGGGCAACGATTGACTGCAAGCGCAGAATGGTGACTTTTGAACCAAAAGGGGAGGTACCCTTTGTTTTTGTGGGGACAGTTAGTGGACCACGAGTACCAATGATTTCAGCATTGAGGGCTAGAGACCTGATGCAGGAAGGTTACATAGGATTCCTAGCGAGCATTGTGGATACCTCTAGGGTGGTGTCGGTTGGACCGGGTGAGACTAGATTGGTGTGTGAGTTTCCGAATTTGTTTCCAGCGGATTTTCCAGGGTTGCCGCTGCAACAGGAGATTGAATTTGTTATAGAATTGGTACCAGGAGCGGAGCCAGTATCTAGGACACCTTATAGAATGGCTTCGGCGGAGTTAAAAGAATTGAAGATTCAGTTGCAAGAGTTACTTGATTTGGGGTTCATCAGACCGAGTTTCTCGCCATGGGGTGCTCCAGTGTTGTTCGTTAAGAAGAAGGATGGGTCCCTTAGGATGTGTATTGATTATAGGGAGCTAAACAAGTTAACCATTAAGAACAAGTATCCACTGCCTAGGATCGACGATTTATTTGATCAGCTACAGGGAAGAACAGTGTTTTCCAAGATAGATCTCCAATCAGGTTATCATCAGTTAAGGATTAAAGAGGAGGACATACCAAAGACTGCTTTCCGAATGAGGTATGGACACTATGAATTCCTGGTTATGTCCTTTGGATTAACCAATGCCCCAGCAGCCTTCATGGACAAGATGAATAGGGTTTTCAAGGATTATTTGGACAAGTTTGTCATTGTATTCATCGACGACATCCTAGTGTACTCTCAGTCAGAGACAAAGCATGAGCAGCATCTACGGTTGGTTCTACAACAGTTGAGGGAGCATAAGTTATATGCTAAGTTCAGTAAGTGTGAGTTTTGGTTACCACAAGTTACATTTATGGGCCATATCGTTAGTAAGGAGGGGATTCTGGTTGACCCAAGTAAGATTGAGGCGATCAGAGATTGGCCTAGACCGAGCAACGTTCCTGAAGTGAGAAGCTTTCTGGGTTTAGCAGGGTATTATCGGCGGTTTGTTGAGGGCTTCTCCAGAATAGCTACGCCATTGACAGAACTGACAAAGAAGAAGACAAGGTATGTCTGGACGAATAGATGTGAGAACAGTTTTAAGGAGTTGAAGCGGAGATTGATCACTGCGCCAGTGTTAAGCTTGCCGACAGAGAATGAAAAGTTTGTGGTCTACTGTGATGCATCCAGGCAGGGTTTGGGGTGCGTGTTGATGCAAGCTGGTAAGGTGATAGCCTATGCATCGAGACAGTTAAAGGAATACGAGCAGAGATATCCTACGCATGATCTGGAGTTGGCAGCGGTGGTGTTTGCACTTAAGATTTGGAGGAATTATCTTTATGGTGAGAAGTGTGAGATATACACCGACCATAAAAGCCTAAAGTATTTCTTTACTAAAAAGGATCTGAATATGCGCCAGAGGCGGTGGCTGGAGTTGGTTAAGGATTATGATTGTGATATCCGATACCATCCTGGGAAGGCTAATGTAGTGGCTGATGCATTGAGTCGGAAAGGCACAGGACAGTTGTTTAGTTCGAGGCAGATATCTGACAAGTTAGCTGATGAGATGACCAGAGCAGGTATAGAGTTGGTGATTGGTCAGTTGGCCAACATCACTCTTCAGTCTACACTCCTTGAGAGGATCAGGGAAGTGCAGGGGAAAGATCCCAAGTTGCGAGGTCATAGGGAGAGTGCCTTAGTCGGAGCGACAAAGGACTTTTCCATTTCAGAGATGGGGTTAGTGATGTACAAGGGCCGGATTTGTGTTCCGATGGATCTTGATATCCGGTGAGGGATCTTAGATGAATCACATACCACTCCCTATTCTTTGCACCCAGGTACAACGAAGATGTACCAGGACTTGAGAGCTCTGTATTGGTGGTCGGGCATGAAGAGGGATGTGGTGGATTATGTGGCCAAGTGCTTAACTTGCCAGTAGGTTAAGGCTGAGCATCAGAGGCCAGCAGGGTTGTTGCAGCCTCTGGGGATCCCAGAATGGAAGTGGGAAGATATTACTATGGACTTCGTGGTTGGTTTACCGAGGATTGTGGGACAGCATGACTCGGTGTGGGTGATTGTGGATAGGTATACCAAGTTCGTCCACTTTTTTCCTGTTAAGACGACTTATACTGTGGAGCAGTACGCTGAGTTGTATGTGAAGGAGATTGTTCGACTTCATGGGGCTCCGAGGTCGATAGTATCCGACAGAGACCCCACCTTCACTTCCAAGTTTTGGGAGAGTCTGCAGAAGGCTATGGGCACGCAGTTACGGTTTAGTACCGCTTATCATCCTCAGACGGATGGGCAGTCTGAGAGGATGATTTAGATATTGGAGGATATGTTGTGGGCTTGTGTGCTCGATTTTGGGGGATCGTGGGGTAAGTATCTCCCTTTGATCGAGTTCTCGTACAACAACAGTTATCAGGCAACCATTGGAGTGGCTCCGTATGAGATGCTTTATGGAAGGAATGTAGATCACCTATTGATTGGGATGAGATAGGTGATAGGAGGTATCTGGGTCCAGAGATGGTTTAGAAGACCAATGAGGCGATTGAGAAGATTAGAGCGCGTATGCTCGCTTCCCAAAGTCGACAGAAAAGTTATTCAGACCTGAAACGCAAGAGTGTGGAATTTCAGGTTGGTGACCATGTGTTCCTTAGGGTTTCACCCATGAAGGGTGTGAAACGGTTTGGTGTTCGGGGCAAGTTGAGCCCTAGGTTTGTTGGCCCCTTCGAGATTCTGGAACGGGTTGGTGAGGTAGCTTACAGATTAGCGATGCCTCCAGCTTTATTAGGGTTCATGATGTTTTCCATGTATCCATGCTCCGGAAGTATATGTCAAATTCGACGCATGTGTTTATGTTTTGAGAATCTGGAGCTTGATCAGGAAATGTCCTATGAGGAGAAGCCGATTCAGATTCTTGACCGGAAAGATAAAGTCTTGCGGAGCAAGACCATCGTCTTGGTGAAAATGCTGTGGAGAAACAGCAAGGTTGAGGAGGCGACATGGGAACTTGAGTCAGAGAAGAGGGAGCGGTATCTCGAGTTGTTCAGGTAATTTCGAGGACGAAATTTTTGTAAGGAAGGGATAGTTGTAACGACCCGAATTCGCTAATAGGGCTTAGGGCCTTGATTAGTGTGCCTGGAGGACGATAAATGGATTATTATGTTAATATATGAATTAATGTGAATATATGATAATGATGCAAGTTTAGTTGAGTTAAATGTGCATGTGGGCCCCATCTGGTTATTAGGGGCATAAATGTGATAAATGCTATATATACGTAATTTGTCTGTGCAGCACGATCCGAGACAGTCCTAGGGAGCGATCAGCCAGAAAGTCACAACAGGGTTGAGATTCAGACTCGGGGCGAGTCGAGGGGTAGTTTGGGTACTAGATGTGTTATGGGATTATCGGGTTATGAAAATAAATATTTGGAGATATATTTGAGGATAGAATGTCTAGGAGGGAATATTGGGGAAATTTACCATTTTGCCCTCGAGTACGTTTTGGCACCTCGAGCCTTGAGGTAACCACATAGACTTAGGCTGAATAAAACAAACCTTAGAATTATACAGAACACTTAGGAAACCGACTCACTCATTCTCTCTCAAGAAGTGGTTGTCTTCTCTTTGGAGGCTTAAGGAGAAACTTGGAGAAATTAGCTAGAAGTTAGAGGAATTCAGCTGGGAAATCTTGGGAGCTAGGAGCTTGAGGATTAGGGATCAAATTCAGAGACTAAACTCAGCAAAGGTAAGCTCTAACCATGGGAATTAACTTGAATTTCTGTTGTGTTTTTAGGATATGCATGTGATTGGAACTTGATATGTTTTGGGTATTTTAGTTGAGTTTTGGAGCAGGTTTTAATGTTGATATTGAGCTGGAAAATGTAGAAAGTTGATGAAGATTTCTGGGTTGGAGGTGAGGGTCGCGGCCCGTGTGCGCACTCGACCATGGGAGGCCGAGAAGTTTCATGCGTGCCGCGGCCCGTGTGGGTGTCAGTGAGGTGCTAGTCTCTATTTCGAGGCTAGCCACGACGCTTGTGGGTAGGGCCACGGCTCTTAGTGCCAGTTTGTGTTTTTAAGGGTGTTTAGGCTTGGGAACTCAATGGTTAAGGCTTGGGATGGATTTTATCACCCGGATTGATAGAATTCAAGGTCCCGGAGGTTAGGGTTATGGTTCAAAGTTATTCAATGGATTAGAACTTGATGGATGGATATTTTTAATGTGTTGTGACTAGGGTTTCAACGAGGCTCAAGTTAGAGGACTGTGCTCGGAGAGCTCGGGACTCAGGTAAGAAAACCCTTGTTCCCATAGAGCTTGTATGCAGGGCTGAGCCCAATGTGTTTGAATTGCAGGGCGTAGCCCTTTGATTGTATTCGCTAGTATTCTGTACTTGTTTATTATGGTGTGAGTGCAAGTATGTTAATGATCGGCAATAGCCGGGAACGGTGTAGGCCGAGGTTGGCAGGGGCAGGGAAACGGCAAAGGGCCGAGAACAGCGTTAGGCACTCTGAGTGTAAGGCCGAGTACGGCAAGGGACCGAGAGTAGCGTTGAGCACGTGGAGTGTGAGTTACATGGGCGAGACCCTAAAAGGATACCTAGGATATCCTCAAGGTGTGGACCACAAGCCCAGGGCCTAGTAAGCACCTGGGACGGCTAGGCCGTATGTGTTTAGCCCATTGGTGGCCTGTTTATATGCTTGGTGTATGTTTTGCATATGTTATCTGTTTGTGGGTTTTCTTGCTGGGCTTCGGCTCACAGATGCTCTGTGGTGTAGGTAAGGGTAAGGAGAAGGCCAACCAACCATGAGTGTAGCAGGCGTGAGGCGGCGTGTACATGTTGGGCCAGCCTGGCTGCCACAACCAGTGGATTTTGGGAGATGGTTGTAAATAAACTTAGATTTTGTTGTTTAGTCGACTTGGTTCAATTTATATGTTGTAAATGTTTCTAAACTGTATTTTGGGATCCCTGGTGTCAAAATTTTATGATTTTCATTGAAATGGAATTATTTCTAAAGTTTTTCTTCTGTTTATGGCTTAATTACTCTATTTGGCCTAAAATCTCGATTAGCGAGTTGAACGCACGTTTTTTAAACTCACTTAGGAACGACTCTAAGGAAGTAGGGCGTTACAACATTGAGTATGTATAGAGCACATTTTATTGCATAACACCATAATGTCAAAGGAAGTGATAAGAAATTAATCACCGACGTAACCATATCCAACAAGGTTCTGTTCCGTCTTTTTGAAACACCATTTTGTTGTGCCATTCCAGGTGCAGTGAGTTTGGATTGAATACCATGTTCACATAAATGGTCCTTAAGTTCATAATCTAAGTACTCTCCACCTCGATATGATCGAAGCACTTTTAGTGATTTACCTAATTTCTTTTCAGCTTCTGCTCGGAATTCTTTAAACTTACCAAAAGTTTCGGATTTCCTTTGCATTAAGTATAGGTAACCATATCTTGAATAATCGTCAATGAACGTGATGAAATATTCATAACCTCCTCTAGCTTTGACATTTAATGGACCACAAATGTCCGTATGTACAAGTTGAAATTGTTTTGTGGCTCTTGAACCTTTAGCAGAGAAAAGTCTCTTGGTCATTTTGCCTTCTAGGCAGGATTCACAGTTAGGGAGAGAATCAATAGACAGCTCTCTTAAAGGACCATTATTTGTTAGTCTGCTAATTGTGTCTAGACCAATATGTACCAATCTCAAATGTCACAAATATGTTTCACTATCAGAATCTGTCTTCTGTCTTTTAATAGATTTGGGATTTGCGAGTTTTAAATAATTCAGAATTATAAATATGCTCAACATTGGACTCTAACTTGTAAAGTCCACCTTCAGACTTTGCAAAAAAAATGTCAAAGTTGTATTTCGAAATAACAATTGAATCATTATTAAAAGAAATATTAAAACCTTGTTCATGCAATTTTGATAAGGAAATCAAATTTCTAGAAAATCCAAGAATAAAATAAACATTGTCCAACACAATAAATTTATTATTATAAAAAACTAGGCGAGCTTTTCCAACTACAGCTGTCGAGATCTCCTGCCCACTTCCAACTCTCATGGTCACCTCTCCATGAGCCAGCTTCCTCGAAGTACTAAGGCTCTGCGAAGAAAAACAAATAGGATTAGTGTAACGCCCTGGTTACCCCAGAACAGTTACGGTGAATGGTGGACCGGAAATTTGACTCACTACCTGAGTCATTTGGTCAAAAACGTGCTCTAAGTGTAATTAACAGGTTAAGGCATAAAACCAATAAAAAGGAAATGCAGAGCTAAACAAAACGTTCACAAGTGGTTCTCAGTACAAAATGGTCATTACAGTCTTAAATTTACAATCCCGCCGACCTAAGCGGCAAAAATAGGGTAAACTCCCTAGTTCCTCTGAGAACGCCTTGGCCGTGGTGGTCAAGCGGCCGCATATGTACACATCACCACATCAGCTCTCCACTCAAGGCTAGGTGAGCTTCTCTTTCCCTTTACCTGCACCACATAGCACCCATGAGCCAAAGCCCAGCAAGAAAACACAATACTTTTCACAAACATTACCAAATGATTATCATTATAATCATACTAAGCATAAAGCTTTCAAGCAAATGAGTGATCATCACATGATTCAAGAGGGAGAGTGGCTGCTAGGTGAGCCATTAGCCTCCAAGTGCTTATTTCATTCATCGACCCTCGAGGTCGGTTAGGCATTAATGCTCTTTGAGCCATTCAATGCTAATGGTCGATTAGATCTAATCCCTGTTGGCTTGCGTGATCCACGCTATAGCCGTCCTGACTAATGAGTCAGCGCTATGTGACCAGTGTCCAGTATCACTGCCGAACTTGACTAATAAGTCACAGCTTCACAGCTGATACTAACACCTTTGCCAATTCTGACTGACGAGTCAGTGCAACGTGACCAGTGCCCAGTACCACTGCCGAACCTGACTATTCAGTCACATCTTCACACTTGATACTATCACCTTTGCTAAACCTGACTAATAAGTCAGTGCTATGCACAAGTGAACAACATATATGCTAAGCATTCCATGTTCAATCCATGTCCATATTACACAATCAACATGCCCCACAAACATCCTTGCATGTCTCACTTGGGGTGCAGTTCTCTTACCTCGGGTTCCGAGCTAGAACGAATAAAAGAGTGACCCTGAGAACGATCGACCTTTTGGTCCTTTAGCGGTTACCTGGTCATAACCAAATTATGGGATTCCATCAATAAAATGAATAATAAAAGGTTCCCAAACCAAAACCTAACCTCCGGGACATCAAACACTACCCAACCGGGTAGTAGGTTCAACCCCGAGGCCTTAGGTTTAAATCCCCATGCTAAAAACACCTTTTTGGAAAAATTGACCTTAAGGGCCGCGACCCTCCCCTGCTGTGCCGCGGCACGCCCTTCAGACAGAAGGGGCCTCCCCTGCCAGACGCCAAGGGTCGCGACGCACCACAACTGCGCCGCGGCCCCCAGCCCAGAATGGCCAAAATGGCAGCACGCGAACTAAAACTTTCCCCTGTATTTTCCTCCCAAACCAGCCCTTCAAATCAGTTCAAAACCTCCTCCAAACACACAATTAAACCCCTAAACAACACTCATAACTCTCCCTCATCATAACCCAAGACAAACCCCAACTAAAACCTCCATCAATTCCAACAATCCTCCACAAAACACAAGCTGGAAACTATCTTTAAAACAGGGCAAAACCAGAAAAATAATGGTCAAAGCTTACCTCAAACTTGGTATTGAACCCTCTCCAATGGCTTAACTAACTCCACAACCTTAGCCCCTTGATTTCCTAGCTTAGTTCCACACTTTGAACTCAAAGCTCCAAAGAAGAAAGTGAGAGAGATGAACGTACGGGAAGGAAAGACTCTAACTCTGTTTTTGTTGTGTTTTACTCTACAGCCTTCCAAGCTCATATATATCCAAGCCAAAAGACCTTTATACCCCTAGGTCTTTAAAAGTTTCTAAAAAGTCTTCAAGGGTAATTTTGGCACTTTCCATTAATCCCGTTAATCATAATTAACGCTTCCCAATTCCCGCTAATCTCAATATTCTCAAACACCAATAATTCACCTCCCGTTATCCTTTAATGCCCGGTAACACTCTAATCATTAAAAACACCCCGAGACTCACCCCGAGCCCCGAGCTTAAGCCCGTTATGACCAAACCGACATTAAGCATTCCTTGATCGTCTCATGCCAAATGGCTCGAACAAATCCACATCATAATGTGGTCTCAAATTATATCACCAACATGCGAACAAATAACCAATTTACCCTCAACGGGCCAAATTACCATCACACCCCTGTAATAAGAAATATGGACTCGCATGCATGCATTTCACATCATATCATAATATAATCAACATATACATGCATTTAATCAATTAATAGCATAATTGAGCAAGTATGGCCCTCCCGGCCTACTGTTCACGCTGTTAAACACAACGGAGAATTCGGGGCATTACAATTAGTGGCTCTGGAATCAACTATCCAAGATGAAAAATCATCTTCCACTTAACAAGATTCTAAAACAAGTAAATCAAATTTACCCTTCTTTTTGTCTTTCAATTCAACTAGGTACTTAGAACAATTCCTTTTCCAATGACCATCAACCCCATAATGAAAGCATGATCCTTTTGGAGTTCTTTGCAGAATTATTCTCCTTGGAAGACTTGTTGCACTTCTCTGGTTGTTTGTCCTTTTTCTTGTCCTTTCCATGGCCACCCTTCCTTTTCTTTGAATTTCCATTTGAAGTGGAAGGTTTGGTTTCAGCAAAATTTGCCTCCTCAACCTTAGTGGAACTTTAGTTTAGAGACTCAAAAGTTTGCAACTCATTGATTAGTTGGGTCATATTGTACTCCAACTTGTTCATAACATAGTTGGTAGTGAATGCTGCAAAACCTGGTGTGAGAGATTCCAATATCACACTTACTTGAAATCTCTCATCAATGGTTGCACCATGGATTTCTGCATCGTGCAATATGTTGATCATGTCTAGGACATATTATCTGACAAACACATTTTTCTTCATTTTCATATTCACGAGGATTCTAGTAACATCATGTGTGCACTTATTAGACTGTTGGCCAAACATGCCTTGTAGAGATTCCCAAATCTCATAAGCTGTTTCAACAGTTTCAAACTTCTTTTTGAGCACATTGCTCATACTAGCAAGCATATAACATTTGACCTTATTGTTAGATAAGATCCGATTGTCATGCTTTTCTCTAGCAATTTTGGCAGCAGTGGGAGCAGGAACCTCAGGACATTCCTCATTCAGGACAAACAAGTGGTTTTCACATATTCAAAACAATGTTCATGTTCGATTTCCATTTCATGTAGTTATCACCAGTCAATTTCCCATCAGCAAGTAAAGCAGTTATAGGGTTTGGATTAGACATATTGCTAAAAAATAAATAAATAAAATATAATGTAATAATGCATATAATAAATATCAGTTTTTATTTGGAATAATATATATGATGCATGAATGTAACACATAAAAACACACAAAAACATAATTATTAATCCAAGATAGATTAATTTGAAAATTAATGGACCAGTCTTGGGGTAGGTCAGACTAATTACAAATTAACCTTGAGACAAGATCTCAACTCCATAAGTGAAAACTTAAAAACTCATTTTTCTCTTTTGACTTATGAACTACCATTAGTTTGGTCAAGATGTACTAGCCGTGCTCGAAAGCCTAGATACAGCTTCAGAGTGTAACCCATTATTTTTCGATTAATGACTTAACTCAAGAGTGTGCCTGATGGTCAGTCAAACTTGAAATACATCACTGATCTTATTCTCGTAAGAGAAGTCAACCTGGAGATAAAATAAACATATTCAGAAGCCTTTCCTTAGGAAGGCTACAAACGGAGGCGACATGAGGCCCTTCCTATGCCTCTCGGTGTTCAACCAATAATGGAGACCATGAGACTTATTATCATAATTCCCTCTCCCACTCACTATTTTAAAAGAATGTGTTTTTCTCAAAATCAATATTATTCAATTTCGTTGTAAAACTAATTAGAATAATTTTACCAAATGATATTCTAATAAATACTAATCCAATTATGCAAAATAAATAATCGTGCCCTAGATTAATTTTATTTTGCTTTTTAAGAAGCATACCATTTAATTTAATAAAACATTTTTATTAAATGAGAAAATAAAAAAATTTTAAATTCTATTTACCACCTTAACTAATTAAGACTAAATTAATTATATGAGTTATCAAATAAAAATATATAATAAATCCTAAGCATGTTTCTAAAATAAAATAAAAAAATTAGATGCATGCTTAATATGTATTGTGTGATTAATATGCATGTCATGTTATAATGCATGATAATGTATTAAACAATTTAATCATGTTCAAGCAAATAAATAAAAATAAATAAATGCGGTTTGGGTGCTTTGGGTATTTCTAAAAAATTACAACACTTGCAAAAAAATACACAAAAAGGTAATTAAACTAACTAAGGCCTAATGAAGAGAAACTCCTTGGATCTTGGACCTTCTGATTAGTGGTGAAAAATACACATTTATTGATTTTAATAGTCAAAATAAATTAAGTTTTAATTAATATTTTTATGGAATTAATATGATTTATTTTATAAATGAAAATATTTTATTATGATTTAATTTATTGCTATTTTGTAAGAATTAAAGTTATGTTTTGGCACTTTGAAATGAAGAGAAAATGAAATAATTAAATCTGAAAAAGAGAAGAAATATGGCATTTTTCTTGATACATAGGGCCCAATCCAAAGCCCCCAAGCCCAGGCCTAGCCTCCTCCTTCCTCTCTCCCAGCGCCAGGTGGCGTGCCACGCGTCCCAGCCAGCAACCAAGCCCAACCTGTGCCCCACCTGGTGACCCAACCCCTCGACCAGCGCCCCATCTGGTGACCTGTGAGCCTCCTTCTCCAGCAGCCCACGCCAACCTTCCCAGCAAGCCTAGCAACCCAAAATCCCAACGCAAGCCCAGCACCCCAGCGGCCCAAACCGAAGCTCCCACCTCTAGCCTTTCTCTTCCCCAGCCAGCGCCCACGTGGCGCGCTCCCATTGGATGGGAATGGGTCAAACCCACCTCTGCCATCAGCCACCTTCAGCCCATGTTTTGTGGGTATTGGGCCTTGCACATTCCCATTTTAAGCTTTAAAGCTCACATTTTTTTGGTGTTTTAGAAAAATGGCATATTGACCATGCACCAAAATAACTAGGTTAATATTTATAATAAGATTTGATTTTTCAAAATCATATTTTATTATTGATATTTCAGATTTATTTTGTAAACCCCATTTTGTTGTTTGATTTCGTTTTAGTCATTTTCTCCCTCTATAAATAGGGACTCTCCTTTCACATTTACCATGTAATTTTTAGGTAGCAAAACTCTACCAAAATTTAGTCTCATTCCTCATATTTTCTCTCTAGAATTTCATGAGAATATCTAGCATAATAAGCTAACCTTCTTAGGAAGGTTAGGATGATCTTATATGCACTATGACTTTGTTTGGTATTTTTGATTCACCATTTGCTTAAAGTTTATATATTTGAGTGATTTATTTTATTTCATCTCTATTTCTTCATCTTCTTATCTATATTTATGTTTACTAATAGTATATAGATTTTGTCAAGCACTTTCTATGTATTATCAAATTAGTGAAAATAATATAGATAATATCTTTATCATTTTCTCCATCTCATTCATATATATTTATTTTTGCTAAATCTATATAGAATTAGTCATGCTCTTTCTATGTATTTTATAAATAGTTAAAGTAATATTTGTGTTAGGTTTTATGTCCAATCTTTTATTGCATTATTGACAATGGTATAATGTCATTATTAGATTTCTCGTAAGATTTATCTCATCCTTAATAGTAATCACTTCAATACATTTTTGTAAAATATATTTGTGCTTCAATGTTAAATCTTCCAAATGAATAGTTGGGATGTGAACTATCCATTTGTGTAATTTTTGTGAATCAAAGATCCAAATAAATAAGTATGCATATTGGTGGCTCTTGATCCTTGCTACTTGTTACCTATTGTTACATCACACTTTAGTCTATCTTTATTTCTAATCTTTAAATCTCAAAAACTAACAAAAATATCAGTTGTTCTATTTCCCACATATTATTTATCTCTAAACTTTATTTATTGATTAACTTTATTTCTTTGCCTCATTGTGGAATCGACCGCCCGATCTATACTACAACCACCGCTTAGTGGATGCACGTTTTGGGTGTTAAACAAATTTTGGCGCCGTTGTCGGGGAGGTAATAGTGAAAAAAAAATTCAATTAATTTTGTAAAAGATGTGAGTAATTCTATCATTTTCTTTTTGTGTATATGTCTCTAGGATTTTTTTAGATTTATATTATTTACTCTAAAAAAAGTTAAAAAAAATCAATATCATTATATTTTATTGTTCCTTTTTAGTTAGTTTTTCATTTTTATACATTGTTGTGCTATAAGAAAAAAAAACATAAAAAATATTGTTATCATTTTTTTTCTAGGATTTGTTAGTTTTATTCTTAGTTTATTTTGTTGTTATTTTTCTTTTGTTAGTTTTCTTTTTCTATCTTTTTATTTATTGTTGTTGTAAAAAAAAAAGCTTGTTGTGTTTGTATTTAGTTTTTTTTTTTCTCTTGTTAATTTATTTTTGGTAACTTATTTCATTTTTATTTTTATTTTTGGTGCTATCTTTCCTTTTATTTTTGGTTGCTTATGTTTTGTTAGTTTAGTTTTAATTTATTCCTTTTGTTTTTTTTAATTATTTGTGTTTAGGATTTGTTCATTTTTTTTTCTATCATACTCTTGTGCTATTTTTTTTTATGTGTTTGTAGGATTACTTTAGTTTTTTTTTTTGGTTACTTAGATAGTTTTTAATCATCTTTAAAAAAAATGTTACTTTCTTAGAATTTTTTTTAGCCCTTTTATGTATTACTGTTTTTCTTTTCCTATTATTTTTTAGGTTTAGTGAGCATCTTAGTTCTTTTGTTTAAATTATTTTTGTTTTTCTATTGTTAGATTTATATCTTTATTTTTTATTATTTTTGTTATTAGTTTTTTGTTTTTTTAGGTTTTTGTGGATGCTCAAAATTCAACACCAGTAAAAAACCCACACCTGATGCCTAAGGTCTCTGGAAGGTCCAAAGCAACCATGTTTGAAGTCCATTTGAACCCTCAAATTACTGCTCAAAATGACCCTGCTCAAATTGACCAAAATGACCCGCGCGCGCCGAGAGCCTCGCGCCCGTGGTAAAGAATAGTAATCACTTGTGAAATTCTATTTTTTATGATTACCAACTTAATTATTCAAATTAAATAATTAATTGTTGAACTGTTACAGAAATGTTTAAACAGATACAAAGACTGTTTGAACAGAAACCAGATATGTTAAACAGTTTGTGACCAAAAGATAAAAACGAACATAAAGTAAAGAACACACGAATTTTTACGTGGTATCAGCAATCTTTGCAGATTGCTACTAGTCCACGAGGCCACGCCCAGAGAATGAAATTTATTAGAAGAATATCTAAACGATTACAAAACCAAATTGACTTATACAAATAAAGACTCCCTCTTGAATTTGTCGCAACTGTTGTAATCTAAACTCCTAATCAAATTTCTGAAGTGCTAAGATCTTGAACTCCCTTCAAATCATAACACTTGCACTTTTCCTCCCGAAAAGTGACTCACAAACAAGACTTCTCTTGAAGCTTGATGACCAATGTCCAAGTGTGTTCAACCTGCACAATTAACATAAAGAAAACAATACAGAAGTACACTGTAATAAACCACTAAGAACTTGCTGGACTCAAGTTCTTCACATAATAAAAAATCTCTCTAAAACTTGAAAAATATTTGGAAAATAATACACCAAGAGAGATGATCAAAAACCAACGACCTAAGGATAATTATATACTTTTTAGAATTCCGTTAGGTCGTGGAAAACAAATCAGAAATCAATTAGCCAATAAATGGAAAATCTTCCAAAATAGGAAAGTCAGAATCTGTTCAAACAGACTGGCAATCTGTTCAAACAGATTCATTGAACCTGGACATTTTTTTAACCCAGTTTCCTTAAATAAATAAGGAAACAATATATACATAATCACTGCAAGCTGTACACGATTTCTGGACAAATAAATCAGATCAAAGGATAAAAATAAATACCAATAATTTCCATTTCAAGAAAGGATATTCTTTTATAGGAAATTATATATTTATTTTATTATCATAAATATAATAATCTGATTATAAAAAGACACATTTCAACAAAACAGGAAATTGCCCATTTTTCGAAAATTACCCCTCAAATATTACAAAATAGGAAACTACCTATTTCGAAAATACCCATTTAATTAATTTTGTCAATATTGTCAAATATGCCAATAAAGGATTTTACAATCTCCCCCTTTGGCAATTTGATAGACAAAATTAATTTAAAAAACTTGAAACACAAATGTTAGTGATAAGTAAAGAGAAAGAACTCCCCCTGCAAACATGCATTAACTTATAACAAACATATAAAGAAACGAGACTTAACTCCCCTCAAAATAAGAAGGTCCAGAGTTTAAACAAAACAGAAACAAGCAGGTTTTTTTGGAAGTATCTACTCTCCCCCTTTGTGTCTTTCAAAGAAGCCAAAGAAACATAAGACATAAAACAAAATAGAGTACCAATGTTCAATAGACAAAAACTAAAATAAAATTAAACGAATGGATCTTTGGACAGAGATTGAACAGCCTCCAACACAGAACGTTGCAGTCCTTCAATTGACATCACTCGAGCAGCCAAAGAATCAACAGAGGCTCAAACAACAGCTATTTCTGTTGCAACAAGTCCTGAATCTGTGGCAACAGGGGAGGAGGCGAAGGAGATGGCACCTTTCGAGATTGAGAAGCAAGGATCTTCTTGGAGGAAGCACCACACGTTCTCACCAATTTTTCTTCTCTGAAAAAGAGAAAGCACTTACAAAAAAAAGGAGAGAAGAAAAAAAAATTAGAAGAATAAGAGGTGATTTAGAGAGATCGTGGGTGAGAAGAAAAAGGGTAATGGCAAGCTTTTTAAGGACAACACCTACCCAATTTGGACACCCACGGCAAAAAGAGGTTTCCCCTTTTTTTATTATTAAAAAATTGTTTTAATTAAACAAGAAAAGGAAACAATCTTGAAGACACATGATCTACATAAGACCTTACCCTTTTTTTTTGTTTATATAAAATGACAATCCAAAAAAGGTAACCAGAAAAAAATAACCCCACACGATCTTCCTATTGTCCTTTTTCCTTTTTTTTAAAAAAAAAACAATTCTAAACAAGGTACAAAACAATAAAGATACAAATCATGGTATTCCAAATTAAGAAATATAACAAAATAAATTCCTTGGAGACAAAGAATATATTAAATCACACAAAAGAAATGCATAATTTCACATAATTACCACAATGATTCGGTCCACCATGAATTTCCTTGTCAAAAATTTTATTATTATTTTTTTTATTTTCATTTTATATATATGCATAAAAATAAAACTCAACCAAAAAATTCTGCTTTGATCAATGAGAGTCATCCTGATAAGAATAAAATCAAGCAAATGAAAATAAGTGTTAGTGTATACCATGGATAAGAACACTTGTGAAAATAAAAAATTAGAAAGAATATTCGAGAGAAATAAGCCAAAATTCAGTCACAAGCACATATTCTTAAGTGAATCAATCAACATGTATGAGTCTTACAAACATTTTTTTTTATTTTTTATAAACTGTGTACAATTTTTCTTGCATTGTTTCAAGCATAAGTGTGTGACAGTATATGCAAGGGAACATTGCCTAATGACAAATAAGTCTTTTTCGAAATTAAAATAATTGTAACCCATGAAGACGCTGTCACACTACACCAGTGGTAGCCCTTTTCTATGGTAGCGTATCCTCTTCATAACTCTGAATTACAAAGTTCCAACTTACTCAAAAGACGGCTTTCACACACTGATGTAGGTAGTACTATTCTTTCACAGGAGCTTGAAACAATGCTACACAAAAGGAGGCTCAAACATTAAACATTGATTAATTTACTCGAATATGCCTAGGAGGAATTGATTAAATTTCTCTCAATAATATACAACCAAATGCTCATAAACACAAGTCAAATTATCCAGCTTGACACACAATAAAATTTTCAAATTGATTGACAATTTTCTTAACTTTAAATAACACACATTTGATCAAGCGGACAACACCATAACAAGAAAATTTAAAGAGAACAAACCCCCAAAGATTTTCGGAGGAAATCAAAGCGAACCGAATCAAGAGCTTTAGTGAAAATATCTGCAATTTGTTTATGTGTTTCAATATATTCCAAGATAAGAACTTTATTTTCAACTAATTCTCTTATGAAATGATGACGAATATCAATATGTTTAGTACGAGAATGTTGCACAGGATTTTTTGAAATATTAATTGCACTTGTATTATCACAAAAAATAGTTAAAGTGTCAAGATCAAACCCATAATCCATCATCATTTGCTTCATCCACAAAAGTTGTGCACAACAACTTCCCGCTGCAATGTATTCGGCCTCAGCTGTAGAGAGAGAAATAGAATTCTGTTTCTTGCTGTGCCAAGAGACTAGATTATTTCCCAAGAAGAAACATCCTCCACTAGTGCTTTTTCTGTCATCAGTGTTACCTGCCCAATCAGCATTACTAAAGCACACTAGATTAGGGTTAGTTTCTTTTGAATACCAAATACCATAATCAGCAGTCCCATGAACATATCGAATGATTCTTTTGACAGCTGTAACATGAGACTCCATAGGATTTCCTTGGTACCTGGCACACACACCAACACTATAACTTAAATCAGGTCGACTAGCAATGAGATAAAGAAGACTACCAATCATGCTCCTATACAGTGTAGGATCAACTTTGACACCATTTTCATCTTTGGATAGCTTCATAGTCGTTCCCATTGGTGTTTTAGCAATCTTTGAACTTTCAAGTCCAAACTTTTTGACCAGGTTCTTAGCATATTTGCTTTGAGAGACAAATGTGCCTTCATCTAACTGCTTGACTTGCAAACCTAAGAAATAAGTCAATTCTCCCACCATGCTCATTTCAAATTCCTCTTTCATTTGTTTCACAAATACCTGCACCTCATTGTCAGAAGTAGATCCAAACACAATATCATCAACATAAATCTGAGTAATGATTATGTTAGATTTAATATTTTTGATAAACAAAGTTTTATCTACTCCACCCCTCTTGTATCCATGAGAAACAAGAAATTGAGTGAGTCTCTCATACCAAGCCCGAGGGGCTTGCTTCAAACCATAAACAGCTTTCTCCAATTTGTAAACATGATCAGGTGCATGAGGATCTTCAAACCCTTTGGGTTGTTCAACATATACCTCTTCATTCAAGATCCCATTGAGAAATGCAGATTTGACATCCATTTGGAACAACCTGAAACCAATCAAACAAGCAATAGACAATAATAATCTAATTGATTCAAGTCTTGCAACAGGTGCAAATGTTTCATCAAAGTCTATTCCTTCCACTTGTGTGTACCCTTGTACCAAATTCATCAGATTTATTCTTGAAAATCCATTTTGTACCAATAATATTGGTATTTAACGGTCTTGGCACAAGAATCCACACTTTGTTTCTAAAAAATTGTTCCAATTCCTCCTGCATAGCTTTAATACAATTTTCATCAGTTAAAGCTTCTTTCACATTTTTAGGCTCAATTAGAGATAAGAAACAAACAAATTGAACAACATTTCTAAACCTTCTTCGTGTTACCATACTGTCTTTTGGATTTCCAAGTATTAAATCTGCTGGATGATTTAACTTAACTCTGGTTGATGGCTCCTTTTGGACTTCATCCAAAATAATATCTGGAAATTTCTTTTCTGTCTGTCCAACATCTATTTCATCGGATTCGCGATCTGTTGGAACAGATGGACCAGACGTTGCAACAGTAGTATCACTGACAGAAACTTCTTCGTTTCTTTCAGTAGGTTCATCAGTAAACCTATCAATTTCTTCCTCAGTAGAAAACTCAGAAAAATCCCTGGCATCATCAATAACAACGTTAGCCGACTCCATTACAGTTTGGGTTCTCATGTTATACACACGATAAGCCCTACTGTTAGTGGAGTATCCAATAAAAACACCTTCATCACTCTTAGCATCAAACTTACCAAGATTTTCTCTATCTCTCAAAATGTAACAAACACATCCAAAAACATGAAAATAAACCACACTTGGTTTCTTACCTTTCCAAATGTCATAAGATGTTTTAGATGTACCTGGACGGAGAAAAACACGGTTTATGATATAGCAAGCAGTGTTAATTGCTTCTGCCCATAACCGTTTGGTCAATTTTGTGCTATTTAGCATCACTCTAGCCATTTCTTGAAGAGTGCAGTTTTTCCTTTCTACAACTCCATTCTGTTGAGGAGTTTTGGGAGCTAAAAACTCATGAGAAATACCTGCAGACTTACAAAAATCATCATAGACATAATTCTCAAACTCATTACCATGATCACTTCTTATACGAACAATTTTTCCAATGTTGCAATCTTTTTCAACTTTTAATTTCAAGCAAAGAGTTTTAAATGCATCAAAAGTATCAGATTTTTCTTTCAAGAAATCCACCCAAGTATATCTAGAAAAATCATCCACACAAACAAAAATATACCTTTTCCCATTTAAACTCTAAATTTGAATTGGACCCATAAGATCCATGTGAAGCAATTCTAAAACTTTCGAAGTGTTTACGTCTGAAACAATTTTATGTGTAATTTTTAATTGCTTGCCAAGTTGACAACTCTTGCACTTACCATTAGATTCTTTACCTAGCTTAGGTAAACCACGAATAGTCCCTGCATGTGACAATTTTTTCAAGGCTTTGAAATTTATGTGACCAAGTTTAGCATGCCACACATCAGTGTTATTTCTCACAACAGATTGACACATAATAGAAGGCAAAAGAGTATAGCAATTGTCATTAGATCTAAAACCTTCAAGAACATTCTCACCATTCTTGTTTAAAACAAAACAATTCTCTTTATCAAAGTTAACAGTATAACCTTGATCACAAATTTGACTTATGCTAAGCAAGTTAGCTTTAAGTCCTTCCACAAGTAACACTCTTTTGATTTTAGGTAACCCTTCAAAGTTAAGAGTACCCATTCCAAGAACATTACCTTCAATTCCATTCCCAAAAGTAACAGATCCACAATGCATAGGTTTTATGTTTGTAAGAATAGACCTGTCACCTGTCATATGTCTTGAACAACCACTGTCAAAATACCAAAAATATGAAGAAGCAGATCTATCATATTTACTAGTAAAACCAGGAAAACAATTATTCTTTTTTATCCATATTTTCCTTGATTGAATATTTTTATTCTTTACTCTGTTGAAATTATCAAAATAATTGAATTTCTCAAAATATTCATTTTTGGAAAAATTCATAAGAGTAAAACACTTAGGTCGAATATGACCCTTCCTACCACAAAAATGACAGATTGGAATGAATTTTTCAAACTTAGCATTGGATTTACCTGCTGACTGTGTCCTTTCTGTTGGAACAATAGATTTCAGTGAGGATGACATAGGAACATCAGACGATAGCATCCCAGCCGAGATAAAGACAGTTTTCTTTATTTTTGAGAACTTGAAGCACTAAGTCCCACATGACTTCTTTGACCTGCATTCTGTATATTCTCAAAAACAGTTGAACCGGGGTTAAGCATTCTAACATTTTTCTCAAGAGTATCCAAATCTTTAGACAACTTATTAATTTCAACATTTTTTGAAATTATTTCTTTTTCAAAATTTTCATTTAAGTCAGTAAGTTGTTTAATTTCAAAGGATAATTCTTTATTTTTGCTTACCAATGAACGATTTTCAGAACACACTTTCACCCATGAACCATACATCTTTTTGTTAGATTCACTCAAAGACTCATCATTCAATTCAGATTCATCACTATCAGAATTTTCTTCATCTTTTGAAACATTATTCAAGCAAAAAATTTTTTCATTTTCAGATTTAGAAACAGGTAAAATAGAAGTGAAAGAGACATTACCTTCCTCATCTTCACTACTTTCTGAGTCATTATCACTCCAAGTAGTAATCATACCTTTTTTGTTCTTTTTCAAGGTGTTTGCACATTAAGATTGGATGTGGCCAAATCCATCACATTCCCTGCACTGAATACCCTTTTTATTAGTTTGAAAATGATTAAGAGAATAATGATTACCTTTTGACGGCTTGCCATTGAACTTCTTATTTCCTATCTTTTTCATATATTTTTGAAAATTCTTTGCAAGCATTGCCATTTCATTATCACCATCTTCATCATCTGATGCTTCTTTTTCAGTACTTTTGAAAGCTATGGTCTTCTCTTTCTCTTTGGAAGTACTTGGCTTGTCTTTTCGGCGAATCTTTTGATTTAACTCAAAGGTACGAAGTGACCCCATCAATTCTTCTACTTTCATAGTACTGAAGTTTTTTGCCTCTTCCATAGCAGTGAGCTTAACATTGAACCTGTCAGGAAGAACTCGAACGATTTTTCTAACAAGAACAGAATCATCAAGTTTCTCACCAAGTGAAAAATACTCATTAGAAATATCAGATAATCTCTCATAAAATTCAGAAAGTGTTTCAGAATCAGACATCCTAAGGTCATCAAACCTAGTTTGTAACATAATAAATCTAGATCTTTTGAAATCTACAGTTCCTTCAAACTAAGTTTGAAGAATTGTCCAAGCATCTTTAGCCGAGACACATGTGGAAACAAGTTTAATAAAACTTTCTCCAACACCATTGAAAATGGCGTGAAGAGCTTTATTATTATAACTGGATAATTTTTCTTCTTCTGTATCCCAAACAAGTTCAGATTTTACCTTTGTGCCTCTATCTTCACCTTTTTCGGTAGGAGGTGACCATCCAGACAAAATTGCTCTCCATGCTTTCTCATCTTGAGCTTTTATGAAAGCTCTCATCCTAACTTTCCAATATGGATAGTTTGAGTCATTAAGCAATGGAGGTCGAGACACTGAACTGCCTTCTACAAAGAAAGACATTTCACACAAAGCAAATCAAACGGAAAATAACCACAAGATCTCACTAAGAGTTTAGTGAACCGCTCTGATACCAATTGAAATTCCGTTTTTTATGATTACCAACTTAATTATTCAAATTAAATAATTAATTGTTGAACTGTTACAAAAATGTTTAAACAGATACAAAGACTGTTTGAACAGAAACCAGATATGTTAAACAGTTTGTGACCAAAAGATAAAAACGAACATAAAGTAAAGAACACACGAATTTTTACGTGGTATCAGCAATCTTTGCAGATTGCTACTAGTCCACGAGGCCACGCCCAGAGAATGAAATTTATTAGAAGAATATCTAAACGATTACAAAACTAAATTGACTTATACAAATAAAGACTCCCTCTTGAATTTGTCACAACTGTTGTAATCTAAACTCCTAATCAAATTTATGAAGTGCTAAGATCTTGAACTCCCTTCAAATCATAACACTTGCACTTTTCCTCCCGAAAAGTGACTCACGAACAAGACTTCTCCCGAAGCTTGATGACCAATGTCCAAGTGTGTTCAACCTGCACAATTAACACAAAGAAAACAATACAGAAGTACACTGTAATAAACCACTAAGAACTTGCTGGACTCAAGTTCTTCACATAATAAAAAGTCTTTCTAAAACTTGAAAAATATTTGGAAAATAATACACCAAGAGAGATGATCAAAAACCAACGACCTAAGGATAATTATATACTTTTTAGAATCCCTTTAGGTCGTGGAAAACAAATCAGAAACCAATCAGCCAATAAATGGAAAATCTTCCAAAACAGGAAAGTCAGAATCTGTTCAAACAGACTGGCAATCCGTTCAAACAGATTCATTGAACCTGGAAAGTTTTTTAACACAGTTTCCTTAAATAAATAAGGAAACAATATATACATAATCACTGCAAGCTGTACACGATTTCTGGACAAATAAATCAGATCAAAGGATAAAAATAAATACCAATAATTTCCATTTCAAGAAAGGATATTCTTTTATAGGAAATTATATATTTATTTTATTATCATAAATATAATAATCTGATTATAAAAAGACACATTTCAACCAAACAAGAAACTACCTATTTTTCGAAAATTACCCCTCAAATATTACAAAACAGGAAACTACCTATTTCGAAAATACCCATTTAATTAATTTTGTCAATATTGTCAAATATGCCAATAAAGGATTTTACAACTTGAATACATTTTTGTAAAATATATTTGTGCTTCAATGTTAAATCCAAATGAATAGTTGAGATGTGAACTATCCATTTGTGTAATTTTTGTGAATCAAAGATCCAAATAAATAAGTATGCATATTGATGACTCTTGATCCTTCCTACTTGTTACCTATTGTTACATCACACTTTAGTCTATCTTTATTTCTAATCTTTAAATCTCAAAAACCAACAAAAATATCACTTGTTCTATTTTCCTCATATTATTTATCTCTAAACTTTATTTATTGATTAACTTTATTTATTTGCCTCCTGGTGGAATCGACCGCCTGATCTATACTACAACCACCGCTTAGTGGATGCATGTTTTGGGCGTTAAACACCTTCTCTTTTAGTCTTTGGGCTATTACCATTTTAATTATCCATTTTTATTTTGAATTAAAATAACTTTTTAATTATCTTCAATAATTTTAAGAATAATTAAACTTGCGTTTTTAATACCCAATTAGTTAGTCCCAATTTGAATTTAAGCTTTTGAACAATTAATTCAAAATAAAAAAAATTTAATTAGAGATTTCGGTGCCCAGTCGACCCTAGGCTGCGGCGCACGCAAACGATGGCTATATGGACTGGGGTGCAGGGGCAGGCGCGGAGTTAGGCACAGTGGCGCGCAACGTGGGCGTGGTCAGGGGTAGCGGCTCGGGCCTCGGGGTTCATGCTCAGGGATTGGGCCATAATTTATCTTTAAATTTAAAATAAAATAAATTACAAAATTTATGTCCCCCAAAAATGGCTTATAATTTTTGTATATCTAGAAAATTTAAGAATTTTTCCTAACCCAAAAACACCATGAAAACTAACCCTTAAGAACATCAACAATTAATACATAAACATCAATTCATTCATATATTACACATAATATACAAAATGCATTTGATACCCACATAGTAATTAACATACGCAGGGATGAAAGATGGCTCTCGTACCAATTGTTAGGAACTATTCCTAGTGCGCAATAAAAATTGCAATAATGGTAGCATTGTATATTAAAAAAAAAAAATTCCATATAAACAACTTTATATGAGGATCCTTTAATATGTAATATGTAATCAATAAAATATGTATACATGAAATTGATACAAAATGATTTACCTCTTGTAGCCTATTAAGAATCCTTGAATCTTTTCATATATAATTTCTTCTTCCTATCCTCGCTAGAGTACTCACCCCGAGATCCTCCAAGACATTCTCTACACCTCAAGATGTGGGTGGACACATAGAGAACAAGAATCAAATTTGTGAATCAAAAGTATTTTCACACATGAGACCCTCGATTATAGGCTAGAGAGAAATGTTTTTCTTTTGTGAGAAAAAGATGATCACTTTTACTGATGCTTCTTAAAAAAAATCTTATTCTCCTATTTTCTATTTTCTATCATATAGAATATATATGTATTATTATCATTATGATTATAATAATAATCAAATAAAATTGATCATTGTCGATGTGATTTCCTACAATAGATTAAATGGGCACCAACAACCTGTCAAGAATAAAGAAAGAGACAAGAGTTCAATTGGGAGCACCGGTGGGGGGTCAGCCAAAGGGACTCTGACGCTCAAGTTAGTCGGGTTGTAACGAAAACTAATTGAAAGTAATAAAACTATGATGTAAGTAATGAAATAGTGATGGGTGGATGTGTAATGCTCTGGATAACCAAGACCGTTACACTCTGTGTTTAAAATAGTGTGAGACCTGCTAATCAGGTCATTTGAACATAAATGTGTTATCTAAAGATAACTGACATGTTAGGGTTAAAAGATTTTGACCGGAAGCGGTTAATTTTTATTAAAACAAGTGTTTGATACATGGGATCCCAAAAATATTATTTACATGGCAGAAAACAACCCTCAAAGTCTGATACACCAAAAGCCAGTCTAACGGCAAAACACAGTTTAGCGCTCTAATTCCTGTAAATTCCCTCGGTCGTGGCGGTCGAGCAGCTGATGATGTACACTTTGCCCCCAAAGCTCTCCAACTCATGGTTGGTCCAGTTTCCCTTTGCCTTTACCTGCACCACGTAGCACCCGTGAGCCAAGGCCTAGCAAGAAAACCATAAACGACAAGCATAAATAGAAACAAGAACATGTAATCATCTTTAATCCAATCAGTTCTAATAATCAATAGAATACATATATAAATCTAGACAATGATAAACATATACTTTCAACATATATCTCGATGAGTAATACAAAAAATTAGGTGTCGGTGCCCTTAGGCCGAGCCCTCTAGTTATATAGCTGATCCCAGCTCGGTTAGGCCAAGCTGCATTCAGTACGCTTATCATCAATCCCAACACCCTTAGGTTGTACTTTCTTATTGCATATAAAAACCATACAATTACGTATTACATATGTTCAATTACAGGGAATCTCAGTCCCAAACACAACCACATAGGTGCAGTTTTCTTACCTCGAATCTTGAGCGATGAATAAAGAACGGTTCCAAGCACAATCCTTAGTCCTGAGCCTTCACGGTAATCCTAGTCACAAGCAATAGTGGATAACTATCAAATTCCAATTTAATAAATAACTCCAGAATATTAATCTAGCCTCCAAGACCTTAGATTCTACCAAACAGGGTAGCAGGATCCTTCTTAAGCCTTAACATTTGGTTCCCGAGCTTAAAACCCTCAAACATCCCTAATTTGCATTGGAGCTGCGGCCCAGCTCCTTAAGGGCCGCGACGCACTGAAGTTAGAGGAAAAATGCCTCTTTGCTAAAGGAAACGGGCCGCGACACGCTAAACCTTGCGCCACGGTGCCCCTAGACAGAACAGAGGCCTCCCAGCCTCCACGTGCACACGGGTTGCAGCGCCTGAAGAACGGGGTCGCCACCTGAGCCCCCAACCCCAGAAAACCAACTTTTTCCAGCATTTTTCCTCGAGCCCAAACCCCAAAATTCAACCCCAATCGCCAGCCGAAATCAGAACTAAGCTCATAATCCTTAACCTTATAACCTAAACGTCATATCTATCCTATAAACAATTCTCTTACACCCATCAAACACCAAAAACCTGTCAACCCCCATGTAACGCCCTGGATAGCCAAGACCGCTACACTGTGTATTTATAAAGGTGCAAGACTTGCTAATCAAGTCATTTAACTCAAAATGTGTGACTAAAACTATAGTTGAAATAGGGTTAAAAGATTTTGGCCTCAAAAGCTTCATTTCTTATAAACAAGCATTTTCTTTACATGGGATCCCAAAAGTAGTAAAGTTAGAAGACAGTCTATAAAATTTTGAGATTAAAATACAGTTATTAGCCACTCTAAGGAAAAATAGAACAATTAAGCTTTTCTCGTCCTGTATCACTCATCGGCCGTGGCAGCCGATCAGCTGACTATGTACATTCGGCCCTGCAGCTCTCCATCTCAGGATTGGTCCAACTTGCCTTCACCTTTACCTGCACCACGCAGCACCCGTGAGCCAAGGCCCAGCAAGAAAACACAAAAGCAGAGCATAATCATTTAACAAACAACCAGATAACTCATACAGTATAAACATATACTCAACAGTTCAGACAATCATGTTGTTCAAATATTCAGCATACCAAGTACATCATCTCATATCATTAATCAATTCATATATGATAACTAGGGTTAACACCCTTAGGCGGCACCGTCAATTTATCCCACTGACTCCGACCCACTTAAACCGAGCTCAGTGAATATTAAGATGTCCTCAGCTACCAGTGGCCGAGCCGCGCCCTATGCGCAAGTATTATTTATGGCACCCTTAGGTCGTTCGTCTCATGTCCCATGGCATAATACCATCTATGACATCATACAAATATCGGGAGCTCTTAGTCCCATCACAAACACATAACCGGGTGCAGTTTTCTTACCTTTAGATTTCGCTAGCTTTGTTCAATTTGATCCTAAAGCACAATCCCGTTTGAGCCCTAGCGTACACCTAGTCACAGCCATAGATTAGAATCATCACCAAACCTCAAGTCCAAAACCTAGCCTCGGGACCAATCCCGAGCCTTTGGGAAGCCCCAATTCCACCAAACGGGGTGGTGGAATCAAACCCCGAATCCCCGGGCAAAAACCCTTAGAAATAACCCAAAAACCCCTTTCTGGAAGCACGGTAGTGCTAAAGCGCCCTAAGGAGAGCGCTATAGCGCTACAAACAGTGCCAAAAGGCTCAGGAATTTTAGGACCTAGCGCTGTAGCACTAGTCACTTCACACCCTGCACAACTTTTTCTCCTTCGAATTTTCCCGAGCCAAACCTTCTCAAAACTCAACCAAACCTCAACAAAACTTCAAAACAAGCCTCCCCACATCCTCAACTCATCCCATAACTCCCAACCACACCAAATTCAATCACATGCACCCCAAATCATGGAAATCACCATAGCTGAACCTAAAGCTCAGAAACTCACTAAAAACAACAACTGAAACCACATAATTCAAGTGACCAAGATCAGAGCTTCTTACCTTAAACAGAGAAGTTCAACCTTAGGCTGTCCTCCACTCTTCCTTAGCTTTCACTCCTCAAAGATTCAGCCTCAATTTCCCTAGAATCCCCACAGAATTCTGCTTAGAAAACCAATTCAACACCAATACCAAGAGTTGAATGTTAACCTCAATTGATGAGCAACCTCAGCTAGTTTCCCCAACCTGATCAAGATCCCAAGCACACAGTCTTAGCCTAAAGCTCCTTTGGATTTCAGCCCCAAATTTCCAAAAGAAATTGATGGAGAAGACCCAAACCGTTCTTGAAAATTTTCCTTGCTTTTCCCTTCTTCCCTTTTCCTTCTTTTCCTTCTTTTCTTTCTTCAGACTTCCTTAAAAATCTAGAAATTCCACTAAGGCATAAAGCAGGCTTAACTCTTATCCCTTATAAGCCAAATGACCAATTTTCCCTCCCATAATTCCTAGGCCTTTAAATCCACCTAGGGGCACTTTGGTCATTACACCCAATTCCCGCTAATTCCTCGAGTGTCTCTAATATTTATCGCTTACTTCCCGACACCTAACTAATCACCAATTATATTCCTCAATATCAAAATAAGCTCTAATATATTTCCTAAATTCTCAGAAATACCCCCAGGCTCGACTCGAGCCGGGTATAAATCCCCGCCGTGACTTTTTCGCTGAACTGCTCACTAGGATCGCCTTGAGTCACATATTAAAAATATATCCACATAATAATGTGGTCTCATCAATTTATCACAAATATATACTGTTATGCCCTCAACAGGCCAAAATTATGATTATGCCCTTCCAACCTAGTCACTATCTCAACTATCCCCTCCTAATGAGAATTTTGTCCTCAAAGTTTACCTGAATAATTTGGGATACTAATCCCGCATCACTATCTCAAGCTCCGAGGTCGCTTCCTCGACCCTAGTATTCCTCGATAACACCTTAACAAGAGGAATCGTCTTATTCCATAATACTTTATCTTTCCAATCCAAAATTCGAATCGGTTGCTCCTCATAAGCTAAATCTGTTTGCAACTCCTAGTCTTCATACCTTAACACATGAGTCACATCGGAGACGTACTTTCGGAGCATAGAAACATGGAGTACGTCATGGAATCCTGACAATGATGGTGGCAAGGCTAACCTGTAAGCTACCTGACTGATCCTTTCCAGGATCTCAAAAGGTCCAATGAACCTAGGGCTTAGCTTTCCCTTCTTTCAAAATCTCCTCACCCCTCACAATGGTGAAACTCGGAGATACACGTCGTCCCCAACCTGGAATTCCATGTCCCTACTCTTGGGATCAGCGTAGCTTTTCTGTTGCTTTGTGAGGCGAGCCTCCTAGCTCGGATCTTCTCTATAGATTCACTTTTCCTCTGAACCATATCTAGCCCCAAATACTTCCTCTCACCCATCTCATCCCAATGAATGGGTGATCTACACTTTCTTCCATATAACATCTCGTAGGGAGCCACTCCAATCGTTGATTGGTAACTATTGTTATACGAAAACTCAATCAACAGGAAATACTTACTCCATGATCCCTCAAAGTCGATCACACACGCTCTAAGCATATCCTCCAACACCTGAATCGTCCTTTCAGACTGTCCATCAGTCTGAGGATGAAAGGCTGTGCTGAACTTCAACTGAGTCCCCATAGCCTTCTGCAAACCACCCCAAAACTTGGAAGTAAAGATGGGATCTCGGTTTGACACTATAGACTTAGGAACCCCATGGAGACGTACGATCTCCCTCACATACAACTCAGCATACTAATCCACAGTATATGTCAACTTCACTGGAAGAAAATGGCTGACTTGGTGTATCTGTCCACTATCACCCACACCGAGTCATGAAGCCCAATTGTTTTGGGTAAACCTCCCACGAAATCCATGGTAATGTCCTCCTATTTCCACTTGGGAATACCTAAAGGATGAAGCAACCCTGCTAGTCGCTGATGTTCAGCTTTCACCTGCTGACAGGTTAAACATCTGGCTACGTACTCTACCACATCCTTCTTTATCCCGGGCCACCAATATAACGTCCGTAGATCCTGGTACATCTTTGTTGTACCCGGATGAAGTGAGTACGGCGTCGTATGAGACTCATCCAGTATCTCTCGTCTGATCCCGTCATCATTCGGAACACAGATCCACTCCTGATACCGAAGTAAACCAACCTCAGAAATAGAATAATCCTTAGCTACCCCCGTTAAGACATTCTCTCTAACCTCCCGTAACTAAGCGTCTACCAATTTCCCTTCTCTAATCCGCTCTAGTAGGATCGACTGTAGAGTAAAATTGGCCAACCTGCCCACCACCAATTCTATCCCCGCTCTAACCATCTCATCAGCTAACTCCCTCGAGATCTGGGTAGAACTATATAACTGACCTGGGCCTCTCCGGCTCAATGCATCCGCCACTACGTTGGCTTTCCCCGGATGGTAAAGAATATCACAATCATAATCTTTCACCAACTCTAGCCAACGCCTCTGTCTCATGTTCCTGTCCTTCTGTGTAAAGAAATACTTCAGACTCTTGTGGTCGGTGTATCTCGCACTTCTCCACATACAGATAATGTCGCCAAACCTTCAGTGCAAATACCACCACTGCTAGCTCCAAATCATGGGTAGGATACCGCTGCTATTACTCCTTCAGCTCTTGTGATGCATAAGCTATGACCTTTTCATTTTGCATCAACACAAAACCTAATCCCAACCTCGATGCATCGTAGTAAACAGCAATCTTCCCTTCCCCCGAAGGAAGAATCAACACGAGCGCAGTAATAAGTCGTCGCTTCAGCTCTTGGAAACTGTCCTCACACTTGTCTGACCAGATAAACTTCAAATTCTTCTGTGTCAGTTCTGTCATCGGTGCTGCTTTCTTCGAGAAGCCCTCTACAAACCATCTGTAGTAACCCGCTTGACCAAGAAAACTCCGCACCTCCGAGGCGTTCCTTGGCCTCGGCCAATCCCTAACTGCCTCTACCATAGATGGATCCACCTTAATCTCATCTGCACCCACAATATGACAAAGGAATGTCACTTCTGGTAACCAAAATTCACATTTCTTAAACTTGGCATACAACTGATGCTCCCTCAATCTCTGCATAACCTGTTGAAGATGAAACTCGTGCTCCGCCTCTGAACTGGAGTACACTAAGATGTCGTCGATGAAGACAATAACGAACTGATCCAGAAAGTCCTTGAACACCCTATTAATTAGGTCCATAAAGGCTGCTGGGGCATTGGTCAAACCAAATGACATGACCAGAAACTCATAGTGCCCATACCTCATCCGGAAGGCCGTCATTGGTGTGCCCTCGTCCTTGATCCTCAACTGGTGATAACCAGATCGAAGATCAATTTTTGATAACACTGTCTTGTTAGAAAAACTTATACAGGATCTTTATTTATTTTCATGTATATCTAATATTAAACAAATTAATACGAGATAGCCTAAAACATGTTTCTAAAATTGAATTCAAAGAGAAACAAAAATATAATACTTACAGTATACGCAGCGGAATTAAGAGTCCTTCCTTCAGTTTCTCTAACTCTTGTATCCTCTCTGTCGCAGAGTATTATCAAGAAACTGAACCGATCTTCTATTTTATTCACGATCTTCCAATGTATCCTTAGAACCACCTAGACTAGTGTGGGCAATTCTCAACACATGAGATAGATATAGAGAGAAGAAGAGAAAATACAAAGAGGCTTAGAAAAGGACTTGTGTTTAGAGAGAATATAAAACTATTAGAAAATCTGACTTAAAAAAAGCCCCTTTTTTTGACTTCTCTATAAGCACTCCTTTTATAGACTCAATTAGGCCATTTAATTTAATTAAAAAATCAATAAAATAACAGCCATTTTGAAGCCCTAGGTCGAAATTATCATGGGCTATAGGCCCGTGAAATTTCCCATTTGATTATAAGCCCATTGGACTTAAAATCAAGGCCTGTATTATTTTCTATTGATTTAATTAATTAAATAATTATTTAAATCCTTTATCAAATTAATTATTTATAATTTGAACCTTGATTTAAATTTATTTATTAATTTAGATACCAATTTATCTTAATTAATAAATCTGCCATAATTTCTCTTTTCTTCTCAAAATTACACAACTCTGTGAAACTATCCAAAATTGACCTGGTCAACTTTGATAATTCTAATTGATGATTAAATCAATTAATTGAGACTATCTAGATGATTTTATCCAAGGTACAATGGGGACCATGGGCCTATGAAATCAAGCTCCAATTAGTTATCATAAATCTAACAAATAAATTTACTAACTTATTAATTCCTCGTCACTCCACTATAGACTTGGAATTGCACTCTTGAATTCATAGAACGCTCTATAACAAATATAGATACGCTATTAATTATCCATTGTTACAGCCATAATTGTCACTCAATCCTCTATAGACGGTCTACAATGAGATAGGACTAAAATACCGTTTTACCCCTCATTGTATTTTATCCTTAAAACACTTAGTTCCTTGTAAATGATATTTCAGTAAACTAATTTAATTACTGAAATGAGATCTCTATCATTTAACACCTTGAACCAAACTAAAAGGAAACCATCATTTCACTTCTTCATCAGAAGCTATAGATGTTCATATCTATGATTAACACTCCCACTCAATTATACTACCGAGTTCCCAAGATGTAAGTATGGGCTAGTCCGTAGGGTAAGCTGGTAACGAACAAGTCAAAGAACTCAAATAATACAATCAGTTAGAATACTAACCACTCAGAATTGAGATTGAATTGACCTATGGTCAACTATATGATATGACTATAATAGATAATAACGGTATGTTTACTTATCTTATCAACTGTCAATATCGGTCCTGTCCGATGTAACAAATACATCCGATCTTATCTACTTTGCTAATGTTCTGGAAAGAACATAACACTGTAATGTGTAAGTAGAT
Source organism: Humulus lupulus (assembly GCF_963169125.1). NCBI lineage: Eukaryota > Viridiplantae > Streptophyta > Magnoliopsida > Rosales > Cannabaceae > Humulus > Humulus lupulus. The sequence goes on from NC_084794.1 coordinate 240,036,458, forward strand.
CATATCGTAGATTGGCAAGTCAGTGTAAATCCGGTGCACTGACTAATCTTAGGACTAACTTATTTTTGAACATATAATCATATTTATATTCCACTGTGATTACGTCACTATAAATAAGATTAGCTATATGCTCGGGATTTAATAGAAGTTTATATTAAATAAATAATCATGAAAATAAAACATGTGAGCAAAGTGATTGACCAAGTCAAAAAATGATTTCTATTCTTTTATTGATAATAAAATGAGATTACAAAGAATTTGGGTTTTAATTAGGGCATAAAACTCCAACATGTCTTACCCTGCAACTAATCGAAGAAGTCGTCAATCCTTGGTAGAGGATACTTATTCTTGATAGTCAGCTTGTTCAATTCTCTATAGTCTATACACATTCTCAAAGTCCCGTCCTTCTTCATCCCAAACAAAACTGGAGCACCCCATGGAGAGTAACTAGGCCTGATGAACCCCAAATCCAGAAGCTCCTACAACTGTATCTTCAATTCTTTCAGTTCTGCCGGTGCCATACTATATGGTACCCTCGACACTGGCTCTATCCTTGGCGCCAACTCAATGAAAAACTGAATCTCTCTACGCAGCGGCAACCAAGGCAAGTCCTCAGGAAACACATCCAAGAACTCGCAAACCAATCTGGTCTCTTCCGGTCCTGCTGGCGGAACCCTGGTGGTATCCACCACACTAGCCAGAAAACCTATACACTGTCCTTGTAACAAATCCCTGGCTCTCAGCACCGATATCCTGGGTACGCGAGGTCCATGCACCGCTCCCACAAAAACAAAGGGATCCTCGCCCTCTGGCTCAAAGGTCACCATATTCTTCCTGCAGTCAATAGTAGCTCCATATCTAACCATCCAATCCATACCTAAAATCATATCAAAGTCCTCCATACTCAACTCAATCAAGTCTACTGACAACTCTCCACCATCAACTATCACTGACAGTGCTCTAATCCACCTTCTAGATACTACCAGTTCCCCTGTAGGAAAAATAGTCCCAAACCCTGTAGTACAATTCTCACTAGGTCTACACAGTCTATCAATCACCTTACTAGAAACAAACGAATGTGTAGCACCTTAGTCAATCAAAACAGTAAAAGGAGTGCCAGCGCTAGAAAGGTGACCTGTCACTACCGAGGGACTAGCCTCGGCCTCCGCCTGCGTCAAGTGAACACTCGTGCTGGAGTCAAGCTGTCCACCTTCCCCGCATCTCTCTTCTTCACTGTCGGGCAGTCCTTCTTGAGGTGTCCCACCAACCCGCACACGTAACAGGCCTTAGCCCAACACTCGCCCGGATGGTGTCTCTTGCACCTCGTACATTCAGGATAAGTCCTCCATGCATCACCGCCTCCCTGACAGCCACCCTGAGTACCTCGACCTCTCCTATCAGGACCAGGAACGGTCGAACCATCAGGGGTCTTCCTCTTTAAATCACTGGGGCCTCCGCCCTTACAAAAACCAGAATATGGAGGCACCGCCCTGTGGCCCTCTCGCCTCAATGCACTCTTTCTCCATATCTTATTCTCTGCCTCCTCAACAGTAAGAGCCTTCTCTACAGCCTGGGCATAGGTTGTCCCTCCAGGAATTGTTGTAATCCTCATATCTCGGGCTATCATAGCATTAATCCCTCTGATAAATCTGTCTTGCCTAGCTGCATTGGTAAGCACAAGATCTGGTGTGAACTTTGCAAGTTTATCAAACTTTAGGGCATATTCTATAACTGTCATGCTGCCCTGAACCAACCCCACAAACTCATTTACTTTCGTTGCCCTGATGGCATCATTATAGTACTTCTGACTGAATAAGTCCTTGAATCCTTCCCAAGTTAGAGCAGTAACATCCCTGGTCTGTGATGCCACTTCCCACCAGATTCGGGCATCCTCTCTCAACTTATATGTGGCACAGGCCACTCTGTCATGTCCCTCTACCCTCATAAAGTCCAAAATGGTAGTAATCATGGTCATCCATTGTTCATCCTTTAGTGGATCAGGTCCTCCCTCAAAGATCGGGGGCTACTACTTCTTGAACCGCTCATACAACGGCTCCCATATGTTCCCAACCTCCACTGGCTGTATCGTTGGTACCACTGCAGGTGGCACAATGAGAGCAGCACTCCCGGATGGAGCCTGCTATCGCAGAATTCGAATCTGTTCGTCCTGGCTCTGTAGCCGTGCTTGCATGTTAGGCATAAGCTGCTTCCAGTTCTCAGAGACTGGCAGAGGGGTCTGGCCCTGGTCATCATCTCAAGTCTCGGACTTGATGTCGGCTAGTCGCGTAGATTTTCTTGGACGCATAATTATCCAAGCCAATCTACAATCAACGACTCGACAGTTAGACTATGATGACAGGGTAATAATCCTTTCATAATCCACCACTGGGACTCAAACATTCACAAACAATCAAGATATAACAGTTCATCCAATTATCCAAATATTTTCATTCACATGCATAGTCAAGGGCCATGCCCTATCAATATTCATGCTCCCTATTAATCAAGCAGATATCAACTGTCATATTCCATTCAGATCATTTAAACATATAGTCATGTATACACAATTACCAAACCCTGAGTTGAGCTTGTCTTTCGTAGCGAATGTACATGTCCAGCCAGTCTTTAGGAACCTTTAAACCTAGGACTCTCTGATACCAAGTTGTAATGCCCTAGATAGCCAAGACCGCTACACTATGTATTTATAAAGGTGCAAGACTTGCTAATCAAGTCATTTAACTCAAAACGTGTGACTAAAACTATAGTTGAACTAGGGTTAAAATATTTTGGCCTCAAAAGCTTCATTTCATAAACAAGCATTTTCTTTACATGGGATCCCAAAAGTAGTAAAGTTAGAAGACAGTCTATAAAATTTCGGGATTAAAATACAGTTATTAGCCACTCTAAGGAAAAACGGAAAAATTAAGCTTTTCTCGTCCTGTATCACTCCTCGGTCGTGGCGGCCGATCAACTGACTATGTACATTCGGCCCCGCAGCTCTCCATCTCAGGATTGGTCCAACTTGCCTTTGCCTTTACCTGCACCACGCAGAACCTGTGAGCGAAGGCCCAGCAAGAAAACACAAAAGCAGAGCATAATCATTTAACCAACAACTAGATAACTCATACAGTATAAACATATACTCAACAGTTCAGACAATCATGTTTCTATGACATCATAGAGATATAGGGAGCTCTTGGTCCCATCACAAACACATAACCAGGTGCAATTTTCATACCTTTAGATTTCACTAGCTTTGTTAAATTTAATCCTCAAGCACGATCCCGTTTGAGCCCTAGCGTACACCTAGTCATAGCCATAGATCAGAATCATCACCAAACCTCAAGTCCAAAACCTAACCTCAGGACCAATCCCGAGCCTTCGGGAAGCCCTAATTCCACCAAACGGGGTGGTGAAATCAAACCTCGAACCCCCGGGCAAAAACCCTTAGAAATAACCCAAAAACCCCTTTTCTGGAAGCAGTGTAGCGCTATAGCGCCCTAAGGAGAGCACTATAGCGCTACAAATAGAGCCAAAAGGCTCAGGAATTTTAGGGTGTAGCGCTGTAGCGCCTAGTGACTAGCGTTGTCACAGCACAGCCCTGCACAACTTTTTCTCCTTCGAATTTTCCCGAGCCAAACCTTCTCAAAACTCAACCAAACTTCAAAACAAGCCTCCCAACATCCTCAACTCATCCCATAACTCCCAACCACACCAAATTCAATCACATGCACCCCAAATCATGGAAATCACCATAGCTGAACCTAAAGCTCAGAAACTCACTAAAAACAACAACTGAAACCACATAATTCAAGTGACCAAGATTAGAGCTTCTTACCTTAAACAGAGAACTTCAACCTTAGGCTATCCTCCAATCTTCCTTAGCTTTCACTCCTTAAAGCTTCAACCTCAATTTCCCTAGAATCCCCACAGAATTCTGCTTAGAAAACCAATTCAACACCAATACCAAGAGTTGAATGTCAACCTCAAAATCTTACTTCAATTGATGAGCAACCTCAGCTAGTTTCCCCAACCTGATCAAGATCCCAAGCACACAGTCTTAGCATAAAGCTCCTCTGGATTTTAGCCCCAAATTTCCAGAAGAAATTGATGGAGAAGACCCAAATCGTTCTTGAAAATTTGCCCTGCTTTTCCCTTCTTCCCTTTTCCTTCTTTTCTTTCTTCAAGCTTCCTTCAAATTCTAGACATTCCACTAAGGCATAAAGCAAGCTTAACACTTATTCCTTATAAGCCAAATGACCAATTTTCCCTCCCATAATTCCTAAGCCTTTAAATCCACCTAGGGGCATTTTGGTCATTACACCTAATTCCCGCTAATTCCTCGAGTGTCTCTAATATTTACCTCTTACTTCCCGACACCTAACTAATCACCAATTATATTCCTCAATATCAAAATATGCTCTAATATATTTTCTAAATTCTCATAAATACCCCCAGGCTCGACCCGAGCAGGGTATAAATCCCCGCCGTGACTTTTTCGCTGAACTGCTCACTAGGATCGCCTTGAGTCACAGATTACATATATATCCACATAATAATGTGGACTCATCAATTTATCACAAATATATACAGCTATGCCCTCAACGGGCCAAAATTATGATTATGCCCTTCCAACCTATTCAGGGCCTACATGCATACTAATACACATAGTCATGCATCACATATATTCAAATAATCATATAACATGTGTTTAATCATTAAATCACATATAATCCAGTTATGCCCTCCTGGCACACTAATCAAGGCCCTTAAGCCTTATTAGTAAATTTGGGTCGTTACACCCCATAATTCATGCAAGCTCTAAGTTCTAACTATAATACAATACAATTCAACAATTACAACTTGAAACCTTACCTCAGCTTGCACCTTAGATCCTCAGCAAACTCTTTGACTAATCCTAGCTTTAATTCCCCCTGGTTTCCAGCCCAAAGACCTTGAGTTTTTCTCCTTCTAAGCTTCAAAGCTTCAAGTTTAAGAAAATGAGAGAGAGAGTGAACGTGAGTGAGTGAGAGGGAGAGAGTGTTTAAGTGTTCTAAGGGTATTCTGGTTATGTCTAGAATTTCATTGAGTTTATCCTTATCTCCAAGAAGACCAAATCGTCCGTAAGCTTTCCTAGCCCCCTAATTCCTCTAGGGGTAAAATTGTCATTTCTCGATTCTCGCTAATTCCTCGAGTATTCCTACCATTTGCCAATGAATCCCGTCATGCCCAACTAATTACTAAATACTTTCTCAACACTCAATAAACCTCAAAATATCCTCCAAATTCCCAAAATACCCCTAGCCTCACCCCGAGCCGGATATTAAACCCTGTTGTGACTATTTCGCTAATCTGCTCACTAGGAACGTCTCGAGCCGTGTATTGCAAATATACCCACATAATAATGTGGCCTCAACCATTTAACACATATAATCACATTTATGCCCTTAACGGTCCAAAATTACAGATATGCCCTTACAAACAATAAAGGGCCCACATGCATATCTAATACTCATAAACATGCATATAATATATACACATCATCATATATGTCATGCATGCCACATAGTCACACATTTACATCATGCAATCACACATATATCCAGTTGTGCCCTCCCAACATGCTAATCAAGGTACTAAACCCTATTAGCATTTTTGGGTCGTTACAACTATCCCTTCCTACTAAGAATTTCATCATCGAAATTTACCTGAATAAATCGGGATACTGATCCCGCATAGCTGACTTAAGCTCCCAAGTCGCTTCCTCGACCTTGCTATTCCTCCATAATACTTTAACTAGAGGAATCGTCTTATTCCTTAAATCCTTATCCTTCATATCTAGGATCTGCACTAATCGCTCCTCATACAATAAATCTATTTGTAACTCCAGATCCTCATATCTTAATACATGAGTCGTATCTGAGACTTATTTTCAAAGCATAGAGATGTGGAATACGTCGTGAACTCCTAATAATGATGGTGGCAGAGCCAATCTATAGGCTACTTGCCTGACCCTTTCCAGGATCTAAAAAGGTCCTATGAATCTAGGGCTCAACTTGCCCTTTTTCCCAAACCTCTTCTCCCCTTGCAATGGTGAAACTCACAAAAACACATGGTCTCCTACAACTCCACATCTCTACGCTTAGGATTAGGGCAGCTTTTCTATCTTCTCTACGAAGCAATCATTTAAGCTCAGATCTTCTCAATAGCTGCATTAGTCTTCTGAACCATCTCCGGTCCTGAATACTTCCTTTCCCCCATCTCATCCCAATGAATGGGTGATCTGCACGTCCTTCCATATAACATATCATATGGAGATACTCTAATCGTTGATTGATAGCTGTTTTTTTATGAAAACTCAATCAACGGAAGATACTTACTCCAAGACCCCTCAAAGTCTAGCACACAGACTTTAAGCATGACCTCCAATATCTGAATTGTCCTCTCAGACTATCATTCGGTCTAAGGATGAAAGGTTGTACTGAACTTCAACTGAGTCCCCATAGCCTTCTGCAAACCACCCGAGGTAAATATAGGATCTCGGTCTGATACTATAGATTTAGGAACCCCATGGAGACGCACAATCTCCCTGACATATAACTCTGCGTACTAATCCACAGTATAAGTCATCCTCACTGGTAAAAAGTGAGCTGACTTGGTGTATCTGTCTACTATCACCCACACCAAGTCATGTAGCCCCACTGTCCTAGGTAAACCTCCCATGAAATCCATGGGAATGTCTTCTCATTTCCACTTAGGAATACCTAAAGGTTGTAGCGACCTTGCTGGTTGCTGATGCTCAGCCTTCACCTACTGACAGGTTAAACACTTGGCCACGTATTCAACTACGTCCTTCTTCATCCCAGGCTACCAATATAAAGTTCGTAGATCCTGATATATCTTCATGGTGCCTAGATGGAGTGAGTATGGTGTAGTATGGGATTCATCAAGCATCTCTCATCTAATACCCATATCCATTAGAACACAGATTCGTTCTTTGTACTGAAGTAAACCTGTCTCTAAAATGGAATAATCCTTAGCCACTCCAGCTAGGACATTCCCTCTAACCTCCTGTAACTACGCGTCATCCAACTGACCCTCTCTTATCATCTCTAGGAGGGTAGAGTGTAAAGTAATATTGGACAACAAACCCACAACCAATTCTATACTTTCATAGCCATATCTTCTGCAAACTCCTTCGATATATGTTTACAACTAAACAACTATCCCAGGCCCTTCTGGCTCAGCGCATCTGCCACTACATTGACTTTTCCTGGGTGGCAAAGGATGTCACAGTCATAGTCCTTCACCAATTTCAGTCAACGTCTTTGTCTCATGTTTAAGTCCTTCTGGGTAAAGAAATACTTCAAACTCTTATGGTTGGTGTTTGTCTCGCACTTCTCCATATATAGATAATGTCGCCATACTTTCAGTGCGAACACCACCACTGCTAACTCCAAGTCATGGGTAGGGTACCGTTGCTCATAATCCTTTAGCTGTCGTGGCGCATAGGCAATAACCTTCTCATTCTGCATCAACACACACCCTAACCCCAGTCTCGATGCGTCACAGTGTACTACAAACTTTCCTCCCTCCGAAGGAAGACTCAACACAGGAGCAGTAATCAGTTCGTCACTTCAATTTCTGGAAGCTACCCTCACACTTGTCTCACCAAGTGAACTTCAAATTCTTCCGTGTCAATTCAATCAATGGTGTTGCAATCTTTGAGAACCCTTCCATGAATCATCTGTAATTTCCCGTTAATCCAAGGAAACTCCTAACCTCCGAGGCGTTCCTTGGCCATGCCAATCCCTAACTGCCTTAACCTTGGCCGAATCTACCTTAATCCCATCTCCACTAAAAATGTGTCCAAGGAATGTCACTTCCGGTAGCCAGAATTCACACTTCTTAAACTTAGCATACAACCGATGCTCTCTCAATCTCTGTAATACCCGTCGAAGATGCTGCTCATGCTCTGTAACGCCTTGGATAGCCAAGACCGTTACATTGTGTGTTTATAAAAGTGCTAGACTTGCTAATCAAGTCATTTAATTAAAAACGTGTTACTGAAACTATAATGAAACTAGGGTTAAAATATTTTGGTCTTAAAAGTCACATTTCTTATAAATAGCATTTTCTGTTTACACGGGATCCCAAAAATAATCAGATTAAAATCACTTACAAAAGATTCACGATTTAAATACAATATTAGCCATACTAAGGCAAAATAGACAGTTCAGCGATCCCTGTCCTGATCCACTCCTCGGCCAAGGCGACCGAATAGCTGACTATGTACATTCAGCCCCGCAGCTCTCCATCTCAGGACTGGTCTAACTTGCCTTTGCCTTTACCTGCACCACGTAGCACTCGTGAGCCAAGGCCCAACAAGAAAATACAATAACAGAGCATAAGCAATCAACAAACAATCCAATATCTCATATCGCATAAACATGTTCTCAACCATTTAAACATTCAGGACAATCAAGTATTCAGCATACTATACATATCAACTCATATCATTCATCAATTTACAATGATAACTAAGGTTAGCGCCCTTAGGCCGCACCCTCTGTTTATCCCACTGACTCCAGCCCACTTAAACCGAGCTCAGTGAATGTAAAGCTGTCCTTGGCTACCAGTGGCCAAGCCGCGCCCTGTGCGCAAATATTGTGTACTACACCCTTAGGCCGTTATCACATGTCCCATGGCATAATACCATCATTGACATTATATAGATATCGGGAGCTCTTAGTCCCACCACAAACATATAACCGGGTGCAGTTTTCTTACCTTTAAATTCGTTAGCTTTGTTCACTTAGATCCTTGAGCACGATCAGAATCTTCACCAAACCTCAAGTCCTAGCGTACACCTAGTCACAGCCATGGATCAGAATCATCACCAAACCTCAAGTCCAAAACCTAACCTCGGGACCTATCCCGAGCCCTCGAGAAGCTCTAATTCCACCAAACGGGGTGGTGGAATTGAACCCTGAACCCCCGGGCAGAAACCCTTGAAAATAACTCAAGAACCCCTTTCTGGAAACAGGGTAGCGCTACAGTGCTACAAGCAGAACCAAAATCCCCTAGACAACCAAGCCTAGCGCTACAACGCCCAAAGGCTAGCGCTATAGCGCTAGTCACAGAACTAGCACCCCTACATTTTTCCTTCCTGTGTTTTGCCCGAGCCAACCCTTGTCAAAACTTTTCCAACTTTTAACCAAACCTAAAAACAAGCTTACCAACACACTCCACTCATCTCAAGCATCCCAAATACACAAAACCTAAACACATGCACCCCTAATCCCAAAATTCACCATAGTTGAACCTTAAACTCAGAAACTTCAGCACAACAGTCAAAACCTCATAATTTAAAGCTTAGAATTAATACCTTCAATGGGGATTCGACTTTAAGTCAACCTCTACACCTCATTGGCTTACTCCTCCTCAAACCCCTCGCTTGAATTCCCTAGAATTCCCACCAAATTCAGCTTAGACACCATAGTTTAATAGCAAAACCAAAAACTGAAGCAACTTCAAAGTCTTACCTCAACTAAATGGCTTATTCTTGCTAAACCCTTGCCAAATCTTCAAGTCAGACCAAGAACTCTTGCCTCAAGCTTACTCTGGTTTCCCCTGGGTTTCTGCTCCAAAATACCTCAAGAATTGATGGAGAAAACCTAGACCGACCTTGACAAAATAGCCTGCTCTTCTTTCCCTTTTTCTTTCCCTTCTTTTCTTTCTTTCCTTTTCTTTCTTTCCTTAGACTTCCACTTCATTCTAAAAACTCCACTAAGCATAAAGCCTCAGTTATGCCTGTCTTTATATGCCAAGTGACCACAATACCCTCCCCTCTAATTCTACATCCTTTAATCCACTTAGGGGCATTTTGGTCATTTTACCCAATTCACGCTAATTCCTCAAGTGTCTCTAATATTTTCCGCTTACTTCTCGATACCTAATTAATCACCAATTATATTCCTTGATATCAAAATAGACCCCATTATATTCTCTAAATTCCCATTTATACCCCCCAGCTCGCCCCGAGCCGGGTATAAATCCCCACTGTGACTTTTTCGCTAACTTGCTCACTAGGATCGTCTCAAATCACAGATCACAAATATATCCACATAATAATGTGGTCTCAACAATTATCACATATATATACAGTTATGCCCACAACGGGCCAAAATTACGATTATGCCCTTCTAACCTAATCAGGGCCTACATGCATACTAATACACATAGTCATGCATCTCAAATATTCAAATAGTCATATAACATGCTTTAAATCATTAAATCACATATATTCCAATTATGCCCTCCTGACACACTAATCAAGGCCCTTAAGCCTTATTAGTAAATTTGGGTCGTTACATGCTCTGCCTCTGAACTGGAGTAAACTAGGATGTCATCGATGAAGATAATTACAAACTAATCTAAAAAGTCCTTGAACACCCTATTCATCAAATCCATAAACTCTGCTGGGGCATTGGTCAAACAAAACAACATGACCAAGAACTCATAATGCCCATACCTCATACGGAAGGCCATCTTCGGAATATCCTCGACCTTGATCCTCAGCTGATGATAACCAGATCAAAGATCACTCTTCGAGAATACTGTCTTTTACTGCAGCTGATCGAACAGGTCATCAATCCTTGGTAAGGGATACTTGTTCTTGATGGTTAACTTATTTAACTCCCTGTAGTCTATACACATTCTCAGAGTCCCATCCTTCTTCTTCACATATAAAACCAGAGCACCCCATGGCGAGAAGCTAGGTCTAATAAATCCCAAGTCTAGAAGCTCTTGCAGCTGTATCTTCAACTCCTTCAGCTCTACCGAAGCCATCCTATATGGTGCCCTCGACACTGGCTCTGTACCCGGCACCAACTCAATGACGAATTGATTCTCCCTGTGTGGTGGCAATCCTGGTAAGTCCTCAGGAAACACATCCAAGAACTCGCATACCAGTCTTGTCTCTCCTGGCCCCACTGGCGTAACCCTATTGGTATCCACCACACTAGCTAGAAAGCCTATACAACCTCCTTGTAATAGGTCCTTAGCCCTCAACGCTGATATCATAGAAATGTGAGGTCCATGCATAACACCCACGAAAACAAAGGGGTCCTCACCCTCAGGCTCAAAAGTCACCATCTTCTTCCTGCAATCTATAGTGGCCCCGTATTCGACTAGCAAATCCATTCCCAAAATCATGTCAAAATCATCCATATCCAACTCAATCAAATCTACTGATAGTTCCATATTATCCACCATCACTGACAGTGCTCTAATCCATCTCCTAGAAACTACCAGCTCCCATGTAGGCAGTATAGTCCTAAACCACACAGTATAGTACTCACTAGGCCTACATAGTCTATCAATCACCTTACTAGAAACAAATGAATGTGTAGCACCAGAGTCAATCAATATAGTATATGAAGAGCCAGCGCTAGAAAGGTGACCTATCACTACCGAGGGACTAGCCTTAGCCTCTGCCTGTATCAAGGTGAATTCTCGAGCTGGAGTCAAGAAGTCCACTGTAACGACCCAAATTTCCTAATAAGGTTTAGGACCTTGATTAGGAGGCCGGGAGGGCCATAATTGATTTACTGTGTTATTATATGATTACATGCATGATTATGTGGGTCATATTATTATATGATGATAAAGGCATGCATGTGACTATATACTCTGCTGTGAGGGTATTATGGTAATTCGGCTCATTGAGAGCGTAATTGTGTATTTGTGTGTATATTGGTAGGCTAATGTTGAGACCACATTATTATGTGGGTATGTCTGTAGCTTGTGGCTTGAGGCGATCCTAACAAGCGGTTTAGCGGGAAAGTCATAGCGGGGATTTATACCCGGCTTGGTGTGAGCCTGGGGATGTATCTGGGAATTTGGAGAATATATTGGAGATGATTTGGTATTGAGAAATATAATTGGTGACTAACTAGATGACGGGAATTAAGTGGTAAATATATAGGACACTTGAGGAGTTAGTGGGAGTTGGGAGCAATGACTAGAATGCCCTTAGGATATTTAAAAGCTTGGTTTAATTGGGAGGGCAATGTGGTCATTTGACTCTAAGGGATAAGTAGCATCTATCTTTATGTCTTAGTGGAAGTTGTAGATTAACTCAAAAGCTTAAGGAAAAGAAGAAAGAAAGAAATAAAAACAGGACACTTAGAGTTATCTCTCTCTCTCTCATTCGGTTGGGTCATCTCTTCACCATTCCTTGTGGGTTTTGGAGCTGGAATTCCAGAGTAAGCTCAAGATGGAGCTTAGGGCTAAGGACCTTGGTGAAGCTAGAAGAACTAACAGGATTTAGCCAGTCAATTGAGGTAAGTTTTAAGGTTTCCTTATGTGATTTTCTGGGTTTTAATGAGATAGTTTCTAAGTTTGAGTTTTGGATGGAATAAAGGGATATGAACCTGAGGAGTTGAAGGGCTTGAGGCTGTTTGGATGCTAGAAACGATTCTACAGCTGAGGTAAGGATTAATTTGAAGTTTGATGGTTGAATTTGAGAGTTTACATGGCTGGTTTTGAGTTCTGTGGGTTTGAAATTTCAAAAATTGGAAGTGGGATTTTGGTGAGTCTTAGGCTGGATTTTTGGTTGGGTTATGTTGTTTAAATCATTCTAATGTTGTTGTTATTAATTGGTTTTGAGTTGGGGGCTTTAGGATGGCTTTAGGTGAGGTTTAGAGATTGAAAATGGTGGTTTTTTTCTGGGTTCGAAGGGTCGGGCCGCGGCATGGTTCTTGGTGAGCCGCGGCCCTTCAAAGTTGTCGCATGCTGAGGAAGGAGGGCGGGCCGCTGCATGGCCCAAGCAATGCCGTGGCCCTTACCTGTTTTTGTACCTTTGGAGGTTCTGTTTGGGGGCCATGCCGCGGCATGGGTGGCCTATGCCGCGGCGCCTAAGGGATTTTGGGATTTTGAGATTTTAGGCTTGGGAATTTAACCTAAGGTGCTCGGGGTTGAGTCTTTTACCATATTTGGTGAAGTTCAATGTTCCGAGTACTAAAAATTGGCTTGGGAACTCACTTAAGATTGTTAATGGTATCCTTTATCATGGTTGTGACTAGGTGTTAAGCTAGGGCTCGAGGATCGGATCGCGCTCAAGGAGTATCGCCCGTAGCTAATTCATATGAAAACTAAAGGTAAGAAAGTTGCACCTGTTTATGTGGCTAGGTTGGGACTAAGTGTTCCCTATGTTTATATGCGTTGTTATGTGAATGTGATTAACCATGTGGACACGATGGGACTAAGAGCTCCCTACATTTGTATATCATGTCATGAGATGGTATTATTATGCCATGGGACATGCGATAACCGGCCTAAGAGTGTCGGAATCAATAATTGCGCACAGGGTGCGGCTTGGCCACTGGTAGCTGAGGCAGCTTATTTATCACTGAGCTCGGTTAAGCTGGCCGAAGTCAGTGAGTATTACACTGGGGGCGGCCCAAGAAAGCCGAAGACAGTGTGTTATATAGAGGGTGCGACTAAGGGCGCTGACCCTGAATATCATTTGATGATGTGATAAACTGTTGATTATGATCGTGAATATTGTGTTATAAACATGGGTTGTTGGCTGTTTGGATGACAAACTGTTAATCTGTTGTGTGTTATCACTGATTGGATAAATGTTATGAAGCGCTGAATTCTTGGTTGTGCATTGTAAGATATTTGATAAATGATGTTGATCTTGCTATGTTATCATGCTTTCTTGCTGGGCCTCGGCTCACGGGTGCTACGTGGTATAGGTAAAGGCAAGGGTAGGCTGAGTCAACCATGAGTTAGAGAGCTCTAGGGGCGAGGTGTACATCGTCAGCCGCTCGGCCGCCACGGTCAAGGAATTGTACAGGGACGGAAACCTAAAATATATATTTTGCCATTAGAGTTGCGTGAATTATTTGTAACTTTTGGAATTAGTTGTAACTAAGACGTCTAAACCCTGTTTTGAGTTTCCATGTATGAAACTGTCATTTTTTTTTAATGAAAATAGCCTGTTTGTGACCAAATTCTTTTATTCCTAATCCGATGATGGCATTGAATTCACACTTTGTTGAAATGGCTTGATTAGCAAGTCTTGCACTATTTTAAATACACAGTGTAACGGTCTTGGTTATCCAGGGCGTTACATCCACCTTCCCTGGTTCCTCCTTCTTCAGTGTCAAGCAATCTTTCTTGAGGTGTCCAACCACCCCACACAAGTAACAAGCCTTTGCCCAGCATTCGCCCAAATGACGCTTCCTGCATCTTTTGCACTCTGGATAACTTCTCCATGTCTCACCACCTCCCTGGCGGCCACCGTGAGCACCCCAACCCCTCATATTAGGACCAAGAGTGGTGGAGGTGTCAGGGGTTTCCTCTAATGATCACTGGGGCCTTTGCCCCTACCAGACCCTGTACATGGAGGCACTTCCCAGCGAACATCTCGTCTCGCAGCGTTCTCCCTCTAGATCTTGTTCTCTACCTCCTCAACAGTAAGAGCCTTCTCAACAGCCTGGGCATAAGTCATCTCCCCAGATACTGATGTGATCCTCACATCTCGGGCTATCATATTAAGCCCACCAATAAACCTGTCCTATCTGGCCGCATCTGTAGGCACTAAGTCTGGTGCAAACTTTGCTAGCCTGTCAAACTTTAGGGCATACTGAGTAACTTTCATACTGCTCTATACCAACCCCATGAACTCATTCACCTTTGCTACCTTGATGGCAACATTGTAATATTTCTGGTTGAACAGATCTCTAAACCCATCCCAACTCATAGCAGAAACATCTCGAGATTCTGATGCCAACTCCCACCAAATACAGGCATCCTCTCGAAGCATATAGGTGGCATAGGCCACCCTTTCATTACCTTCCACCCTCATAAAGTCCAGGATGGAGGTGATCATACTCATCCACTGTTCAGCCTTCAGTGGATTTGGTCCTCCCTAAAAGGTTGGAGGGTGTAGTCTCTTGAATCTCTCATAGAGTGGCTCCCACCTATTTCCAATCTCAGGTGGCTGTACAGCTGGTGCCACAACAAGTGGCACATTAAGTGTGACATTCCTTGATAGAGCATGTTGCCTCAGAAGGTGAATCTGCTCTTCCTGACTCTGCAGTCTGGCTTGGATATCAGCAAGTATCTGTTGCCAGTCCTCAGGGACTGGCGGAGGGTTCTAGCCCTACTCTTAATCTTTAGCCTCGACCTAATCCCAGAGCTCTCCAACTCATGGTTGGTCCAGTTTCCCTTTGCCTTTACCTACACCACGTAGCACCCGTGAGCCATGGTCCAGCAAGAAAACCATAAATGAGAAGCATAAATAGCAACAAGAGCATGTAATCATCTTTAATCCAATCAGTTCAACTAATCAGTAGAATATAGATATAAAGCTAGACAGCGATAAACATATACTTTCAACATATATCTCGATCAGTAATATGAACAATTTGGTGTCGGTGCCCTTAGGCCAAGCCCTCTAGTTATATAGCTGATCTCGGCTCGCTTAGGCCGATCTGCATTAAGCATGCTTATCATTAGCCCCGATACCCTTAGGTTGCACTTTCTTATTGTATATAACAGCCATACAATTACAAAATACATACGTTCAATTATAGGGAATCTTAGTCCCAAACACAACTCCATGGGTGCAGTTTTGTTACCTAGAATCCCGAGCGATAGATAAAGAATGGTTTTGAGCACAATCCTCAGTCCTGAGCCTTAATGGTAATCCTAGTCACAAGCAATAATGGATAATTATCAATTCCAATCCAATAAATAACTTCGGAATATTAATCTAGCCTCCGGGACCTTGGATTCTACCAAACCGGGTAGTAGGATCCTTCCCAATCCTTAACATTTGGGTTCCTGAGCTTTAAACCCTTAAACAACCCTAATTTGCATTTGAGCCACGTGTAGAGTCCAAGAAATTTACTTAGCTAGTTAGATAGTAGTAGTAGTAGTAGTAATAGCTAGTAGTAGTTATATTATGTTTATTACTGTGGATTTTTTGTTCAAGCTGGGACTTAGTTGGACACTCGTAGCAACACTTGTAGATTTTATAAGTTTAACCTATAGTTTAAGAATATTAATTATAACATAAGGTTTGATTAATATAGCTGATTATGAAGATGATATTTATTATACTATAAGGGTTAGGTAGAACTAATAAGGTCATAACACTTGTCATGTGCATGATTATTGAGAACTAAATTATTTTTTTAGGAATAGTTTATTAAGAGTAATAATTGAAAACCCCAGAGTCTGCCAGCAGTTTTGAAATTGTTTTAGGACTCAGTCAAAGTTGTTTACTCAATTCAAATTAGGCTGAAAAAGTGTAATTATGTGTATAATATTTTAGCGTATGCCGATATATCGCAGCTCTAAGGGGAAATATATCGCCACACGGGGAATACGAAAACACGTAAACTTCGTACGAACACTTCGACGAGCCTCGGGAATATAAGCCCAGGCGATATATCGCCTACCAAGGGCGATATATCGGCCCTAGGGCAAGATTTTCAAACATTTTTTAAACCGAGCTCATTTTAATCCTTAACCTCTTGATAAGCCTCAGAATCTTTTGACCGAGTCTTAAGCCTCTGCTGAACGAATATTCAAATGTTTTTCAATTAAAAAGTCATTATTTTTATTCAAGCTAAAAGTAGATCTTTTCATTCATGAACTCTATAAATAGGACCTAGTACCCAGCCTTTTCTTTCATTCTTCAAGCTGAGTTCAAAGCCTTCAAGCTGCTAGGTTTACTTTAAAGTGTTAAACACTTGGGTTGGGGATATAAGATTTATCATCTTGAGCTTATTAAACACTTGGGAAGTAAGGTTAATAGTGTGTTTTTTGATAATGAGGTGTAATTCGATTATAGTGCTTTCAAAGGTATTCCTATCCCTAGTTAATTTCTGTATATTTAATTAGTTTTTATAGTTTTTCTCTACTCAAACCCTAACTCAATATTTTCCATTCTTGGTTAGGCAATTAAGTTCTTTGAACTTGAGGTTCTTTTCGGTAAGTTCTTCTTCTCGGTGGTTTAGATTCATTTCTTTTTCATCTCCTTCTTTTAGAAATACTCACCTTTTTATTGTTGGTTTTAGGAGTGTTCCAAAATCTTGTCCTTGTTCTCACATCCCGGTATTTGGTAAGGAAAATAGGATAGTTATTATATGCTATGATTATGCTACAATATGTTATGATATGTTTTTATATGTTATAATATATGTTTTGGGGCTTATAGTTGCTTAAATAGCAAACCCCAAAACTTTTATGTTCTTGGGGCTTATAGTTGCTTAGCTAGCAAACCTCATTGTATTTTGAGGCTTATAGTTTCTTAGTTAGCAAACCCCAATGATTACCATGTACATGGGTTAGAATTGTGATATATGTTTATGTTATATGTTTATAACTTATGCTTATGTTTATGTTTCATGCTTTTAGTAGATTTTCCTTGCTGGGCATTAGGCTCATTCCTTTATTTTATATGTGCAGGAAAATAGTTATGGCGGTGGGAAGATTCTTGGCGGCTTGGGATTGTGTATTGAGGGAGAATGGATTCGGTGGACTGCGTGAACAATTCGAGGACGAAGTTGTTTTTAGTCATTTTATTATGTTTCTATGTATTTTTCGACTTTATTTTGTAACGAATTTTAAGATTTAAGTTATGTTTTATTTTATTTTCAAAAAATGGGATCCCATATCATACCCGAATTTTATGTATTTTAACCTTTGCTTTACAGTTTTTAATAATGCTATGAATGTTTCATATGTATGTTTTCTTAAGAATAGTGTCTATGTATAAGTAGTTTTAATGGTCAAAGGTCTAGGATTAGTTGGGTCATTACATCGCGGCCCAACCCCTTAAGGGTCGCGACGTGCTGAAGTCAGAGGCAAAATGCCTCTATGTTGAAGGACACGGGCCGCGGCACGCTAAACCTTGCGTCACGGTGCGCCTAGACAGAACAGAGGCCTTCCAGCCTCCACGAGCACACGGGTCGTGACGCTTGAAGAACAAGGCTACGGCCCGAGCGCCCAAACCCAGAAAACCAGCTTTTTCCTGCGTTTTTCCTCGAGCCTAAACCCCAAAATTCAAGTCCAATCACCAGCCAAACTCAGAACTAAGATCATAGTCCTTAACCTTATAATCTAAATGTCATATCTAGCCTATAAAAAATTCTCTTACACCCATCAAACACCCAAAACCCGTCACAACCCAGAATTCATGCAAGCTCTAAGTTCTAACTTTAATACAGCAAAATTCAACAATTACAACTTGAAACCTTACCTCAGCTTGTAGCTTAGATCCTCAGCAAACACTTTGACTAATCCTAGCTTTGATTCCCCTTGGTTTCCAACCCGAAGACCTTGAGTTTTTCTCCTTCAAAGCTTCAAGCTTAAGAAAGGGAAAGAGAGAGTGAACGTGAGTGAGTGAGAGGGAGAGAGTGTTTAATTGTTCTAAGGGTATTCTAGTTATGTCTAGAATTTCATTGAGTTTATCCTTATCTCCAAAAAGTCCAAATTGCCCTTACGCTTTCCCAGCCCCCTAATTGCCTCTAGGGGTAAAATTGTCATTTCCCGATTCCCGCTAATTCCTCGAGTAATTCTACCATTTGCCAATTAATCCCGTCATGCCCAACTAATTACCAAATACTTTCTCATTAATCAATAAACCCCAAAATATCCTCCAAGTTCCCAAAATACCCCTAGGCTCACCCCAAGCCGGGTATTAAACCCTACTATGACTATTTCGCTAATTCGCTCACTAGGATCGCCTCGAGCCGTGTACTACAAATATATCCACATAATAATGTGGTCTCAACCATTTAACACATACATAATCAAATTTATGCCCTTAACATGCTAAAATTACAGATATGCCCTTATAAACAATGAAGGGCCGACATGCATATCTAATACTCATAAACATGCATATAATATATTCATATCATCATATATGTCATGCATGCCACATAGTCACGCATTTAAATCATGCAATCACATATATATCCAGTTGTGCCCTCCCGGCACACTAATCAAGGCACTAAACCCTATTAGCATTTTTGGGTCGTTACAGGATGAGTAGTATGGTCAGAGTGACGGTGGTGACGACAATGAAACTGAATGTCTGGGTCAAGTTCGATGAGGTCAGATTAGACTAATTGATTCTACTTGCTTGACTGGAACGCTTAGATATAGAGTCTCCATTTCCATAAGAGAGTAAAACAGAGTAAAGTGATTCTTCGATGTCCCACTCTCAACCCTTGAGGGTCTTTTTTATAGTCGTCCTCTTTTTGTTGTTTTCCTCTCATCTATCTAGCCCGTCTGACCCGTTCTCCGGGTACCCCTTCGATTTTCATGGGAAGAGGTGTTGGTATTTCGACTACTTCAACCTCTGTGACTGATTGAGTGCTTTTGAACCCAGGCCTGGGTGCCAGCTGGCCCATTTGGATGGCGTATTCAATATGTCCGGGCCCATTTACATCGGTTTGGGGCCTTACTAACTTATTGGGTCTGCTAACTAGTTGGACTTTAATTGTAGACAAATTTTGTCCACCACAGTTTGTCCCTCACTCTTTGACATATAATTCATTCTAGTCAAAGAGTAGGAAAAAATAAATTCCATCAGAATTTACTCAACTCAATTGGTTTAAAAAAATGATAGAGAATGGAATCCGGAAGCTTAATATGGTCTTCGCGCACATGGGCCAGCTGGTCGGGTGCACATGGTGTGTGCCTGCATGCGCATGGGCTTGGATGCCTGACCGGTTGCGCGCAGACTTGCTGGCCACCTCGCTAGATGCGCGCTGAGTGTGCTTAGGCGTGTGTGTGCCTACTGGCCACCTGGTTGGTTGCGAGCCGAGGGTGCATGGGTGTGTGCGTGCCTGCTGGCCGCCTAGCCGTCTGCGTGTGGTGCACATTTGGTGTGTAGGTGGGCCTGGCCGGTTGCTTTTAGGGTGCGTGGTGTGTGGCTTGGCAATACATGTCCATGGCTTGCTGGCTGACTAGTTGGTTGCCTTGTCGTGTGGTGCCTAATGCCACGCTTGGTGAGGCATGTGTGCCTAAGATACAGTGGGTTTCCTAGTGACTCGGGCCCTATGGTGCCTGGCCGGCTGTGTGTTGAGTGCGCCTAGATGCAGGCGTACCTGTTGGCTACTTGCGTGCCTTGTGCCCTTGGGCGTACGTGTGCCTAGGCGCACGTGTGCCTTTTGGCTGCCTGGCCGGTTGGGTGCGCTGGTCTTGCCTGTTGTGTGGTGTCTAATGGGAGGCTTTGCGGGGCATGTGTGCCTATTGGCGCGCACGATTTTGTGTGACAGGTTGCGTGAGTAGCCGGTTGGCCGAGTGGAGCGTGCCTGTGCACGCGCGTGCGTATTTTAGGCACTTGGGATGCCAGTTGACTTGATGTCATCCTAAGTAAGAGTTTATAAGGTATTAATGACCTAATAATTTCCTTTTAAATATTTTCCATATTGTAAATATGAGTACTTTTAATGAATGACACTTGTCACTCATTCGTGGTTTCTTTCTTTCTATAAATAAGGGATGTTGTTTTCACCTTTGGTCATTCTTTGGAGGCATTCAGAGAGTGGAGCTTAAGAGAGGTGGAACAGAGCGCCAAGAGGTAAGTTTTCTTCATTCGAATGTTCTTCACGTTCTTGTTAGTTTTCATGATAGGATTTATAATTTGATGTTGTAGCTTTTACTCAATTCACCTTCTATTTTTTTTTATACTTGATCCAAGTAGGTAGTAAAATATGTGAACTTTGTCATTTTTCTTTGGGAAGAATTTCTTAGTTGGTTGTTTTTAGATGGCAGGTCTATCTTGCTTGTCTCTTTGTCCTCTTAAGTATGCTTGTTACTTTTTGTTGGTATATTTCGTTAACAGTGAGTCTGGTTAAATGGATGAACCATGTTACATTCTTGAAGTGTCTTGTGGTCTGGCTGGATGGTTTCTATCTTAGTTGTGAGAAATGACTAGGTCCTCTGCATGATTAAGTTTGTTTTTGCGTTATTCGTGATTTCCCATAACATAGTTAGCATTTTCTTCTAGGTGATCTTCACTATGCCTTCCAGCAATCGTGGCAGTTGTACTGGCAGCTTGAGCTGACTACCTTGCTCATCTAGAAACGAGGACTTTAGAGACTAATTAGACTGTGGGGGTAGCCCCGTGAATGACGCAGGCTACAACGATGATGCTTTTAGAGATTATTATTGTAGGGTAGGGCGCGACATTGGTGAGCCTGGTGGCAAACCTGGCCAACTCCTTTCAACTTGCCCCAATCCTCACTCTTTATTCTGCTTAGATGAGCTTCCAGTGATTCGTCAATGTTTCAATATCCCTTTGTACTTTGATCTTCATGCTCCTGACCCTTCTGAGCGAGCTGATTGGAACCTGCCAGGCTGGATTTGTTTGTATGAACTCCCTTTTATGGAAGGCTTCCGACTCCCTATTCCAAGACTAGTATTTGAGTTATGTTCCTATCATAGGATTTCTCTTGGCTAGTTGATGCCTAATGCTTGGCGAGTGATAATGGCTCTTGAAGTGACTTGTGAGAGGCATAATATCACTTTTGGGGTGGTAGAATTGCTAGAAGCTTATTATGTGAAAGAACATGTTTCTGAAAAGGGTAGGTACCGGCTGACTTGTAGGGGGGACAAAGGGCCGTCAATTCCTAATATTAAGTTTGGTGATAAGAAATGGAAGGAACATTATTTCTTTGTTTCTCTTGACTAGCTGGGGTTTCCAGCTGACTTAGAGATTCCATATGCTTGGACTCCTGGATGTGAGTGGTTGTTTTTTTTTCTTATTGTGAATATGTTTTATATTTTGTCTCATAAACTTGTTTTTTACATTTTGCAGGTAGGATTTCCAATAAGTACCTTTGGGATTCGAGGGGGGCACCTAAGCAAGTTACTCAAGTGCGTCGTCTTCCTGTCTTATTCCTTGATTGGAGGTACCTTCTATCCGAATCAGTGTTACGTTCATCATTTTTGTGGCATTTTGTGCCTACGATTCCCGAAGGTATTCCTCTTCCCAAGAACCAAGCCTATTCACGTATTATGGGTCTCAGGAAATGTCTTGAATTTTTGGGCTATGAGCCTACATGAACATTTGTATGCAGACCAAGACATGTCTCAACCATTTAGGGTTTCG
Organism: Humulus lupulus; assembly: GCF_963169125.1. Lineage (NCBI taxonomy): Eukaryota > Viridiplantae > Streptophyta > Magnoliopsida > Rosales > Cannabaceae > Humulus > Humulus lupulus. Next base: position 240,058,611 of record NC_084794.1, read on the forward strand.
TTGACGGGTGAGAATGTGTTAGAGCGTTTGCGTCGAAAGTAGCTCAGGTGCTCAATAAGAAGTCGTACCTACTGTTTCGCCTTTGGTCCTTGCGAAAAGGAAGCAGAAGAAGAAGACGAAGTCTACTCCTGATGAGTCAATCGACCCATTCAGCAATACAGTTTCATTATCCTTCCCCTCGTCTGCTGCGGCTTACTTTGACATGGGCCTCATCTAGGAGAGTTAAGGAAGATGTTGTGGCATGAGGATAGGAGCAGGATGGATACGGTCGGAATGGAGGGATCACTAGACTCGACTATCTCCCACTTATTTCAGGTATGATATGTTTTTGCATTTTTGTTTGCATTTTCTAGTGTGGTTGTAAGTCTTGGCTGATTTTGCTAACTTGCTTTGGTTTTGTTTGTATGTATCATAGGGTCTTCAAGGACTGATATATGCCAGGGACGGGCTGACAATGATGCAACAGTCGTTGAAGAAAGTGATGGAGATCGAATGATCTCCGTGCCAAGTTGGAGGCATCTAAGAACGAAATTAAATGCCTCAAAGAACAACTGCAAGTTCAACTCAATGCTAACTCAGCTGATGTTTACCGCTTGAATGCTACCCTTACAAAACTTCAGGAAGCTAAGGCGAGGGTTGCCATGCTGGAAGATTGTTTGGAGGTTCGTCTCTAGAAACTGAGATCTTGCTTCATGGGAAGATGGCCATGGAGTATCGTGACGGGAAGGCTAAGGATTGGAACAGATCCAAATTCATCTCAGAATATGATGAGCTTGAAAGGATGAAGGCTGATGAGGCAGCTCAAGCTGATGGGCTGGCAGCCTCCCTTGGTCATTTGTCTACTGCTGATTTTGTTGTTGATGAGTGATTACTATCTTCAGTTGTTGTGGGAAGGGTTTGCTGGATGACTGAGTACTCAGAAGTCTTGATGTTTGTAAGCTTTTTCATTCTAGATGACTGATTGCATTGTATTTCTTTTTGCATTTTACCTTGTCTGGATAACTACCTTGATGGCTATTTAGTTGGTCTAGATGGATGATTGACTTAGCTCATCTTTTCCTTTTGTTTGGGATGGTTGATTAACTTATGATTTACTTGATCCTTGTCCCTCAGTCTAAGTGTAATAAGCTTGTATGTTAGACTTAGACTTATATTTTCGATGTGTTTGTTCCATCTTTAGATGAATGTATTGTCAGGCTAGCTTGTACTCTTGACCCTGTTGCTTAAAAAAATTGATATAATTAGGGTTGCACTCCATAGAGCTGCCTACATACTCTTCTCAGGGATCAAGCATGATAGTGTTAGTATGATAGTTCTGACACTTCTGTAGTTCTGACACTTCCTGCATGATAGTGTTAGTATGTAGCTTGGATGATGGTCTCGTAAGACCGCTGAACAAAGTAGACAAAAGAAGACTAAGTAGAGTTAAGGGTGATACTGTTTTAAGTGGACAACGTTCTAGCTATTGCTGATGTCTCGACCAAGTTGGGGCGAGCTTACCTAACCCTACTTCCTTAGTGTCTTGGAACATTATTCGTAATACCCAGTCTCCTACTTTAAATGCTTGAGTTCATATGTTTTTGTTGTAATGTCTGGCGATACTCTGTTGGTAGGATGAAATTCTCAAGTGTGATTTTTCTCTTTTTTCATCAATGGTGTCGATCTCATGGTTCATGTTCCCCTAGTTTTCTTTGTTAGTTGTCAATTAATATCTGGCTGTTGGAACTTCACTTTTGGTAGGGATGACTGCTTCCATCCCGTAGGCTAGCGAGAACGGTGTCTCTCCTGTGGAAGTCCTGTTTATGGTTCGATAAGACCATAAGACTCCCGACACCTCATCTGCCCATCTTCCCTTAGATTTCTCAAGGCGCTTCTTGATAGTGTTCATGATTGTCTTATTGGAGGACTCTGCTTGTCCGTTTGCTTGGGGATACCTTGTTGTCAAGAAATTGAGCTTGATGTTCCAAAATTTGCAGAAGTCTTTGAAGTCAGAGCTAATGAATTGAGATTCGTTGTCTATTACAATCTTCTTAGGTACCCCGAATCAACATATCAAGTTCTTCCGAATGAAGTTCTTCACTTTTTTGTCCCTCACTTGATGGTAGGATTCTGCCTCGATCCACTTACTGAAGTAGTCTGTTACAACGAGCATGTAGACTTTCTGTCCTGGTGAAGTTGGGAGCTCGCCAACTATGTCCATTCCCCATTTCTTGAAAGGCCATGGGGAAGTAATTTCCACCAAGCGCTTCAGAGGCCGATGAGACATTTGAGCGAACCTCTGGCACTTATCACATAGTCTTGCATAGTCGGAGGAGTCAGCTATCATGGTCGGTCAGTAGTACCCTTGTGTTAGGGCTCGGTGTGCCAAGCTTCGCTCTCCGGAATGGTTTCCACACTCTCCTTCATGTAACTCAGCCAGTATGTATTTTGCCTCTACAGGGTCCACCCAAATGTCTTTGACTTCCTCAATGTGTTGAAGAATGTATGGCATCGCTCAGATGATTTTGAAATAAATCAGTTGAGTGCCGCAATACGTCCAGTTAACTTCTGGAATTCCTTGACGCATGTTGGAGAGGGGATTATTTGGATCGAATCTATTTGTGCCGTGTTGGCTTCAATTCCTCTCTGAGTTACCAGGTAGCCAAGGAACTTTCCTGCAGTGACACCAAAAGAACATTTATTCGGATTCAATTTCATGTTATATTTTATAAGAATATCAAATGACTATTTTAAATGACTGATGTGGTCTTCTACAATGAGGGATTTAACAAGCACGTCATCAATGTAGACTTCCATCGTCTTCCTCAGCAAGTTAGCAAACATCTTGTTCACCAATCGCTGGTAAGTCGCCCCTACATTTTTTAACCCAAACGACATGAATTTGTAGCAAAATATGCCCAGGTTGGTAACAAAGGTTGTCTTCTCTTGGTCGTCTGGGTGCATCAGGATCTGGTTGTATCCTCAGTAGGCGTCAATGAAGCTACGAAGTTTATGACTAGCTGTGTCGTCTACCACCATGTCAATGTGTTGTAACGGGAATGAGTCTTTAGGGAACGCCTTGTTGAGGTCTGTGAAGTCAATGCATACTCGCCATTTGCCATTCTTCTTCTTCACAATGACCATGTTGGCCAGCCAAACGGGGTAATGCACCTCCCTTACGAATCTGTTCTCAATGAGCTTCTAGATTTCTTCATTGATTGCCTTGTTTCTTTCAGGGGAGAATTTCCTTCTCTTTTTCTTCCTTGGTGGATAATCTGGATCAACCTGTAACTTATGAACATTGAGCTCGGGGTCAATTCCAGTCATGTCCGCATGGGGCCAAGCAAAACAATCATAATTGTTTGAAATAAATTCAATAAGCTTTGCTCTGATCTCAGGGTCTAGTCTCGATCTAATTTGAACTTTGTACTCCAGGAAGTCTAGATGGATCTGGACTTCGTCTAACTCCTCTATGTTTGGTTGGTTTGGTTGGGAGTCAGGTGGTCCTTTCTACTGTAACTACTATAACTGTGCGGGTTTGGCTTTCATGGTGGTTTGTTAGTAGGCCCTCGAGTCATTTTGTTGTCCTCTGATCTCCTTTATCCCCCATTTGGTTGGGAACCTTAACACTTGGTGGTAGGCTGATGGTACAACCTCCATTTTGTGAATCTAGGGTCGGCCTAATATGACATTGTATGCTGAAGGCGAGTCTATCACCAGAAACTTTGTATGCATGTTGATTCCATCTGCGTTGACAGGTAGTTCCATCTCCCCCACTGTGCTCTTTTGTTCTCCACCAAAGCCAATGAGGACGGTGGTATTTTCACAATTTTGGACTCGTCTATCCCCATTTCCCTGAGAGCATTAAAAAACAAATCATTGGCTGAACTACCTTTATCAACACGAATATGTTTAATCAAACAGTTAGCAATATATAGTGCAATAACAAGAGCGTCATGGTGTGGGTTGAGAAGTCTGGTTGACTCTGATGTAGAGAAGCTAATGATTTGTGTTGGTGAGTTGGTCGTAGTCTTCTCTATTCCGCTTAACTCCCTGTTAGTCCAGTTGGCCTGTCTGGTATGTCTTCTGGATGCTGAATGGGTGACTCCGCTTACCTCAAAGCCACTTGTTATTACATTGACGATCCGTTCATGGGTGGGGGGTCTAGGTGGAGTCAGCTCTCTTTGGCTGCCTGACTTGTCTTCTTTGCTTTGGAAGGTTCTTTTCCCTTTGTCTGTTAGAAATTCGGTCAGGTGTCTGCATTTCAATAAGTTTGATACTTCGAGTTTCAGGGCAATGCACTCGTCCGTCCGGTGACCATGGTCAGCATGGAAGTTGCACCACTTGGTTTTGTCCCTCTGGTCAGCTGGTGTTCTCATTTTTTTGGGCCACCTGACTATGTCTCCAAGCCCTTTTAATGTTACTGCAGCTTCAGTAGGCGATATTGATAGGTTGTATTCTGGTATTTTTGGTCCATCTCGGGGGTGTGTCTCTGGTGGCTGGCTGTATTCTCTTCTCCTGTTCTCATGTCTACTTGGATACAGGTATGAATCTGACTATCTTTCACTTTGTCTTCCGTCCACCCCGAGTCTCTTCTAGTTTCCTTTCATGGGGAGGAGTGATAATAGTTTGCTTCTTCCTCCTCCCATTTTATCTGTGCCCAGGCCTTGGCGAGGACGTCTTCCATTGTCTTGCAAGGATACTTAGTAAGCTTTTTTTACAAGTCCGAGTCGTAGCGGGGCCCTTTTCGAAAGGCTGAGATGGTTGTGTCCTTATTACAGTTGGTAATGGATGCCTTTTCCTTATTGAACTGACCTACATAGTCACGGAGAGGCTCACCATGCTGTTGGACTATGACATACAAGTCATCTGCAAATTTTTCAAGTTTCCTGCTACTGGCGAATTGCTAAAAAAAAAGTGTCAGTTAATTGTGCAAAAGTAGAGATTGAATTATTAGGTAAATTAGTGTACCACTGGAGGGCTGGTCCAATAAGACTGGAACCAAACCCCTTACACATGCAAGCTTCCCTCATGTCACGTGGGATGGCCACTGTGAACATTCTTTGTCTGTACTAGTCGATGTGGTCATCTGGGTCAGACGTCCCATCAAACATCTTCATATGAGGGATGTTGAACTTCTTAGGCATCTCCACCATTGCTAATTGTCATTGTACGGGGATTCAGCATAGCAACTTGATGCGCTCTTCTTGATCGGAGCTGGCATCCCAGGAATCCGCTGCCTCCATCTCAGCCAGCTTGCGAGCCAATCCAAAGTCAGGAGGTAGGATGGAACTGGTGATGGGTTGGTGTGCTGGCTCATTCGTGGTTGGCCGACTCTACTCGAACGTGGTTAGCTATTCTGGGGTGATCTTTCCAACTCCCAAGGTAGGTTGACCGACTACCATGGCTTGTTGTTGTCCAACAGCAAAGGCTGGTTGGATGACTCCTGGAGTCTGCTGTTGTCCGGCTCCTGAGGCAGGCTGGTTGATTCCTGGAATCTGTTGTTGTCCGTCTCTTGAGGCAGGCTGGCTGACTCCTTGAGCTTACTATTGTTCGGGGGCAGATAAGTGTCCATGTTCAGTCATGGTCAGCTGTTCACCTACATTAACAATAGAATTCTGTACGTTAGACATAGTAAGTGGGGTTTGATAATTCCTAACCAAGAATGATGGACCCGTCTGACTTGGTCCATCATTGTTAGAGATGGGGGTGAGGTCACCCAGAGACTGCATTGGGCTGATTGGACCTTGGAAGCGGGATGGCTGACCATCATTAGCCTAAGAGGACATGGCCACCATCCGTACAAGCAGGTCAACATTTTCAGCTTCGAGCCTCCTCATTTTCTCATGTTCTTCATTCATCTAGGCAGTAAACACTACACCAAATACCCATTTCCATAACACACGAATATAATACTAATAAAAAAGTGTTATGCTAGAGTAATATATTGGGCCACTTTATCAAAAAAGGGCGGTAATAATTCCACCATCCCGCCACACTTAGCTTTTTTTTTTCATTTGTGAGACCTGAAAATATGTGAGACCCGAGAAACCCAATTCATTCCCTTCAATTCTTTCTCCTTTTTCCTCATCATTCTCTCTCCTCTCTCTCGGATCTCTTTCTCCCACCAGACCCGTCCAAGCTTCGGCCACGCAGGCCCAAGCCCTCACACGACACCAGAGGCGAACGACAACACCGGAGGCCAGCTCTTCTTCTCCTCTTCCCTATGTGCGGCCAAGCCTTCTTCTTCCCTGCGTGAGACCAGTTAGCTCCGGCCGGTTCAGCAACGACGGTTTCAGTCTAAGAACATTGGAAGGGTTCGATTACGAATCTATTTTGGGGCAGTGCTGCGAAATTCCTGTTGGGTACGTCCAGATTTCAGTGGGAATCGCGGGTCCGTTGTTGCTCGATGGGTTCGAGTATTCGGTGCCGATGGCGACTATGGAGGGTTGTTTGATTGTAAGTACAAACAGAGGTTGCAAGGCTATCCATTTGTCTGGTGGGGCTACCAGTGTGTTGTTGAGGGACGGCATGACCAGAGCACCGGTTGTGAGGTTTAATTCCACCAAGAGAGCTTCCAAGTTGAAGTTCTTCTTGGAGGACCCTGAAAATTTCGAGACACTTTCCATCATCTTTAACAGGTTAGTTTATGCTTCATAAATATCATATGTATATATGTAAAGTTTTATATATTGTTTGTGGTTTTGGTGATTGAAATTTTAACACGGAGATCGATATCATGTTTTTATTTTCTTTCTCTAATTTAATATAAATTTGAGTAATAAAGCATGAAGCTAAATCTGAGGATCCGAAAGTATTAAAAGTAAATAAATAAAGAAAGAAAGAATAGAAAAATCATGTAAAGGTTGAATCTTTAGTCAATATACAGCTGTGAAGTTTCTTTCAAATGTCAGATTCATCGAATATTAATGAATATTAGATTTGAACCATTTGTCTTATTGGGTTTTGGTCATCGTCTCCAGGTCTAGTAGATTTGCCAGGCTCCAGGGTATTCAGTGCGTGATTGCTGGAAAGAATGTGTATATCAGATTTACCTGCAGCACGGGAGACGCCATGGGGATGAACATGGTTTCAAAAGGAGTTCAGAATGTTCTTGATTTCCTTCAAAACGACTTTGATGACATGGATGTTATTGGCATATCTGGTTAGTTTTTTTTTTGGATTATTATATTTATATTTTTAGACCATTTAGTCACTTTTATTTCTTGTGAACTTGTCAAATTTTTCTTCAACCTGAGTTGTTGCTGTTGTTCCTTTTTCAGTTATGTGCAGTAATACACCCCCTATATTCATATCCCTTGAAAATGAACTCAAGGAAAATAAAACATTTAAATAATCAAATAATGAAATAGTTTAATTTGGCAATAAGTTTCAAGACAATTATTTTATTTGATTGCTATTTTGGCTTGTATCCATTCATTTATTAGAGAATTGAACTGTCTTTTATTTTATTAGATAAAATAGAAGCGAATAGAATATCTGAGTAGTATCTGCTCAAGCTTTTATTTATTAGGCTAACTTTTTATGTACTAAGGAAGGCTTATGTAGAAAATTTTATTTATTAGATTCAGAATGCCTATTTACTTGAAATAGAAAAATTAATATGAAAAACTCAATGTAAAGTTAAAAAAGAGTTTAGGTTTAGCCAATCATTTTGTTTACAAGAGAGCATAAACATTTATTTTTGTAATGGGTTTTGTGGATTAAGTTGGGATCAGATTGTATACTAGTTTTTTGTAATGAATCCACTTATGCTTGTTTGTTTTTATTGAATAGTCGTTACCACTGGTTTTTTGAGGCCATAATTTTATAAATTCAAGGGTGAAAAGTGGAAGCTTTCCAATAAGATAACAATATATGTATATATTGTTAGACAATGCAATATTACATGATTAGTTTTCTGTTTCTGGTTTGTTAGTTTTGTTAGCTTCAGTTGTATTCAGTTAGACTGTTACAACTTCCATCTATTTCTATGTTGTGTATTGCTACTGTTGTAAAGTTCTATATATAAATAAGATTTGCCTGAGTCTCAAAATCTTCTTTAGAGCTACTTTTTCTCCATTTACATTCTTGAATTAACTGCTACCACCCTATGCTAATTTTCCTGGTTTGCTCTGCTTTTATCTTATCCACCCATGGGCATTTTGAGTTTTTGAGTTTTTTCAACTTTTTTTTTATCAAAAATAGGAGTATATTAAAAACACATAAACAAATTACAACTGCCAGATTTGAAACACCACCAAACTTACAACAAACTCAAAACAGAGACTAAAATACAAGCCAAATCATAAACTCCTAACCAACTCAGCAATTGATCTATTCTTAGCCAAACACTGTTGACTCAAACAGCCAAAAAATCTAGCTTTCAAACTCAAACTTATCATTTTAACTAAACTTATCATTGCACTAGATGCCATAAAAGGCCACCCTCCAATCAAATAAGAAGTGTTTTTTTAGGTTCCCCATATAAACATATACATATATTAGTCTATATATATATATCCAGAACAATCCAGCTGGAATGAAGAACTGACTTTCTCCCTCAAAGAACCTAATGGAGTTTTGAATTTGGTAAGTTCCCAAGATTTTGAATTTGTAGCTATCCAAATCTGCCACATAGTTTCAATTTCAAGATATAATTTAGTTTGCCACTCATCTCTGCTATATTAAATCCTGAAATTGTATTTTGTTTAGCCATTCTGAAGTTGCATATTGTTCAAGTCTTTACATAACTATGTTTTAGATGGACTTCAATTGTGTACAAACTTATTTTTCTTGCGTTCATTAGTCTGAACTTGAAGTATTACAACTTTCTAATTGATAGCACAGCTCCAAAACCTTTATTTATTCTCCCTATATTCTTTTCTCACTGAATATGGGAGCTTCAGCTCTAATTTGTGAGTTTATGTAGCAAATGTTTCACCTTTTCCTTCCTCAAGCCAATTATTGGCTTTTGGCCTTTATCAATAGTTTCAGTTTGCATCTATTTTTTTAATCAACTTCTCATGTATTCCTTTGAAGACATAATTAAGACTAGTATGTTATATGACCAAAGTGCTTTCTCCCCTTAGGAAGTGTTTGATAAAGACCTCTTGAAGACATATGACAAAATGGGACATGCACAACTCAGCCTTCAACCACTTGTCTCTACTGCTAGACTCAGGCAGATTCTGCAGAACTTCAATGGCGAGACGGTGTTAAGGAAGGTTGTCCCAGATAGTGACAACTGTTTGGTCAAAGAAAGCTCCATCACTTGTGTCAATGTTAATGTTGAGAAAGCTCCATATTTCTTCTCTAGTTGTGAATGTTTCTTGCTTGCTCATTTGGAAAGCAGTTTTGTTCCATAATTAGAAGTTTCTACCAGTGCAATCTATTGGCTTGATTGCTTCTAGGGTACTAGGATTTTCTGAGGTCCATTTTTAAAAAAAAATATATGGATGTGGGTTATCTTGATTATATATAAATATCTCTGCTCCATATCTTTATGATTATATATAAATATCTTTTACTTTTTTGAATTAAAATGATCACAAGCTTTTATGTGAAACTGACTGTGAAATTGATTATGAAACTGACTGGATACTTTTCTCCTAATGACTATGAAACTGATTTATATTTCATGTGACACAGTGGGTTCTTCAATAGTACAATTTTTCAACAACATTTAAGAATTCTGTTCATGTTATCTTTATGGTGGATGGCTCTTGAGAGCTCTCCACCACATATATAATTATATTTCAAGCTTACACACACACACGCATATATATTTAAATATATACATATATTGATTAAAAATAGTTTATTAAAAAATAAGATACTGCTTTTTAATTGAATTTGGCAGCAATTTCTGTTTTTTTTTAAATAACACAGGTCTATTGTTGTATCAGCTGGTCTTCTTAGGATATTTGTTGGTGGTGTGGATACCTCTGCAACTGAGACAAAAGGAACAATTCTAATTCATAGTGCTGACAAGGTAAAATTCTGAAATGGATATTTTTTGCTTGCTGTTATATGAACGTTTCTCTTCTTATTCTGGCTTGCTTATGCACGATGTAGCCAATATACTTAGCAGTTATTTTCTGTTTTATTTTCTTTATTTCTTGCTTTTTATTTGCATGCACTTGCAGTTGCTTGTCTGTCAATGCCTTTGTTGTTGTGGCTAATTTTGATCCTCCACATAACTAATGTATTGTGCAAAATTTTCCTTCATCTCATATTAATGTTTAGTGGCATCCATATTTCTGGGTTCTTTTAGTTGTTTAGTTCATAATTGAGTAACACTTTTATTTTTTGAACAGATAATGAAACATGCTACAATCTTAGGTTGACAAAAGATGAAACCGGTTACTCCAAAGTAGGCTAAATATTATATTATTCTGCTCTAATTCTTGAAATGACATTTTTGAATTCATTTAGACTCAAGTTCCTTCTATTCTTGTTCCTTTTAAGTCTTGTATGGTTTAGCAGACGAGCTTAAAGGAGCTTATCCTTAATTAGACCCATTCAGAAACTTATTTTTTTTTAAAAAAGACCCTTTCAGAAACTTCAATAGTTTTTCAAATGGCAAGTCTTAAGTGTAAGAGGAATAGAATAGAGGGTGGGGAGTCTGTAGTGCATTTAGAATTATTTCATTGGGTAAATTTTTGTTTAGATTGGATTTAAGGTTGAGCACAGCTATACTGTAGCTGTGTATTCTCTTTCTTGATTAATACAAATATCTTCTTATTAGTGAAAATAAAAAGAAGGTTAATTATGGATTCTTAGCTCACTAGTTGCCCCTGCTTTTGGGGCTGCTATTTTGTATTACAGATATTCAAGAATGATTGCTGAACTGTTGCCAACAGTTATAACATACATACAAAAAAGGATTGAAGTCGGTTTCCCTTTCAGAAATGACCAGACAGGTCTACTGGTATGGTTCCCTCTCTGATTATAACAATTACATAATTTTATTCACTTCATTGCACACCTCAGTGATGCTTTTCTTTTCAACAGACTGCTTCTTTTAGTTGTTTGACACCAGCTTTCACTATCTCACCATCCTCAACGTAAGTTAAAGAAGTGCTTTATAAAGAGATGAATGAAGGTGAGTATTATTTCATGCCATGAGGATGATCAAGTGTTGATATTTCATATTGTCAGAAGTATGCTCAAGAATTTTACACAAAACTCCTTGTTTCATTTAATATTATAAATTCATTATTGGCTTTCTTACAGGTTTTATTGAGGTTGAAAAGAAGCCAGGTGTTCTTCTTACTTTGTTTCATTACTTGGAAAAAGTAAACAATCACACAGTATGCTTAGAGGCTCTCCAGGTAACCTATTTGTTAGTTTGGAAATACCATGCTTTATGGTTGTCAGAAATTATTCTCTTGTCAAGAATCTAGGCATTGCTTGAAGTACTCTGTATTTGGAATCTTGGATTTACTATTTGTATGCTTGTGTGGATGTATCAAGTTTTCAATGGTGGAATTAGCTATTTTTTGCTATAGATATTATATAATTTTGAATACATTTTCCTGTTAGAATTGTAGTTATTTATCTCGTGTGAAGTGAGGGCATGAGTGTGTATTAGGGTATCTGTTTTTGTTAGTTAGCTGTAATTGAGAAAGTGGATATCTGTCATTGTAATTGGATCTAGTTATACAGTTTATGAAAGATAAAATAGAAGCGAATAGAAGATCTGAGTAGTATCTGCTCAAGCATTTTCCATTGATTCTGCGACATGCTGCTGCAATGGTTGATTAACATTGACCTGATATCATTAAGTATAAAGTAACTAAGAAAAGACAATTCATTATCATTCTTTTTTCTTTCTCTGCAAAGTGTTAATCTGTTTAACAACCCTTGTAATATTAATTATCAAGAATTGATAGAAGTTTAGGTTTATCAATTTAGGTAGGATTTTTAAAGATTGATTATAAGCCCCTGAAGTTTCGGTTTATTAATTTATCTTGGAATTTTAAGTGTCTGTAGTTACTTCTGAACCACCTCTATGTGTTCTGCAAGGTGAGAGTTGCATCAGTAACATGTTTTGCGGGCATAACTTCCTCTATATTCTTCTCTCTTGCAAAGGAGAAACAGGATTTCATTCTTTCTACTGCGGTAAGCATTGATTATGTGTTTTTGACTTGTTTCTCTTGGAAATTAATTATTTGCAGACAAGTTTATGCATTATAACTAAGAGACTTTGTAGATTAATGGAGCCAAACAAGACGAGGTGCCTTCAGTTAGATCAGCTTCTTGTCGAGCCATTGGTGTCATTGCATGTTTTCCTGAAGTTTTCCAGAGGTGATTTTAAATTTTTTTCATGCTTTCATGTTTCTTTGAGCTCAAAATATAGACAGAAGAATTACTAGAAACTTAAATGGTATAGTGAAAAGATCCTGAACAAATTGATTCACGCAGTGGAGATTAATACCCGCGACCCCTCAATATCGGTATTTCTCTTTTACTTTGAGTTTTTATAATAACTCTGCTCTCTAATTTGTTCACAAGGGAGTAATATTTTCCTGTACGTTTGTTGTTTCAGGTGCGAATAACTGCTTCTTGGGCTTTGGCAAACATATGTGATTCTATTCGGCACTGTATTGATACTCTTGCTTTGGCAGGCTCCACAGGTGGGTTATATGTTACAGAAGCTATTTATTATTTTCAACTACTTTATTTGAAAAGTTATTGATGTATTATACTTTTCCTTATACTATACTGCAGTCTCTGAATCAATGGCATTACTAACTGATTATACTGAAATGACAACACTTAACACCAAAATGAATCATTTGATAGTATCAACTGTGATAGTGCCCATGTGCTTAAACTGAAATGACAGCACATAAAGTATTGCATTTTTTTGTTGATTTTCTGATGGTCTTTTGAAGTTCTTCTTTCATGTTGTTTCTTCAATTTCTTCTATTACTAATTCCACAGTATTGTTCCCTTGCAATATATGTATATATGAGTTGGCATGTTGTATCAGCTTCTTCTACTGTATATACTACTGGTATGTGGCCATCATAATTTTGTCTATAAGCTTGAATCACCAAAATACATGTTTCTCTCAGCACCATTGATCTATTTCTCTTCATTTTATTTATATGACAAATTGACAATGGCTTAGTCTACCTATTATGTACTCTCATACTTATTTCTGGTAAAAGAATAGTTGCGGACATTATTTTTTATTGGAAATTAACAAGTATCAATGCTTTTAAGTATTTTCCAATATCTTTGAGGGGATTGGCCAATGTTAATTTTTATGTTACCTTCTTACTCTAGATCATATCAAGTGTATGGTTGCTTAGTACTTTGTTTCTAATACTAAGAGTCTAAGTCCTCTACTTTTTGTCTTCAATACACTCCTCCAATAGATATTTGAAGCATAGGATGTATTTTCTTAAATGCTTACAGGAAAACCACTCTACACCAAAAAGGACATAGGACAACACTAAAATCTAACAGAATTAAAAGATAATGAGAAACAATAGATAATGAAGTCATTTCAAAAGATGGTTAGTTTTGATGAGAAAGTCTGGCTTGTTACACCAGCTCTAAACATGGTTATCTTAATTGCTAGGCAATGTACCTTTAACTCCAGCAACTCCTCCCTGCAAATACTTCTTAAAATTGTGAAATGTGTGCATTCTTATTTGTTATTTATTTTTATTTTTTTGTTGTACTCACTTGATTTTCAAGTTATTACTTTGCTGTTCTGAATAATCATCAATAGTCCTGTTTATTTTATTGAAACATTTTATTCTCCTTATTCAGTTTCCTATTGAATGCTCTCTTACCTTGAGACTAGTATGAATAGAACTAATTTTTTATTAGAGAGCAAGCCTTATTTTTTTAATTTGTAAATATGATTTTGTTTTTCAACATTTGGGTTAGCATTTATAACTTGAATTTCAAATTGGAAGGTCACTTTTGTTTTAATACTAAGAAAATTTCAGGGTCATGTATAGTTTCTTATGTAAATGATTTCTAAACATGAGCTAGCTAGCTTTGGCAGAGAAACCAGTTATGATCAGATCAGACCACCAAAGAGATAATCAAATAAGGAGATGGAATCATTGTAGAAGTTACATTACATGTGCATATATAACATACAGGATGTAACTTCAGTATATCAATAGTGTCAAATATCATTTTCTTGTATGTTTCTTTGAAAAATTCAGTTCAATCACATAACATACACATATATAGATATATAGGAAAAAGAAATAAAATATGTAATTGTAATCACTAGTTACCAGTTAGAGCTAATGATCTCCAACTTATAGTTGTCCCTATGATAAAGGCAAGTGATCCTTCAAGAACAATCATGAGTTGAAGAACAAACAAGCAAACATATATAAGAATTTAACTTTCTATGATAATCTCATCTAGTATTCAGAATTAAGATGAAATTAATCATCTGTTGTACCTGATTTAGTGTTGTAAGACCTCCATGGAGATGCTCTCTGCTATATATATTGGGACCTGTTCATGTTTTCATTCATTAGTAATCTTATTAGTATAAATAATATGAATATATTTTCATTAGAAATATAAGCAATTAAGTGGTAGTAAAAAAAGTTACCACATAAAAGAAAATTCCAATACCATATCATGTGAATACTGAAAATTTATCCAGTAGATCAGTAGACCTACAAGTGTCTCTGCTGTGTGGTGGGGTGTTGTTGCTACTGCACTTATGCAGCTAGCTGCTACTGCTGCTGCAGGGGTATATATATACATATATATTTATATATAAGAATAAAAGAATATCATTAAATATAATAGTTTATATATAGCAGTATAGTATCTACAGTCCCAACTGACTGTTTTGAGTCATCAGACTCATCACCATAGAGAAATTATGAGCAATGTGTATTATTTGTTAAAAAATTCCAATAATGTTGAGGTATATGACTAATGTTGAGGTTAGATAAGCCAAGGGTTCTTAGGATTTAAGGTGATTCTTTTCTACAGGCATTTGATGCTAAGTTGAGACTCAAAATAATGTTATAAATTTGCATTTCTAGAATAACTTTTACACATTGCAATCTTTCGACTTGAAAAGTGGATTGTATCTAATTTTGAGAAAGGGGAACAGGAAGGAGAAAATGTATATGAGGATTATTTAGTGGATTTCCATATGTGATGTTGCCTTTTTTTTTTCCTCTCCTAATTCATGATGAACTAGGTCATATCTTAGGCATTCTTATTGTTGGAATTTTTCGGTCACTAATAATATTTTTGCAATCTGGTGCTCTTTTAGACTGCTTAGGAGAGATCCAATGGATGCACTTGGCTATGCAAGTTTGAAGCCATCCGTCATGAAGATTGCTGAATCTACTGATGGTCGTCCTTCTGAGATGGGTATAGTTGCTGCATCAAGAAATGGTGAGGTTTTGGGCAGCCAAACTATAATACATGAACTTTAGTCTTTGGCACAAAGAGAAATCGAGATATATCATCATGAAGGATTTTAGTACTGATGTTTCTCACTTGTTTTTAATATTTAGCTTCAATGGACAGAGAGATGTTGTTCTTTCCTTTCATGTTTCCCATGCCTGTTTAAAACCATGGAGTGCCATAATGGTTATTCATGAAACAAATGATGGGCAAATATTTGATGCTTGGGAACATGTAAATTTTGATGCTATTCAGACTTCGCTTGAGGTTTTTAAATGCTTAGAGGCTGATGGTTTTCCTATTAAATATGCACGTGTACCTATACTGCTTTTGTTTTCAATTGCCAGGTTGACATTTTTCATTCTTCCTATGTTGTATTGTGCATTTTAGATGATAAATGTATTTTGCAATTCTATCTACTGTACTTTGTCTTTTTCTAAACATCATTAAAAATCATAGATGGGCAGAGGAAGGACAACCACTGGCACTGTAATAGCTTGTCTTTTGAAACATCGAGTTAATCATGGTAGGCCTATTAAAATCTTGCTTGATACTATGACCCATGAAGAGGTGGATGGTGGAACCTCTAGTGGTGAAGAGACTGGAGAAATTCTTATTCATAGTGCTGACCAGGTAAAATTCTGAAATGGATATTTTTTGCTTGCTGTTATATGAACGCTTCTCTTCTTATTCTGGCTTGCTTATTCACGAGGTAGCCAATATACTTAGCAGTTATTTTCTGTTTTATTTTCATTATTTCTTGCTTTTTATTTGCATGCACTTGCAGTTGCCTGTCTGTCAATGCCTTTGTTGTTCTAGCTAATTTTTATCCTCCACGTAAATAATGTATTGTGCAAAAATTTCCTTCATCTCATATTAATGTTTAGTGGCATCCATTTTTCTGGGTTATTTTGGTTGTTTAGTTCATATTTTCTCCTTAATGAATGATGAATTAAAAAAAGAAAAGCTTTTCTTGTTGGACAGTTTTGGGCTTGCAATTCTATTCTTTCCCATGATATTGGTGGGTATTCTTGACTCAGGAATGCCAAATGACACCATCTTGAGAATACTGTTCTGCTCTGTTCTTGCTCCAGTTGATATAAAATTGCTTCTTAATATCTTGGCTTGTTATGTTATCCTTGACATTTTTATGTATTATGTGCCTTTAAGTAGTTCTCATAGTTGTTTTAATATCTTGTAGCTAGAAAATTATGCGAAAACTGAAGAAGCTAAAGTTGAGGAGCTTATAAAGGCAGTTGCTGATTCCGGTGCCAAAGTAATTGTTAGAGGAGCAGCAGTTGGGGAGATGGCACTTCATTTCTGTGAGCGCTACAAGTATATCACCTTCTATTGTGTTTTTTTATTGATTAACTTACTAATTTTCAAAACATACTTGTGATTGTTGTACATATCTAAATGATTTTGATCTTTTATGAAATCTGTCAAAAAATTTCAAGTTTTTATTATTCTATTAAGATTTTTCTTAGCATATCTGATAATTTAATTTGGGACTTTTTCCTTACAGGCTTATGGTTTTGAAAATTAGTTCAAAATTTGAATTAAGACGATTTTGCCGCACTACTGGTGCTGTTGCTATGGTAAGTCAGCTAGAATTTAATAGTACTCAATTTTTTTTTATTTTTTTCCAAAATTCTCTAACAATATTATTGAAGTAATTTGAAATGCTAGATAATAACAATAAAATATTTCTTTGTTTATTTTGCAGATGTAGTAGAAAATGATACTTAAGACTCCTTGAAAGTAGTAACTTTGTTTATTTCTTTGTGTTGAAAGTAGTAACTTTTAGACTCCTTGAATATTTAAAGAACATTTTGCTGTTGATGACAGTGTTGAATGTTTTAAACTAATTTGTGGATTGTTAATACAATGTTGAATGTTCTTACTTTTTGTTATTTGAAAATCAAGTTCATTTGATGATGCTAGTATATATTAGATAGCTAATTTTAATTATATAAAAAAATTAAAATATAATAGAATAAATTAGTGTTATATAAATAAAATATATAATGAGAATTTAAACATATCTACATATAACAATAATACAAAAATTGTATTATAATATCTATTACAATAACACTTTTTATGCAAATAATTGTGTTATGCAAACTTCATTATATAACACAAATAATGTGTTATACTAAAGTGTAGTATAACAAAAAAAATGTGTTATACTAAAGTATAGTATAACACAAAAAATGTGTTATACTAAAGTGTTGTATAACACAAAAAAAGTGTTATACTAAAGTGTAGTATAACACAAATTTATAAGTATTGAAATGTGTTATATAATCGACTATAAATAACATAATTAAACACTTATCTATATATTAAAATAACACAGAAAGTGTGTTATCGTTGACAGTATAATAACACATCTGTATAATAGTGATAAAGTGTTATGTAAAGTACCCTGACCTACAATAACATAGTCGGTCTTAACACATCAAAAAGTGTTATGGTATGTTTTGATAACACATTTTCGGTGTTATTAAAATCATTTTTTCTTGTAGTGAAAGGCACCGAGTTAGGCGGCCAGATCAGGTGTCTCAGTCACGTCTGACAAGGTTCACCGAACGAAGTTTTGGATCTTTTATCACTCGTCTGATTGCTATGGCCTCATGGTGGGTGCCAAATTGGAGATGTGATTTTCTACAATTGACTAAACGGGCACCAGCAACCTGTCAAGAACAAATAAAGAGACAAGAGTTCAATTGGGAGCACTGGTGGGGTGTCAACCAAAGGGACTCCGACGCTCAAGTTAGTCGGGTTGTAACAAAAATTAATTGAAAGTAATAAAACTATGATGTAAATAATGAAATAACGATGGATGGATGGGTAGTAGAATGGTCAGAGTGATGGTGGCAACGACAACGGAACTGAACGACTGGGTCAAGTCTGGTGAGGTCAGATCAGACAGACTGATTCGACTTGCTTGACTGGATCGCTTCGAAAGGGTAGTCTTCATTTTCGTAAGAGAGTAAAAGAGAGTAAAGTGATTCTTCGATGTCCCACTCTAAACCCTTGAAGGTCTTTTTTATAGTCATCCTCTTTTTTCCGTTCTCCTCTTGTCTATCTCACTCATCTGCCCTGTTCTTCGTGGTTCCCCTCAAATTTTCATGGGAAGAGGAGTGAGTATTTCGATTGCTTCAATGTCTCTAGCTGACTGAGTGCTTCCAGACTTGGGCCTGGGTGCTAGATGGCCCGTTTTGATGGCTTATTCAATATGTGCGGACCCATTTACATTAGTTTGGGGCCTTACTGGCTTATTGGGCCTGCTGACTAGTTGGACTTTAATTGTAGACAAATTTTGTCTACTACAATCATCTTAGTAATAATAAAATAAATGATAATTAAAGACAAAGTCTTACATTCCCTTTTAAAACCATTTTCAAAATGTTTTATTAATTAACTAAATAAATGAAAAAACCAATAATTGATCATTATCAGTAGTGGTACATGCATGTGGCAGTCCAAGAAACCTTATGTGTGTAACACTATCCTAAAATAAGGGGATTTAATTTTTCATGCATATTTATTATAATTAATTAATAATTAGGAATTCAAATAAGATATCATTTTTATAGGGAAAAGAAAAAAACTTAAATTTTAAAATTCAAAATTCAAAATTAGAATGTCATTATCATCTTATTATTAATTAAATAAATATAATAATTAAAACCAATTTTGACTATCCATATTTATCATTTCTCACTTCAATTTATTTTATTTCTATACAATTTCGAAAATTGCATTATTGCAATGATAAATTGTGGAACTTCAATTACCACATAATTGTATATTTATCCTAAAGAATAAATATTCTCTTAAATAGCTCATTCACAATTTTACCGTTGTATCAACTCTTACCTTAAATAGTCTTGATAGAGCCGTCCTGGTGACCTATGGACCAACAATTCCAAGCTCCAATAAATAATATATTATTAACCAAAACTCTTTGATTCAATAATCATATTTATTAATCTCATGATTACTCCATTATAAATATGAGACTGCACTCTTGAGCATTAAAGATGTATATTTACTGAGTATTTTATTGTAACTATAAAGAGTCCATTGATATAATCATTACATACAAATTAATCCTCTATTGATAATTCATAATTAAGTGGGAATAAAATTATTGTTTTACCTTTTTAATTATATCTTGATTCCTAGTGTACCATTGACTTTACTAGTGAAGGTTAATTCATATTCCTATAATGAATTTGACGTCAATAACCTTTTTAGTTCCAAAAGCCAACTCAATAGGGAACCATCATTCAATCTATAAGAAGGTATATATTCCATATCTGCTAAGCTATGTCCCTATCCATATACATCATTGAATCTCCAAAACAATAGTTCTTAGCTTGATCATTCTGACAAACCATAACACATGAATCAAAGGATCAAATGACATATATAGGAGTTCATCGTAACTTCAGGATTAAGATCAGTTTGCATATGATCATCAGTTGATGTGTTTTTTAATACTACGAAATAATATTTAAACAAGTATTATCAAATCACATCGGTCCAGTTCTACATACTCTCTATATGAAAAGTACCTCCACTAAAGTGTCCCACTACACTAGTAACCCGGCTCTAGGTCACTTGTATTCATAATACCAGTGGACCGTACTAGCAGTAATTAATCTAAAGATTCCACAACTTTATTTTACTGCGAACTATTTAAGTCCATTATCTCAATCTCGATCCTCTCATACCAATATGAGATTGAGACCACATAGATGAACTTGGGAATTTTATGATATTTACTAAATATTATTAACAATAATATAGTACATAAGCTACATATACACAATAATTCAATTCATTTATTCATTTAATTAAAACCATTGTCAAATATAATTGCTTTAAGGGCACAATTCCCAACAATCTCCCACTTGCCCTAAAGAAAATGAGGAATTTCCCTCAACCCCAGATCTGCAAGATTATCTTTAGAGGCAATCTTCAAGAAAGTAACATCTCCTCGGTTGACTATCTCTCGGATCAAGTGATATTTCCTCTCGAATGTGCTTTCCCCTTTTGTGACTTCTGGGTTCCTTTGAATTAGCTATTGCCCCACTGTTATCACAGTACAGAACAAGTGGCTTATCCATGCCTTGAACAACTTCCAGATCAATATAGAACTTCCTGAGCCACACGACCTATTTAGTTTCTTCATAAGCTGCTATGTATTCGACTTCCGTGGTGGAGTCTGCAATACTAGATTGTTTAATACTTCTCCAAACTACAACACCTTTCCAAGTGTGAAAACTGATCCCGATGTCGACTTTCAACTATCTTTGTCTGATTGAAAATCAATATATTCAATGGGGTTCAGGTCTCCTCCTGAATACACTAGCATGTAATCTCTAGTATGTCTGAGATACTTGAGAATATTCTTTACTATTATCCAATGACTCAATCTAGGATTGGATTAATAATGACTGACTATCCCTACTGCATAACAGACGTCAGGTCTAGTACACAACATTGCATACATTACATTGCCTACCACAAAGGCATAGGGATAATGCATCATGTCCTTCTCTTCCTGAGTTGTTTGTGGACATTGTTCTTTAGACATTTTAACTCCTGACCAGGTAGGCAGAGTGCCTTTCTTGGAGTTTTGCATTCTAAAGTGTTCTAGTACTTTATCAATATAAGTTGCTTGAGACAGTGCCAAAACTTTGTTCGTTTGTTCTCTATAGATCTGAATTCCTAGAATATATTTGGCTTCTCCTAAATCCTTCATTTGGAATTTCTAAGCTAACCATTTCTTTACTTTTGAAAAAGTTTCTATGTCATTCCCAATGAGTAGAATATCATTAACGTAAAGAATGAGGAATGCCACAATCTTATCTTTGATTTGTTTGTAAACACAAGGTTCATCAACGTTTTATTCAAAACCAAACGTTTTGATTGTTTCATCAAATCTATGATTCCAAGATCTCGAAGCTTGTCTGAGTCCATAAATAGACTTAAGAAGCTTGCAAACTTTTTTCTCATGACCTTTAACTTCGAACCCTTATTTTTGAGACATGTAAATGGTTTCGTCAAGATAGCCATTCAGAAAAGTTGTTTTAACGCCCATTTGCCAAATATCATAATCCTTGCAAGCAACTATGGATAAGAGTATGCTGATAGATTTAAGCATGGACACAGGTGAAAAAGTTTCTTCATAATCAACTCCTTCTTTCTGTGTGTAGCCTTTTGCTACTAGCCTTGCTTTCCCATATGCTCCTCTCTTCTTCTTGAATATCTATTTGCAACCACTAGGTTTAACATTTTCAGGTGGATCTTCAAGAGTCTAGATAGAATTGGAATACATCAATTCCATTTTAAGGTCCATGGCGTTTAGCCATTTTTCTTTGTCAGAATCTTCCATCGCATTTCTATATGTCGTTGACCTATGAAATTGGCCAACGGTCGTATGTACAGTATACGACACCTTTTGAATGAAATAAATGACAGAGTACAATTATCTTAAATTAACACACAGGAATTTTATAGTGGTTCAGCCCTGTTCAGATTAACAGTAATAACCTAATCCACTTAGCTTTTAGTATTGAGTCACTCGACAATTACAAGTACGAACTGGTGAGTTCACTCACCAGTAAGATTTTTCTCCCAAAATTCCAGAGAAAGAGATCAGATCCAGAAAAGAGAGTCCAAAAAAGTCCCCTTAAATGAAGCATTGGGTCCTTTATTTATAGTACCCAGGGGTTGTTAAATGACCAGTAATACTGGGATCATGGTTTGGCACATGATCATCACGTAGTGGAGATATGTGTCCACCTCCCCATGATCATGAGATCGTGGGTCTTCTCGTTGTTTCTTTAGATCATGGTAGACAATGCACAATTGAAACTTCTGGGAAAATGTTAAGTCTCTGTCGGTATATTAGACTTAGGTGCTAGGCCTGAAGACTAAAGCTTGGGTGTTGGACCTGTGACCTTCTGGGTGCTGGACCTGTTGATCCTCTGGGTGTTGGACTTGTTGATCCTCTAGGTGCTAGGCCTATTGATCTTTGGGGTCCTAGGTCTACTGATCTCAGTTTGAACGAGAGTGAATATTTCTCAATGAAGTGTACTTGGGGGTTTAGGATGACCACCCCATGAAAGATAGGGTGGGCCGACCACCCAGGTGGCTCTTGGGCCTGCTTAGGCCAACCACCCTAGGGGTTGAGGTCAGTCCGACCACTCCTAGGGGTCCTTGGGCATATTGGGGCCAACTACCCTAGGGGTTGGGGTCAGGCCGACCACCCTTAGGGGTCCTTGTGTATGCTGGGGACGACCACCCCCGAGGTAGAGGGTTAGACCGACCACCCCTAGGGGGTTTAGGCTTGGTCGACTTTCCTAGGTCCTGGACCTATCTCTTTTGCCCGTCGGTCTTTTCTCAATACTTTATCGTTTCTCCCTGATTGGTGATGTCACGTGTCTCATTCTCATTTTCCATGTCATCTTCTTATTTTTGAGGGATAACAATGTCAATGGATCATCTTTGTTAGTGTCAGACACAAGCATCTAAACTTCATGTTCATAGCGAACTAGTTGTTTACCAACCCTCCCACTATGGAGAAGCTCTCCATTGTTCTGACTGGAACTAGCGATATCCTCTGGCCGTTTTTCATTTGCTACTGTTGGTGATTGGTCTTGTTTATTTGAGACTATTTCCTCAAGTAAAACTTTACTTTAAGGTTTGTGGTTATTTATATAATCATGCTCCAGAAAAGTAGCATTTGTAGATACAAACGTTTTGTTATCTTTGGGACTATAAAATACACCACCTTTTGTTTTTTTGGAATATCCTACAAACATGCACACTTCAGTGAGTGATTCCAACTTCCTAGTCTTTCCTTTAAGCACATGTGCAGGACAACCTCATATACGGAAATGGCATAAAGTAGGTTTAGTACCATTCCATAATTCCAATGGTGTATTCTAAATAGACTTAGATGGAACACCATTGAGTTTGTATAGAGAACATTTTATTGCATAACCCCAGAATGTCAAAGGCAATGATAAGAAACTAATAATTGACCTAATCATATCCAACAAGGTTCTGTTGTGTCTTTCTTAAACACCATTTTGTTGAGGCATTCTAGGTGCAGTGAGTTGAGATTGAATACCATGCTCACGTAAATGGTCCTCAAGTTCATAATCTAAGTACTCTCCACCTTGATCTGATCGAAGCTCTTTTAGTGATTTACCTAATTTCTTTTCAGCTTTTGCTCGTTATTCTTTAAACTTACCGAAAGTTTCGGATTTCCTTTGCATTAAGTATTGATAACCATATCTCGAATAATCGTCAATGAAAGTGACTAAATATTCATAACCTCCTCTAGCATGGACATTTAGTGGACCACAAACATCCGTATGTGTAAGTTGAATTGGTTCTGTGGCTCTTGAACCTTTAGCAGAGAATGGTCTCTTGGTCATTTTTCCTTCTAGGCAGGATTCACAGACAGGGAGAGAACCAATAGATAGCTCTCTTAAAGTACCATCCTTTGTTATTCTGTTAATTCTTTCTATACCAATATGTACCAATCTCAAATGCCACAGATATATTTCACTATCAGAATCTGTCTTCTGTCTTTTAATAGATATGGGATTTGCATTTTTAAATTGTGCGCCCTGATTTTCCCAAGGGCTGATTAGCAAGCTGAGATGCGGCCTAACCTTGATTATCTCGTGGACATCCCTCGCAACCGGAGCTGCGTCGTAAGGTCATACCTCCTTAGCTTGAGGATGGTTGGGGGTTCACCTCTGGTAACTTAAAGACAGAGTCCAGGCTACGACGACCGAAGGTCGGGTCAAGCATCCAGCCCGCAGTACGAGCTGGGGTTGAAGGCTGTGACCCTTTAAAAAGTCAGCCCGCAAGGTAAACGTGCATATATCAAACATCACGTGTCTGATATATCCCTGACTTCTCGGACACGCAGCAGGAACGTGCGTATTCAAACATCCTTAACTAGGATGGGCCGTGCGGCCCATTATCCCCTTACCTATTGATTTGACCACACTTATGTGTCAGGTTTAGGAATTAATCATGAATGTCACAAAGTCGACATGATGGGTAAGAAGGTCACGGGATGGCCTTCTTACCAACTCCCAGGTGCCTTCTCCTATAAATATGGATACCTTGGGAGTTGATAAGGGTTGGACTCTCTCTTGTAACAAACACCCTATAATTGTATCCCCTGAATATAGCAATAATATCGACTAGTGGAGTAGAAGGATTTTAACCTTCGAACCACTTAAAAAACGTGTCTCGAGTAGCCATTTCTTTTTCCTAAGATCATATATCTGTTTCGGTTCACCTTTAGCACTAATCCCTTTCTCTTCTTTTCTAAATTTCCTGTTGGCGAAGAGCCGCGTCAACATAAATAATTTCATAATTATAACTATGCTCAACATTGGACTCTAACTTGTAAAGTCTACCATCAGACTTTGCAGAAAAAATGTCAAAATCGTATTTCGAAACAACAATCGAATTATTGTGAAAAGAAATATTAAAACTTTGTTCAAGAAATTTTGATAAGGAAATAAAATTTCTAGAAAATCCAGGAATAAAATAAACATTGTCCAACACAATAAATTTACTATTATAAAATACTAGAAAAGCTTTTCCAACTGCAGCTGCCGAGATCTCCTGCCCACTTCCAACTTTCCTGCCCACTTCTCCATGAGCCAGCTTCCTTGAAGTACTAAGACTCTGTGAAGAAAAAAAAACATGATTAGTGGCTCTGGAATCAACTATCCAAGATGAAAAATCATCTTCCACTAAACAAGATTCTAAAATAAGTAAATCAAATTTACCCTTCTTTTTGTCTTTCAATTTAGCTAGGTACTTAGGACAATTCCTTTTCCAATGACCATCATGTTGGAAAAAGCTTATACAGGATCTTTATTTATTTTCATGTATATCTAATATTAAACAAATTAATACGAGATAGCCTAAAACATGTTTCTAAAATTGAATTCAAAGAGAAACAAATAATATAATACTTACAGTATACACAGCGGAATTAAGAGTCCTTCCTTCAGTTTCTCTAACTCTTGTATCCTTTCTGTCGCAGAGTATTATCAAGAAACTGAACCGATCTTCTATTTTCTTCACGATCTTCCAATGTATCCTTAGAACCACCTAGACTAGTGTGGGCAATTCTCAACACATGAGATAGATATAGAGAGAAGAAGAGAAAATAACAAAGTGGCTTAGAAAAGGACTTGTGTTTAGAGAAAATATAAACCTATCAGAAAATCTGACTTGTGACTTATCTGTCGTCTCTGAAATCTTCTCTCTAAGCACTCCTTTTATAGACTCAATTAGGCCATTTAATTTAATTAAAAAATCAATAAAATAACAGCCATTTTGAAGCCCTAGGTCGAAATTATCATGGGCTATAGGCTCGTGAAATTTCCCATTTGATTATAAGCCCATTGGACTTAAAATCAAGGCATGTATTATTTTCTATTGATTTAATTAATTAAATAATTATTTAAATCCTTTATCAAATTAATTATTTATAATTTGAACCTTGATTTAAATTTATTTATTAATTTAGATACAAATTTATCTTAATTAATAAATCTGCCATAATTTCTCTTTTCTTCTCAAAATTACACAACTCTGTGAAACTATCCAAAATTGACCTGGTTAACTTTGATATTTATAATTGATAATTAAATCAATTAATTGAGGCTATCTAGATGATTTTATCCAAGGTACAATGGGGACCATGGGCCTATGAAATCAAGCTCCAATAAGTTATCATAAATCTAACAAATAAATTTACTAACTTATTAATTCCTCGTGACTCCACTATAGACTTGGAATTGCACTCTTGAATTCATAGAACGCTCTATAACAAATATAGATACGCTATTAATTATCCATTGTTACAACCATAATTGTCACTCAATCCTCTATAGACGGTCTACAATGAGATATACCCCTCATTGTATTTTATCCTTAAAACACTTAGTTCCTTGTAAATGATATTTCAGTAAACTAATTTAATTACTGAAATGAGATCTCTATCATTTAACACCTTGAACCAAACTAAAAGGAAATCATTGTTTCACTTCTTCATCAGAAGCTATAGATGTTCATATCTATGATTAACACTCCCACTCAATTATACTACCGAGTTCCCAAGATGTAAGTATGGGCTAGTCCGTAGGGTAAGCTGGTAACGAACAAATCAAAGAACTCAAATAATACAATCAGTTAGAATACTAACCACTCAGAATTGAGATTGAATTGACCTATGGTCAACTATATGATATGACTAGAATAGATAATAACGGCATGTTTACTTATCTTATCAACTGTCAATATCGGTCCTGTCCGATGTAACAAATACATCCGATCTTATCTACTTTGCTAATGTTCTGGAAAGAACATAACACTGTAATGTGTAAGGAGATCATATCGTAGATTGGCAAGTCAGTGTAAATCCGGTGCACTGACTAATCTTAGGACTAATTTATTTTGAACATATAATCATATTTATATTCCACTGTGATTACGTCACTATAAATAAGATTAGCTATATGCTCGGGATTTAATAGAAGTTTATATTAAACAAATAATCATGAAAATAAAACATGTGAGCAAAGTGATTGACCAAGTCAAAAAATGATTTCTATTCTTTTATTGATAATAAAATGAGATTACAAAGAATTTGGGTTTTAATTAGGGCATAAAACCCCAACACATCAACCCCACAATGAAAGCATGATCCTTTTGGTGCCTTCTTTTTTGAGTTCTTTGCAGAATTATTGTTCTTGGAAGACTTGTTGGTCTTCTCTAGTTGTTTGTTCTTTCCATGGCCACCCTTCCTTTTCTTCGAATTTCCATTTGAAGTGGAAGGCTTGGTTTCAGCAAAATTTGCATCCTCAACCTTAGTGGAACTTTACTTTAGAGACTCAAAAGTTTGCAACTCATTGAGCAATTGGGTCATATTGTACTCCAACTTGTTCATAACCTAGTTGATACTGAATGCCACAACAGTTAGTGTGAGAGATTCAAGTATCACACTTACTTAAGTTCTCGCATCAATAGTTGCACCATGGATTTCTACATTGTGCAATATTTTGATCATGTCTAGGACATGTTCTCTGACAAAAACATTTTTCTTCATTTTCATATTCATGAAGCTTGTAGTAGCATCATGTCTGTACTTATCAGGTTGTTGGCCAAACATGCCTTGTACAGATTCCCAAATCTTATAAGTTGTTTCAATAGTTTCAAACTTCATTCTGAGCACATCACTCATACTAGCAAGCATATAACATTTGGCCTCATTGTTAGATAAGATCCAACTGTCATGCTTTTCTCTAGCAGTTTTGGCAGCAGGAACCTCAGAACATTCCTCATTTAGGATAAACAAGTGGTTTTCACAAATCAAAACAAAGTTCATGTTTGATTTCCATTTCATGTAGTTATCACCAGTCAATTTCTCATTGGCAAGTAAAGCAATTACAAGGTTTGGATTAGACATATTGCTGAAAAATAAATAAATAAAATATAATGAATTAATGCATATAATAAATATCAATTTATATTTGGAATAATAAATACGATGCATGAATGCAACACATAAAAACACAGAAAAAAAATTACTAATCCAAGATAGATTAATTTGAAAATTAACGGACCAACCTTGGGGTAGGTAAGACTAATTACATATTAACCATGAGACAAGATCTCAACTCCATAAGTGAAAACTTAAAAACTCATTTTTTTCTCTTTTGACTTATGAATTACTGTTAGTTTGGTCAATATTTACTAGACGTGCTCGAAAGCCTAAATACATCTTCAGAGTGTAACCCATTATTTTTCAATTAATGACTTAACTCAAGAGTGTGCCTTAGGGTCAGTCAAACTTGAAATACATCATTGTTCTTATTCTCGTAAGAGAAGTAAACCTTGAGATAAAATAAACATATTCGGAAGTCTTTCCTTAGGGAGGCCGTAAACAGAGGCGACACGAGGCCCTTCATATGCCTCTCGGTGTTCAACCAATAATGGAGACCATGAGACTTATTGTCATAATTCCCTCTCCCACTCACTATTTTAAAAGAATGTGTTTTTCTCAAAATTAATATTTTTCATTTTTGTTGTAAAACTAATTAAATTAATTTTACCAAATGATATTCTAATAAATACTAATCCAATTATGCAAAATAAATAATCGTGCCCTAGATTAATTTTATTTGCTTTTTAAGAAGAATACCATTCAATTTAATAAAAAAAAATTAAATAGGAAAATAAATAAATTTTAAATTCTATTTACCATCTTAACTAATTAAGACTAAATTAATTATATGAGTTATAAAATAAAAAACATATAATCAATCCTAAGCATGTTTCTAAAAAAAATTAGATGCATGCTTCATATGTACTGTGTGGGTAATATGTTTGGCATGTTTTAATGCATGATAAAGTATTAAATAATTTAATCATGTCCAAGCAAATAAATAAAAATAAATAAATGCGGTTTGAGTGTTTTGAGTATTTCTAGAAAATTACAACACTTCAAAAAAATACACAAAAAAGTAATTAAACTAAGGCCTAATGAAGAGCAACTCTTGTGATTTTGGACCTTCTCTTTTAGTCTTTGGGCCATTACCATTTTAATTATCCATTTTTATTTTGAATTAAAATAACTTTTTAATTATCTTAAATCATTTTAAGAATAATTAAACTTGTGTTTTTAATACCCAATTAGTTATTTAGTCCCAATTTGAATTTGAGCTTTCAAACAATTAATTCAAAATAAAATAATTTTAATTAGGAATTTAAATTTGAAATAAAAATCCCATTGGATAACAATTTTGGTGCTTGGTCGGCCCTAGGGGTGGGCTCACAAGCTTTGGGCGGTGGCTGCGACACACGCAGGCAGTGGCTGCAGCACACACAGGTGGTGGCCGCACAGACTGGGGTGCAGGGGCGCGGACAGAGTCAGGCGCAGTGGCGCGCGACGTGGGCGTGCTTAGGAGCAGCGGCTCGGGCCTCGGGGTTCATGCTCGAGGCTCGGGCCATAATTTATCCTGAAATTTAAAATAAAATAAATTACAAAATTCCTATTCCCCCAAAATGGTTTACAATTTTTGTAAATCTAGAAAATTTAAGAACTTTTCCTAACCCAAAAACACCATGAAAACTAACCCTTGAGAACATCTACAATTCATACATAAACATCCATCCATTCATATATTACATATAATATAAAAAATGCATATGATACCCACATAGTAATTAACATACACAGGGATTAAAGATGGCTCTGGTACCAATTGTTAGGAACTGTTCCTAGTGCGCAACAGAAATTGCGGTAATGGTAGCATTGTATATTACAATTTTTTTCCATATAAACAACTTTATATGAGGATCCTTTAATATGTAATATGTTAATCAATAAAATATGTATACATGAAATTGATACGAAATGATTTACCTCTTGTAGCCTATCAAGAATCCTTGAATCGTTTCGTATATAATTCCATCTTCCTATCCTCGCTACAGTTGTCACACCAAGATCTTAAATGACGTTCTCTACACCTTAAGATGTGGGTGGGCACATAGAGAACAAGAATCAAATTTGTGAATCAAAAGTATTCTCAACAAATGAGACTCTTGATTATAGGCTAGAGAGAAAGGTTTTTCTTTTATGAGAAAAAAATGATCACTTTTACTGATTCTTCTTCAAAAAAGAACTTATTCTCCTATTTTCTATCATATATAATATATAGGTATTATTATCATAATAATAATAATCAAATAAAATTGATCATCTTCATAATAATAAAATAAATGATAATTAAAGACAGAGTCTTACATTTCATTTTAAAACTCTTTTCAAAATATTTTATTAATTAATTAAATAAATGAAAAAAACCAATAACTGGTCATTATCAGTAGTGGTACATACATATGGCAGTCCAGGAAACCCTATGTGTGTAACACTTCCCTAAAATAAGGGGATTTGATTTTTCATGCATATTTATTTTAATTAATTAATAATTACAAATCCAGATAAGGTATCATCATTTAAAGAAAAGATAACAACTTAAATTTCAAAATTCAAAATTTGAATTTTCATTATCATCTTATTATTAATTAAATAGATATAATAATCAAAACCAATTTTGACTATCCATATTTATCCTTTCTCACTTAAATAAAATAATTGATTAAAATAGATTTCTTTTATTTCTATACGATTTCAAAAATTACATTAACACAATAATAAATTGGGCAACTTCAATTATCACATAGTTGTATTTTTATCCCAAAGAATAAATATTCTCTCAAATAGCTCATTCATAGTTTGACCTTGTATCAACTCTTACCTTGAATAGTGTTGACAGAACCGTCCTGGGGACCTATGGACCAACAATTCCAAGGTCCACTAAATAATAGATTATTAACCAAAACTCTTTGATTCAATAATCATATTTACAAATCTCATGATTACTCCACTATAAATATGAGACTGCACTCTTGAGAATTAAATACATATATTTACTGAGTACTTTATTGTAACCTTAAAATGTTCATTGATATAATCTTTACATACAAATTAATCATCTATTGATGATTCGTAATTAAGTGGGAATAAAATTACCGTTTTACCCTTTTAATTATATCTTGATTCCTAGTGTACTATTGACTTTACTAGTGAAGGTTAATTCTTAATCTGATTATGAATTTGACGTCAATAACCTTTTCAGTTCCAAAAGCCAACCCAATAAGAAACACTCATTCAATCTGTAATAAGGTATAGATTCCATATCTGTTAAGCTATGTTCCCAGCCATATACATCATTGAATCCCCAAAATAATAGTTCTTAGTCTGACCATTCTGACAAACCATAACACATGAATCAAATGATCAAATGACATATATAGGAGTTCATAGTAAGTTTAGGATTAAGATCAATTTGCATATGGTCATCAGTTGATGTGTTTTATAATACTACGAAACGATATTTATACAAGTATTATCAAATCACATCAGGTCTAGTTCTACATACTCTTAGTATGCAAAGTACCAACACTAAAGTGCCCTACTACACTAGTAACCCGGATCTAGGTCACATGTATTCATAATACTAGTGGAACGTACTAGCAGTAATTAATTTAAAGATTCCACAACTTTATTTTCTTTTGAACTATTTAAGTCCATTATCTCAATCTCGATCTTCTCATACCAATATGAGATTGAGACCACATAGATGAACTTGGTAATTTTCTGATATTTACTTCATATTATTAACAATAATATAGTACATAAGCTACATATACACAAAAATTCAACTCATTTATTAATTTCATTAAAATGATTGTCATTTACAATTGCTTTAAAGGCACAATTCCCAACACTCACAACATGTTTTCCCACACTTTGCAAATTACAACGAAGCTTAGAGAAAAGATGTATCTTGGAAATGTTGGAAGGACCATCCGGTACAGAGCACATGTACGAGTACGAGATGTAGGACCCTGAGGAAGACGAAGGGGTGACTCTTACATCCGTATCCGACAAGTAGTGGTGGTAAGAGTTAGTACAAAGAGTGGAGGCACTACCTGAGCACCTCTAACCACGCACAAGGGCCGACACCACGACCTCTGCACCATTACCCTGACAGTGTACCAATGTACTATTTTTTCCCAGTGACCACCGTGTATCAAGGGCCATTAGAGCCCAGCTATAAATAGATCTTCACCTCTCCAGCAAAGGGGTTGGGAAATTCATTGTATACACATGCAGTTAAGCAATATGCGTGTTTTTCTCCATGTTATTGTTCTACGCTCTTCTTTTTCAAGCTTTTCATAAATCCTATCTACCTAGTTCTTATAACACGCTTTGAATTTTCTGACCTTATATCGTTCACGAGTTCTCACCGTCAACAATATATAAATATGACATTCCTATAAATTTAATTTTAAGAAAATAAACTTTAAAAAAAAAGAATTAATATCTCAATTCATTAACTTTCCAAAAATACCATAATCAAATTTAACAATTTTTCTAAATTTAATTTTGAAAATTTGAACCAAAATTCAGAAACCACATCCTCCTCCAATAGTGACTTGGAATCATCATCAAGTCCATGCTCCTCCGAACACCATTCTCCTCAAACAATGCAGATCTTTACACTTGAGCCTCTTCTCCATAACATTGAAAGCTTATAACGATCTAGTTTCCATGCTAGATCACTTTGCACGTTGAGCACAAGCCGTTGTGGCTAGGCCACCCCGGGAGTGTATTATGCACTTGACTGGATCGAATGCCACTTAAATAAATAGTTGTACAACATGCACTTGTGTGATCCTATGGTTGCTTACTCGTACAGTTTGTTGGCTTGGTTCCAGTTACTATTG
This sequence comes from Humulus lupulus, assembly GCF_963169125.1. NCBI lineage: Eukaryota > Viridiplantae > Streptophyta > Magnoliopsida > Rosales > Cannabaceae > Humulus > Humulus lupulus. The sequence continues at coordinate 240,091,437 of NC_084794.1, forward strand.
TTTAGCATGTTGTATATTCTGCTGCTTATACGAGTCTATTCATATGTTTTCTTGCTGAGTCTTTTGGCTCACGGGTGGTATGTGGTGCAGGTAAGGATAAGGAGAAGCTTGGCTAGCCATGAGTTAGAGAGTGTTAGAGGCAATGTGTACATATTCAGTCCGCTCGATCGCCATGGTAGAGATATCGCAGAGGAACTAGGGTTGGACCCTGTTTTGCCACTTAGGTTGGCTTATTTTGTAATTACTGACTTGTAAATAATTTTTAAACTTGTATTTTGGGATCCCATGTAAAGACTAAAATTTTATTTTAATGGAAATGTTTATTCCTTGACCAAGATTTTTAATACCTAAACCTTTAGTGGCTTAATCACATGTTTTAGTCCAAATGACTCCTTTAGCAAGTCCAACACTAATTTAAAGACACGTGGTAACAGACCCTAATTAGCAGGGCGTTACAGTCGACTTCAATACGTGTTAGGGGTCTACAAAAGTACTTCTGCCTTGGACCATATTGTACCTCCACTACTTGTCTGGTACAAACCTCATAGGCGTGGTGGGGGAGTCCTTACTATGTACCATTCTTGTACTGCCACTGCTTGTCTGACGTAGACATTGTGTCCGTGCCCTAACTCTTCTTGGTTTGTAGGTGCATTACGTACCTGTACGAGCTCCTCAAGTCATACATAGGTTCTCACTCTCCCAAGATACCTTGTTCCTACGAGGTTCAAGTATTGAAATTCTTATATGTTATCATGGATGACACGCTTCGTCATTCTCAACATTTCAGACTTCATATTGAATCGTTGTGGGGTCTTCTCTATCCTTCTTCAAACGCGTGTTCAAGATGTCCTTGACTCTACATCTTGTTAGACCCACAGGGGAGGATGTTCCCCATTGGTGGCGCTTATCACAGGGAGGGAGATAAGGCCTCTTTAATGAGGCCTGCACCATATGTGATGAGACATGGTGCCTTGTGCGCAAACCAGGGGCGAGATGCGTAGGCATGAAATGAAGGGCCGGCAGGGCTTTGGCTTCATGAGGCGTGAGGCGGCATGGTGCCCATACACGAGACGAGGGTCTCGCTAAGTGTGCAGTGTAGGCATGTCCGCGATCTTGCGATGATGCAACCAAGGTTGTGAGGAGTGAAGGTTTCACCATTTGACCCATGGTCTCCTGGGACTACCTCGGAAGCGTGTCACATTTTTTGGCATCCACATTTGCCCCCTAGTCTATGAGAGGGCCCTTAGGTGCTCTGGTAGACTCTTTGCTATGGTATCTTCAATGCACATGTTGTGTTAGTCTGTTTCTTTGCTTGGGTAGTGTGAAGAAACACACTTTGTATGTAGTGATCTTGATGACCTCTTAAGAATGAATGTGAGCCTATCACTCCACTTCGTGGATCCCAAGGTGAGTGTAAGACCTCATTTCTGACCATGGATTGAATATTGAATCCAAGGGCTATGATCAGTTTGGGCTTTCTATAAAGAGGCCTTCTTCTTTAAAAGATTTTTTATACTACCATTTGCCTTAGTTTAGTGGAACTTGGTTCTTTATAATCCTATTAGGTGGGAGTTTCTATTCTGCACAACTTCAATATGTATGTACATTTTTTTTAATATACATACATATAAATGCACACACATCCAATGACATACTAACAATTGTCTCTTTTATATATGTGTATGTGTGTGTATGCATGTGGTGTATAGAATTGAGGTCACGATAGCACGTATAGTTATTTTGGTGGGAGGTACTTTGGTAGCGACGGTGATGAATAGGTGCTTTGGTGCGAGGTGCTTAGGTAGTGACAATGGTAAGCCTCCCTAGTGATCATGAGCTTCCAGCAGTGGTCCTTTATCAACTTGAGGTATTCCCTTATTCTTTCTTTTAGTATTCTTATGCTTGGAGGATTTAAGTTACCCATTTGGGAGTGGTGTTGTTTTAGCCCGGGTACCCCCTCATGTGAAGCTTCAAGATAGCATCCATTAGCATGTTAAACTTACACTACCGCACCTCATAGTTGGCCCTCCTTTTACGCATGAGTGTCTAGGGGTTTTAAACTTACTCTTTTGTATCTTGTAGTACATCGTATACTGCACACATGTTTTGCTCTCGCGTTCTTCATGAGACATGTTCCATGGCTTTCAATGGGTCATCTAGCGTACCTCCTGGTGTTGAACCCATAGAGCCATCTTTGTCGAATTCGGAGCCTTCTATAGATATCCTTCTGCCTGAACCTCAACCTCTTGGCTCTCCTCTTTATGAGGAAGCTTTCTATAGTGATTTCAAAGCCACCTCTAGATCCCCTCACCCATTGTCTATAGCGTGTCCATTTCTGACGCTTCCAGCTCCAACACCTAGGTGGAAAACTCTCGAGGGCAGAAAGCAGTGGGGCTGTAAATGGAAGGTAAAATGTCCTTTACTGACGTCACCCTATTATTTTGGTCTTGTAGATATGTCCAAGAGAGGTCATCGAAGCATGGCGCCCGAGAAGCCAGACTCTAGTCCCCTACTAGCGGCTTCCCTTGTCTCCCATATGTCGGAGAATAAGTTAATGGAACTAATGGAGAAGTACCACATAAGTGGTGAGCTCCAATGCTACGTGCCCACTTCTAAGTGTCGGGCTCATGAGTTACCCCCTAGGTCTACAGCGTTCTGTGAGCATATATTGAAGGTAGAAGGCACGATTTATCTTCATCCATTCTTTGAAGTACTTAAGTACTTCGGACTTGCTCCATTTCAGCTAGCACCAAAGAGTTGACTGACTCTCAGTTGTCTATATATGGTGTATATGAGATGCACGAGTCATGTTCCCACGACGAATGAGATGCACTTCATGTACAATCTCATGCCAAATCCTAAATCAAGGGCTCTTATTTTGTTCAAAAGGAAAATACTCAAGTTTCGTTGATCGAGGGTGGAGTCTCCAATTCCGGCTCGTGAAAACAGGATTTCTTCTTCGTCACGGGCTGCCCCTCAGCTCGTTAACATTTCCGCACCTCTCTAAGTAATGTCGTACCACTTTTTATTTTTATTTTTTGTTGTTGTTAGGCTAACAATTGAGCTGGTGGATCAAAGGACCTCTCTCCTCCAAAAATATTTGCTCAACAGCTTCTTTATGTGGAGACCTTGGCTAAGATAGACGTTATGGAGAAGATGGCGACATACCTTTTTACTACGACAAACGTCAATGCCTATGGTCTTTCTGGCATTTTCGATCCTGATTTGTTGTGGCATATAACAGAGTGGAAGAAAAAGGTCCTTCCGACAGGCACAAACTCCTCTGACGGAGATGACGACTAGGTTCAAGATGAACCCTCTCCTGAGTCCAAGCAATCGGCTCGCGTGTCTTCTGCTTCTGTGGACCCAGATACAGCCTCCCATTCGCGAGCACCACTTTCCAATCTGGGGTGCTTTGTCTTGCCCCCTTATGATGATTTTAATGTTGCTCCCAACCACTTCCTTGGCTATGGTACTTCTGGAAGTCCTCCACCTCGTTCAGCTAGTGCACCATCTGGCACTATCCATCCAGACGCCCCTGGTTCGAGTGAGGAGGAGCAGTTTCTTTGGTGTTTATGCTCAGAGGAGGAGCTGTTTCTTGGGGTTCCAAGAAACACACATGTATTTCACACTCAACCATGGAGGTCGAGTTTATAGCTCTAGCAGCAACCAGCAAAGAGGTCGAGTGGCATAGGGATCTCACGCTGGATATCCCAATTTCTGCGAATGAGGTATCAACGATCTTGATACATTGTGATAGTCAAGCCACATTAGCTAGAGCCTATAATGACATATATAATGGGAAGTCTAGAGATATAAGTCTAAGACATGTGTATGTGAGACAATTAATTCAAGATGGAATCATATTAATCTCATATGTCAAGACAAGTGAGAACATGGCAAATCCATTTACAAAACCTCTTGCGAAGAGGTTAGTAAGTTTCACTTCAAAATGGATGGGACTGAAACTCCTAGAATAATATATTCATAAATGATGGCAACCCAACTCCTAACTTGTATACATCAAGGGAAAATTTTCAATGGCTAAGGACAAGTTATTGAGTGAATAGTTTCAACACTAACATAGTCATGATTTCCATCAAAGAATGGTTAGTTTTGGTTGCTACAAACACTACAAGAAAAAAATTCTTTTACTTCGGTTTTTATGCTGGATTCACTTCGATTTTTGCTTAAATTAGCAACCGTAGTAGTTCGGGGAGAAGTAAAAAGTAGATAAAAACCGAAGTGAAATATAGGCTTTCTACTTCGGTTATTATGTAAAAACTGAAGTGGAAAGTGGGGATTCTACTTCAGTTTTTAGATAATAACCAAAGTAGAAAGTTGTGTACACTTCCTTGCTGGCCACTTTCTACTTCGGTTTTTACATAATAACCGAAGTAGAAAGCCCCCTCCCTATTTTTTTGGAATAATTATTTCTGATTATTTTAAAATGGCCCGATTCTTAATTTATATATATATATATATTTTTTTTTTGCACTAATTTTTTTTAAATTGTCTAATTATATGAATTTATAGTTATATATATTTTTGCAATTGGAATTAGTTATGATTTTTTTTAAATAAAAATATGCTAACTTTTATTAATTAGAAATGTCATACATAAGCATAAACACATGTACTTAAGTAAGACAGCTAGCCTTAACATTAATACTTTTACCTAAAACTAAACTTAGAATTAAACGAACTCATAAACAAAGTAGACTTACTAATAAATGTATGTCATCAATCGACCTAACCATTCATGTTAGATTGGCAAGAGGTCTACAATCTCATAATATTCCTTCTTCCCATCAAACTGTAAAATTAATAAATATCAATTAATTAATAACAACATTGATTATTTTATAGGTTATCGATACAAAAATAAGTTATAAAAAATAAACTTACTTTTTCTTTTAGGTTTTCTATTGCATTTGGTGGCCGTACAAGATCTCTAATGCACTTCAACACATAAAAACCACATTCATGACTTTGTGGTTGTTTTGGACATGCAACATTGAATATCTTTGTAGGATTGCCGAGTAATTCATTGGAAGAAGCCTTATAATATGCATTATATAAAAAAAAATTACAAAATCAATAAATTGATGAATTACCTATAAAATCAATACATACAAACACAATAGTCAAGCATAGATGAATCCATCATTATAATGTTCTAGTCTTATAAATTTTTTTAAAAAAATTAGCAGAGTTTCCTCTGTTTCTATAGCATACCGTAATCTCATAATTACCTATAAAATCAATACAAACAAACACAATATTCAAGCATAGATGAATCCATCATTATTAGGTTCTAGTCTTATGAAATTTTTTAAAAATTTGGCAGAGTATCCTCTGTTTCTATAGCATACTGCAATTTCATAATTACCTATAAAAGCAACACAAGTAAACACAATAATCAAGCATAAATGAATCAATCCTTATATCACCACAACACGCAAATTTCCCAGAGCCTACTTCACTAATTTCCAAACATAACTTTCACTAAATCTAATATGTATGATTTAATTAACCTTATATTTATACATAAATCTTGTCGTAATACAAATCAAATTAAAAAATTACTAACCTTCAATATTACTCTTCAATTCATCTGAAATGAACAACAAAGTCACCACTCAATCGACGACCCTACTAAAATATTATTTACATAATTAGTAAACTACATAATTAATTATCAAACCACTAAAAAAACAAATCAAACTAGTTATAGAAACTAAGGAACAACACTTTGATCATCTTCAAGCTATTTATTTTTTCAAATATTTAAAAAGTAAATTCACCTTGTCACAATTTCTAAAATTTACTAATATACATACACATATATATATTTATAATCAAACAAATTTTTATCACATTATATAAAATAAACAAATAATTAGAAAAGTTCACAAAATATTACTAAATCTAATTATAACATTCAGAATAATATAAAAAAAAATAACTCAAACAAAGTTTGTAGGATCAAACCTATTCATTGATGATTGAAATAGCATATATCAGAATTTTGAAACTCAAACACCTATACACATTCAATACAAAATATGAGAACAAAAAAAATTGAAAAAAACGTAGAAAAATAAAATATTATCATAAAAACAATGATTTAGTAATCCATACCTATTTTGAAGCTCAAAAACACCTTACAATGACAAAAATCCAGTCAAAATCCGGCAAGAAACACCAAGAACCCATGAGAAATAATACCCACGGCCAAATGTATTTTTTCCCTCTAAAAACCAAAATAGAAAGATTTCTATACTATATTTCATTTTCTAATGAAGGAAAGTTGTAAGAAATGATGAAAAAACAAAAAAAAAAGGTTTGATTCAAGAAAATGATTGTGCCATACGTTTGGCATCAATGGAGCTCTCGGTTTGCACAGAGGGAAGAGAAGGGATTATGAGCTGTGAGGGTGGAAGAAATGGTTTTAAAACCAATCTATTGCGGTTTTTAGATAAGAATCGTAGTAGAAAGTAGGCTTTCTACTTCAGTTCTTATCTAAAAACCGCAGTAGTAGGGATTTAAGAGTAGTAGAGCACGCATGGCTGGGCACTTTCTACTGCAGTTTTATGTAAGAACCGAAGTAGGTAAAACTGCAGTAGAAAGTGCCCAAAAACTAATAAGAGGTGTGCTTGGCTTGACCCTTTTTTTACAACCTTATTCTCTCCAAACTGAAGTCAAGGGCTTGTGTAACCAAACGTGACTCTCTTTCCATTGAATTTTTAACTTTGTTTTATGAAGTGAAGTAGTATCTAATTTTTTTTAGCACAAAATCCAAAAGCGAAGTAAAAGAGTTTATAAGGCTTTTACTTCAGTTTTTTTGTATATTGAGTATAAAAATTGAAGTAAAAACCTATATTTCTAGTAGTGAAAGTGAGGGTTAAGCCTAGGGCTTTTAATGAAGTTTAGTTGTATGCAACAAGCATCTCTAAAGGTAGCAAAGATATTGTAAGAACTTCACCTATGTGAACTTAGTGGTGGTGCCGCCTCTCATGAGAGTTGGAGTTTCTCCCCAGAAATTTCGTGAAATGGATGAGCACATTGCCATATGAGTGCTAAGTGAGAAAAGTGGGAAAATTAATGGTTAAGTGGAGGTGTGTGAGGTGTTACTTGTTTCATCATTAATGAGTACTTGGTTCAATCTTTAAGACACCAATGACTTTGATAAGAATTTGTAATATTTTAACTAAGATAAAGTTCAAATCGAAAGGTACTTTACTTTATGCACCACAACTGTTTGAGCTAGAGGTTGAGGCTTGTATTTAACCAAGCGGGGGAATGTTATGATTGGTTAAATATTATGATTGGTTATATACAATGGATAAGTGTTAATATACAAGCTTGGTATAAACACTTAGTAAATTTCATAGAGTGTAGATGAAGGTACTTTAAAAATGTATTTTTGGGTCCAAAGTAATGCATGTCGGTATCTAAGGATCCCCAAAAAGTTCGGTAGCATTTGGAGAAATTTTAGGACCATTGGAAGGGTCAAACTTCAAAGGGGTTGTGATGTGTTGCCTCCTAAGAGGCATTGAATCTCCTAAATGTGAAGGGGCTCAAAAGCCCTAGCAGGCAATACATTGTCTGCATGCAGGCAACGTACCACCTGATGTGTTTGTACAAACATATAAAATAAGCTCCAAACGACAATTTAATTATCTCTAATCCTATTGGTTAGACCTAATGACGGTGCCTACACTATAAAAGGGTCTTCATAGAGTTTTGGAAGGATTGATCACTCTCTACAAACAAAGACATCAGTCACACGACTGAGGAATGTAAACAACTTAAAGACAAAATCAAAGGATTGATCTCAATAGTCTACCTCTGAAAATGTGTCTAAAACAGAAATAGCAATCAGGCACAAGCTCGGCCTAACCAGAGGGCTGCTCCATCTCATCCTACACAACAACCTAATATTGTGGCATCTCCCGAGAGAGAGGATAATCGACCTCCCCCAATTGATGGAGAAGACGTAATATCCATCACTGGGGTAATCAGAAATACTCAAATGAGGTATGTCCAGGAGTTGAAAATGGGAGACAGAACTCCCTATGTTCTCGAACCTCGAGCTCCAAAGCAATAAAGGGTTGAATCATAGCACATCACTTTCATAGAAGAAGATGCATCACATGTTCAATTTCCTCACAATGACCCATTGGTCATCACCATCTAGCTCGCTAACAAGAGTGTCCACCGAAACTTGATTGATAAGAGGAGCTTGGTGAATATCCTTTACAAAGCAACCCTAGAGAAAAAGGGTTGTCTCTTCGAGAATTGAAAGCATGTGCAACAACCCTGTGCGAATTTTTAGGAGAAGGAATTTCCACCACACGGTCTATCGAGTTTCCAGTAACCTTGGGAGACTTTCCAATCTTGATTACTAAGATACAACAGTTCATAGTCGTCTACACCCCATCATCATACAATGTCTCACTCGGGAGACCAGCCCTGATTGGGCTGAGGGTAGTGACATCAGTAAGGTATCTGGCCTTAAAGTTCCCAACACCAAGCGGTATCAGGACATTGAAAGGAGATAAATTAGCATCTCAGGAATGCTACAGTATCTCCATAAGGGGAAAAGGCCAAGCTAGTGCATAGGCACTAGTAGTCATAGAGGAAATTGAAGAAAGGATCTACAAGGTCGAAGAAGAAATCGACCCAAGAGTAGAAGAAGACAGGGTCGATCTCAGCCCCATAGAAGAGCTCTGTTATCCAAAAAAACAGGCACGAATGATGTGGCAAGTGATTCCTGGACACGTCGCTGACACTTGGCAGAATTCTGCTAGGGTATCGACCAGAAGACAAATTACAAGCAGTAGGCAGCCGAAGCTTACCTGCAACCAGTGTGGTCGCAGGTTCCGCTTGCCTCATGATACTTTTATAAAAATCTTAGTCAATCCCGAAATTGACTCCCATGATTTCCTAAGTATCCGATTATTTAGGAAAGAATATCTGTAACAAATTAATGTAATCCACCTTGAGCCTATAAATAGAGAAAGATAGCTCAAGGAAGGGACTTTTGGCTTTCGAATTATTTGAGACTAAAGTGACAATATTTGATAGATTGTCTTGTTCTTCAGAAGTAAGTGAAACTCATTGAACCCTAGTTCTTTGATCACTCTTTTGAATCCTATATCAATAATAATTCAAGTGGACGTAGGTTATTACCAGATTCTGGGGCCGAACCACTATAAACCTTTGTGTTCTTTATCATTTCGCCATAACATTCTTTATAACGTGTCTGTCCACATCAGGAAAATTTGACTCCGTGTCAGTTGGCCAAAACCAGGGTCAACATTCTGGTGCTTTCATTGAGAGCTTGATACGACATCGTTGAGAAGATCAATGGAGAAAACTACTAGGAAAACTGGACAGGCAGCCGGCGCTGCACCATCCAACCCGCCTCCTCCTCCTCCTCCAAACGTGGCTGAGGATGAGCCACATTTGGAATTTGATGAGGAAGAAATGGACGACACAATGCTAAAGAGTACCCTAGGGGCACTACATGAGGAACTGGCCAATCTGAGGGCCAGTCAGGAAAGTGCTGCCGAAATCATGGCGCGGCAGCAACAAGAAATTAAACGGCAGCGCCTGGAAATGAGTGAAAGGCAGGCGGAGATGGACCGTCGCCAGAGGGAGGCCATGGCAGCCCTCGAGGCAGCCTTACAATTTGCTAGGAATCAGGCTGCACCTGCCTCGCATCCTGATCAACCCGCAAATGGGCCACCCCATAGGGGCCCCAATCCTAGCCCGCCTATCCAACCCTCGAGTCCACAAAGGCCCGAGAAGCCACCGGCGCCCCAGGACGATGTTCTGCTAGAGGACCTCGAAGCATAGCCTCCATACCCAACCGATCGCGGCAATCCCCCACAACAGAGGCAGAATAGGACCGGGCAGAAGCCTCGTAGTCCTAGACGCCATGGGGGCGACGAGCCAAACCTTCCGAACAGAGGACAGCGTCCTCCTGGTAACAGGAGGAACTCAGAGTTAGGCTCTGCGGTCTGAGGCCCCCCACGGCATGATAATGCATGGGGACCTAATGACCAACGCAGGCCACCCTCTAACGCTCGGGAGGTTCCAGTCCGAGAAGGCAATCGAGGGAATAGTCGATCCCACCATAGCCAATCAAGATTCAGAGATGGCCATGGCTATAATGAGGCTGACTCAAGTAGAGGAAATTCTGGTCGGAGGAATGAAGAAAGAGGAGGCGGCAGAAGCCAGCCACCTCAGGATGACCAACCCGACAGACGGGACACTGGGGGGCAGCCCAGACAAAATAACGTCTTCAACTGGCTCGGAGCTAGCGAGCAGTGGAGGAGAGACGAGGACTTAAGAGATGTACTCAATGATCGCCGCGAGCGGCACGGCGAGTACGTCCCCCCAGCACCAGAGGCCACGATGATTCCCAGCGCTGTGCAGGCCCAGATAGATGCCCTCAACCAGGCAGTGCAGCAGCTGATCGGGGGAAGAACATTTTACATCGACCACGATAGGAGGAAAGGCACTCCTTTCGTCCAGAGGATAGCTATGGCAGAAACTCCCAGCAAGTTTAAAATGCCTACGCTTCCAAACTTTGATGGGTATGGTGACCCGGTATCTCATGTCAACAAGTTTGAGATACAAATGGATATTCAGAAAGTGTCCGAAGACGCTCAATGCAGGATTTTCCCTGCGACACTTTCTGATGCCGCACAAGAGTGGTTTTTTAAATTCCCTCCTGCAAGTATAGTTTCCTGGGAAATATTCGTAAAGGAGTTTTACGGACAGTTCTACGCGGGTCGTGTGCACCCGACTGAGGTGAACCAGTTGGTTAAAATACGCCAGCAAGATGGAGAATCACTGAAAGACTATGAGCAGCTGCTGGAGCAAAAACAGTGGGAGACGAAGGCAAAATGATGGCCATAACCGCAGGGGTTAAGTGCTGCACTCCTCTCTGGGAAAGCCTCCAAAAACATGGGGTTAGAACTACCCAGGAATTCTTGGATCGGGCTGATCGCTACATCAAGTTCGAAGATGCCATCGCCGACGAAGGAAAGCCCCAAGCAAGGATAAGGGGACCGCCGAGCCCGCCAAAACCGCCAATGGGTCCAAGCCCAACGGCAACGGCAAAGGCAATGGGAACGGCAATGGCAATGGCAAGAATGGGGGGATACGGCCACACAACAAGCCTTCCGCCTCTGACAATAAACGATCCAAGGGTAACCGTTATGAACCTCGGTTCACTAACTTTACTGCCCTAGTTGAGTCTCGGGGAGAAGTTTATCAGGCCACGAGTTCCAGCGTGCCTTATAAGAAGCCTGCCCCCATTCGAAAGGATATTTCAAGAAGAGACACAACCAAGTTCTGTCGTTATCATAACGACTACGAACATGATACCAACGAATGCAACCAGCTGAAGGATGAGATCGAGTTCCTTATTAGACAAGGACACTTGAGAAGATATATACGGGCCTCAGGAAATTCCCAACGAGAACCTCCAGGTGGCAACGAGCAAACGCCCACGCACCAATGCTCGCCACCTTTGCAGCCTGACCCCGTAACTGGCACATTGTTAACCATCTGTGGAGGCCCGCACCTCGCGGAAAACAGTGGAAAGGCCAGAGAACGATATGCTCGGACTCTACGCCACGACCAGGACATCGAGATGATGACTGTGGATGACTGCGCACTGAAAAAGGATCAATCAGAGGAAGGCAAAATAACCTTCTCTGATAGCGATGCCCAACATGTCTAGTTCCCACATTCCGATCCGCTGGTCGTGGATATCCAAATGGCCAACATGATGGTGAAGAGATTGCTAGTTGATACAGGAAGTTCAGTGAATATCCTGTATAAGTCTTCGCTGGAACGCATGAAGTTGTCCGTTAAGGACTTGGAGCCCTGCAACCAAACAATATACGGCTTCTCTAGTGAGGGACTCGCCCCTGCGGGGTCAATCAAACTACCAGTGACGGCAGGTACAGCGCCTGCTACCAGGACATTACTCGCTACTTTTATAGTAGTCGATTGTCCCTCGGCGTACAATGCCGTCATTGGGAGGCCTATACTGGTTGATCTACGGGTCGTCACCTCTATGTGGCACTTAGCCATGAAATTCCCGACGGACGCAGGGGTAGGACGCGTGTTGGGAAACCAGAGGGAAGCTAGGGAGTGCTACAACACCTCAATCACGAAGGCGAAGAAGGGAACGTCAAAGAGCACTCCCCCAGATAGGTTGCAGATGGAAATTGATACGTAAGCCCAATCCGGTGAAGAAGTCACCAAATAGGGTGTTGCCCAAAGTGAGGATAGAGATTTAGATCCTCTCTTTGGGGATTTTGAAGAAAACATTGGACCCGTCGAGGACCTGGAAGAGGTCCAACTTGACGAGAAAGACCCAACCAGAGTCGTAAAGGTCGGGAAAAACTTAGAACCAACCACGAAGCATGCACTGGTGGAGTTTTTGCGGAAAAACCAGGAAGTCTTCACCTGGTCGCACAAAGACATGGCTGGGATAGATCCTGCAGTTATCAGCCATGTCCTGAACATAGACAAGAGTTTCTGCCCGTGCAACAGAAAAGAAGGTTGCTCGATAAGGAACGATCGAGAGCCTTAAAAGAAGAAGTTGAGAGATTAAAGGAGAATGGGTTCATCAGGGTGGCGTTTTATCCATCGTGGGTCTCTAATCCAGTACTTGTTCCCAAGCCTAATGGCAAATGGCGAACCTGTGTGGATTTTACAAATCTCAATAAAGCCTGCCCGAAGGATTGCTTCCCACTCCCAAGGATCGACCAGTTGGTCGATGCTACTGCAGGACACGAGATCCTCTCTTTCATGGATGCATACTCGGGCTACAATCAGATCAACATGCATCCCCCTGACGAGGATCACACCAGCTTTCGAACCGATACGGGGTTATACTGTTATAAAGTAATGCCCTCCGGACTGAAAAACGCAGGTGCGACTTACCAGCGGTTGGTTAACCACATGTTTAAAGAATTGATCGGAGTAAACATGGAGGTGTACGTGGATGACATGCTGGTAAAGTTGAAAAAGGCGGAAGGACATGTGAAGGATTTGCAAGAGTGTTTCGATGTATTGAACAAGTACCAGATGAAACTAAATCCACTCAAATGTTCTTTTGGAGTTGGATCAGGGAAGTTTTTGGGGTTCATTGTTAATTCAAGAGGAATCGAGGCCAACCCCGATAAGATAAAAGCCCTGATCGATATGAAATCGCCAGAAAAGATCAAAGATGTACAAAGTTTAACTGGGAGGATTGCAGCCCTAAGTATATTTATTTCAAAGTCAACGGATAAGTGCGTCCCTTTCTTCAATCTGCTTATGGGCAATAAGAAGTTTGAAAGGACAGGAGACTGCGAGCCAGATTTTCAGGCCTTGAAATCCCATATGGCACAGCCTCCCATTTTATCAAAGCCCATCGAAGGAGAAACTTTCTTCATCTACCTGGCAATCACGGAAGTTGCTGCTAGTGCGGTACTAGTACGAGAAGAAGAAGGCGTACAAAAAGTGGTTTACTATGTGAGCAAAAGGCTGATCGGAGCAGAACTGAGGTATCCTCCCATTGAGAGGTTAGCATACTATTTAATCTTGGCCTCGAGGAAGCTACGTCCTTACTTCCAAGCCCATCCCATTACAGTCTTAACTGACCAGCCCCTTCGGCAAGTCCTCCAAAAACCAGAGGCGGCTAGGAGTTTATTAAAATGGGCAGTCGAATTGGGGCAGTTCGATATTACATATTCACCGCGAGCAGCAGTAAAAGGACAAGTATTGGCTGATCTTATTGTAGAGTTCGCCGAACTCCCGAACAACGATCAGTGCGAACAGCCTAATGCGCCTGAGCCTCAAGGTGAAGCTCCTTCGTGGAAGTTATTCACAGATGGGTCGTCAAACGAATCTCACGCAGGAGCAGGAGTGATCTTGATAATGCCAGAAGGGCATCGATTTCACTGCGCCATTAGATTCGACTTCACCGCATCAAATAATGAAGCCGAATACGAAGCACTCCTCGCTGGATTAAGAATGGCGAAAGACATGAGTATAAAGGTGCTGGACATTTACAGTGATTCACAGCTGGTAGTGAATCAAGTTCTAGGGGAATATCAAGCGCGAGGCCTAAAAATGGTAGCCTACTTGAATAAGACTAAAGACCTGTTAGCCCAGTTCACGAACTATACCCTCCAGCAAATACCTCGGGATTAGAATTCGAACGCAGATGCCTTAGCCAAACTCGCGAGCATGAAAGATGCTGATACTTTGAACATTGTGCCAGTAGAAAGATTGAGTGAGCCAAGCATACGAGCAATTGAAGCCAGTATGGAACTCCGAATGGAAGATACATGGATGGCACCTTACTTGGAGTATCTAATAAATGGTGTACTACTAGCAGATAAAAACAAGGCCAGAACTCTTCAAAGGTAGGTTGCTAGGTACATACTGGTAGATGGTGTTCTATACCGAAGAGGATATTCCATGCCATTGCTTAGATGTGTTACACCAGAGAAAGCTAAGGAGCTAATGAAGGAAGTACATGAAGGCTTCTGCAGGGACCACGCTGGGGGGCAAAGTTTGGCAAAAAAGATTCTAAAGCAGGGTTATTTCTGGCCAACTATGAACGGAGATTCAATGGAGTTTGTGCGAAAGTGCGATAAGTGTCAAAGATTTTCCAAAATCCCACGCGCAGCTCCAAACAAGTTAAAACAGATGCAGAGTCCTTGGCCTTTTGCAGTATGGGGAATAGACTTTATTGGATCCCTGCGAACGGGAAAAGGCGGAGTGAAGTACGCAGTTGTTGCAATTGACTACTTCACCAAATGGGCCGAAGCTGAACCGCTCGCTACCATAACGACCAAGAAAGTTCTTGACTTTGTCATCAAGAACATCGTTTGCCGATATGGTTTTCCTCGAAAGATTGTCTCAGACAACAGAACCCAATTTGATAGTGACTTATTCACCGACTTCTGCAAAAGGCACGGGATTATCAAAAGCTTTTCTTCAGTCGCGCATCCACAAGCAAACGGGCAGGTCGAAGTAGTGAATAAAATGCTTAAGGACACCTTGAAGAAAAGACTTGAAGATGCTAAAGGAGCATGGCCAGAACAGCTGCCTGAAGTACTCTGGTCATATAGAACTTCTCATCAAACAGCTACAGGTCACACTCCGTTTTCCTTTTCATACAGGTATGAAGCTATGCTGCCCGTCAAATTAGATCCCCCCTCACATCGATGCATCACATATGACCAGGGCCAGAATAGCCAACTAATGATGGAGTCCCTAGACTCAATTGAAGAGATACAAGAAAGAGCCCGACTCCGAGTTGCTGCGTACCAGAAAAAGGTCGCCCGGTATCTTAACTCAAAAGTAAAAGAAAGAAAATTCAACGTCGGAGATCTAGTGCTACGACGAGTTTTCTTGAACACCCGCGACCCCACTGCTGGAGTACTCGGACCAAACTAGGAAGGACCTTACCAGATTAAAGAAGTCCTTCATCCGAGCACCTACAAACTTGCACACTTAAATGGAGATCTCGTTCCGCGCTATTGGAACGGTGAACACCTGCACAAGTACTACCAATAAACAGTCCTTTTTAAAGGACTGGCTTGTATTAATTTTTACTTTTTACAAGTTTCGAAAAAGGGTTAGCCACGTTGTATGGCTAATCGCTTATAAGTGTAAGATCTTTTCTAAGATCACTCGTAAAGACATGATTAGTCCATTTTTAATACGAGATTATAAGGGACTGTGCGCAGCCAATCATTCTTGCCAACCTTTGTAAATTTATTTTACAAGTATTTGTTCATTACGTGTGTTGTTTTGCTGTATTATAAGCTTTACGTTTCCTACGGAACAGCAATGTTCGTACAGGCCGTGGTCAAGGCAAGTGACCAAGGACCTAAAGCTCCTCGATCACTTAGGGGGCATATAAGATACATCGATAGCAAAGCATACCAAGAGGTATGTAAACACATGAACAAAATAAGTGAAAGCATGCTACGGTACTTAGAGTATTTTTCAAAATTTATATTTTGTTGAATCAAACCAAAGTACTATGCTAAGTTTGGTCATGCAAACAAATGTTATAATAAGATGAAAATATTATAATATCAAATGGCAGTCTTTTACACCGCAAGCAGTACTGCTTGGATGTAATTGTTCAAAGTAAACAGAAAGTTTTCTATCCGTGCAACAAATTTAAATATAAAGTAAAAATTGTCTTTACAGCACGACCCGTGGGTCGTGTAATCGAAGAAAAATAAAAAAGAAATAAGTTCAAGGAGCAGGAGGGTCTTGCTCAGCAGTCTGATTGGCCGCATTCTCAACAGCTCCTCCCTCCTCTGCGTCAGCGGCCGGCTGGATGCTTGGGGAAGCAGGAACCCTTGCTCTTTCTTCTTCTTCAGCCAATCGAGCAGTGCAGCGGGCCAACTCAACATTCCTGGCATCTTCTGGAAGGTAGTTAAAGTTGGCACCCCGGTTGTGCTTCCAAAAATCGTAGAAACACCGAAGCGTCGCATTCTTATACCTTTCCAGATCTTTGGCATTAGTGAGCTTCAGCTGCTCTACTTGGCTCTCAAGAACGGCTATGGCCTTGTCCTTATCTAGGAGCTCCTCCTTGAGCCTCTTGCATTCACGATATTGGACTCGGTTGGAATCCTGGTATTCATCCCTCTGCTTCTTCATAGCTGCCTTAGAAGACTCAGCCTCTGCCAGCTTTGCCACCGCAACATCCTTCTGTTGGGTGACCACCTCCAATTCCCCA
Organism: Humulus lupulus; assembly: GCF_963169125.1. Taxonomy (NCBI): domain Eukaryota; kingdom Viridiplantae; phylum Streptophyta; class Magnoliopsida; order Rosales; family Cannabaceae; genus Humulus; species Humulus lupulus. Next base: position 240,108,223 of record NC_084794.1, read on the forward strand.
ACATGCCTGGCTTCTGCAACCTGAAGCTTCTTGTTGGCCTTCACCTGGTACCCCTCAATGGCCTTTGCCCGAGCCTGGTCGATGGTAGCCTAGGCACGGGCGCGAACAGCCGTTGCAGTCAGCATGGCCTATGGTCAAAGAATAAAGTTAGAATATATTACGAGGAAGAAAAAAAACAAAAGCCAAAGAGATAAAAAGTATTTACACTGGCAATTTTTTTTAGAGCCCTGTTCAGGATTTGATCGACCCCCATATTCTCCGCCTCAGCCATCGCCTCCTTGCAGCGATCGTACCTCACGATGTGTGCAAGGCGATCCTTTGCTGCTCGCAAGGTGCGGTGTGAAAGTTTGGCCCTAGGAACTTCAGCTGGCTGGGACTGTTCTTTTGTGGCTGTAGGTGTGCGATTTGTAGCAGCGGGGGGGGGGGGGGGGGTTTCCTTTTCAACAGGAGCTGAAGGCTGGGCAGAAGCTTACCCAGTTGGCGCATCCTTGGAAGGATCTTCTGTTCGACCCTTCTTGGCAGGAGGTCCTTGGCTAGATTCACCATTATGCCTCCTGGATGTCTTTCGTCAAACCAGGGGGACTTCTGCCTCCTCTTCAGCCTGGTACAAATCAAAGACGTTGGGAGTGGCCATCTCTGTGTACAAAGAAAAATATGCAGATGATAAGATAAAAGCGGATGAAAACTCTTGATAAAACAGAAAAGAGGTCACAAGGTTTAATACCCGAGCTACAACTACTGGTCGCTATACTACTGACTCTATTAGTCATACACTCACTATCTGGCACGAAGAAGTCTGGCCCTAGATTTGGAGTATACGTAAAATTGCCGTCCCCGTCAAACAAGTGACAAGAAATTGGCAAGCTATTTAAAAGCGAAATTACAGTACCGTTTTCATCGGAGGATTCATCCAGGTCTATAACAGACTCTGTTGCCTTTTGTTTCCCCTTGCCCTGGGGCGCAGAAGGCCTCTCTGCGGAAGGGTCGCCAGTGGGTTCCCTAATTGTAACCCCTGTTGGCCTCCTTCGGGGAGAGAACGCTGGGGGTTGCTGCTCGGGATCCCCCTCGGCCGTGGCATCTGCCACCACGAGCCCTCTTGTATCATGGCGAGGAGCCAGGAGTCCAGATAGCCTCAGATTTTCGTCAGTAACCAGGGACTTAATGATTTTTTCAGCGTCAGCCATCCTGGCCAGTGCGTTGGACCTTAACACCATGTCTAGTGTTGGGGTCGGACGTAGCCATGGACCTGAAAAGGCAAAGTGTACTTTAAGAAAAATGCAGAAGAGTTTGCTAAGGAAAAGTATCGACCAGTAAAAGTAGCATTTACCTCCTTGAGTGAAGGCCAGGTTGTTGGCGGTCATGTCTGGTGTGAGGAAGTACTCCCTACTGTACTGCCCCACGTTGGAGATATGAGTAGTGTCACTCAGGAACGTTCGGCTCGTTTCCTGGTGAAAAAGATGGAAGAAGCTCGTCCCGTACTGTTGAGGGTCGGACTTAAGGTCGAAGAGGAAATTGACCTCATGGGGGGTAGGTTCTGGCCATTTTCTAAGTTTATACAGGATATAGAGTGCGGCCAGCATTCTATACCCGTTTGGAGTAATTTTAAAGGGGGCGACACCAAAATAGTTGGCCACCCCCTGATAGAAAGGATGTAGAGGAAGGATAGCCCCCGCCTCTATGTGATATCTGGACCAAGCACTGTATACACCCCCGGGAAGGTTAGCCCTTTGGTCCGCAGCTGGAATTTTGAGATTAACCCCTGTAAGAGGATACTTCCTGCGATAGTTGGCAAGCATCCGAGGAGTCACTTGGATAGTCAGGGAAAGATACCACTCGACATCAGGAAGGTTTTGATGCCGAGGGCAGGCCCTGACTTGGATACGAGGGTCTGGGGCGGCATTTTCTCGACCACTGGTCGAGGGAACCCTAGCCTGTGAATCAGGCTGGGCAGGAGAGTTTGGGCTATTTCGGAGTCAGGTCTTTTCTTGCCTAAGGTCTTAGAGCGGGCCATTTGAGGTGGTGATGGACGAGGTCTAGGAGAAGATAGTGAAAATGGAATTTCGTGAACTCGGTCGATCGGTTGTTCTTCACCTTCGAGCAGCTGGGCAAGAAGATCATCGTCGATGGGCCGTTCACCTCCCCACAAATCTGGCATTAAAGTCTGCAAACAGAAGAATGGGGAGGTGAGGATGAAGAATTTTGAAAGTTTTTTTTAGAATAACGCTGGTCGAGTATAAAAGTTAAGCTTTTATACAGCAGCATTCTAACAAAAAACTAAACTTGTTCACGCGAACAGTTTGAGAAACAGATCAAAAGTGAAAGCAAAAAGTTTTTTGAAAAAGCTTTTTCAACTCCTCTTAGGGCGAGAAAAACCTGGTTTTTCAACTGGCATAAAAATCGAATTTCCACTTTGGTTTTACGTCCTAAGGCCATGATCTTAACTACCAAACTAACTCATTACACTTTAGTAACAGAGAAATATCACACAACATTCAGTTTCACCTATTAACCCCCCTATTGACATGCATCTCAACCCAGAAACGAAGGAACCCAACAATCGACCTACAGAAGCATGCACGGCAAAAATATAAAGCGTAAGAATCCAGAAACTTACCAGGATGAAGATCGTGGAGATTTAAAAGACTTTTCGGGCGTAAAAGGACTCACGGACTGAATCTTGGAACGTCGAAGGATAGTATTCAGAGGGAAAAAAGAGCTCTGGTGTTAGGGTTTCTTTAAAGAGTGATGGCTTGCGTAAAAAGGAAAGGGAAACTTTGAAGAGGCTATATATATATTTTTGTCCGGAAGCATTAAAAGGAAGTAATCATCAACTTCCCCTTTTCGAAGTATGGGGAAGAGTGATGGCTGTCGAAACATTACTTGGGAAGCGAAAATCCATGATTAGACAAGAGTAGGTTGCTTTTTCCAAGAACACACAAAGGGTTCTGACAGGTATGGTGGGGTAACCGAAGGGTCGTTTCCTCAAAAGTTTATTTATTGCTCGTAATAAATAAACTTGGGGGCAAATGTTATCCAAAAAACAGGCACGAATGACGTGGCAAGTGATTCCTGGACACGTTGCTAACACTTGGAAGAATTCTGCTAGGGTATCGACCAAAAGACAAATTACAAGCAGTAGGCAGCCGAAGCTTACCTGCGACCAGTGTGGTCGCAGGTTCCGCATGCCTCATGATACTTTTATAAAAATCTTAGTCAATCCCGAAATTGACTCCCATGATTTCCTGAGTATCTGATTATTTAGAAAAGAATATCTGTAACAAATTAATGTAATCCCCCTTGAGCCTATAAATAGAGAAAGATAGCTCAAGGAAGGGACTTTTGGCTTTCGAATTATTTGAGACTAGAGTGATTCTATTTGATAGATTGTCTTGTTCTTCAGAAGTAAGTGAAACTCATTGAACCCTAGTTCTTCGATCACTCTTTTGAATCCTATATCAATAATAATTCAAGTGGATGTAGGTTATTACCAGATTCTGGGGCCGAACCACTATAAACCTTTGTGATCTTTATCATTTCGCCATCACATTCTTTCTAACGTGTCTGTCCACATCAGGCAAATTTGACTCTGTGTCAGTTGGCCAAAATCAGGGTCAACAAGCTCAAAGACATTCAGCTTGAAGAGAATGACATCACTAAGGTGGTGAAAATAGTGAAGAACCTCAGTAAAGAAGCAAGATATCAATTAATTTGCTTCTTGAGGGAAAACCAAGATGTGCTTGCATGGTCGCACATCATATATGATTAGAATTAGTCCCAATGTTATTAGCCATGCATTAAACATCGATAAAAACTTCCCTCAGAAAATCAATTTATCCGAGACAAAAATGAAGGCTCCTCGATGACGAAAGGAAGAAGGCCTTGAAAGAGGAGGTCGACAGACTTAAGGCAAATCAGTTTATCCGAGATGCATTTTACCCAGAATGGATGTCTAATCTAGTATTGGTCCCGAAACCAAATGGCAAGTGGAAAACCTGCATCGATTACTTAGACTTCAATAAGGCATGCCCGAAATATTGTTTCACATTACCTCGAATTGATCAACTCATAGATGCCACCTCGGGTCATGACATTATGTCGTTCATTGATGCATATTCTAGATATATCCATATATCAATGCATGCACCTGACCAAGAGCATACGAGCTTCATGACAAACAAGTGGTTGTATTGTTACAATGTGATGTCATTCAGGCTCAAAAATGCAAGAGCTATATGTTAGGAGTGTGTCCTAAAATCATGTAAAGACATTTGTTTTTTTTGTGAATAAATAAATACAATGGTTTATTATTAATGTTATATTTAGATTGTTAAATTATTGTTTGAATATCAGAAAAATTCCATATTCATTATTGAGGATGTGATCTTGTATTAGTACGAGAGAATTAAGATCACATGAATGAATAAAAATAGTCAACAACAACAAATTAAAGTTATAGAATTCTTTAATTGGAGTTGTAAGTACGGTTTACTGAGTATCATAATGATACAAATAATCTAGATTCGAATTATTGATGTGGTAAGACATCTCGGTAAAGGTGCTTTATATAATATGATTATATATGACATGGACCGATATGAATTAAAGTCTTTATCAAAAAACCATATAACAATAAAGACTTGTAATTCATATCATAACGGATTATCATTTATAGATCAACCTAAATCCTGAGTGTTCATGAACTCCTATTCATGTTTATTAAATCTTTTGATTCATTCGTTAAGGTCTCTTCATACAATGAGGCTAATGATTTTTATTTTGGAGATTTAATATCATGGATGGCTGGGAACATGTATCAACAATATGGAATCTAATCTTTCCTAACGGATCGTATATTAGTTCCCTTAAGGCTTAATTTTGGAACTAAATGATTTTGAGCTCAAATCTATAATTAGATTATAGATTAATTATTTACTAGTGAATTAATGGTACTTAAGGAATAAGAAGTAAATTAGAAAGGTAAAATGGTAATTCTTCCATTCTAATTTATGAACTAATTAATTAGAGGGTTGAACTATTGTAAGATATTTATATCAATGGACGACTTAAGAAAAGATTTATGTAAAAGTATATCTATAACATAAAGAGTGCAATTCTGAATTCATAGTTGAGTAATATCAAAATTAATAAATTAACTATTATAATTAAAGAGTTTAATTATTTAGTTAATTTATTGGAGCTTAATGTTATAGGTCCATGGTCCCCGAAATGACTCAAACAATCAATGACAAAGGTAAATACAAAAATGGGCAAAAATGACTTATGTGATAAGTAAAATATTTTTCTATGTATCAAACATAATTATTGTTTAATTATGTGTAATTAATTAATTAAGAATTAATTAATTATTTGATTTAACAAAAATATAATTAATTTTGAATTAATTTATTTTTGGGATTTTTGGTATTTAAATAATAATAAAAATTGGAAAAAATCACATGCCATCACTGGCATGTGCTACACGCATAAGAGACTCTGGCCAGTTTCTAGGTTCCACAATTTTAGTTATTTAAATATTAAATAAATAATGAGATATTTTAATATGATTAAAATATTATTATTTAAACAAAAATCTGATAACTGATTAGTTATTTTCAAATTGTTTAAAATAACTAAGATTTTATTTTAATATATTAGATATATTAAATATAGGATATCCATTTTTCATAACGTAATTTTTCAGGGATAGAAAAATATCTTGAAATCTCTCTTAGAGAAAGAGAACAGTGATACATAAAAAAGTCAGTGTTCTTCACAAAAACCCAGGTCCAAACTTTCTCAGATCTCATGTGTTGAGAACATCTGATAAATAGATTTTGTCTATTATTTGTATAGCGAGCCCACACTCGTTCTTTGTGTGCTGAGAACATTTTGGAAGATCTTGGTGTGAGATCTCAAGGATTTTTCCATACAAAAAGATAGCAGCAAGGAAGGACCTGAGGTGATTTTTCTATTCATGTCTTTGATTCAATATATATATGCAGTGAAGAAGTAGATCTATAAATATTGTGGGATTAAATTAACATTTTAATTGTTGTTCCGCTGCGCATAATCTCTGATTTGATCAATAAAAACCAACAAATGGTACTAGAGCCATCTTCACATTAATATATATATTGAATTTGTGTGGGTTTACTTTTATGCATTTATTTATTTTGATGAATGAATGGATGGCTTAATGTGATTGAATGCATCGGAATGTTGAATCGTTAATGGTATGGTGTTTTTGGGTTAGGATTTGTTTATGATTAGATCATTGTGTAAGTCATTAAAGGGCATAGGATTTATGTAATTTTATTTGGTTTTTGACATCATAAAATTGTAGTTCCGATCACACAAGTCAGAACAGATCCCGGGATTCAGAATTCAGCCACCGCTCCTCCGAGGCTGCCCTTCGAGCCGCTGCCGGGAGGTCGTACGGTCCGTACGGATGGGTCCGTACGGTTCCGTACATCCTGGCCCTGACCGCCCCATTTGACACCACGTGTCCCCGTCCTGCTGGTCTAGATTTTTTTTATTTTTTCTGAAATTATTCTGTTATTTTTTTTTTAATTTTAAATATCCTATTTATTATAAATTTAATATTTCAATAATGTGATAATTTTGTTATCCTAACAAACATTTTTTTTTAAATTTAATTCAAAGTTGTTTTAATTAAAAAGAAAAATAAAAATAATGATTATTTAAATGTTTTTTTTAATTAATCAAAATAATTAGAAAATTGTTTTCTTATTATTATTCTGGACCAACAACGACACATATCCTACTGACAGTAAAGTAAAGAAGCCCGATGGAGATCAAGGCGGTTTTATTTTATTTATTTTTAATTTATAAAGTGGTTGTAAAATTAGAAATACCCAAAAGCACATGGTTCAACATTTATTGTTTATTTATTTAAATAATTATTTTCATGTGATTGATGTGATTGATAACATGTTCATGCATTATATGCTATACATAAAAACCCACATAGTCATAATCATGCATCTCATTAGTAGAAACATGATTATTAGGATTGTCTTATACATTTATATGAATTATTTGGTGAAATCAATTGTATGTAAATTACTTAGTTTTATTTTGAAAACTTGGTAAAATATCACACCAAATTTTAAGTCTTATGACATATTTTCCTTAAACCAACTTTATTTTAAAAGTGTTTTTTTAGTAAAGTTTAGATAAACATGATTTGTAATTTAAAATTGGATATGGACCTAGAAACGTGCTTTCTTTCCAATTTTAATTATGTTCATAAGGTTTAAAGATGTTATAATTAATTTGGAATTAATTAGGTTAAAAACACTTATTTCAAAGTAGTGAGTGGGAGAGGGTTGATGTCTCAAACATAACCCGTGGTCTCCATTATTAATATAACACCGATATGAATAGCGCCTTGCGACGGCTTTGTTTTCGTCCCCCTAAGGAAGGTATCTAGACATATCAATAGCAAGGTTGTATTTCTTACATAGATAGGAACTAATGATGTATTTTAGGCTTGACTGACCCTAAGGTGGCATGTCCTAAGTTAAATCATGAACTCCGAAATAATGGGTTACACTCACAAAGTTATGATTAAGCTCGTGCAGTGGATAATCATAACTTGACCAAACTAAGTGGTACTTTAATGTTTAAAAGAGAAAATAAAGAGTTATTTTAAGTATTAAACAATAAAGATAAGAATGTCTTATAAATTCTCTAAAATTAATTTGACCGACCCTAAAGCAACACTTTAATTGTTAGAAAATTTTATCATGGAAATTATTCTTTATTTTATGTGTTTTAATTGTGCTCATGCATCACGTTTAATTTCCGAAACTTTGATATTTATTTTTCTAAATATAATAATATTTATGTGTATTTATTTATTGCCAGCAAAATTGTCTATTGGTGAATTACACACCGATGCCTTTCTCAAATCCTTGGTTTTTGAACCTGAAAATATGCAACACTGGTTTCGAGGCATGTTGACTATTTTTTCTTATAAAAAGATGATGTCAACTGTCTGTGAAAAACCTCCAACAGAACCACCTTTGGCTACTAGCTATGAAGCAAAAGAAAAATATGCAAATTGGATGAAATCTAATCGGTTGGCACGTTATTGCATGCTTTCAACCATGCCTGACGAAACAAAAGAAAAATATATACACTATGACTCAGCACATGAGATGCGGCGAGCAATGACAGAGGAAGTCTATGATGAGTGTCATCGTTTATATCAAACGAAAAAGGTAAATAAGATTTACATATATTTTTCAACTTTGAATATTAGATTCAAATACAATGAATATCATATTCAAATTTTTGGATAGTAGATTCAAAAATATATGCCACTAATCTATTTTTCTTTTGTTTTTCCTTTTGCAGAATCAGAACCCTGAAAAGGAGGAAGAATCTGATGAGGATTTGAATAGCAAGTAAAGAGATGGAGGAGTTGGAGAGTAGTTTTATTTAGAAATTTTATTGTTAGTTGAACAATTTAAATTTATTTATTTTGTTTTAGAAATTTTAGATTTATTTAAAAAAAGAAAACTACAGTCTAGAAATTTTGTTTATTGTTTGTAATTTTGATTATTAATGTTTGGAAACTTATTTCTATTTTTGCATAACATTTATTTCTTTTATTAATAAAGTAGTTATTATTTAAAGAAATTATCTACTTACTTGTTATGCAAATGCTTTGGGATAAACAAAGTTTACATACTTATAATGAATGACAATTTTTTATAATTTTGAATTATTTAAAAACACCTAATCCTAAATCTATTAAACTGATTCCGATAGTGAAAAATATCTGTAGCACTTGAGATTGGGTCATATTGGTCTAGACGGAATAAATAGGCTTGTAAAGGATAGTCCTTTTAAGAGAACCATTTATTAGATGTCTCCCTGTTTAAAAATCCTGTCTAGAAGGAAAAATGACGAAGAGACCTTTCTCTGCTAAAGGTTCAAGAGCCACAGAACCACTTCAGCTAGTACAAATGGATGTTGCAATCCACTTACTGTACAAGCAAGAGGAGGTTGTGAAATATTTCGTCATTTTCATTGACGATTATCGAGATATTGTTACCTATACTTAATGCAAAAAAAATCTGAGACTTTTGGAAAGTTCAAAGAATTTCAAGCAGAGGCTGAAAAGCAATTAGGTAAATCACTAAAAGTCACTTCGATCTGATCGAGGAAGAGAGTACTTGGACTATGAATTCAAGAACCATCAACGTGAGCATGGCATTCAATTCCAACTCACTACACCTGAAACAATACAGTAAAATGGTGTTTCAGAAAGTTGGAATAGAACGTTATTAGATATGGTTAGATGAATGATGAGTTTCTCATCATTACCACTGTCATTCAGGGGCTATACGATTCAATGTGTTCTATACACATTGAATGATGTTCCACCTAAGTCTATCCAAAAGACATCCATAGAATTATGGAATGGTTGTAAACTTAGTTTACATCATTTTAGAATTTGGGGGTGTCATGCATACGTGCTTAAAAGGAAGAGCGGGAAGTTGGAAACGCGCTCTAAAGTGTGTATGTTTGTGGGATATTCCAAAGAGACTAGAGGTGGAATTTTCTATAATCCAAAAGAAAATAAAACATTTGTATTGACAAATGCAACTTTTCTTGAATATGACTATGTTAATAACCACAAACCTCGCAGTAAGGTTGTACTGGAAGAGATGGTCTCAAATGAAGTCGCAAAGTCACTAGCAACAGGAAAAACCAGTGCAACGTCGTAGTGGGAGGATTGTGAGACAACCTATTCGCTACAAACATGAGGCACACGTTCTTGTATCAGATACTGAAAAGGACGATCCATTGACTTTTAAAGAAGCAATGGAAGACCCTGATGTTGATAAGTGGCAAGATGCCATGAATCAAGAAATGGAATCAGTGTATTCCAATTCAGTCTAGGAACTTGTAGATTTTCCTGACAATGTTAATGCCATTGGATGCAAATGGATCTACAAGAAGAAAAGGGGTGCAGATGGAAAGGTAGAGACCTATAAAGCAAGGCTTATGGCCAAAGGCTACATACACAGAGAGGGTGTGGACTATGAAGAAATATTTTCTCCTGTGGCCATGCTTAAGTCCATTGGCATACTTTTATCCATAGCTACCATCTATGATTATGAGATATGGCAAATGGATGTCAAGAAAGCCTTTCTGAATGGCCACCTTGATGAAACCATTTATATGGAACAACCAGAAGGGTTTATAAAGAAGGATCAAGATAAAAACTTATGCAAGTTGTTGAAATCCATATATGGATTGAAACAAGCATCAAGATCTTGGAACTTAACATTTTATGAAACTATTAAAACATATGGTTTCGAACAAAATGTTGACGAAGCATGTGTTTATAAATTCATCAAAGGAAAAATTGTGGTTTTCTTAGTTCTTTATGTTGATGATATCCTACTCATTGGGAATGATGTAGAGACATTATCAAATGTAAAGAAATGGTTGGCTGAAAAATTCCAAATGAAATATTTGGGAGAAGCGAGCTATGTTCTAGGCATTAAAATTCTAAGAGATAGAAAGAACAAGCTCCTAGCACTTTCAGAAGCAAATTATATTGATAAAGTGCTTGAAAGATTCTCTATGGAGAATTCCAAAAAGGGTCAATTTCCGACCAGACATGGAATTAGTCTTTGCAAAGATCAGTGTCCAAAGACACCACAAGAGCAAGAGGACATGAGAAAGTATCCCTGTGCATCAGCTGTAGGGAGCCTAATGTATGCAATGTTATGTACTAGACCTGACATATGTTATGCAGTAGGGTTGTCAGTCGTTATCAATCAAATCCAGGTTTGGAACACTGGATTGCGGTGAAACATATTCTCAAGTATCTCAGGAGAACAAGAGACTATATGCTAGTATATTCGGGTAGTGACCTCGAACCTACTGGATACACTAACTCAGATTTTCAATCTGACAAGGATAGTAGAAAGTCTACTTCTGGGTCAGTATTCACTCTTGGTGGTGGAGCAGTTGTCTGGAGAAGCATTAAGCAATCCAGTATAGCTGATTCAACCATGGAAGATGAATACATAGCAGCTTCTGAAGCAGCTAAGGAAGCAGTTTGGCTGAAAAAGTTCTACACAGATTTGGAAGTAGTTCAAGAAGTGGAGAAACCACTTGTTCTTTACCGTGACAACAGTGGAGCAGTGGCTAATTCTAAAGAACCAAGAAGCCACAAGAGGGGAAAGCATATAGAGCGCAAATACCACTTAGTCAGAGAAATCGTACATAGAGGAGATGTGTCCATTCTGAAAATCGCATCAGAACACAACCTGGCAGACCCGTTCACGAAGACGCTTCCAGCAAAGCAATTCGAGGGTCATGTACGTAATATGGGATTGAGAGAAATGCCTCACTTACTTTAAGTGCAAGTGGGAGATTGTTAGGAGTGTGTCCTAAACGCATGTAAAGACATTTGTTTTTTCTGTGAATAAATAAATACAATGGTTTATTATTATTGTTATATTTAGATTGTTAAATTATTGTTTTAATAATTTTGTAAATATCAGAAAAATTCCATATTCATTATTGAGGATGTGATCTTGTATTAGTACGAAAGAATTAAGATCACATGAATGAATAAAAATAGTCAACAACAACAAATTAAAGTTATAGAATTCTTTAATTGGAGTTGTAAGTACGGTTTACTGAGTATCATAATGATACAAATAATCTAGATTCAGATTATTGATATGGTAAGACATCTCGGTAAATGTGCTTTATATAATATGAATATATATGACATGGACCGATATGAATTAAAGTCTTTATCCAAAACCATTTAACAATAAAGACTTGTAATTCATATCATAACTAATGATCATTTATAGATCAACCTAAATCCTGAGTGTTCATGAACTCCTGCTCATGTTTATTAAATCTTTTGATTCATTCATTAAGGTCTCTTCATACAATGGGGCTAATGACTTTTGTTTTGGAGATTTAATATCATGGATCGCTGAGAACATGTATCAACAATACGGAATCTAATGATTCCTAACGTATCGTATATTAGTTCCCTTAAGGGTTAATTCTGGAACTGAATGATTTTGAGCTCAAATCTATAATTAGATTATAGATTAATTATTCACTAGTGAATTAATGATACTTAAGGAATAAGAAGTAAATTAGAAAGGTAAAATGGTAATTCTTCCATTCTAATTTATGAACTAATTAATTAGAGGTTTGAACTATTGTAAGATAGTTATATCAATGGACGACTTAAGAAAAGATTTCTGTAAACATTTATCTATAACATAAAGAGTGCAATTCTGAATTTATAGTGGATTAATATCAGAATTAATAAATTAACTATTATAATTAAAGAGTTTAATTATTTAGTTAATTTATTGAAGCTTAATGTTATAGGTCCATGGTCCCCGAAATGACTCAAACAATCACTGACAAAGGTAAATACAAAAATGGGCAAAAATGACTTATGTGATAAGTAAAATATTTTTCTATGTATCAAACATAATTATTGTTTAATTATGTGTAATTAATTAATTATTTGATTTAACAAAAATATAATTAATTTATTTTTGGTATTTAAATAATATAAAATTTGGGAAAAATCACATGCCATCACTGGCATGTGCTACACGCATAAGAGACTGTGGTCAGTTTCTAGGTTCCACAATTTTAGTTATTTAAATATTAAATAAATAATAAGATATTTTAATATGATTAAAATATTATTATTTAAACAAAAATCTGATAACTGATTAGTTATTTTCAAATTGTTTGAAATAACTTTGATTTTATTTTAATATATTGGATATATTAAATATAGGATATCAGTTTTTCATAACGTAATTTTTCAGGGATAGAAAAATATCTTGAAATCTCTCTTAGAGAAAGAGAACAAGGATACATAAAATCTCTCTTGAAATATCTTGAAATCTCTCTTACAGAAAGAGAACAATGATACATAAAAAAGTCACTGTTCTTCACTAAAACCCAGGTCCAAACTTTATCAGATCTCATGTGTTGAGAACATCTGATAAATAGATTTTGCATATTATTTGTATAGCGAGCCCACACTCATTCTTTGTGTGCTAAGAACATTTTGGAAGATCTTGGTGTGAGATCTCAAGGATTTTTCCATACAAAAAGATAGCAGCAAGGAAGGACCTGAGGTGATTTTTCTATTCATGTCTTTGATTCAATATATATATGCAGTGAAGAAGTAGATCTATAAATATTGTGGGATTAAATTAACATTTTGATTGTTGTTCCGCTGCGCATAATCTCTGATTTGATCAATAAAAACTAACACTATATACCAAAGTCTGGTTAATAGGATGTTTTCCATGAAAATTGGAAATAGCATGGAAGTGTATGTGGACAACATGCTAGTGAAGTCCAAGAACAAAAATAACCATGTAGATGACCTCGGAGAGTGCTTCACTATACTTCGAAAGTATAACATGCGACTTAACCCACAAAAGTTCCAGTTTGGTTTATCTTCAAGAATTTTTTTGGGATTTATAGTAAATGTCTGAGGTATAGAGGCAAACCCGGATAAGATCAAGACCTTAATTGATATGCCTTCACCTCGAAAGCATAAAGATGTCCAAAGTTTAACTGGATGAATGGCGGCCCTAAACAGGTTCATCTCAAAATCCACATAAAAGTGCCTACCGTTATTTAATCTTTTGAGAGAAGGCAAGAAATTCGAATTGTCAAAAGAGTGCGAGCTCTCTTTTTAGGCTCTCAAAAATCACCTCATCAAACCCCTGATCTTATCCAAACCAGTAACAGGAGAAATATTGTACTTATACCTCACTACAACCGAGCATGCAATCAGTACAACATTAGTTTGGGAGGACAAAAAAGTATAGAGACCAATCTACTACTTTAGCGAACGAATCTTGGGAGCTGAGTCGAGATATCCACTAATGGAAAAGTTTGCACTATGTCTAACCAATAAGATTATAACTTTTTTCATTTGGAGAAAAAAAATTTAAACTTCATGTATAGTGCCAGGCGACGTCGCCTAGTGTGTAGCGACACATCGCCTGACTGACAACATATCACCTTACAGAAGGCGATATTTCACCTGCTATGTTACGAGCTGTCCATGAGTGCGCACACGACACATCGCCTCTTCACATGCGACGTGTAGCTTGTGGGCCTAGTTAAATTTTCCAAGAGTGGTCGTAAACACTTCCAAATGCTACCAAACATTTTGGGCATGCTTAGATACCTCATTGTATCACTTTAGATAGAAAAAGATCAATTATAGATGCCTACCACAAAAACTCATGTTTTCACTTCAACGTAAGCAAAAACCATTTAGTGTTTCTCACTTCATTGTGTAAACAACTAAATCATTATATTTAATCAATCTCAACATTGATGCATATGATGCACACTAGATGGGGAATTGGGCGGGAGTGCCCCTCGGTTCTTTCCCTGCAAATTCCTTTTCATGGGCAAGGTAGAGAATCCATATAGGGAGGCATTTATTAAAAAAAATTAAATTAAAAAATGGGAATGACATAAAAATTAAAATATTACATAGTGTTTATAATTCAAAATACTAAATATTGTCTCAATAAATTTTAAAATCTTGCAAAAGTTACTAATATACTACAGAAACACATAAAGAAAGATATAAAATACATAAAAAATAAAATATAAATAAATAAATTTAAACGAGGCAGTGTTTGGGTTGGGAGTGTTATCCTCGTCCCCGCCCATATGATGCACACGAGATGGGAAATTGGCGGGGACTGCCCCTCGGTTCTTATCCCTGCATATTCCTTTTCATGGGTAAGATAGGGAATCCATACAGGGAGGCATTTAAAAATAAATAAAAATTAAAAAATGGAAATGACATAAAAATTAAAATATTACATAGTGTTTATAATTCAAAATATTAAATATTGTCTCAATAAATTTTAAAATCTTGTAAAAGTTACTAATATACTATAGAAATACATAGAGAAAGATATAAAATACATAAAATAAATAAATAAATAAATTTAAACGAGACATTGTTAGGGTTGGGAGTGCTATCCCCGCCCCGCCCCGCCCCGCCCCTGCCCCCGCCCTTTCCATATTTAACACTCAGGATAGAAAATTATCGACATCCTACTCTCTTCTCATTTAGATAGGGAATCCCCACTCCATTATGGGCGAGTCCCAATGAAGCCCCACCTCCGCAGAAAAACGTGCATTCCTATTTATGCATGTGCCTAAGCCATTTCCATGCTAGTGCCAAGACTAAGGTGGTGTAAGGACTTTAGTAAACTAGGGTTAATGAGGTCTGCCACCCCATTAGGACTTTAGTAAGTTTGGCACACTGAACAAACACAGGAATGTGCTAGGTTTTGCACTGTAATTGGCAAGGTTAAGTCAACAACCTGATCCAAATTAGACCTCTACCAAGCCAGTCAAAAATATTATAATTGACTGAGTTGTTGCTATATACTCAGCATTTTGGAAAACCACCACAAATTTGCTCGAAGGGTGTCCGACAAAAGTGAGCCGAAGTCTGATCCAAGACCGTAAACACGTATGGACTCCCAGTGGATCTAAGCCCATAACGACCATTGTAAGCCTAATTTTTAGGACTTGGAAGAACCACTTCCAACATATTCAAAAAGAGAAACCAAATAAAGTACTCTAAAGCTTCATGAAATATTATAGTATAAAGGTCAGTTGTCTATGTGGTGCAGATATTATAGGGATATGGTGCCTTCAAGTGAACCCCTCTTTGATTAGAAAGAAAGAAAAAAAATTAGATTGATCGAAGACTCTTATGAACTTTTTTATCGAACTTAGTTGTGAAGTTGGATTTTCCAGCTCCAAAAGTGCCTTCGTAAAAGCAAAATTATATTTCTATATATTAAGAAGATTAAGAAGAAGAAATTATGCACAAACATGGAAATTATCGAGGCTTTATTCTTGAGTAAGATTTGTTCCACAAATGCCATAAAGAAGAAGACTTAATTTTGAAGAAATCCCAAATAAAGAAAAGAAATAAGAAAAAGATAAATTATAGGAAATGACACAAAACAATGACATCAATAAACTAATTTCTTCATTTTTAAAATTTTAGAGAAATTACAATTTTACATTGTTGATTACCTAAATTATTATTGTTTAAAAAGAAATTTATTTATTTAGGAGTGTATGACTTTAATATAGTGGTATATATATATATTAGTTTTGTTTGATTAATTTTTATTTTATATCTATATTGATTTTTTAAAATTTTTATAGGTTGTTGATATATTATTTTCCAACTAGTATATATATTTTCTGTCGTATAGTATATAATTTTTTTTTATGATATTTAGTTTCAATCTTATTATACGCAATAGTAGTATATAATTTTATACCATGGTATATATATTTTAATGATAATATATAATTTTATTAGCATAGTATATATCTTTTTTAGTAATAATTTTGTAAGTATTGTTAGTCTATTATTTTTCAACTGAGTATATGTATTTTGTGGTATGGTATATCATTCAACAATCCATAAAAAATTTTAAAAAAAATCAAAATAATTTTAAAATAAAAATTAATATACATATATCATAATATTAAAATATTTAAAATAAAATAATAATTTAATAAATATCATATTTAATAATAAGTAATATTAAAATATATACTTAGGCTATTTAACTACATGGACATTTTGCAAGAAAAAAAGTGCTTTCGACACAAGGGGATAAATTGCAATTGATTAGATACTTGCATAAACGTATTGGACGGCCCAAGAGTTATATCTTTTAAATTAGTTTTATATTATTGGTTATCTTTTCAGTTTATTAAATCTATTCTATTTAATGCAAGGTATCTCCCCCCTTGCTCTCTAATATGTTTAATTATATTCTATTTTACATTTCCGTGCTCGTTTTCATAATATGTGTTCTCCATTCTTTTTTATTTTAAAAATTATGAAGGAAAAAAAACAAAAGATAAGTGATCTAACATTAACATAGTGGAGTCTAGTCATAGCTGCGAGTGATGACTTCAATTAAATTCTACATAAAATCTCTTTTTTTTTATACGAAATAGGGGAATTTACAGTAAATATGAGAAATTTTCTAAATTTGGACAAATATGGCATTTTTTTGTGTGTCTTTTATATAGTACTTTATGTTTTCTTATTTTTTTTTAATGGGATTTGTTTTTCTATATTTATGTAATAATTTATTAGCTTTATTATATTTAATTATATAAGATTATTTTGGCTAATTTTGAATTTTTTGTGAGGGTATTTCAGTAATTATAGGTATTATTTTTAATTTAATTTTTTGTTCATACATTGAAAAATGTTTTCTTTTCTTCTATTTATTATCTTCTTCATTTAACATTTTCTCCGCTGTAACTGGTTACCACTATCAAAACAATTTTGATTTTTTTTTTGTAGTAGTGATCATTTGTCATTGTTAATTTTTGTGGTGATGTATGGTAACTGAGTATATCTATAAAAATCAATTTTATTTTTAAGTGGTGTTGTAGTAACTGGTTACAACTATAAAAATAATTTTAATTTTTTAGTAATGTACTATTATCAAAATATCAGTTGAATTGTAACTGGTTACTTAGTGAAATTTGGAGAAAAAAAACTAAATTGATCGTGAAGGTAACTGGTTACAATTAGGTTAGAAAAAAATATATATGAAAAAAAACTAGTTGTGATGGTAACCGGTTACCTAGCCAGATCTGAAAACAAATAGGATCCAAGAAAAAAATCTAAAATGATCATAATCGTAACTGGTTACAACTAAGTTTGAAAAAAAAATGTCAAATCTAAAAAAAAAAATAGTTACGATGGTAACTGGTTACTTATCTAGACCTGCAAAGAAAATCATACATAAACAGAAAAAATATATATATAAATTGATTGTTATTGTAACTAGTTACAACTAAGTCTGAAAAAAAAATCAAATATAAATAAAAATAATTAGTCATCATAATACCTGGTTACTTAAACAGGCCTGAAAAAAAAATCAAATTTGAACAAAAAAAACCTAAACAAATCGTAATGGTAACCCTTGGTTTTTTGATAGTGGTTGTTCTAGGGATATGACGAGTAACAAAATCATACTCACTGACTTCAAGACTTTGAAAAATTGGGAAGTCGCATTTGGAGATGGTAAGTCTTGTAAAGTACCTGGTAGTGGCACTCTAAATTATGAAGGACTACCAAAGTTGCAAAATGTTCTTTTTGTTGATGAACTTAAAACTAATCTAATTAGTATAAGTCAAATTTGTGATCAAGACTTGTTTGTAAATTTTTCTCATGATAATTGTTTTGTGCTTAACTAAGATGAAAATTGTGTTTTGAAGGGTTCTAAATATGTTCATAATTGTTACACATTATCTCAATCGCACAGTTGTCACACAAACACAATGAGTGATACTAATTTGTGTCATGAAAACATGGTCATGTGGATTTTAAAAATTTGAGAAAAATTGGAAGTGTGAGTCATGTTCATGATTTATTGAATTTAAGTAAATGTTCTTTTGGTAAATGTGAACCATGTCGTTTGGGAAAACATTTGAAGATTTCCCATAAAAAATGTTTTTGTGTTGATGATTTGTCGCGACGCTCAAGGGAACTTGTTGAAAATAAAACTTTGGTCTTAGAATATGTTGATATTTCCAAACAAATTGCAAATATTTTCACAAAATCCCTAGATGCGATCAAGTTTGATTCCCTCAAGTAATCCTTGGGGGTTTTCACTAATTATGTTTTTTTATTATTATTGTTGTTTGACATATCCTTGACATTGTGTTGCTCAAAAATTGTCTTGCTCTTGTCCAAATTGAGAAAATTGTAAAAATTAGTTTTTAACATTATTTTACTACTTTGTTGGTTTTTCTAGTTAATATATCTTGCTTAGTGGTCTCGAAAAATAGATAGGTCTATCCATTTAATATTTTTATGAATCAATATGTGTATATGGTGTGTGAGTATATAACATTTTTTATCTTGTCTCAAGCTCCATCTTAAGAATAAAGCTACCTGCATTGGTGTGTGAAAGTCATCCATGAGTAAGTTGGAACTATGTAACTAAAATTATGTAGAAGATAATCTACCAAGTGAAAAGAGCTACCATCAGTGTAGTGTGAATGCGTCTAAGATGGGTACTTCGTGCAACTTGCAAAAAAGGTTAAAATTTTCCACCAAAGGGCAATGTCCCATGTTTTCACATGCATACACAAATGCTTGAGACTCATTTTAGTGGTAAAAGAAATATATTAAAATGCATATACACCATTTGATTCACTTTAAATATTTCATGGGATAGGACTAACTATTTTTCTTGATACAAATAAAAGCATGATATGTTAAATAGACTTATTAAACATTATAGTAAAATTTTGTAAAAATGTACTAATGTTTGGTTTTTTTTTCAATGGACAGGTCATGAAAGATTTTTTGGGCACAAAATGATATTTTGGCATTTTTATATTTATATATATACCTTTGTGCTATTATGAAAAAAAGTTGATCGTTTGTGGGAATAGTGAAAATATTGACGAAGTCTTTTGTGCATTGAAGATCATATATTTTTAGACAAGAAAAAGTTTTCATTTTCTCAATTTTTGTGGTGTTTTGGTTGGTACCCATTTTTTTTTTCTTCCACTTCATTTTCTCTTCTTTCTTGTTTCTTTGTTTCATTTTTCCTCTAACATGTGTGCAAGCAACCATGATGATGAACTATGATGTAAGTGTGTTTGGCCCCTCATGATGTTCCTTTGGCTCTTTTGATAGAAAAAAAGGGGGAGAAGAATTATTTAGGGAGTATAAAAAGTTCCATGTTCTTGTGTTAATTGATTTTTGCAGATTTCGTGGACTACTTTGAAAGATCATCAATGTCTCTACCACTCCAGCTCCATGATGGTTTCAATTCCTCTCAATCTACTTTTATTTGCTTTCAATAAATGTAAAAGAACACTAAAAATGTTTTGATTATGTTTATGACATGCTTTGGTTACTTGTTTAGTTTTGTGTTTTGGTTATACTTGGCAGGGGGAGTTATTTCACAACTCTTTTCATTATTTGTGGATTTAAGCACTAACTTGTTTTTTGCAGGGTCTTTTAAAAAATAGATATGCCTTATCTATAAAATTTCTAAGGGGGAGATTGTAAATCCTAAAATTGACAAATTTTATAGAGATATATTTTTATTTAAAAGATGATTTAAAATTCCTTTTTATTGTGATTTTCAAAATTAATATATTGGGTTAATTGGTAAGGTTTGCAAATAATTTCTTATTTAGTTTGATATTCTCACAATATGTTTATAAAATGAATTTGTATCTTGGTTTTATAATGAAAATATTATGTGCTTATTCGAATTCATTTCTGAAATATTTTCTATTGATTTTCGTGCTTTCCAAGATAATTAACTACATGAAATATAATCTTTGAGAAATTAATTATTATTTCTATCTTGAGAAATTTGATCTGACGCAGGTATTAGTTGTCCCCACAAAATTCGCATGTGTTGGATTAGAATCAACTAAATTGACAAATCTTCATTAATCAAGAATATCTTCAAATAATCTTGCTTTTATTGGAGGTTCTTTCTCAAACTTTTTGAGCACGAAATTGTCTCTATAAATAGGCTTCTATGGCCTTGAAAAAAAATAAACTCTTTGGTGCATAGTGTTGTGAGTGAATTGTAATATTTGTGAGGGTCCATAGTTTGTATTCAAGATCATTGTATTCACATGTTCTTGTAGTAAAATGAGTGTTTAGTTTTGTGGTGAGTCTAGGCCACATTCATGAGTGGATATAGGTTGTAATTTGAACACATTTCTTATAGTCTTCGGGAGAAGATTTTTACAAGCCTTGTGTCGGGAGGATGCAAGCACTTGCTAGCCATTGAAGGGAGTTCAAGTGGTTAGGTGTTTCAATCAAAATCAGATTATTGAAGAGAAGCACAACAAAGTTGCGGCAAATCTCAAGAGGGAGTCTTGTTTTGTTTAAGTCAATATTTTTGTACTTGTGATTCTTTATTAATTTGTTTTATTCTCTGGGTGTGACCCCAATGAGTAGGTTATCTGAAAGAGTTTATGAACCTTATAAAAATTCGTTGTGTTCTTTATTGTTTTTGCACTGTCTTTTTATTATGTTTAGTTTCTGTCAAGACAAGTTCTTATTCTCTCTCAACAGATTTTAAATATGTTTCAACATTTAATTACCATTCCACATCTTAATTAATTCACCTGGTTTAATTAATTTGGTAATTACTAAAAATATAATTTAAAAAATGATGAATTCAAATTCTTCATTTTTTTCATTTTGGCAATGCTAGGCAATATTTCTTTTGTCTAAAATTAGTCAAAAAAAAAAAATTGAATATCATAAATATAATTTCTATTATTTAATGAGTTCATGGACTTAGTTACTACGTTTTATAATTGAGAGACTAATTTATTAAACCAGGTATAATTCAAAGAGTTGTCATACTAAAAATTATTTTAATAGATATAATATTTTAAAAACTAATTTATAAAAATATGACTTTACCATATTTTCTAAGTTTTAAAAACCCATCTTAAAAAAAAAAATCATAATAAAACAGTACCCATGCAAAGTACTCAGTACATGAAAAGTGTAGAGTCCAAGAACTTTACTTAGCTAATTGTTTAGTAGTATTATAGTATGTTTAAGTGTTATCTTTGTTACTATGGATTTTTGGTTCAGACCGGGAGTTATTTGGACACTCATAGTAGTACTTATAGATTTTCTAAGTTTAACCTATAGTTTAAGAATATTAAGTATAACCTAAGGTTTGATTAATGTGTCTGATATTAAGGATTATATTATTATATTATAAGGTTTAGACATCAACCAATAGGATTTTAAGCACATGTTTTGAATGGTAATTAAGGATTAAGTATTTTTGAGGATTAAATTAAATAAGGGTAAAAGTTTGAATGTATAGGGTCAGTCAGCAGCTTTGAGCACGTTGAGGGCTTAGTCAAGGCTGTTTACTCCATTCAAACTCAGCTAAAAATGTGTAAATTCGTGTTTAAATATTCAGCGTATGCCGATATATCGCAGCTATAGGGGGCGATATATCGCAGCACGTAGATACAGAAAACACGAATCAATGCACGGTCGCCTCGGGAACAAAGGTCCAGGCGATATATCGCCTATAGGGGGCGATATATCGCCTCCACCAGCATGTTTTCAAATACATTTGAATTCTTTTCCCTTCAGCCATTCAAACTCCTTCAACAGTCCAGCATCTTTTGAACGAGTCTTCAGCCTCTGCTGAACGATTATTCAAATGATTTTCACTGAAAAAGCCATTATTTTTATTCAAGTAAAATCAAGATATTTTCATTCCCAAACTCTATAAATAGGACTTAGTACCCAGCCATTATTCACCATTTGCTCTAAGTTCAGAGGCTGCTAGTGTTAAGTGAGTATGAGAGTGTAAACACTTGGTTTGGGGAAAAACTATAAGCTTAAACATCATAAGCTTATCAAACACTTTGGGAAGTGAGTGCTATAGTATTTCGGTGGATGTTAGATTGGTCTTGCAATCTTTGAGGTAAACCCAAAACTATAGTTCCTTTCTGTATTTTATGTTATTTCCTTTCTCAAAACCTTCTACTCAGTCCCCTAACCTTATTCTTATTTTGGTTAGGGAATCCAAGCTCTTAAGCATATAAGTCGGTAAGTATGTTTTTTTTTTGGTTTAGTCTTTCCATCTCTTTCATTTCATCTCCTTTCTTTAGACTTACTCTTTCTTATGGTTTTAGGAGTGTTCCAACAATCCCAACTCAGTCCATAATCTCGGTAACTTTGGTAAGGAAAATAGGCTAGAATTAATATGTGCTTGTGTTATATGTTTTATGTTATTAATGTGTTATGTTTTGTTATGAATATGTTATTGATGTGTATGTTGTAGGCTTGGGCTTATGCCCTATTTGACTAACAAGACCCCAAAAAGATTGTGGGCATAAGCCTATTTAGCTGGTAGGACCCCACTAATCTCATGGGCATAAGCTTGTTTAGTCTATGGGACCCCAAGTAATAATGGCCATTATAATAAGTGTATGTTATATGTGTTATGTTAAGTCTTTATGTTTTCTTATGAATTTATGTATATGATTTTGTGTTAGATTTTCCTTGCTGGGCATTAGGCTCACTCCTTTCTGTTTATGTGCAGGAAAATAAGTTTAGAGGCGGAAAGATTCGTGACGCTTGGAGAATGTGTATCGATGATGAATGGAGTCAAGGGGCCGAGCGTTATTCGATTCGAGGATATAGTCTCCTTTTATGTTTTTATGGTTTTTATGTGTATTTTCCGCATTATTATGTAATGTCTTTTATTTTAAATCATGTTTTGTTTTAAAAACAATGGGATCCCATAATCCTTCTTAGTATTCTGTTTGTTTGTAAATAACTCTCATTTTGCAAGTTACTCAATAAATTATGGTATTTTCGTAAAAATGTAAGTTTTATGTATAGTTTCGTTAATGGTCCAAATAGTCTAGATTAGTGGGTCATTACAAAAAGAGAGAAAGTCGGTCAACTCTTCAAGATTGGGTCACTCATTCTGTCATCCAATCAAAGTCAATCTAGCCAAATAAGAGATTGATTGTCTTGAATTTTTAGAGAGCTTTAATACTCATTTTCTTCTATAATTATAGAGGATATTCCCAATGCAAGGGGACAAAATTTAGGCTGTGTTATCTGGAGAACTGTACTCCCGAAGATGTTCTCGAGTCCACCATTGGGATGAACCTCACTGTTAGCCAACTTCATTCCTCCTATAGTACTTCTTTTTCTTTTTCCTCTTTTTTTTTTACTAACCTTGACCTGCATTTTCCCTTTGTAGTCTGTCTTGGCTCTACTCCATGGTATTGCTCGAGTTTGAGCTAGGAGTTATGAGCTCCAAGCCACTTTGACTGCCTCCCAAGAGGGCGGACGATCTGCCAAAGCTGCCTTGGCTACCTCCCAGGAGAGCAAGCGATCTACCAAGGCTGCCCTGGCTACCTCCCCGGGGATCGAGCGAATTGCTAAAGACAAGGTCGTGGAAGTGAGCCAACGACTGGACCAGCTGCAAGGTGAGAATGATAGCCTAAAAAAGAAGCTTGACGAGGTCAAGACCAAAGCCAAGGAATAGCTCGGGTGAGGATGGAGATTGGAGAGTCGATGAATTATCTGGAGGAGATGCTCTACCGGTGCTGGGCTTTCAACTAGGACGAGGATTTCACCTTCATGCAACTAGGGTTTCGAGGGCCTTATCTTGCCAAGTTCAGGTTTAGATTCTCACAAAAACCCTCTAAGACCGT
The DNA here is from genome assembly GCF_963169125.1 of Humulus lupulus. NCBI lineage: Eukaryota > Viridiplantae > Streptophyta > Magnoliopsida > Rosales > Cannabaceae > Humulus > Humulus lupulus. Next base: position 240,132,568 of record NC_084794.1, read on the forward strand.
CGAGACTTTCAGTACTATTGACGAGGATGGCGAGGAGGTGACATCCTCTGAGCAAGTCGACGGAGCTCAATGATGCCTTTACTTTACTTTTTATTCTGTAACGAAGTCCTTAGGGATTGAAACAATCGCTTTCGGGCTAAGATCGATGTTTTTCCCCCTCGAGATATCTATATACTTTTGAATATATGTTTGTTAATTTGTGATCTATTTGCGTTCCCCTTAATTTATTGTTTTCTTGTGCTTGTGAATCTTGAATTCCTGTACACTCAAAATCTTAGGGGTAGTCTTTAGATCGAGATAGGTTTTTGATGGATCAAATAATGTATCTTAGTCGATATCTTGGTTGTATCCAAGATTTTGCCTGCCTAATTGCGCTATACCTATTAGGAATCAGACCTCAGATTTGGTCGTATCCAGAAGTTTTAGTCTGCTTAATAACATCATACCTGTTAAGAATCAAGCCTCATACCTGGTTATATCCAAGGTTTCCTAGTTGTCTTCTAGGCTTTGTTTTGTCTTAGAAATTTCTCAACTTAGTTTGTATTCGTAATTATTTTGAAAATCCGAGCTTTCAAAGCTGTTGAATAATCAAATTTTCCAAATTCTAAATTTCAAACTTTATCCGAATATGCTAAACTCTTTTAAAAACTCTCTTGGGTTATGTGCCCCCAAGTGGCCAGAAATTATAAATGTTTTAGGTTGCTTTTACAAAATGAGCATGTGATAATAAGATGTCAGTATTGATTACGTAAAAATCTAATTGTTATTAAAATGAAGTGACTTTTATAGATAAGCCTTACATGAACAATAATACCAGAAACATTAAAGAAAACTAAGTTATTGATAGTACTTTTTAAGGTGTAGGGCATTCCAACCACAAACATTAAAGAAAACTAAGTTATTGATAGTACTTTTTAAGATGTAGGGCATTCCAGGTCCGTGGAACTATTTCTCCATTTAACCAAGCTAGCTTAAAGCTCCCTTCACGTAGGATCTCCACAATCTGGTATGGTCCTTCCCAGTTCGGCCCTAACACACCATCCTTAGGGTCTTTACTTGCCAAAATCACCCTTCGGAGAGCTAAATCACCAAGTTTGAGTTTGCGTTCTTTTACCTTCGAGTTGAAGTAACGAGTGATTTTCTACTGATAATCGGCGAGCTGCAATTGTGACGCTTCTCATTTTTCCTCGATCACATCAAGGGATGCACTGAGTAGCTCATGGTTTTGATCTTGATCAAAGGTTTTCTGTCTATGGGTCGTCACCAGTGCCTCAATCGGGATCATAGCCTCACTTCCAAAGGTCAGAGAAAATGGGGTATGTCCGATGGAGGCGCGATGTGAGGTTCCATAGACCCATAGTACTTATGGGAGCTGCTCGAGCCATAATCCCTTGGCTTCATCTAACTGATTCTTTAGGCTCGCCTTTAGAGTTTTGTTTACAGCCTTGACCTGCCCATTATCCTGTGGGTATGCTACTGACGAAAAACTCTTGGTTATGCCATATTTTTCACAAAAGTTTGTGAAGATATCACTATCAAACTGAGTTTCGTTTTCAGACACAATCTTCTTTGGGAGCCCAAATTGACATATGATATTTTTTATGATGAAATCCAAGACTATCTTCAAGGTTATGGTTGCCAGAGGCTCAACCTCAACCCACTTCGTGAAGTAGTCGATGGCGACAACAACATAACAAACTCCTCATTTTCCTGTTGGCAAATAACCAATCAAGTCGATCCTCCATACTGCAAATGGCCAAAGGGATGAGATCATGGTTAGCTCAATGGGCGCTGCTCGGGCAATCATGGCGAACGTTGGCCTTTTTCACATTTCTGCACATATGAGACTGAGACCTTTGTCAACGGAGTTGAACTCAAATTCAGACAACTCTCCCTTAACCTTGGCTAAGTAAGCTGCCATCTTGATACCGTGAGTTTGATATTCTCCCAATATCTAATTGACCACGAGCTAGGAATCACTATAACATTGGTTTGCCTTTTCTTTTAGCTCTTTCACCACCCTTATTCTTGCAAATAGGGATTCGTACTCGACTTCATTATTGGAAGATGCGAATTTGAAACTAAGAGCTGTATGGAATGGATGCCCTTCAGGTGAGATTAAAATTATCCCAACTCCTGATCCATTTTCGTTAGAGAATCCATCAATTAAGATTTTCCACAACTCTTGCACTGGTTCTCTCATCGGCTCATCCTGAAAACCTGTGCACTCGGCCACGAAGTCAGCGAGGGCTTGACCTTTGATTGTTGTGTGTGGCATATATAATATAACAAATTGGCTGAGTCTGATGGCCTACTTTAGTAGACGTCCCGACGTTTCAGGCTTTTGGAAGACCTGCCTTAAAGGTTGGTTGGTTAAGACGTGGATGTTGTGGAACTGAAAGTACAGTCTGAGCTTTCTTGAAGTCAAAATAAGACAGAACACAAGCTTTTCTATCAATGGATATCGGGACTCAGCTCCGAGAAGTCTTTCACTTACGTAGTACACTAGTTTCTGTGCCCGATTCTCCTCTCGAACTAACACAGCGCTGACCGCATTTTCTGTTACAGCCAAATATAGAAGCAAACATTCTCTAGATGCCGGTTTTGATAATACGGGGGGTTTAGCCAGGTGAGCTTTCAAGTCGTGAAGCACCTGTTCGCATTCTTCGGTCCAGTTGAACTTTCTGTTTCCTCTGAGCAAGTTGTAAAATGGGAGACACTTGTCAGTGGTTTTTGAAACGAAGCAGTTTAGGATCGCCACTTTTCTAGTTAAAATTTGCACCTCCTTAAGCGACCTAGGCGAAGGCATTTCTAATAACGATATGGTTTTCTCTGGATTTTTCTTTATCTCCCTTGTGTTGACTATAAACCCCATAAACTTTCCCCAAAAAACTTTGAAAGTGCACTTCTGAGGATTTAACTTCATGTCGTAATTTCTTAGAACGCCAAAACACTCTTCCAGGTTGGACACATGGTTACTAGAAGTTTGTGATTTAACGAGCATATCATCGACATACACCTCCATGTTTCTCCTGATTTGGTTAATGAACATTTTGTTGACTAATCGTTGGTATGTTGCACCGACATTCTTCAGCCCGAATGGCATAACTTTGTAGCAGTATACGTTATGCTCAGTCATGAAGCTGATGTGCTCTTGGTCTACAGGGTTCATCGCGATCTAGTCATATCCATAATATGCATCCATGAATGACATGAACTCGTGACCGGCTGTGGCATCTACCAACTGATTAATTCTAGGTAATGGGAAGTAGTCCTTAGGACATGTTTTGTTGAGAACAGAGAAATCAATGCAAGTTCTCAACTTTCCATTTGGCTTTGGAACTAGAACGGGGTTAGCAACCCATGTCAGATATTTTTCTTCTGTGATAAATCCGTATTTAAGTAGGCGAGCTACTTCTTCTTCTAAAGCTTCCAACCATTCTCTCCCCAAAAACCTTCGTTTTTGAGACTTTGTAGGCTCATTCTTGTCCAAGTTCAAAGTATGCATTATTACACTTGGGCTGATTCCCACCATATCTTCGTGTGACCAGACGAAGACGTCTAGATTCTTTCTAAAGAATTCGACCAGCTCTTTCTTCCTTTCAGCTCCAAGATTTTCCCAAACTTTTACAACTCTTGAAGGTGTTTCTGGGTCAATACTGATTTCCTCGAGCTCCTCCACAACTTGGAGCTCAGATCTATCTTCACTTAATCATAGATCAATGTCGTCTTGTTGGGCGACCCCGTTATCTCCTTTTTGAGGTTCTTCCATCCCATGGGTAACTTCCATTACCCGAGACTCCTCTCCTCCCTCGACTATGACCATTGCCTGCTGCCCAGGTTGTGATTTTCCCTTCATGGAAATGTTGTAGCATTCTCTAGCAGTGAGCTAGTCTCCTCTTATACCTGAAGTTGGAAGGAACTTCATTGCCAGATGTCGAATCAAGGTAATGGCCTAAAAACCATCAGCGCGGGTCATCCCAAAATCACGTTATAAACAACTAGACAATTGATTACAATGAACTCCTATATTTTAGTAACAGTTCACGTATCATACCCAAGCGTAACCACCAGTCCAATTCTCTATGGTTGTTGTTCCTTCATCTGAGAATCCATATAATGTCATTGAGGTCGCCTTAAGATAAGTTATGAATAATCCCATCTTTTCCAGGGTGGAATTGAAAAGCATATTTACTGAGCTCCCATTATCAACCAATATCCTTTGTACCCTTCGATTAGCGAGCTGAACGGTTACCACCAGCGGGTCATTATGTGGGAACTGAAATTGGATAGTGTCCTCTTCCGTGAAAATGATTGGTTGTTTTTCCAACCGCTGTTGTTTCGATAACCGTTGTTCCGGGATAAGTTCAATGCCATTGTGAGTTTTTAGCTCCAGTATATACTTCTTTTGGGCGCCATTACTCGTGCCTGCCAAATGAGGTCATCCGACGATAATACTTATATCTCCTCCTACTATTTAAGGAGGGTTAACTTGATTCTCCTGATCCATCTGAGTCCTAGGGTGACTTATCGGAGTTTCCGGAGCTGGATGAGAATTCTTCCCGGCTGATTGATTGGGAGCAACTCGGTTTTGGGCATACTGGGCTAACGGTCCAGCCTGTATTAGAGTTTCGATCTTGTCCTTCAATTGTCGGCAATCATCAGTGTTATGACTGCTGTCATTGTGATATCGACAAAACTTAGAGGGATATCTCTTCATCTTCTTATGCCTTAATGGCTTTGGTTTCTTCTACGGAAGGTGATTAGAGTTCGCCAGGAAAATATGTTCCTGTGTATTCGTCAGGTCAGTGTAGGTGGCATAAATGAACTTGAATTTCTCCCCGGTCTTGTTCTTCTTTGTGCCACTTTTGTGGCCCTCACCATTCCCTTTCCTCTTATTGTTTCTCGCTTGGTTATTTTGGGTAACAGGTTGAGCCATAGCTGCAACATCTGTAATCGTTCCAGCGGGCTGAATAGGGACCTGGCTAATTCCCGCAATAGCATATCGCACCTTTTCCAAGTTTATCCATTCTTAAGCCTGGGCCAAGAACTTATCTACACTCTTAACCCCTTTTCGCTGGAGCTCCTGGCATAAATTGCCTCCTACCAGGATTCCCGTTCTCATTACCATGAGCTTGGAGCTATCATTAACGTCTCTAGCTCATGTTGCAACGTTGGTGAACCTGCTCAGATATGCTTTCAAGGACTCACCAGGTTGTTGTTTTATGTTGAACAATGAGTCGGCCTCTATGCGAGTTTCCTTTGAAGCTCATAACACTCTCTTGAACTCGGAAGACAACTTCTTCCATGAGTTGATCGAATATTTTTTGTATTTTTTGAACCACTGTCTGGTAGGTCCGGTTAGAGTTGTGGGGAACAAAATACATCTTAAGTCAAACCCAATATTATGGGCCATGATGAGCGTATTGAACATCCCGAGGTGGTCGGATGGATCTGTGTGTCCATCAAACGCAGGCATGGTCGGCATCGCGTAGCCAATAGGATACAGAGCTGCTGCAATGTTTAGGGCGAAAGGTTCGAGCCCCTCATTAGAATAACAATCATTCATTCCTTTTCCAAATAAGAGCTTCTTCATTTGTTCCTCCATCAAAGCCAGCCACTCGAGGGTTGGTTCTTTGGTCTCTAGGTTAGCTGGGGTTTGTTCACCAGCCCCCATCCTATTGTACGTGTTTGATGGGTTGTTTTCCCTCCAATTTTGAGCTTGGTTAGGTGGGACATTCCCATTGCCGCGTACGATTGACGGACCTCCCCCATGCTGAGTATAACTCATATCATCATTGCGAGCTGGATACCTCTTTTGTGAATTCAGATGGTCACGCAGGTCAGGATGTGGATCGGAATAAGGACTTTGCGCAATACTCAAATGATTCCTCAGGTCGCTTTCAGACCTGCCTCCACACTGGCTCCCCGTCCAGTAACTTCCATTTGCGAAACTTACGACCTGCGGCTGAGATCGAGGACCTAGATTATCAGCGCGTGCTTGTGTGGACGTAAGTGTCCACTGACGGGTGGGGATTTTTCCTACTATTTCCATGAACTGGAGCATCTCTCTATGGGCGCGGTGGTGTAGGATGTCTAACTAGTGATGGCGGATGTCTTATCGGCGAGGCTATCCTCGTCCCATCAGGTCGGACTAAATTAGCCCGTCTCGGTTCTACCCTGATCTCTCAAATTCTCTATGCCAGTGGTTCTGATCATGGTGCAGGGGGATTTGCTGGGGCATTTTGTCTCCATGAATTTGTCCCAGCTCGCTCCGTTGGGTTGTTGTCAACATTCCTTGGAATCTGTGCAAAAGGCATGGAGTTGGGAGTCCCAGTTCTGATAGATCGACTAATATGGGGATGCTGGTTCCTATGATGATTAGCAGGCTAAGCACTCTGCTGATTTCACTCTGAAGGTATAGAGCTTGGAGTTGCAGTTCTAACAGAACGACTGGGATTAGGTTTGTAACGACCCAAATTTGCTAATAAGGCTTAGGGCCTTGATTAGCATGCCTGGAGGGCAATGAGTGAATTATTGTTTAATATGTGAATTTGTGTGAATATGTGATTAGTGATGCATGTTTAGGTGAATTAAATATGCATGTGGGCCCTGTCTGGTTATTAGGGGCATGATTGTAATTTTAGCCCGCTGAGGGCATAAATGTGATAATTGTGATATACCTGCGATATATCTGTGTTGCACCATCCGAGACAGTTCTAGGGAGCGGTTAGCTAGAAAGTCACAACGGGGTCAAAAATCTGACTCGGGGCGAGTCGAGGGGTATTTCGGGTGTCAGTTATTTTATGGGGTTATCGGGTTATGGAAATAAATATTTGGAGATATATTTGAGGTTAGAATGTCTAGGAGGGAATATTGGGGAAATTTACCATTTTTCCCTCGGGGACGTTTTTGGTACCCCGAGCCTTGAGGTAACCTTACGGACTAAGTTAAATAAAACAAAACATAAGAAGCATGAAGAATACACTAAACCAACCCAAGCATTCTCCCTTCTCTCTCTCTCTATTTTCTCTAAGTCTTACCGAGGGGAATTTTTCAAATCAAGCTAGGATTTGAGCTTCTAACTTGGAAAATTGCTCAGTACCAATCTGTGGATTCAAGCAGGGCTAAGGTAAATGTTTAATTATGATTCTAACCATTGAATTCTATGATTATTTGGCTGAGTTTCTGGTTATCTTAAGGTTCTAAAGTTTGAGATTGAATTTTGGGGTTTGATGAGTTTTAAAGCTAGAGTTTGTTAGGTTTTGCTGCTGGAATCATAGTAGAACTTCTGGGATAAATAAATAAGGTTGTTAGATGGATTTCAGGGGTATTTGGCTTGATTTTGGTAGAGAAAATAGTGGGTTTTTCTGGGCTCGAGGGGTCAGGCCGTGGTGTTGTTCTTACTGAGCCGCGACCCCTTAGAACTTGGGGTGTCTAGAAAATGGAGGCGCGCCGCGGTGCCCTTCATGAAGGGCCGCGACGCATGTGGGCTATTTTGAGGCAGGGCCTCGGGTTGAGCTGGGGGCCACGACATGAGTCCCTAGGGTCGCGTCGTTTAATGCATTTTTGGGTTCTAGAGAGGTTTTAGGCTTGGGAATTCAATAAGGCTCGAGATAGATTCTATCACCCGGATTGATAGAATTCAACGTTCCGGAGATTAGAATTATGACCCAAAGCTATTTAATGGATTAGAACTTGATGGGCAGAAATTGTTAATGCGTTGTGACTAGGGTTACGGCGAGGCTCGGACTAGGGAACTGCACTCGGGACATCGGTGTTTGGAAAGCTCAGGACACAGGTAAGAAAACTTCTGTTCCCATAGAGCTTGTGTTGTAGGACTCGACCCTATATGCTTGAGTTGCAAGGTTCAGCCCTATATGACTGTGTTGCAGGGCGTGGCTCTTTGATTGCATTTATATGTGTTTAAATATCTGTTTAGTTATATTATGTGTGTAAATAAATGGTGGAACGACGAAGGTCGGGAACGGCGAAGGCCGAGAACGGCAAGGGGCCGGGAGCAGCGTTTAGCACGCGGAGTGCGAGTTGCCAGGGCGAGACCCTAGGGATTCCTGGAATATCCTTACGGTATAGACTGCGAACCCAGGACCTGGTAAAGCGCCTAGGACGGCATGGCCTTACGTGTATAGCTTGATGATGGCTTGATTTTATATTAAGTGTTTGATGTGCATATATTATCTGCTTGTGAGGGTTTTCTTGCTGGGCTTCAGCTCATGGGTGCTCTATGGTGCATGTAAAGGCAAGGGGAAAGTCAATCAACCTTGAGTATGGTGAGCGTGACGAGCGACGCATACATGTCTGGTTTGTTTGGCTGCCACGGCCAGGGGTGTTTTTGGGAGATGATTGTACTGAACTTGAATTTTGTCGTTTAGTCGACTATGGTTATATTTTGAATTGTAAATATTTCTAAACAATGTTTTTGGGATCCCAAGTGTTAAATGTCTTATAGTTTTCAATGAAAGGATTATTCTTAAGTTTATGACTCTGATTATGGTTTAATTACACTTTTTGTCCTAAAATCTCGATTAGCGAGTTAATTGCACATTTTAAACTCACTTAGTAACGGCTCTAAGGCAGTAGGGCGTTACAGGGTCGGTTATTCCCGTGGGACCTATGGGACCCGCTTTGCCTTTTTCCAACGTTAGCATCGGTTGCAAGAGGGGGTAACCGAGCCAAGACCTCCTCGATCTGTCTATTAGCCCGAGCGAGATGGCTCCTTAATTGTGCATCCTCCATCTCGATGGCTGTTAGATATCCTGGATTAGGATTTAGTAGGCGTGAACTCCCAGTATCGTTTTGGCCCACATGCTGCTTTCCAAGACGTTGCTAAACTTCTGGGCCCTTTTCATTGGGAGCGGCTGTATCATGCGCCTCTTGCCCATTAGACTGTTCCATTTCATTGTTGTGCATTGATCGAGTAACTACCATGATGAATGTTGAATGAAACTTGTAAAGGATTAAGCACTAATGATCTCTCAACGAAAGCACCAAAGTGTTGACGCGATTTTTCGCCAACAGTAGATTAAGAAATCCAATAAGAAAGATATTAGTGTTGTTTTCTAAGCCGTAATATGTAGGGTACAACAATAAAATATAATGAAAGTGAGTCAAATCTGAATTCAGTAAGTAGACATAGGCATTGAGAGAAAAATGTGGACTGCCCTAGATCAATGCTAACCCAAATGCTGAAAAAAAAATCAGATTTACAAATTAAAAAATATAAGGCTTGCTCTTTAATAAAAAATCAATTCTATGCATACTAGACTCATGAATTACATGCTCTAATGTCTAGTGTTGACTTGGTAAATGGTATTATTTTGAAAAATGTACCAATCTTAAACCAAGCAACATGATAGAAGTAAAAAATAAATGTGTTTCTAAATCATAATAAATTCCCAATGTTATGAATAAAAAGTACAAAAAGTAAGAATTAATGTATCCATCAATCATATATACAAATATTAAAACTATATTAATCAAACTTAACAATATTGAATTTAAAAGAAAATGAAAGAAACATAACAAGATGGCTGTCCAAATAAGCATAGATTTCTTTACACATAGCTAATAAACTAGACCCAAAATTACTCTTTCTAGGCATAGTAATATAACCAGTATTACTTAAAATCTATGGTAACAGATGAACTACTGAACTAGAAAATTACACATATATATATTTTAAAATCTCAATGATAATGGAAGTATGATGTTGCAATGTAAATGCAAGCTAAAACTTTTACTATGGTAATATTAAGATATTCATAAAAAAAAAGATAATCTTAAGATGGATACATGCAAATCTAATGGGTTATTCAACCACGTACATGTTTCTAACAAATAGAGCAATTATTTACATATATGTGAGTTGCATTGCCCGATTGAAGCTAACAAATATTCTTAAGTTTACATGAACCCCATCTCCAGAAGTTGATTAGCATAATTGAGCTATATATATATATAGTTGATGCATCAAAATATCCTACAAATTGACAATTTAAATAAAGTACTTGTTAGAATAAAACATATATATATATATATATATAACAATGACATTCAAAACATACCGAATGGAAGAAACATAAGCAAAGGTCTCCCGTCGAGCAACTTCATAAGGTGACTAAGCCTTTGCGAGCATCCTTTCCTTCAAGCAGCAAACTTCGTGGGCCTTCAATCCTTTGCAAGGCAGACAGCTACCTTCATGCTGATGAAGTCTCCTCGAGTACCTGACTCATCTCAACAAGCTTTTGGGAGTTTCAATGTCATTTACTGCCACGTTTTCTCTTCAAATGCCACGTCATCATGTTCAATTTTGAATTAAACACTTACCTAAGAGCATTCTCTATTATTTTCTTTAAAATATATCACCAAAACATCATATTTTCTATTTTACTTCTAGCTTTTACATTATACTATACATCAAGTTCTCTAATTTTCTTACACCAATTAAATATTATACTTTTAAATATATTTTATTTATTTAAATAAAAAAATAATTGGGAATGAATAAAAAATAATAAATATTAGTAAGAAATGAGAAAGAATAAAAAATAATAAAACATTAGTAAGAAATGAGAAAGAATATAAATAAGTAACAAAATATTAATTAAATAACATTTGTTCAAGTGGAATTAAGTCCAGAACGAATAAGAAAATGGCCATTCTACTCTATCAGTTTCATAATTGTATAGCTCTTTTTACATGATTTTTTATGTTTCAAAGGCAGGAATGAGTTCAATTATTTTTCTTTGTTATATCATTTCTAATATTCTAACAAGATGGTGACTGTTTTTTATGACCAATCTTAAATAGCTCATTCACAAGTGACTTTTTTCATCACTTTATCATCGATCACAAATAGTTCGTTTGACTCAATATTTTTTTAACTAGTTTATATTAAAGACTCCTTAAAATTTTCTTTAGTCTAAAATATCATACTCTAATAGATACCAAAAAAAGCTAGCCAACGAATTTAGTAATGCAAAGTATTGGTGTAGTATGGAACAGGAGTATAAAATAACAATTGGACTGAAAGATTAAATTAGAGTAGCAGTAAAAATTTTATAGGGAGAGAGAAAGAAAGAAGGGGTTTGAAATTGCTAGGTATGCCTTGAATTGATTTTTGGTTTTGATTCTTAAAGTCTAGTTCTTCTCCTCAATTCTAAGTGGTTGTTTTCTTTTTTTTTCCTTGTGATGTTAGTGTTTATCGAGTTTTTTCAGAAACTATAAATTTATTGAGAAATAAGAGCTAGAGAGAAAGGCTAAGAAATGAACAAGATCACAATTTTTACATGGTTAGGACGTTAATGAGCCTTAGTGTAGAGTCCAAAGAACTTTACTTAGCTAAGTTAGATAGTAGTATAATAAGTAATAATAGTATTATCTTTATGACTGTGGATTTTTGGTTCAGACCGGGATTTATTTGGACACTCATAGTAGTACTTGTAGATTTTCTAAGTTTAACCTATAGTTTAGGAATATTAATTTTAACCTAAGGTTTGATTAATATGACTGATATTGAGAATAATATTTATTATACTATAAGGTTTAGATAAGAACCAATAAGATAATAGCACATGTTATGTATAGGTTTATTAATGATTAAGTATTTTGAGGATTAAATCTATTAAGGTTAAAATTTGAATACCCTAGGGTCAGTCAGCAGCTTTGAAAACGTTAGAAGGCTTAGTCAAGGCTGTTTACTCAATTTAAATTAAGCTAAAAATGTGTAATTTTGTGTTTAAATATTCAGCGTATGCCGATATATCGCAGCTATAGGGGGCGATATATAGCAGCACGAAGATACGAAAAACACGAAACGTTGCACGATTGCCTCGGGCATACTGGCCCAGGCGATATATCGCCTACAGGGGGCGATATATCGCCCCTCTCAGCATATTTTGAAAGTTTTCAAAAACGTTCTCCATTCAAACCTTCAACCTCTTGATAAGTCCAACATCTTTTTGAACGAGTCTTCAGCCTCTGCTGAACGATAATTCAAATTATTTTCACTTAAAAAGCCATTATTTTTATTCAAGTTAAATGAAGATCTTTTCATTCCTAAACTCTATAAATAGGACCTAGTACCCAACCATTTATTCATCTATTACTCTAAGTTCAGAGGCTGCAAGTTGCTAGGTGAGTGTGAGAGTGTAAACACTTGGGTTGGGAATTATAAGCTTGATCACTATAAGCTTATCAAACACTTGTGGAAGTAAGGTTTATTCACATTTCGGTTCAAGGTTTAGAATAGTCATATAAGTCTTCAAGGTATTTCCAAACTCTAGTTCATTTTTGTATTATGTTCTTTAAAAATTCTCATAGTCTTCTACTCATTCTAACCTTATTCTTATTCTTGGTTAGGAAATCCAAGTTCTTAAGCACAAGTTTTTTGGTAAGTATATTTTGATAGCATAGTCCCTTTTTTTTCACTTTCATCCCTTTTCTTCAATATACTCACCATATTATAAATTGTTTTTAGGAGTGTTCCAAGGTCACAAATCAGTTCCCATATCCCAGTTATTTTGTTAAGGAAAATAGGATAGGATTTATGTGTTATATGCTTTTATATGTTATCTTATGATTTTATGTTATGTAATATGTTATGTTAAGTATGATTGTAAACTTGGGCATATGACCTATATGACTAACAAGCCCTAAATAGATTATGGGCATATGACTTGCTTAGCTAGCAAGACCCCACTAATCTAATGGGCATATGACTTGTTTAGTTTATGGGACCCCAAGTAATAATGGCCATTATAGTATGTATGTGACATAAGTGTTATGGTATGTTTTTATGTTTCTTATGAAATTTATGTGTATGGACTATGTGTTAGATTTTCCTTGCTGGGCATTAGGCTCACTCCTTTTTGTTTATATGTGTAGGAAAATAGTTTTAGTGGCGGGAAAGGTTCTTGGAAGCTTGGGGAATGTGTATTGAGGCAGAATGGATTCAAGGAGTCGAGAGTTTCGATTTCGAGGATGTAGTTTTTTTGTTTCTTATGGTTTTTATATGTATTTTTCCGCATTTTATTATGTAATCTCTTTTTAATTATCATTATGTCATGTTTTGGTTTTAAAACAATGGGATCCCATATCCTACTTGAGATTTTATGAAAGTTTAACATTTGTTTTTACAAGTTTTAATAAAGTTATGATCTTATCACTTGTAAATGTTATTAAGAATTAGTGTTTATGTATAGTTTTCGTTAATGGTCCAAAGGTCTAGAGTAGTTGGGTCATTACAGTTGGTATTAGAGCAAACGGTTCCTTCGCATGAAGTTCTCCTCGATACACACACTCAAAGCTCCGAATCTGACCGCCAAGTAAGTATTTAGGTTATAGTTATTTTGCTTATGTGTATAGCTAACAATTTTAGTATTTATGTTTTCAGTTAAGTATGAACGGAGCATTAAGCAATGAGGATATCCGAGCCATTAAGGTTTTAAAAAGAATAAGGGAACCAAGAAACACCATAGGAGCACTAGAAAGAATCACACGAAGACTGCTTTTGTTCCACAAAGAAATAGGTCACCTTCAAGAGTCTAAGCAAATAATGATGAGAACAACGGAACAATATGTATAAATAATTAGACTATTTAAAGATTTTCATCCTATAATAGCAGCCTTAGAGGAAATATGGGAAACAATGGATGATGAAGACGAACTGCCAGTAGCAATGCGATATTAATTCCTCTTAGTTAGGTTCACTGCAAAATCAGAATTTCAATTTACAAGGGAGCAAAAACATAGGATTTTTACAAACCTTCCTAGAGGAAATTTTGATGCACATGACAATGATGATTATGAGGAACTAGATGATGACATGCTAGATGACGGATCGGATGTAGAAGATCCCGATTTTTAGAATAGTTAGTTTTTCATTGTTTGTTTTATTTCTTTCTTTATTTTATGGTTGTAATAAGTGAAAAGCATTTTTTTTTTCCAAATGAATATCATGTTATTTTATTATCATGTATGAGTTTGATTTTATTTTTGCAATCATAATAAATACTAAATAAAATGAATAATGACTAAGTTCGGTGAGGGTGGATACAAATCAATGAACCAAGTTTCCTTATTGAGAGTTGGGGGGCCCTAGTAGTAGGAACGATTTTACTGATCCCAGCCCTCCCTCAATATGGTTAACTTTGGAACAAAGATGAGTTTTGAGCCTGAGAATTAAGTCATATAGGATGATTAGAAACACACTTAGAAAATAAAGATGACTTGTTTTTCTAAGTATAGAAACCCACTCTAAATAATAAATAAAGACCTATATATTTTTTCATAAGAAGTCATAATAAATAGGTCCGAGATATGTTTGTTTTAGAATAAGTTTTTGCCTTAGAGCCTATTAGGTAAAGTTCTAACATGTTTCTCTCAACTGTTAGAACTCTGCTACGATGTCACTCCGAAGATTTGCACGCACCAACGGAAACGCCTCCAACGTTGTTCCAGCGAACAATGATGCTCCTCCAGTTCGCAGAAGGGGAGTGCGTGCTACTACTAGCCGCAACGCGCCGGCACCGCCAGCTGACAACACTGCGGAGATCGCCAGACTGTGACAACAAATCGAGGAACTTTTGCAGCAACAACGCCAACAGGCTCAGACTCAGACTCAGACTCAGCCTCAGCCTCAGCCTCCACCACAGCCGCAGCCACAGCAAATGGCCTCAGCACCCCAACAAATTGGTCCATATGGGGGATGGCCAGTGAGGAATTACGCGCCATATCCAATACAGTACATGGAGCCAGTGTATGAGAGGTTCCGCAAGCAACACGCTCCAAACTTCGAAGGGACTACAGACCCCTTTGAGGCAGAAGGATGGCTAAGGAATGTGGAACCGATTCTGACGCACATGAATCTCAGTAATGCGGACCGCATATCCTGCGTCTTGTCTTTGCTCAAGAAGGATGCCAGGATATGGTGGGACTTGGTCCAACAACCGCATGATGTTGCCACCATGACATGGACTCGATTTGTGGAGATCTTCCACAAGAAGTACTATAATTCGGTTGTACTCTCTACGAGAGTTGAGGAGTTTGCCAACTTGAAGCAGGGTACTTTATCGGTGGCAGAGTATGCTCGTCAGTTTGACTGCTTAGCTAAATTTGCATCTGAGATGGTTCCAACCGATTTCCTGAGGGTGAACAAATTTGTTAGAGCACTTCGATCGAAAATCAAGATGGGGGTTAAGCTAGCAAACCTGGGGAATACTACATATGTCGACGTTCTTGAGATGACAATAGAAGTAGAGAGGTTGCAGGCTAATGTAAGTAAAGAGGAAGCCAGTAAGCCTGAACCTAAACAGCAGAGTCAACCTCAGACCAGTCGGAATAGCAACTATAATGGCAACAATCAGTTAGGCAACAACGGTAACGGTCAGAAGAGAAGGCATTCTGATAACAAGAAATTCGACAACGATAAAAGGGCACGTAAAAATAATGGGGGAAATAGGCCGGGCTACGTGGAATACCCGCCATGTGCTAAGTGTCAGAAGAAACATCCTGGAGAATGCCGCGCAAACACAAAGGAATGTTTTAACTGTGGTCAGGAAGGGCATCGTAAAAGAGATTGTCCTCAACGAAAGCCAGAAGGGAAGAAGGACGACAAGATGGTTCCTGCTAAGGTTTTTGCTTTAACCCAAGGAGAGGCTGATGCTAGCAATAAGGTGGTCACAGGTCAGGTTTCTATCCTCAATAACTTATGCTCTATATTGTTTGATTCGGGAGCCACTCATTCGTATATCTCGTTAGAAATGATAGAAAAACTAGACAAACCTTGTGAAAGATTTAGAACTAGGTTTGTAACCGAGTTGCCTTCGGGCAAAGTAGTTCTATCATCACGGATATTACGAGGCGTACCGATCAAGATTGAGGACATAGAACTAGAAGGAGACCTGATAGAGCTAGTGATCAAGGACTTCGACGTGATATTAGGCATGGATTGGCTAGCACGGCATGGCACAACCATCGACTGCAAACGCAAGAAGGTGATGTTCGAGACTCCTGATGGCCAGAGATTATGCTTCATTGGACAAGCTTCAGGATTACGCACCCCGTTAGTATCATCTCTCAAAGCTCAGAGAATGATGGAGAAAGGATGTAAAGCATTTTGAGCCAGCATCAAAAATGTGGAAAGGGAGCACCACTTAAGGTTGGAGATGTCCGTGTTATACGAGAATTTCCAGAGGTATTTCCCGATGACTTGCCAGGATTGCCACCAACTTGAGAAATAGACTTCACGATAGAATTAGTACCAAGCACCGAGCCTATCTCTAAGGCACCATACCGGATGGCACCTACAGAACTCAAGGAGTTAAAGACGCAGCTACAAGAGCTCCTAGACTTGGGTTTTATTAGGCCGAGCCATTCGCCATGGGGAGCCCCGGTGCTATTCGTGAAGAAGAAGGACGGAAGTATACAAATGTGTATAGAATATCGTGAGCTGAACAAAGTAAATTAAGAACAAGTACCCGCTACCTCGGATCGACGATTTGTTTGATCAACTTCGAGGCGCGACTGTATTTTCAAAGATCGATTTACGGTCCGGGTATCATCAGCTCAAGGTAAAGGGAGAAGATATTCCTAAGACATCCTTTAGGACTCGTTATGGACATTACGAGTTCTTGGCTATGTCCTTTGGTCTTACCAACACACCAATCGCGTTTATGGACTTAATGAATAGGGTCTTCAAGGATTACTTAGATAAATTCGTCGTTGTGTTCATCGACAATATCTTAGTATACTCCAAGGATTAAGTAGAGCACGAGGAACATTTGAGGTTGATTTTGATGCGATTGAAGGAGCATCAACTCTACGCCAAGTTCAAGAAATGCGAATTTTGGCTTTCGCAAGTGGTGTTCCTCGGGCACATCATATCGAAAGATGGAGTTGCAGTAGACCCATCAAAGGTAGAGGCCGTGAAGGATTGGCCAAGACCAAAGAACACATCTGAAGTAAGAAGCTTTCTAGGGTTAGCAGGTTATTATAGGAAGTTTGTAGAGGGCTTTTCTAAAATAGCCACTTCGCTCACCAACCTAACCCGGAAACAACAAAGATTTAACTGGAATGATAAATGTGAAGAAAGCTCCCAGTTGCTGAAGGATAAGCTTTTCTCAGCACCAGTACTTTGTGTACCGACACCCGACGATAAGTTCGTAGTCTACTGCGATGCATCGAAGCAAGGATTGGGTTGCGTGCTGATGCAAAGTGACAAGGTGATAGCCTATGCCTCATGACAATTGAAGGAGTACGAGTAGCGCTATCCAACTCACGACATGGAGTTGGCAGCGGTGGTCTTTGCGTTAAAAATCTGGCGCCATTATCTTTACGGAGAACGGCGTGAGATTTATACGGACCACAAAAGTTTAAAGTACTTCTTTACTCAAAAGGAGCTCAACATGAGGCAGCGCAGGTGGTTGGAGTTAGTAAAGGATTATGACTGCGAAATCCTATACCACCCAGGCAAGGCGAACGTGGTTGCCGATGCGCTTAGTAGGAGAAGTTATGGGAATTTAGCAGCTTTATCCGGAATAGAAAAGCTGCTACAGCAGGAGCTTATCAGTGCCGGAATAGAAGTAGTTGTAGGCAAGCTGGCTAACTTGTCTATCCAATCGAATCTGCTAGAGGACGTACGGATTGGTCAGAGACATGATGACACACTAGCAGCACATATAGATGTAGTCAGAGAAGGCAAGGCTACAGATTTCTCAATATCTAGCCAAGGTTTATTGAGATATAAGGATCGGGTATTCGTGCCAAATGATCGAAGTATTAAGAATACGATTCTGGAAGAAGCGCATAGCACCCCGTACTCAGTTCACCCAGGGTCTACCAAGATGACTCATGATGTTAAGGCAGTATATTTGTAATGCCCCAAATTTCCTAATAAGGTTTAGGACCTTGATTAGGAGGCCGGGAGGGCCATAATTGATTTATTATGGTATTTAATGATTATAAGCATGTTTATGTTGATTATATTATAATATGATGTGAAATGCATGCATGTGAGTCCATATTTTTAATTACAGGGGTGTGATGGTAATTTGGCCTGTTGAGGGTAAATTGTTTACTTGGATGCATGTTGGTGATATATCTTGAGACCAAATTATAATGTGGGTTTGTTCGAGCCATTCCGCATGAGACGATCATGGAATGTTAATTATCGGTTTGGTCATAACAGGCTTAAGCTCGGGGCTCGGGGTGAGTCTTGGGGTGTTTTAATGATTAGAGTGTTACCGGGCATTAAAGGGTAACGGGATGTGAATTATTGGTGTTTGAGAATATTGAGATTAGCGGGAATTGGGAAGCGTTAATTATGATTAACGAGATAAGTGGAAAGTACCAATTTTACCCTTGAAATGGTTTTAGAAGCCTTAAATGACCTAGGGGTATTTAGGTCATTTGGTTTGGATATATGTGAAGCTTTAGATGGATGTAGAAACAAAACAAAAAAAAATAGAGCAAGAAATTCCCTTCCCGTACATCCATTCCTCTCATTTCCTCTTTGGAGTTTTTGAGCTCAAAGTGAGATTTCAAGCTAGGAAATCAAGGGGTTGAGTTTGTAGACTTGGTTCAGCCATTGGAGAGGGTTTAATTCCAGGTTTGAGGTAAGTTTTATCCATTAACTTTCTGGTTACACTCTGTTTTATCTTTGAGTTTTCAGCTTGTAATCATTTGGTGGATAGTTGGAATTAAAGGGAGTTAGGTTGATGTTTTACTTGGGTTTTGATGAGGGTGAGTTGTAGATAAAGTTTAGGGGTTAAATTGGGTGTTAGGTTGGTGTTTTGGGTTGGTTTGAAGGGCTGGTTTCAAGGGAAAACACAGGGGAGTTGAGCTGGTGCGTTGCTGGTTTTTGGCTGAATTGCATATTGAGCCGCGGCATGGCATGGGTGAGCCGCGGCCCAAGGTGCCTGTCAGGGAAGGCAGCCTCTGTTTGAGGGGCATGCCGCGGCGCAGCTGTGGAGGGCCACGACCCTTAGTGTCTTTTTGGCTAGAAAAGTGTTTTTAGCTTGGGGATTCAAGCCTAAGGCCTCGGGGTTGAACCTACTACCCGGTTGAGTAGTGTTTGATGTCTCGGAGATTAGGTTTTGGTTTAGGAACCTTTTATCATTCTTTTTATTGATGGAATCCCATAATTGGTTATG
Organism: Humulus lupulus; assembly: GCF_963169125.1. Classification (NCBI taxonomy): domain Eukaryota; kingdom Viridiplantae; phylum Streptophyta; class Magnoliopsida; order Rosales; family Cannabaceae; genus Humulus; species Humulus lupulus. The sequence goes on from NC_084794.1 coordinate 240,151,740, forward strand.
ACCAGGTAACCGTTAAAGGACCAAAGGACTGATCGTTCTCAAAGGTCATTTCTTTTATTAATTCTTGCTCGAACCCAAGGTAAGAAAACTGCACCCCATATGTGACATGCATGGCTAAGAATGATGCATGTTGAATGTTTAAATGTAAACATTGATAGCATAATGAATGCTTAGCAATCTTGCCCATTTGCATATGGTTATTATTGAGGCATGCTGGATGACTAAGTGTGATGCATGTGATGCACGAGAAACATGAGATTAGGGCATGCCATGAACGATGAATATGAGATTGGTCAGAGCTTGAGTCTCTGTGTTTGTGCATGATCGTAATTATGCTAGCAACTGTTTAGTAAGCATGCTGAATGCCCTATTCTTGGATAATTGGCATATGATACACATTGATAGCATTGCTTACTTGTGCATGGAACTGACTAACTAGTCAGATTTGGGAAAGGTGTTAGTATCAACTGTGAAGCTGTGACTCACTAGTCAAGTTCGGCAGTGGTACTGGGCACTGGTCACATTGTGTTGACTCACTAGTCAGAACGGCCTTAGCGTGTATCACGCAAGCCATCAAAGATTATATCTAATCGACTATCAGCATTGAATGACTCAAAGAGCATTAATGCCAGACCGACCTCAAGGGTCGATGAACATTATAAGCGCTTGAAGGTTAGAGGCTTACCCAACAGCCACCCTTCCATTTGAATTAGTGATTTGCTTGTCAGTCACTCAGTATGGTTTACCAGAACCTATTGAAGGCTAGAGGCTTACCCAACAGCCACCCTTTCCACTTGAATTAGTGACTCGCTTGTCGGTCACTCAACATGGTTTATCGGAACCTCAAGTGTTGCGACATTCATCTGATTAGGATGGACTTAATAGTCCTCCAATCAGAAGGCCAGGATTTCTTATCCTGGATGCCCCAGCATTTGTTGGAATCCATTTGCATGCTGAATTGAGCTATGATTGCTAGGCATGCCAGATATGATTTGATATCATGATATGACTGTTTATGAGCATATGAGCTTTCTTACTGGGCCTCAGCTCACGGGTGCTTTGTGGTGCAGGTAAAGGCAAAAGGAAGCTGGACCATCCTTGAGTTGGAGAGCTTAGGTGATGACGTGTACATATGCAGCTGCTCGACCAATACTTGGGCGAGGTTTGAAAGTGGAACTAGGGCTGAACCCTGTTTTGCCGCTTAGAACGGCCTGTTGTAAACACTTTCTTGTAATAGACTCTAAAATTATATTTTTGGGATCCCAATGTATACAGTAAACGTTCTAGTGAAACGTTATATCTTAACCAAAGTTTTTAACCCCTAAACCGCTAATCATGCTTAGTTACACGTTTATGGCCAAACGACTCGATTAGCGAGTTTAGCACTGTTTGCAATGTGCACTGTAGCAGTCCCTGGAGTTGGGGCGTTACAATATTGGTGGCCAGGGATGAAGAAGGACATAGCAGAGTTTGTATCTAAGTGTCTTATATGCCAGCAAGTGAAAGCAGAGCATAAGAGGCATGCAGGCTTATTGCAACTGCTTAGCGTACCAGAATGGAAGTGGGACGATATAGCTATGGACTTCATGACGGGTCTGCCAAGGACGAATAACAACATGATTCTGCTTGGATAGTAATAGATAGACTAACCAAGTCGGCTCATTTCCTGCCTGTTAAGACTTCATACACGGCAGACCAATATGCAGACATCTATATCCAAGAGATTGTACGGTTGCATGTAATCCCCAAGACGATAGTGTCAGATAGAGGATCGGTGTTTACGTCAAGATAGGCAGTTTACAAGGGAAGTTTACAGCAAGCTATGGGTACTAAGTTAAGTCTTAGTACAGCTTTTCATCCTCAAACAGATGGGTAGTCCGAGCGTACGATTCAGATTTTAGAGGATATTCTAAGTGCATGTGTACTTGATTTTGGAGGATCATGGAATAAGTACTTGCCGTTGATAGAGTTTTCCTACAACAACAGCTACCAGTCAACGATCGGGATGGCACCTTATGAGTTGCTATATGGAAGAAGGTGCCGATCACCGTTGCACTGGGACGAGGTAGGAGAAAGGCAGCTTCTAGGCCCTGAGGCTGTTAGACAAGCTCAAGAAGCAGTAGCGCTTATTAGACAGCGTATGCTTGCTGCTCAAAGCTGACAGAAATGCTATGCGGATGCCAAGCGACACGATGTGGAATTCCAAGTTGGAGATCAAGTCTTCTTGAAGATATCTCCTATGAAAGGTGTAAAGCGGTTTGGGAAGAAAGGCAAGCTTAGTCCCCGATTCATAGGTCCTTTTGAGATATTGGACAAAGTGGGAGCAGTTGCGTATAGACTAGCCCTACCATCAGCACTAGCAGATAGTCACAACGTGTTCCACATCTCGATGCTACGCAAATATGTGTTAGACCCATCTCACGTCCTCAAGTACGATACGATAGCACTCCAGAAAGACTTAAGTTATGAGGAACGACCGGTAAGCATCCTAGATAGAGGATGAAGCAGTTACGGTCCAAGAGCTTAAAAGTCCTATGGAGTAATAGTTCTGAACGAGAGGCAATGTGGGAGTTGGAGGAGGACATGCAAGGCCGGTATCCGGAGTTATTTGGTAAGTAAATTTCGAGGAAGAAATTCTTTTTTGTAGGGGAGAATTGTAGAGTCCAAAGAACTTTACTTAGCTAAGTTAGATAGTAGTATAATAAGTAATACTATTATTATCTTTATGACTGTGGATTTTTGGTTCAGACCGGGATTTATTTGGACACTCATAGTAGTACTTGTAGATTTTCTAAGTTTAACCTATAGTTTAGGAATATTAATTTTAACCTAAGGTTTAATTATTATGACTGATATTGAGGATAATATTTATTATACTATAAGGTTTAGGTAAGAACCAATAAGATAATAGCACATGTTATGTATAGGTTTATTAATGATTAAGTATTTTGAGGATTAAATCTATTAAGGTTAAAATTTGAATACCCTAGGGTCAGTCAGCAGCTTTGAAAACGTTAGAAGGCTTAGTCATGGCTGTTTACTCCATTTAAATTAAGCTAAAAATGTGTAATTTTGTGTTTAAATATTCAGCGTATGCCGATATATCGCAGCTATAGGGGGCGATATATCGCAGCACGAAGATACGAAAAACACAAAACGTTGCACGATTTCCTCGGGCATACTGGCCCAGGCGATATATCGCCCCTCTAAGCATATTTTGAAAGTTTTCAAAAACGTTCTCCATTCAAACCTTCAACCTCTTGATAAGTCCAGCATCTTTTTGAACGAGTTTCCAGCCTCTGCTGAACGATAATTCAAATTATTTTCACTTAAAAAGCCATTATTTTTATTCAAGTTAAATGAAGATCTTTTCATTCATAAACTCTATAAATAGGACCTAGTACCCAACCATTTATTCATCTATTACTCTAAGTTCAGAGGCTGCAAGTTTCTAGGTGAGTGTGAGAGTGTAAACACTTGGGTTGGGAATTATAAGCTTGATAACTATATGCTTATCAAACACTTGGGGAAGTAAGGTTTATTCACATTTTGGTTCAAGGTTTAGATTGGTCATATAAGTCTTCAAGGTATTTCCAAACTCTAGTCCATTTCTGTATTATGTTCTTTAAAAATTCTCATAGTCTTCTATTCATTCTAACCTTATTCTTATTCTTGGTTAGGAAATCCAAGTTCTTAAGCACAAGGTTTTTGGTAAGTATATTTTGATAGCATAGTCCCTTTTTTTCACTTTCATCCCTTTTCTTCAATATACTCACCATATTATAAATGGTTTTTAGGAGTGTTCCAAGGTCCCAAATCAGTTCCCATATCCCGGTTATTTTGGTAAGGAAAATAGGATAGGATTTATGTGTTATATGCTTTTATATGTTATCTTATGATTTTATGGTATGTAATATGTTATGTTAAGTATGATTGTAAACTTGGGCATATGACCTATATGACTAACAAGCCCCAAATAGATTATGGGCATATGACTTGCTTAGCTAGCAAGACCCCACTAATCTAATGGGCATATGACTTGTTTAGTTTATGGGACCCCAAGTAATAATGGCCATTATAGTATGTATGTGACATAAGTGTTATGGTATGTTTTTATGTTTCTTATGAAATTTATGTGTATGGACTATGTGTTAGATTTTCCTTGCTGGGCATTAGGCTCACTCCTTTTTGTTTATATGTGTAGGAAAATAGTTTTAGTGGCGGGAAAGGTTCTTGGAAGCTTGGGGAATGTGTATTGAGGCGGAATGGATTCAAGCAGTCGAGAGTATCGATTTCGAGGATGTAGTTTTTTTGTTTCTTATGGTTTTTATACGTATTTTTCCGCATTTTATTATGTAATCTCTTTTTAATTATCATTATGTCATGTTTTGGTTTTAAAACAATGGGATCCCATATCCTACTTGAGATTTTATGAAAGTTTAACATTTGTTTTTACAAGTTTTAATAAAGTTATGATCTTATCACTTGTAAGTGTTATTAAGAATTAGTGTTTATGTAAAGTTTTCGTTAATGGTCCAAAGGTCTAGAGTAGTTGGGTCATTACACTTAGTCCACGAGTCACTAGTATTAGGCTATAGAGAGTTTAACAATGGATATTTTTTGCAAGTTCAAGAGTGTTTTTGCATACAAGAGAAAATCAAGATCCTTGCAACAGTGCACGAATGACCCTATTTATAGGCAGTCATGTGACTTGGACCGGACTAATCCGGACCCAATAAAGATATAATTATAAGTGCTCGCTAAAGGATCCATAATACAAGAGTGTAACATGATTACAAGTTGTTAATCTAGGCCCATTAGGCCGACTTAAGTGTAGTAGAGCCTTGCAGATACCCTTTGTACGTTGCCACGAATTGATCCGCGTGGACTACCAGAGGGATCCTGGGGATAGAATTTGTTAGAGTAGTGGCAGTACCATTTTCTAGGAACATTGTACGTTCCAGCTGTCAGATTTCTTGGAGACACGTCAGCTATAGGAAGGATTGGGCTTGTTCTACTCGGATATGTAGTCCGGGTTCATTTTCCGATGTCCAGGTTCATTTACCAAGACCAGGGTTCATTTACCAGAGCAAACATTAGAATACTATAATAGATTGAAGGACATCCTGATGGCGAGTTAGAGCGTTGGCAATGGACCTGGAGACTTCACCTAGAACCCACTCAATGGGATCCGTATACTAGAATGGATTGTCTGCCACCATAATCTAAATTTCGGAGGATAGATATTGGGTGTGCCCGGGAAGGTGGTTCGGGCCTGCATCTAAATTTCAGTCCCTATACTATATTCATGCTACTCTCTCGTTATTAGGCTCGGCATGGTCCGGGCTGATAGGGTTAGGTTGCTCATTGTTCGCTCGGCCCTGGTTGGGGCCGGCCCTCTCCCGAGAGCCCATAGAACCCATTTGGCCATGCCATGTGTCCAAGGTGGAAAATATGGATAACATTTACCCCTCCAATCTTCGTCCCTGTTCACACGGTCGAGACTTGCGTTCTTCATTCCAGATCAATCACCTGTTTCCTAGTTCATTTACCAAGACCCGAGTTCATTCACCTAAGTCCAGGTTCATTTACTTGGGGGCCAACTGGTTAATCCTCGCCCTTTCAAATTTCCAATGTCCTAGACACGTGTCTCTAGGTAGATGGCACATCTGTGCCAAACGTGCCCAAATAATCTGGGGAAAATTCTTTGACTGATGGATGTTAACGCATTTCCCGAAGCGTCCCGTCTACACTAAAAGGTGCTTTGAGCACTCGAATGGGCTGTTTAATGCTTATGCATTATCCAGAGTTGTCAGATGGGGACCTTCTTGGGATTTTCAATGTGGACCGTTGGATGAGGGAGGCACATATCGTGGATTGACGAATCCACGAGTTAGCACTTGATTGGGCTAGTTAATGCCTCTGCGCCGTCCATGATCGTCGGATGAGGATTGCATTGGGATTCTCACTGTGGACCGTTGGATTGAACATGAACTTTTCTTCCTATAAATACCTTGATAGGCTCCCTTCCATACTTTTACTGATTCAAAACTTTCAAACTAGAGATCAAAGAGCTAAAACTTTGAATGCCCGAAGTTACTGATGAAATTTTCCGACAAAATTTGCATTTCAAGCCCATCTATTTCCGACGAAGCCTTCCTTCGTTCACCCAGAAGATACCTTTGTCCCAAACGACCCTATTGAGAGCATCGACGAACTGTTGTATCACCTTCTCAAGTCCAAAGCTGAATTTCTACCGACGTTGTTGCTCGTACCTAACCAAATCTCAAATCCACATTTACTCAATGAGTTTTCTGGTCGTTTCTTTATTTCCTTTCATCATTTTTTTCACCACATTGTTTCCGCGACCATGTAGCCATTAGGGCCGCGACCACCATGTAGGGTGGTTCTAGGTAGGGGTAGTGATGAACAATAGGGAACTTTCTAGGTGATACTCCATTATGTAGATAAATTGATTGATGGAACGAGCTGGATTGCTCTGAATCATTGAACCTAGACGCCCCAAAACCATCCATACAAGTTGCTAGCAGGATGTCATATATTTTGTGCCTCGAACGAGATTCTGGAGCCCACCCTTGCGGAAATTCTGTACTACTACCGGTTGGAGCCGCAACTAAACTCAAGGATAAATAAAGGGATGGATTTTATCGGTTGAAGAATCGTGGTGTTATTCCGGCTCCACACAACTCTTGGAAACATCCCCCGGATGTCAAACACTACTTGTTTATGGTCTCCGAGTTCCTCCTGGAGAAGAACACCACTCTGGTGCTGGACTTTCAGCGCGTAGGTAAGTTATCCTTCCCCATTCTTTGTCTCATCCTTTGTTTCATTTTTCAGAAACTCACGTTCTTGTGAACAGGTCCGTACACTCAAACCCGACTAACCAAGTTCATATTGGACAGAAATAAGGTATATGCCACCTCTAGTGTCGAAGTTCTGGACGTGTGGGGGATCATGACCACGGAGAATCTTCGACTAACCAGACTGATTGCCACCCATCAATCGATAAATGCCCACAATCTTCAAGGTTTGCTGTGCGAGAGGGACCTTGCCTTGAGGGAAGAATTTACCCTCATTCACATCGAGGTGGTGGAGGCCGCTGTTAAGGCAGACATAGAGAGATTGAAGAGGAAGCATGCACGCCTTGCAGAGCAGACTGAATCCGAGGAGCTGGATGCCTTGCTCGAGGGGAGGCAGCCCAACATTAAAGCTCCCAAGGCCAACATCTTAGGGCAAGGGAAAATGCCTCGGATTTTAACTCACGCCCCTCATACTGAGGGCTTTGTTAGGAATAGGCAACGATACCAGGATTATTTGACCAGTACTATTAGCAACGTGGGGCTTCCTTGCCCCATTTGCCATGGACACGCTGACCCTCATGCATTCATTCTGGTTCCTTCCGTATGGTAGTTTGCTGAACCCAGATGACATGGGGGAACAAATTCATGCTTTTTCCCTAGGAGAGTTAAGTCATCCCCATTCTGTAGATAAGGGTCTGTCCTGGAGGATTTAGATTTGCATGTTTCCTTTGTATTTGTCTGTCATTCCCATTTTGTTACGTTACTAATCCGTTTTTAATTCCTATTTCAGGTGAACCGGACATGGCTAGTCCCGTGGCAAAGATTAAGGAAATGATTGAAGCCAAGGCTGTTGCGGCCAAGGCCTCAGCAAAGAAAGTTGCTAGGGGCCCGACCAAGAAGAAGATCCTTGATATGATACTCAGGGATTCAGAACCGGCCTCGGGGGCTTCCGAGGGAGTTCAAGCTGTCGCCTCGACCCCTATGGTGCCTATTGAGCGTCATCTATCCCATCCTGCTCCTTTCCAAATCATAAACTTGGAGCAGGAACCTTAAGAGGGAGTTGGGACAAGTAAAAGGAAGGAAAACTCTATTGCCACGACATCTGCAAAGTGGGCCAAGAAGGCTAGGACAAAGGAGGACTTCATTGTGGGCGAGGAGTATTCCTCTGGTGGCAGTCTTATCATTATACCAAAGCTTCCCATTAACCCATCACATCCTGGGGAAGGGGATTTGATCATCCTGGAGGAGAGGATGAATATGGTATCCCAGGCCTGGCACGAGGGGCACGACAAACGAGATGAGGTAGCCCAGGCCTTGATCATTTGTCGCAAAGTGGAGTTAACGGAACGTCCAGAGACCTTTAATGTCCCTAACTGATCATGGATCGGTTGGGAGCCGAGATTGGATTTTGGCCTAGGTTAGGGCAGGATGTGGCCCCATTTCCTGTGAACTTGCTCGCCCAAGTGGGGATGTCCATGTCACTCTTCACCTCAAATGTTGTGCCACATTGGCTAACAATGATGATATCTTCATCAGGCCACAGCGGTAAGCCACTTGTTCATTTTGTTTCTTTACTATCGTTATCTTTTTGTGTTGTTTCTAACTCATCTTTGTTCCAGAATGCCTTACTAGCTCATAAAAGTGAAGACATGGTAGGCAAGATGGCCATGAAGCTAGAGACAACTCAAATGGAGTTGGAGGGGCTGTCAACCAAAGAGGAGCTGCCAAGGAGGCCCTCGCCAATGAGACTGCCCGAGTCCCAGCTTAACACGAGGAAGTTTTGTCTAGGAAGGATGTTGACCAAAAAAAAGTGGTGGACACCCTGCAGGCTGAACTATCGTGTACCCGTGGCTCGGAAGCCTCGACCAAGGTACTCTTGGAGGTGACTGAGGCCCAACTCCGTCAAGAGCAAGAAAATGTAGCATCTCTCGGGGCCTAGTTCCAGGCTTTAGAAGTGCAGGCTCCGCTAGTAATGAAACAGAGAGAGTTGGCTCGTAAGGAGAAAGAGCAGGCTGATGACTTGCTTACGACCACTTTTGACGAAGCCATTTACATGGCCTTGCTCCAAGACAAGAATATGAATCCCCTCCTGTATCTGGTTCCGGCTACAAAAAGGGCCAAGTTTGAGGCCAAGGAGAAAGAGGATGCGGAGCTCCTTGCTAGGGATCAACATGATGAATACGCTCCAGATGTTCCTGATCAGAACGAAGCCCAGGCCCGAGCCTTTGTACTTTTATTTGGGGCTTCCTCTCTCCTTTTTTTTTTGGAAACATATTTTTTATAAGCGCGGATGCGTTTAAGATAATTTCTTGTCTTACCGTATTGTTATTATATTGATTTTTACCCTTGCATAATGATTTCCTGCTTTATATTCGTTTGTTTTTTCTCAAAACTCCACTAAGTGTTTTACCACTATGCATGAATAATGATTAAATGCGGAAACTTGGTTCCAATGGCCAGGACCATTAGGGGAAAGATTGTAGAAGGTACTTAATTTGTCCCGAAACCAAGGTTCAGGTTTCAACGGCATGGACCGTTTTGGACTTACCAAATCTAACTTAAATGATTTATCGCGAATCTATGGTTCAGGTTCCAACGGCCTGGACCATTATGGACTTTTCAGACATGGATTATTCTTAACGGCTTGGGCCATTAAAGATATGACTTAGGTAGAAATTAATTGATTAACTTATCTCGAACCTGAGGTTCAGGTTCCAACGGCCTGGCCGTTTACAAGAATACATTTAATCAATTTACACTTAAGATTCAAGTTCCAACGGTCCTAGACTGTTATAGGGAAACAATAAATAGGGATTAGACTATCCTGGACCATGTTAGGTCTGGACCAATATTTTGAGAGTTGGGTTTTGAACCCCTGGACCATACGAATCTGGATTAGGACTAAGCTTTGAGCCTTGCTTCCTTTTTTGGGAGTTAGGCTTAAAACCCCCAATCTATACGAATCCAGATTAGGACTAAGTTTTGAGCTTTGCATCCCTTTTTGTTTTTAATCCTTGACTGTATAGATGGTCATACCCCCCAAGTGACCAAAGAGTGTCGTCTTAGGTCACATGTTAGTGTAAAAACTAAAGACAGACATGAACTTTTCCTTTTCTTAAAACATTTCTTATGGTGTTTTGTTCACACAATTTTCATTAAATAAGAAATGGCTCAGGGGCATACATTACTTGAAAGTAAAAATGTTAGTTAAAGCATGGTTAAATCCTGTCGACTACTGATAGTACCGACGGAGGTGTTCTGCGTTCTAGGCCCTTGGGACCTCTGTTCCATCTAGCCACTTTAAGCGATATGTTCCCAAACATACTTCGTTTTGGATCTCATAGGGTCTTTCTCGGTTAGGTCCTAGAACCCCCACTCTAAATCATGAGATGCAGGGAAGACTCTTCTCAGGACTAGATCGTCGGTTCCGAACCTTCAGCTCTTAACTTTTGAGTTAAAATGCCTTGTGCTCTTTCCCTAATACATCTTCAGCTGCACTTGTTATTCTTCCCAGATCTCTTCGATGAGATCCAGGGATTCCTGGAGTAAGGAATGATTTCGGACAGGATCGTGCATATCTCGTCTGTGAGATGGGACCGCAGTTTCTACTGGGATGACTGCTTCGCATCCGTACACCATTGAATAGGGAGTATGCCTGGTCGATGTTCTTTTCGTGGTCCGGTAGGCCCATAGGACACAGGGCAACTCTTTCATCCATTTGCTCTTGCAAGCTTGTAGCTTTTTCTTTAATGTCCCCTTCAAAATCTTGTTCACGACCTCTGTTTACCCATTTGCTTGAGGCCATTCGACTGCAGATAAGCTTTTGTTGATTCCATATCTTTCACAAATGTCGGTGAAGTGGATGATGTCACATTGCATCCCATTGTCGAACACAATTTTGTGAGGGAGGTCATATCGACATACAATATTGTTGATGATGAAGTCTAGGGCCTTTATGGAGGTAATGGTGCACATTGGTTCCGCTTCGACCCACTTGGTGTAATAGTCGACGGCTACAATTACATATTTTACTCTGCCCTTCCCGGTCGGGAGGGATCCTACCAAATCAATTCCCCAAACTACAAAAGGCCAGGGACTGGACATCAGTGTTATCTCTGTGGGAGGAGTACTTGGGATCTTTGCGTACCTTTGGCACTGTTGCACTTCCGAATGTAATCTACATAGTCCTTCATGGTTGGCCAGAAATATCCTTGCCTTAGGATCTTCTTGGATAAGCTGTGTCTGGCTGTGTGATCTCCGCAAAAGCCTTCATGCACTTCGTGCATGATTTCAATCTTTTCACTCTCGGATACACATTGAAGATAGGGCATGGACAACCCCCTGGGATAGAGCTTTCCATCCATCATGATGTATTTGGGAGCCTGGTACTGAAGCTTCCTAGCAGCGACCCTGTCCGTGAGAAATTCTCCAGTGGTTAGATACAGGATGATAGGCCCCATCTAGGACGTTGTGTAATCGACGGAGTTGATGATTGCGGGGGCTTGAATATTGGGCGCGGGTAGATGGTCAATTGATACTACCTTGGAGAGTTCTGCTTCAACATTCGTGGAAAATTTTTCCAGTGTGTTTGCAAACATGTTCTATTTCGTGGGGATCGGGCGGATGAAGTACCTTTTGAAAGATTGGAGTAACTCCCGGGTTCACGTCACGTAGGTGTCCATCTTCTCCCCCTTCGTTTGGTATTCTCCCAAAATCTGTCTTACCACCAATTGGGAATTGTTGTGGACTTCGATGTTCTCAGCCCCCACTTTCCGAGCTAAGCGTAATTCGGCCAGTATGACCTCATGTTTAACCTCATTATTTGATGCTTTGAACGAGAAGCGTAGGGTGCTTTGCAATTGGTGACCCTGGGGGGATATTAGAATGATCTTGGCCCCGTTCTCATTGGAGGCCCCGTCAACAAAGATCTTCAAAAAGGGAAATCTTGGTGCATTCTGTGATGAAGTCGGCCAGAGCCTGTCCCTTGAAGGAGACTCCGGGGACATAGGCGATATCAAATTGGCTTAGCTCCATGGCCCACTTCAAAAGTCTTCCAGATGATTCAGGTTTTTGTAACACTTGTCGTAGGGGATGGTTTGTTAGTACCATGATGGTGTGGGCTTGAAAGTAATGTATTAACTTCCTTGCAAACAGTTAGTAAGAAAAATATCAACTTCTCGATCAATGGATATCTAGACTCCGCGCCCAGCAACCTTTTGTTTATGTAATAGACCGGGAGTTGGACACTTCCCTCTTATCGCACTAAGGCGATGCTTATGGCATGTTCTGACACTGCCAAATATAGGTACAACAGCTCCCCATCCACCAGCTTCGACAAGATTGGTACTTGGTGTTGACCCAAACTCTTAAGTCTCCTTGTTTTGATGATTAACAAATATTTGATTATTATTTGTTACTAATGATTTGTTGATTTTGTAGCAAAAACTAAAGTGAATTAGCACTTCAAAGTCAAAATTATGACCAAGGGCAAAATGGTCATTTTACCAAGTTTTCCGGAAACGACCCGAAATGGACTTCAAGACTCAAGAAACTCAAGATAAAGGTTTAACTTCATTTCTTAGTCTTGTAAAGTGATTGCAAGTATACTTTAAGTCATAAGTATAGAATTTGGCTCACTCACGCACTAAAAAATGGTGATTTTTTAAAATGAGAAATAATTATCCTAAATTCACTTTTAAGAAAATACATCCCGATACGGTCGTAACGCAATTGGAATTTTTGAAATCGGATAAACGAGCTAAAAGTTATAAAGAATTGAAAAATGGGAAAATAGGCTTAAAACTGATTTTGCTCTCTGTTTGCCATCCGGAATTCCGGATGGGCAACCGGAATTCCGGTTGCCTCCAACTGGAATTCCGGTTCCCTCATCCGGACTTCCGGTTCGCGGCAGACAGCTTCGCAAATTAATCCCTAACGGCTATAAACGGCTAGTTTTTTCCCAAACTCTATATAAACTCGTCTTTTACTTCAAATTGGTGGTTGGCTGAGCATTTATTACATATACCAAACCAAATCCATTGATTTCAAAGAGCTTTCAAAGTTTAACTCATCCAAACACATATTCACACACTTGAGCCAAAATTTGTATTTATTTCTTCTAAGTGTGCTTGCTAATCACTCTAGGTTTCTCATTGTATTATCATACTTCTAGAGTGATTTTTGCTTGTAATATCAAACACATTCCCATATTGAGATTGAGGTGAGGTTGGCACCGGTTTTGTAAACAACCCGGTTAGAGTGAGATTGGCACTTCAACAATCCGAAAAAGAGGTTGATAGTCCTTGGTGGTGGAAAACTATTGTAAGAGGTTTGGAAATACCTTGGTGAAAAATTACCGGTTGTAAGGGTTAGTCAAGCCCGCTAACTTGGCTCGATAGTTGAACTCAAAGCTAGGTCCAGAGCTTTGAAGACCAAGGACGTAGGTGGCTTAGTTCTACCGAACCTTGTAAAATTCGAGAGTTTGCGATTTCTTAACCTTCAACTCTTTACATTACAAGTTTAACTATTTGCTATATCTATTTGATTGCCATATTATTTGCTTATACTTGATAAATTTGATTTATTGCATAATTTGGCATATTAAGTTTTAAATTTCCGAAATTAGTTTAAATTTCCAATTCACCCCCCCTCTTGGAAACATATCTTGGGTTAACACTTGGGCCAAGTGCTCTTTCAATTTTTGAAAATCCTTTTCACACTCGGTCGTCCACTCGAACCTCTGGTTCCCACGAAGTATGTTGAAAAACAGGACGCACTTGTCCTTGGACTTCGACACAAAGCGGCTAAGAGCCACTATTCTTCCCGTTAGGCTTTGAACATCTTTGTATTTCCATGGAGATGGCATGTCGATCAATGCTCTGATCTTATCTGGGTTGGCTTCCATCCCTCTTGAGCTTACTATGAAGCCCAGAAACTTCCCAGATGCCACACCAAAAGTGCACTTCTTGGGATTTAACTCCATTCTGTACTTTTGAATAATGGTGAATGCTTCCGCCAGGTCGTCCGTGTGTTGGGCCGATGACTTGGACTTGACCAACATGTCGTCTATGTAGACTTCCATGTTTTTCCCGAGTAGGTTCCAGAACATTCTGTTGACTAGTATTTGATAGGTGGCTCCGACATTCTTGAGCCCGAAGAGCATGACAATGTAGCAATATGCACCCTTGTTCGTCTTGAAGCTGGTGTGTTCCTGGTCTGCTACATGCATCGAAATCTGGTTGTAGCTGGAGTAGGCATCCATGAAGCTTAGCAACTCGCACCTAGATGTAGCATCCACCATCTGGTCTATTCGGGGTAGAGGGAAGCAATCCTTTGGGCATGCCTTGTTAAGGTCCGTGAATTCGATGCAAGTCCTCCACGCCCCATTTGGTTTTGGCACCAACATTAGATTCGCCAGCCAAATGAGATACAAGGCTTCCCGGATGAAGTTAATCGAGGATAACTTCTTGATTTCTAGCTTGAGGGCCTCTGCCCTTTATGCACCCAGTGGCCTTGGCTTTTGCCGGACAAGAGTTGCATTCTCATCAATGTTCAAGACATGACATATGACGATGTAGGAAATCCCGATCATATCCGAGTGGGACCAGGCTAGGACATCCTAGTTTTCTTTTACCCGGGCAATTACGGCAGCCATGGCCTCCGGATTCAAATTTCTTCCTACTTGAATTACTCTGGTCGGATCGGTATTATTGATGCACGCCTCCTCAACCTCCTCCATGAGCTCCAATGCCCTATCTGCCTCTATTCGGGGATCCAGTTCGTCGTCTTCCCGGACCACCCTTTGTGCTGCCTGTGGTGGTGGGATTGGATCGACGTTTTCCTCTTCAAGAGGTTCTTTGCGACAGCCGCTTCGGTCTAGGATGGTTGAATAGCTCTGGGATCAGCACTGTATCTGGTTGGTGCCATTCCATACGCAAAGAAAGGGGCTGAAGAAGTCGGAGCATATCCCAATTAAGTGTGCCCATAGACGGTTGGGGTCTTGAACGACATCCCGAGGGTTCCAATGGGTCCAAGCATCGCTGGGGGTGCTTGATAGGGATTTTCTTGGTGCTGCACTCCATACCTAGGAAGGAATTGTGTTGTTGGTTGGGGTGTTGGATACCATCCTAAGGCTTGGATTCGAGCTTCTTCCCAGTTGATGAAGCCTTGAGCCTACCTTATAAATTCTTCAAGAGTGGCTACCTTGCTACGTTGCATGTTATCCCAGAGAAGGGATCCAGCTCTAATTCCAAACTGGAGGGCTACCAGGCACTGCCCATCATCCTCCTTAGTCTTTGAAGCTTCTTTCGTGAAGCATTGGATGTAAGCCCTAAGGGTTTCAGTAGGATGTTGCTTAATGTTGGCCAGTGCACTGACCTTCATGTCTAGTTTCTGGGCATCTAAAAATTGCTTATGGAAATCTTACTTAAATCCTGACCAAGTTTGGATCGATCAAGTCTTGAGCCTTTTCCACCACTCTTGTGCAGGCATGGCCAAGGTGATTGAAAAACACAGGCATTTGTCGTTATCGCAGACAGGAGCTACAGTCATCAGGCAGTTGTAGCGGGATAGATGGTCTCTCAGGTCGGTGCTTCCGGTGTAGGCGGGTATGTGCGACATCTTGAACCCTTAGGGTAACACGATGTCTAGGATGTGTTTTGCGCATGGTTCTTTCTCTTCATCTTCTGAATCAGAACCTCTGCCTTCTTTCTTTCAAACCAAGTGGTCCAGACCTTTTTTAGAGTGGCTAGCTATTCCATGAACAACCTGGCCATTCCATAATCAAGGTGAACTCTTTCACTCCTCCTGTCATTGAGGTTATTCCTCAAGTCGCCTCCTCGAGGGCAGATCATTTCTTTTTGGGCATGCTCCTTCCGAGCATTGAGGTCGTCTCACAAATCCACGCAGGATGTGTCGTCTCCTGAACTAACTGCTTCCAGCTCCTCTTCACGTCTACGCCCTCCATGACCCTTGTTTACAGATGTGCTGGGGTAAAAACGCCTTCCCTAATTGTCCTGTCTCGGGAGATTCCAGGGCTTAGTACCCTGCGGGCGTTTCCCCTACGGATTCACCCGTTCTTTCCTACGGAAATGCCCTGGGTCCACCTTAATTTTTGGAGTGGGAGGAGTTTTCTTTTGGGGGTTTACTTTTTCGATGTGGTCGACTGCTTTGGCTTTCCTTTTTTCTTGAGCTGGGTTTGATGGGCCAGCTTCGGGATGAGGAGATTGTCTCAGAGGAGGAGTAAGGGTTGTAGCGTCGTTGGGTACGCCAGTCCAGTAGGTGGGACGGGCGGTTGTGTTCCTGGGGGGGGGGGGGAATGACTAAGGGATTGAATGCAAATTCATGAGCAGCAATAAAAGCTTAAAGAGCCAGGAGGGATTCTTTCATCTGGCGGGTGGTCTCTTGTTGTTCCGCCATCCTTGATTCTTGGTCAAGGACCTATTGTCTCAGACATACCACTTTGGGATCCTCCTGTTCAGGTTTCACATCATTCTCGCCAGGATCGATGGGGTTCTCGCCCTCATGGTCTTCATACCCCTCTCCCTCTTCCTTGTAATAGTCTTCATTGTATTCACCCCCTTCTCCAAAGTTCTGGGAGTCATCAGGCAAGGGCCCATGATAAGGCACATCCTTCGGTTGGTCTTGAGGAAGTTGCTAGTTTTGCAATGGTTCTCCATTGTCTTGTTGCTGTTGCTGTTGAGCAGGATCAAACACGGTATGTCTGGTGTTCACCATCTTTGTAGATGACAAGGGTTGGTTCAAGCTTTCTTCAACTGTCAATGAAAGCACCAAAATGTTTGCCCAAATTTTTGGAAACTATAAATATATTGAGAAATAAGAGCTAGAAAGAAAGGCTAAGAAATGAACAAGATCACAGTTTTTATGTGAATGGGGCGTTAATGAACCTTACTCCATGAGTCACTAGTATTAGGATTTAGATAGTTCAACAATGGAGGTTTTTTTACAAGTTCAGCAGCATTTTTGCACACAAGAGAAAATTGAGATCCCTGCTACAGTACATAAATGACCCTATTTATAGGCAGTCATGTGACTTGGGCTGGAATAATCTGGGCCCAATAAGGATATAATTATAAGTTCTCGCTAACGGAGCCATAATACAATAGTGTAACATGATTACAAGTTGTTAATCTAGGCCCATTGGGCCGACTTAAGTGTAGTAGAGCCTTGCAACAACCCTTTGTACATTGGCACAGATTGATCCGTGTGGGCTACCAAGGGGAACCTAGGGACATGATCTGTCAGAGTAGTGGCAGTACCATTTCCTAGGAACATTGTACGCTCTATGCGTACCCCATTCAGTAGGTTAGTTAGGGATACTAGCTGCCGGATTTCTCGAGGACACTACAACTGTAGGAAGAACTGGGCTTGTTCTACCCGGATATGTGGTCCGGGTTCATTTACTGATGTGCAGGTTCATTTACCAAGAGTTGGGTTCATTTACCAGGGCGGACATCAGAATATGATAATAGATCAGAGGATATCTTGATGGCAGGTTAGAGCATTGGCGATGGACCCGAAGAATTCACCTAGATCTCACTCGATGGGATCCGTCTCTTGAAATGGATTGTTCGCCACCATAATCTAAATCCTGAAGGATAGAGATTGGGTTTGCCTGGGAAGGTGGTTCAGGCCTGCATCTCAATTCTGGTCCCCTTACTATGCTCGTGCTACTCGCTAGTTCTTGGGCTTAGCATGGTTCGGGCCGATAGGGTTTGGTTGCTCATATGTTATCCATATGATATGTATGTAGTTTTCCTAGCGTTCCTTGAAATTGTTGTATATTTGTTTATACTTCCTTACTGGGCTCTTAGCTCACCCCTTTACTTTCCCCCTTTCAAGTAGGCAGTAGGGTTTCTCCTTGGCATGCACAGTGATGTGGGAAGTTCTGATGTCTAGACATGTATGACGCAGGGTGTCCCATGAGCAATTAACGATCTAGCTAAGCGCCAAGAAAGTTTATGAATTTATGTGTTATGGTTTATGCTTTGTTTACGTCAGTGAGACTTATTATTTTTTTTTATTTTCAAAGATTGCATAAAGACACTACATTTTTATGTTATACTATTGGGCCCAAATTGCATGTTTTGACAAGGCCCCACTCACCATTTTCTCTCAAATGGTATTTTCTAATAAATATGAATCGAGTGATGTTTTACAAAGTAAATAGATTAGGGCGTTCTTACGTTATTCCATCTTTGTAGAAACCTGAAGCAACTTTCTAGTGATTTGGAATAAAATTTTGGACAAAGATTATCATCTTGTGCAAGCCTTCATTTTATTTTGTGTTATTGCATCCCTTTGTTCTTGAGATTTTGTTCTAATATTTTGTAGAATTATATTGTTGATTTAACCACTACCCCCAACAATCAAAACTTTTATTATCATTCTTTTGTGATTTCTCTAACAATGGAAGAAGGTTATCATCCATGGTGGCTCTAAAATTTATGCACCAAGACTTGGTGAGGCTAGATCACTTTGGCAGCGCAAATTTTCTTAGGTGGCAAGAAAATATTCGATTCCTACTCACCACCCTAGGTCTCTTACATTTTGGATTCAAATATGCAGGCTCTCCAAACTCCTAAGTAAGATGATCACGTTGAAGTTATCGCCCAAAATAAGAAGAGGGAAGATGATAAACTCATATGTACGGGTCGTATTCTCAACGAGCTCTCTGATAAGCTCTATGGTCTCTACACCAACACTAGTAGTGCCAAGGAAATTTGGGAGGCACTTAAAAACAAGTATAAAGCAGAAAAATAAGGTACTAAAAAGCTCTTAATTACTCAATATATAGTGTAAATTTTATGATGATAAACCATTGCTTCCATAAATGCATGAGTTGTAACTTGTTAACAAATTGAGTACTCTAAAGATTGTTCTACCCAAAGCATTTCTTGTTGGTTCCATCATAGCCAAATTACCTCAAAGTTGGAGGGGCTATAGAAAGAAGATTCTTCACAAGAATGAAGAGATCTCTATCAAGACATTATAAAACACTTGTGAATTAAAGAGAAATCTCCCTCAAAAGATAAGTGTGAGAATGAGTCCAATGATGTATGATGGGACTTCAAAAAAGATGTGGTGGACACTCCTAACACCTCTGAACCTTTTAATCCTAAAGGGAAAGGAAACAAGAGGCATAATTTCAAAGATGATGTGGCAAAAGTGGTCACTTCTGCAAGAACCATACTGAAGGAAGGTAAATCCCATCAATGGTGAGATAATTGCCATCCTAGGTGAGGTAAATGTCATCCCAAGCAAGGTTCAAATATGGTGGTATGATAGTTGTGCTACTATTCATGTTTCTTATGACATAACTTGTTTGGGGTAAATAGTTAACACAACAATGGAGATGGATAAAACTTAAAACAAAATCACAAGAATGAAGGAAACAATAACAAAAAGGATTGCACAAGATTAGAATCTTTGTCCAAAACCTTTATTCCATACCACTATGAGATTTGCTTGAGCTTCTACACAATTGTAATAAGAGTGGAATACAACAAGCATATGAAATTCTCAAGTCAAGCAATCTTGATAAATTTCTTGGAGAAAATTGAGAGTCTTGGATAACTAGAGAAAGAGTTAGTAGGAGTGATCTGTTGACACAGTTTTTGATCAAAAGTAGACTAACAAATCTGAAATGAATAATTAGGCTTTTCATGAAATCGTAAGTAAATATCACACAAGAAATTTTACATGGTTGAGTGATTAAAATTGACTTAATCCATGAGTATATGTTATGATGTTTAGGATCTCTAGAAAATTGTTTAAGATAATTTGTGCAGAGCTTTTGCAGACAAAATTTGGTCCCTTTATCAGTCCATTCCCTCTCTATTTATAGGGGTTCAATGGACAGATTTGGGTAACGTTGAATATTGGGTAACTTACAGGAATGGGTAACTTCCCAAACATACAAATAAATACCTTACATACATTGATTACTTGATACTACACATTTATCAAGAATAGATTACGCTTTATATATTACGCATATTAAGTCTTTGAGTCTTCAGGAATTCAAGCCAGTGAATTCCATGTGTCGTCAGCGAGCTGAATCCATTCCATGTGAGCTAGAGGTTTCTTAGGTTAAACTGACCTAAGCATTGAGACACTCGAGCTATGCTTGTAGTACTTGAAGATGTGGCTAGACAATCTCCTTGATATCTTATCGACCTGCGATTGACCCACCCATTTTAGAACTTGTACCGCGTTCTCAAAATTTGGATAACCTTATTAAGTGCTTGCCAGCTGTACTACAAACCAAAACATGTCAGTTCGTATTTTTTAGGTACAACATTTGCCCCTGAAGTTGCTGCTCGTGTAAGACGTCATCCCTATTCCTGACACATGGTAGGGGATTTTCTACTTTTGCAATGGGGAGCGTGCCCCCCTACCCACTTGAGTACATGACATGTGTTTGATTTTTACAGGTGTCTGTTCGGGTTTCGAGTACAGTGACAGTTGTCTTGTCAACTTTTTACCGCTGTTTGGTCCATTTAATTTTAGCCTTTCGATCTTGAATTACTTTGATTGTGTGGCCATAATTATTTCCAAGAATTTGCGTATATATAGGGCAACAAAACATAATTCTCGTCATCTTTGCATTCCAAAGTTTCCTCTTTTTCCTCCCTGAAACTCTCAATCTTTCTGGTGTTTTCTTTTCTGAATCAATATTCTGCATTTCCTCAACCTTCGCGATCCTTCTAGCTTTCTTCGATCGAAAAAATGTAAGTATATTTTTTCACAACTTCTTTTACACATTTTTGTACACATTTTCAAAGTTTCTATTTTCTTTTATTATGGTTCTGTAAATGGCTTTGGTTGAGCTTGTATGCCTTCGTTTTGCGAGGGAAAATGGATAGGATATTTTGTTGAACCTAAAATGATTGAGCGAGTGACAAGAGTAAGTAGGTTTTTTTTTGGGTTTTTTGGGTTTGAGGATTGCGTGAAGAACAATTTAGTCTGACCTTAAAACTAGGTAGCTTAGGAGTCATGCTTCTCGAGCGGTTTTGCATTAAAACTACTTCCCAAAACCATATTTCTGACGCGCGATTTCTGAGGTGAAAGTAATTTTTCATATTAGAGCGCGTGACTTAGGGGCACGTGTGGATCCACGTAAAAGAGTCTTAACTCCACTTTAGTTCGGGGAACGTAGCCTTCAAACCTTAGATCGGGCTATCCCATGATCCTTGTCCTAGATTACATCCCTAGGTCGCCACTAATCGTTAGCCCTGTTTATTACCAAAGCGAGCTTAACTATTTATAAAAATGAGCAACCAAAAGAACAAGAGTATAGCGGGCTCCTCATCTCAGGGCCACCAGGTTGCAGATGCTCCCATTCCCCACTTTGGACTAGTGGTGAAGAGGGAGATCGAGATTGATGCGAATAGTTTTTACGAGCTTGAGAGGATAGTTTCTTGAATAACTTCGATGCCTCAAGTAAATAAGATAATGAGGGGCCATGGGATCCAGATAGACTTAAATTTCTATGCGCAACATGCGCATGAAAGCGAACGAAGCTGTACCCGTTCGAGGACGACTTTAGGGTGTGGAGGGACGAGCACATGAAGGCAAGCGCCTTCCTCCCGTTGAGTTCGTATTTTACGGACTTTCTTAATTTTGTAAAGCTAGCATCGTTTCAACTTCCCCCTAATACCTATCACCTCCTTGCGAGGCTTAAATATTTGTTTCTTAAGAAAGAGTGGGATGACCCCACTCTTGAAGACATATTGTACTTCTTTTTCCTCAAGGCCAATCCGAACACCCAAACCAAAGGTGATGGTTTCTACTAACTCACCAGGTTCCCTAAGACTGCTAGTATTATCAATCTCCCTAGCCATTAAAATGACTACAAGGACCAGTTCTTCATGTCGAAAGGGTTCAGGACCTACAAACACCGTTATTTAAACCGACCTCGTAAGTATCTTCTACCTTCCTATTGTAAAAATTTATCTTCTTTACAGTATTTGCTTATTCTGATCACATCACTTTTTTTGTTCAGAGATTTTCAAGAGGTCCGTAGCTTCCTCGATCCGCTTGAATCAATACCAGACCCTAGCCTTTGCTCCTGCCACTAAAAAAGAATGGCGAGCAATAATAATTGATGCCAATATGTTGGCATGCAGGCTAATAAAGGAGGGTCAATCCTTGGCCTTGAAACCTTGAGGTCCTCCAAAGAAGAGGCCCCTGGCCATTATAGAAGAGGAAGAGGAAGAGGCCATGCCCTTGGTGCGTAGACGCCTTTCCCGAGGTGACCTAGATAATAACTTATGTCGGGCAGAGTCGGGGGTAGCATCCGACACCTCTGGCTAAGGTAACAATGATAATGATATTAACCAAGTTGTTGCCAGCTATATGTTAGTTCGACATGACCCAAGGAAGGTTGTGACTATACATCATGAGGAGCCAGATAAGGACATCATTCTTCAACAATGTATCGACCTCATGGTCCCTTGCCATAATTTTAGCCTTCCTAAAATGACCATAGTTATAGATAACACTTTGCACATTAGGCATACATTTTTTGAGAAATATGGGACAAACATCCGACCAAGGTATCCTTTAGATTTAGGCACCAATTTCCTGGTCACTAGGCAACCAGAGTATGATCTGAGCTCGGATGAAGAGCTTGGGTCTAGAAGAGTGCCTGGCGTAGTTTTGTTAGAGTCTCCCCCACCTCTTATTTTTCAGGAGTTAGAGGTTCCCCAAGTAGATAGCCTGCCCCCTAGTTCGGAACTAATTATTGTAGTCTCATTCTCTAGCTTGGAGGGTAGGATTATTCTTCTTTTTTTTTTTGTTATATTATTGGTTTAATTAGAATATGTCTAACCCTCTTGTCCATTTTGAAGAAGATGCACATGGACCTCAACAATGCCCTAGCAGGCTCTGGTCCCTTTAAAGAGATAGCGGGTCCTGAAAAGGGTGCTTTTGGAGATGGAGCTTCTCTGTGAACCTAACCAAGGACAAGGAGACTACTTCTTCCCATCTGCGAGCGACAGTGGTGTCGGCCAAAGAAGTTCCTCCCCCAACTCCCCTAGTGACCGACCCTATAACACCTCAGGTCAATCAAGCAGCTCCCCTTATCTTAATCCTAGCTCGTCATGTCGAGTTAGGCATATTTCCTGGCCATCTCCGGGTTCTATTTCAAACCCTAATCAGCCAGGTGGTTGCGAACCTTAATCAGTTCTCTGTTAGGGAGATGTAGAATATTGAGGGAGAGACCACTGAGGTCGTGATGGATTCTGCCATGGGGATGTTGTTGGCTGTAAATTTCTTTATTCTGTTTTCTTGAGATCTGTTCCATATTTTCCATGATCTAATCCTTTGGTTTTGTTTTATGATAGTCATACTTTGCTCAGATTTAAGCTAGAGATAGGACTTGCTCTACTCTTGCTGATGCGAGGCGATCTATGAAGGAGTTGTAAGAGGTCAAGGACCAGTGCAGGCAGATCGAGGATGCCATATCCAGAGAATTGGAGCGAGCTCGCGAGAAGATCCAGCAGCTTGAGGCACATGCCCTTGAGGTGATCACGAGTCGCGAGAGGTTTCAGCAGCTTGAGGAGGACCTCAAGACCGCTCGTAACAACGATAAGATTTCCAAGGTGTAGACCCTAGAAGTGATCTAGAGTCACGACCAATTTCAGGAAAAAGTCGAGGAGCTCCAACTGAAGGTCAAGGGAGCTAATTCACACCTTCCAGAGTCCAAGGAAAAGTTGTTTCATAAGGTCTAGTGCTTCAATCAGGAGGGTGACTTCTCCTTCCTAGATGCTGAGCTGTGGAGGTGGTATAGTGCCAAATTCCAGGATTAGCTAGCAAAGGAGCCAACCAAAAAAGTGGACAAGACCTCATAAGTTGGCGGAGAGGAAGGGGAGGATGAGATTTCTTCTTGTGAGCAAGTTGTCAGAGCTCAGGGTCAAAGACTTCACATATTTGTATATTTTATATGTTAGGTTTTTGTTGGGAATATCCTTTTATTCCTTGTAATTAGGCTTTGTAAGCCAAGACAATTTGCTTGAATGGCTCTGATCAAGGTTATTTGTCCTCAATTTATATTAACCTAACTTTGATCTTTATCCATTTCCTTTCTATTATTGTGTTTTTAAACCTTTTAAGTTTTTGTACACATGCATAGTTATAGGGGGTGGCTTTAGATCATTGTATGTGCTTGATAGCCAACCAATTATTTTTCAGGTCGCAAACCTGGTTCTATCCATGATTTTAATTGCCTAGTTGCATACCCGTATATATTTAGGCCTCGAACCTGGTTTAGTGCAGGGTTATTTTTACTTTTTGCTTTGAATTTTCTTAACTACGTCCATATTCGGAATTATTTTGAAAATTGAGACTTTATCAAGCCGCAAAAATTCCAAATTTCCAAATTCAAAGTTGCATAATTCTTAAAAAAAATTCAAAGATGTCTTACTCTAGGAGGGTATATGCCCCCAGGCGATTATATTTATTAATATTCTCGGTTGCTTTTACACAACGAGCTTATACACAAATTGTGAAAAATCTGGAACCATGTTTAAACAACACAACAACCATTATTTTATTAAATCAAAGTAAAATTAATGGAAATTTCATTCATAAATAATCCTTACAACATAAAATAGACTACATTATTGATAATACTTCTTCAAGTGCAAAGAATTCTAAGTGCGTGGAACTACCTCTCTAGTTAATCAGGCTAATTTGAAAGTGCATTCCCATAGAACCTCTAAGGTCGGATATGGTCCTTCCCAGTTCAGACCTATGATGAAATCCTTAGGATCTTTGTTAGCCAGGAACACCCTTCTAAGTACTAAGTCTCCTAGCTCGAGTCTTCTCTCTCTAACTTTGGAATTGAAGTATTGTGTTACCTTCTGTTGGTAATTGGCGAGCTGGATTTGTGAATCTTCTCGTTATTCTTCAATTAGATCCAGGGACGCTCATTGTAAGTCGTGATTCTGATCCTAGTAAAAAATTTTGTCTATGGGAGGATAATAAGGCATCGACCGGGAGCATAGCTGCACTTCCGAGGTTAACGAGAACGGTGTGTGCCCGGTAGAGGTGTGGTGAGAAGTTTTATACGCCCAAAATACTTGTGGGAGTTGTTCGGGCACAAACCTATGGCATCTTCCAACCTATTCCTTAGACTTGTCTTGAGAGTCTTATTCACTACCTCGACCTGCCCGTTATCCTAAAGATATGCTACTGCAGAGAACCTTTTATTTACTCTAGATTTTTCACAAAAGTTGGTGAACAAGTTGCTATCGAATTGGGTCCCGTTATCTAACACGATCTTCCTTGGGAGCCCGAAATGGAAAATTATGTTCTTTATCATGAAATCGAGTACTCTCTTCATGGTAATGGTTGCTAATGGTTCTACTTCGACCCACTTTGTAAAATAGTCAGCAGAAATAACTACATATCTAACTCCTCCTTTCCCGGTTGGTAATGATCTGATTAAATATATTCCCTAGTTGGAAAATGGCCAGGGCGAGGAAATCATGGTTAGTTTGGCAGGGGCAGCTTGAGCTATCGTTGAAAAACGCAGACACTTGTCACATTTTTGAACATATGAGTTTGAGTCTCTCTTCAGGGTAGGCCACAAATAACCCTGCCACAATATTTTTAGATCCAAGATTTGCCCCCCTGACGTGGTCTCGCAAAATCCCTCATGGACTTCTTTAAGGATAGCCTGGGCCTCCTCAGGCAGAACACATCTAAGGAGAGGCATGGAATGACCTTTCCTATAAAGAATTCCATTGACCATAACATACCTTGGGACTTGGTACAATAATATTTGAATGTCCTTGCGATCCTCGAGAATTTTTCCTGTGGCGAGATATTAAACAATTGGAGTAATCCAGGCCGAGCCTTCTCGGATCATCTTGAATTTTTTTATTCATCCTCTATACTAGCTTGTCAAGAAACTCAACCGGGACTACGTTCAATGTGTCCGCCTCCTTAGTTGTGGCGAGCCAAGCGAGAGCATCCGAGTTTGTATTTTTCTCGTACAAGACTTCCTATATGGAGTAGAATTCGAATTTTGGCAGTTCACATTTTACCTTGGCCAAATTAGCGGCTAATTTGATCCCACGAGCTTTATATTCTCCCAACAACTGATTTACCACGAGCTGAGAATCACTAAAGCACTGAATAGCCTTTGCTTTTAACACTTTTGCGATCTATATTCCAGCTAGCAATGCCTCGTACTCGGACTCGTTATTGGAGGTGTCAAATCCAAGTCTGAGAGTTATGTGAGAGCGATGCCACTCAGATGTAATCAGAATTTGTAATATCTGCTTTCGTTAATAAGGGGCATTTTGGTAATCTGGCATGGGCCAGGGTATTGTGGTAATTTGTATGTTTGATGTTATATATGATTTAAGCTATGATATATGCATGATTTGACTGTATGATTTATTTTATATGAACTTATCAGTCCATCCATACATGTGTTTCTTCAAGTATTTTGGACCAAAGTGTGATAGAAGTTGAGTTATGACAGGTCAATGTAGAAATATGAGTTTTATGGAAAAAGTGTAATTAAGGAAAGTTGAAACTATTAGTTTTGATGGAAATTACAACAACGAGCTTAAGTAATTATTGAGGAAAAATTAGAGATTGGGGATAGCATGGAAAATTTGTTTTATTCTATTAATTTCCATAAATAAAATTAATAATGGAAATTAGGTTTAGAATTCATACGATAGTCAGACACTTTACATTTACATTATGTGATAGAGTGTCAGGCCAAAAATATCCTCATGTTCTTGATCTGAATCTTTGAGGCTTGGAGATCCAAAAGAGAGTGTGGATTTTGTATTTTGGTGGACTAAGGATCACACAAGGGGAGCAAAACATTAATGATTTAACCTGGGTATTTTAAAGGTGAATTCTTTAAACTGTGTTATTCAAGTTTATAATAGAATTAGGTTTTGATGTTAATATAGGGATTTACTTGTATCTAGGATTATGAATGTTTATTAGACATTTAGGATTGATTATATTAGGGTTTCAAGGTTATAAACATGCTAGGATGACTGATTTGGTGAATCGGGGTAAACAATTTGCGATTTTGGTCGATTTCTAGGTTTAAAAATTGCATTTGCGATTTCCAAAAATAGGGCCTAGCGTCATTGCAGAACTCATCTAAAAAGCTCGTGCGCTTTGTGAGCGCAACCGCGCCAGTTGCCCTGAAATGCAGTATTTTGTGAATTAAATGCACCCTTTTGATATAAATTTGTACCTTTTGGTTTGGGGGTTTATGTAGTAGGGTTTTAAGACTTTCTTAAGGAGATTGAGCATGCGTTAGCCTTAAGAGGAACATGGGTGTATTTTAATATAGTTTTGGTTTAGTTTGAGTTTTATAGGCTTTGATATTATGTGACATGTTTAGGATCGTTAAGGATACTAAAAGGGACGCGTTAGTGTGTGTGGATCGCTTCTGCTATCGATGTAAGAAGAGTGGACACCTGCACACAGGGTATACGCTTGACGTACTCTTTATGGTAGAATTTGTATTATATAGTAATGTTTATGTTTAAGTATGAATATGTTAGTACATGATTATGTTTATTTGTGGTTTATGTGTTTTACATGTATGTGTGATAATTGTGTGACATGCTTACGTTCTTAAATGCATGTCTACGTTAAGAATTTGCATGCTTATGATATGTTGAAATTTCTTGCTTACGTTATTACGTGCTCACTACACTTGTCCAACTTTACTTGGGCTACGATCTTTTGTTTCATGTTGTGTTATGATTTTTTTTTAATTTTGTTTTATGTTTTTTTTATTATTTAAGTTCTGGTTAAGATTATGGGGTTGTATCCTACACAACTCTTCTTATTGGGCTTTAGCTCATAGGTAGTCTATGCTACAGGTAAAGGCAAGGAAATGGTTATAAGGCAATGAGTTGGAGAGCTTTGGCGGAGGGCGTACATGTCATGGATATCTCGACCGTTAGGGGTTGAGCCTACTTGGAAGTGCTAATGTTTTCTGTTTAGTTGAAAATTTTGTTTTATTTTATTTTGAATGATGTTTTGAGTTTTGTTATGGAGTCAACTAATAGTTTTTATTTGTTTAAGCAATAGTTACGAAACTCCAGAGTTTCTTTTCTTTTTAAACATTCTGGTTGTTATTCACTTTGATTTCTTTATAATAAAAGATGAAAATATGTTTTATTTTAAAATTTCTTATTGTGTGGGTCAGTTAATGTCTCAGGAAATTGGGGCATTACAGTTTGGTATCAGAGTAAAGGATTTGTTTCCTATAGATTTTCCTGACATGTACTCTCGCCGCTGAAGACAAGCTCGACTTATTGCATTGTTAGCTTTATTTGAGTTGATTTTGGTTATTTGATTGTTTGCCTTATGTCTGCATGTATAGAGTAGCTAGTGTGACTTGTGTGCGTAGAGTCCCTAAGGTTCGCTTCAACGAGACTCAACAAAGGAAGCTAGCAAGAGGGATAAGAAAGGTACGAAGGATAATAATGTGACATTTTGTGGAATGGAGCATCAAGTGTTAGTGGATCATTGTGGGATAGACAACCGGCGCATTCAAGATGTTGTCTGGGAAGGCGGACTGTTAAGCTATAAGAAGAAGTATGAAGTATTTAGAGATATAATTTCTTCAAGAAGGATGTAGGAAGAACTTTAAGCGGTATGGAAGCAAGTGCATGATAGGGCTTTGGAAGGTGTTAAGTAGAAACACACATTGCTGGCTTTCTGAAGACAACAAGGGTTCAATCTGCCTAACAAACCATTTGATCATGAAATTTCTTTAGAATTGTTAGATAAGCTCAAAACTTATTTGATGTGCATAAAATGTGGTTGTACACATTACACGACATGCGAATTGGATTTAATTATATTTTTTCTTTACTTTGGTATGTGAACTTTGTGAATGATGGATGTATCAAGATATTTTGGGCTTATGAATAAATGGAGATTAGTTGTTTGATGTATAAAAAGCATGTTTTGGTTCCTGAGTTGGAAAAGTTGCACTAAGATACGTTGTTGGTTTCAGGAATGAACTAAAATCATGCCTCCTAAGAGATCTGTACGAAAGAATGATGGGGTTAACTGCAACCTTGATAATCTGCCTGCTGTAAGATCTACTACGCGAGCTAACAATAATGGCAACCCTCCACCAGCTGATGGGGGAAATAGGCGCGAAGAAGATCCTCATACTACCTACCAAAGGTTGAAATCACAGTTTATTGCCATGCAAGAAGACATGAGAAGGCAAGCGAAAGATTTAAGAGAATTGAGGCAGCAACATACTCATCCAGCACCAGTAATAAAAAACATTCAATAACCCTTAGCATTGATTGCAACTATTTGTGAAACTAGCATTCTTCTTGAGCCATGTATGAAAGATTTAGGAAGCAAAATCCTCCAGTGTTTGAAGGGAGCACTGATCAATAAAAGATTGAACAATGGATGAGTATGATGTGATCAATTCTGGACTTCATGCAAGTCGGAGGGAACGACGGGGTAGCTTGTGAGACTCACATGCTGAGAGATGAGGTAAAGATCTATTGGGAAGTGATCTCTCATGCAAGAAATGTTACTACAATGATTTGGGCAGAATTTCAGCAAGCATTTATGACAAGTACTACAATGATGCGGTACAGGCTTCAAAGGTAGATCAGTTTGCTACCTAGAGCTAGAGAAATATGACAGCGACTGAGTATGCATAAGTTTGACAGACTTGCCAAGTTCGTGACAGACCTAGTGCCAACTAATGCAGCAAGAGTAGAAACTTTTGTTCACAGCTTGAAGCCCGTGATAGCTAGAGACATGGAGATTGTGTTAGTAGGGGGCAACAATACATATGCTCAGGTCCTAGAAAGGGCTCTTACTGCAAAAAGAATGGAAGACGAGATTTGGAAAGAAGGTGTGGCTAAAAGAGAGGAAAAAATAACTCTTCTCAGAATCATAACTCAAATGACCAGAATAGAAAAGGAAGTGACCATGTGGGGCAGACAAGTCAAGATAAAATATCAAAAGAAAATAAGGGAAACAATTGCCCTGGGAACAACGAATGTTTATTGTACCAGGAGTGTGGAAAGTTTAAGAAGTGCTACTGAGGAGAATGTCATGCAAATGTATGTTATAGTTGATGTAAAGAATGACACATCAAGGGGAACTGTAATGACCCAAATAATTCTAAGACCTTAGACTATTAAAACTACTAGATATAGCCACTATTTTTGAGAAAACATACATAAGAATTAATCATAATTTTATTAAAACTCCAAAGTAAATATTAAAATACATAAATGAGCGGTATGGATCCCATTGTATTAAAATAAAACATAACTTTAAACTAAAGGAAATTGTTTACAAAGATAAATGCGGAAAATACATAAAGAAACATAATTTAAAGATACTAAAAATAACGGCGTCCTCAAATTGTTCACGCAGTCCATCAAATCCCTTCATCCTTAATAGACAAACCAAGCTGCCAAGAATCCTTCCGCCGCCATAACTATTTTCCTGCATACATAAAAATAAAGGAATGAGCCTAATGCCCAGCAAGGAAAAATCTACTAGCACATATAGCATAAAACATAAACATAAGGCTACAAAACATATACTATAAACATATATGACAACTCTGACCCATGTACATGGTAAACATTAGGGTTTGCTAGCTAAGCGACCATAAGCCTCAAAATACATTGAGATTTGCTAGCTAAGCAACTATGAGCCCTAAATAACATAAAAACATTGGGGTTTACTAGCTAAGCAACTATGGGCCTCAAAATAAATTGAGGTTTGCTAGCTAAGCAACTATGAGCCCCAAACAACATAAAAACACACATATATATATATATCATAACATATCATAACATATAAGCATACAGAAACTATCCTATTTTCCTTACCAACACCGGGATATTTAAGAACAAGGACGGGATTTGGAACACTCCTAAAACCAACAACAAGAATAGTGAGTATTTATAAAGAAAAGAGATGGAAAGAAGAGAACTAAACCACCAAGAGGAGACTTATTGAAAAGAAACCTTAAGTTCAAAGAACTTGAATACCTAACCAAGAATTTAAACAGTGAGTTAGGATATGAATGAAACTAAAGAAAACTACAAAACCATATAGAAATGAACTTAAGAATAAGAATACCTTTGGATGTACTAGAACCGATCTACACCTCGATATTGAAAACACACTCTAAATCTCACTTCCCAAGTGTTTATAAAGCTTAAGATGATAAAGCTTTAAGATGATTAAGCTAACAACTTAAGATGCTGTTAGCAGCAGCATTGGTAGCACGCGTTCCCATTCTTCGAACTGGAGGGGCATCGTTAGTCTCGTTGGCGGCGCTGGAGGCATTGCCGGCTGTGCGTGCAGACCTTCTGAGTGACATCTTCAGCAAATTTCTAACAGTTGAGAAAAACATGTTAGAACGTACCCTAATAGGTTCTAAGGAAAAACTTAGTCTAAGCAAATATAACTCGAACCTATTAGTTATGATTTCTTATGAAGAATTATGGAGGTCTTATTTATAATTAGACTGTGATTCTATACTTAGAAAATTAGCCATCTTTATTATTTTCTAAGTCTGTTTCTAATCATCCTATATGACTTAATTCTCAAGCTCGAAACTCGTCGTTGTTCCAAAGTTAACCATATTGAGGGAAGGCTGGGATCAGTAAAATCGTTCCCACTACTATGGCCCCCTAAACTCTCAATACAGAACCCAGTCCATTGATTTGTATCCACCCTCACTGAACTCAGCCATTATTTATTGAATTTATTATTTATTATGATTGTAAAAAAATCAAACTCATACATGTCATTCAAATTAACAATTTCATTCATTTGGAAAAAGGTTTTCACTAAGTACAATCATAAATGCAAAAATAAATAAACTAAACTAAAAAAAAACTATGGTAAATATAAAAATCAGGATCTTCTACAACTGACCCTTCATCTAGCATATCATCATCTATTTCTTCATAATCATCATTATCCTAAGCCTCAAAATTACCTCGGGGAAGATTCATAAAGATGTTATGCTTTTGTTCATTAGTGAATTGAAATTCTAGCTTAGAGGTAAACCTAAGTATGAGAAAATAATATCTCATGGCTATCGGTAAATTATCTTCATCATCTATTGTCTCCCATAATTCTTCTAATGTTGAAATTACAGAAGGAAAATCTTTAAAAAGCCTAATTACTAGGACATATTGTTCCATAGCTCTCATCATAATTTGCTTAGTAGTCTGAAGGTGAACTATCTCCTTGTGAAATAAGATCAATCTTTGAGTGATTCTTTCTAACACTCATATTGTATTCCTTGGTTCTCTAATCCTTTTTAATTCCTTAATGGCTCGGATATCCTGATAGGTCAAAGCTCCATCCATTTTTAACTGAAAACATAATGGCTAAAACGTTAGCTATTAACATAAACATAATAACCATAACATAAACACTTACATTGGCGGTTATATTCGGAGCTTGTGTCAAGGATAACTTCATGCATATGAACTGTGGCTCTGATACCAACTATAATTCCCTGACTAATTCTAGACCTCGAACCATTAAAAACTACTAGACATATCTACTATTTTGGGAAACATACATAAGAAATAACATAACTTTATTTAAAACCCAAAATATTGTATGAAATACAAAATAAAATATGGGATCCCATTGTTATAAAACATAAAACATAAACTTTAAATAATTTTTTAAATATTAAGTGCGGAAATACATCAAAACATAAATTAAAAGACTTTAAATCCTCGATCTTCTTGCAGTCCATTCAATCCGTCCATCCCTAATACACATGCCAAGCTGCCATGAATCCTTTCCGCCTTCCAAGTTCATTTTCCTGCATCATTCTAAAAAAAGAAAGGAATGAGCCTAATGCCCAGCAAGGAAAATCTACTAAGAAAACATACTTGTCATAAATCATAAAACATAAGACTATATCATAAAGCATATACTATAAAACATATGACTATAAAAACATATATCATCTAGGACTACAATATTAATGGCCATTAACTCATTAACGTGGTATGTGATAAAACCATCTAGGTCCTTAGTCTACTAATCGAGGTAGGTTAGATCACAACTATAGTATATGATAACCCATCTAGGCCATGTATCTACTAATCGAGGTAGGGTAAATCATAACTCTAAACCACGAAAATGATAAAAATTCTTGGGGCTTGCTATCTAAGCAAGTCATATGCCCAAGTGACTAAAACATATATCATATCACATATCATATCATAGCATAAAACATATCATAACATAAACATATAAACACATATAATCTAACCTATTTGCCTTACCAAAAACTGGGATATTTGGGGACAAGAACTTGATTTGGAAAACTCCTAAAATCAACAGTAGCCCATGAGTTTCTAAAGAAAAAGGAGATGAAAAAGAGAACTAAACCATCAAAGAAGAAACTTATCGAAAAGAACCTTAAGTTTCAAGAAACTTAAACACCTAATCAAGAACCATAACAAAGAGTTAGAATCTGAAATAAAACAAAAGAAAACTATAGAACTATGAAGAACTGAACTTAAAGATAAGAATACCTTAGATGAACTATGACTTTGATCTACACCTTTATACCAAAATTCACTCTATCTCACTTCCCAAGTGTTTAGAAAAGCTTAGATTGGAAAAACTTTTATCCCAAAACCCAAGTGATTCTCTCTATAGTAACCTTAGCAGCTTGGAGGCTCTAAAGATTGCTTGAAGAATATGGCTGAGTACTAGGTCCTATTTATAGAGTTCAAGGAGTGAAACTAACCCCTTTTAATATGAATAATTAAATTAATATAAAATGAAAAAGATTTGAATTTTTGTTCAACAGATGCCCAGAACTCAGTCAAAATCGTTCAAGAGCAAGTCCAAGTGGTTAAGGTTGTTTTTAAATTTAAATCCACAACATTTTCAAAAATATTTGTTGGAGACGATATATCGCCCCCTGTAGGCGATATATCGCCTCGCCCATATTCCCGAGCCTTCGTGGTTTCATTCGTACGAAGTCGACGTGTTTTCCGTATCTTCTGTAGGCAATATATCGACCCCTATAGCTGCGATATATCGACATACGCTGATATTTTAAACATGTTTTTGCACTTTTTAGGATATTTTGAAAGTGATTAAAAAAACTTTGACTGAGTAAAACGTGATCCTAACAGCTGCTGGAAGGTTCCAGAGCTTCTAGATCTTTCTTTTAATTAAACTATTAATAAAAAATACTTAAATCCTTAATAAACATGCTTGTCACAAGTGTCACGTTCTTATTAATTCTATCTAAACCTTAGGTTATAATAAATAATATTTCTAGGATAAGCAATATTAATAAAACCTTATGTTATAATTAATATTTCTAAACTATAGGTTAAACTTATAAAATCCATAACTGTTACTATGAGTTTCCAACTACTACTCCTACTACTAACCACCACCACCACCACCACCACCACCACCACCACCACCACCACCACCACTACCACTACCACTACCACTACTACTACTACTACTACTACTACTACTACTACTACTACTTTTGGGTTTAAGGTTAGAAACATTCTAGGATGGTTGATTTGGTGAATTGGGGTGGAAATTTTGCTATTTAGGTTGATTTCTAGGTTTAAGAATTTCATCAACGATTTCCAAGGAAAGGGCCTAGCACGACTGCGCTACTTAGCTGAAAAGCCTGTGCACCTCAATGGGCATGACCGTACCCAAGCACTGGTGCGATCGCACCAGTTGCTCAGAAATGCAATATTTTGTGAATTAAATGCACCCTTTTGATATAAATTTGTACCTATTTGTTTGGGGTTTTATGCAGTAGGGTTTTAAAACTTTCTTAATGATATTTTGGGCATGAGTCAGTTTTAAAAGGGACATGTTTAGGCTCACTAAGTATACTTGAAGGGATGCATTAGTGTGTGTGGATTGCTGCCGCTATCAAGGTAAGCAGAGTGGACCCCTGCACACAGGGTGTAAGCCTGGCGTACTGTTTATGGTAGAATTTGTATTATATAATATTGTTTATGTTTAAGTATGAATATGTTAGTACATGATTATGTTTAAGTAGCTTATGTTTGTTTGGGGTTTATGTGTTTTACATGTATGTGTGATAATTGTGGGACATGCATACATTCTTAAATGCATGTCTACGTTAAAAAAATTGCATGCTTATGATGTGTTAGTCGTATGCTTACGTTATTATATGCTCACTACACTTGTACAACTTTACTTGGGCTAGAATCTGTTGTTTCATGTTGTATTATGATATATTTTATTTAAATGATATTTTTATGTTTTTTTATTATTTTAGTTCTGTTTAAGATTATGGGGTTATGTCCTACACAACTATTCTTGTTGGGTTTTGGCTTATAGGTACTTTGTGCTATAGGTAAAGGAAAGGAAGTGGTTATAGGGCAATGAGTTGGAGAGCGTTGGCGAAGGGCGTACATGTCATGAATATCTCGACTATTAGGGATAGAGCCTACTTGGATGTTTTAATGTTTTCTAATTAGTTTATAGGTTAGTTTTATTTTATTTTGAATAATGTTTTGAGTTTTGTTATGGAGTCAAGTGATGATTTTTATTTTTTTAAGCAATATTTACAAAACTGCGGAGTTTTTTTTCCTTTGAAACGTTCAGGATGTTATTCACGTTGATTTCTTTATAAGAAAAGAAGAAGAGATTTTTTATTTTAAAATTTATTTTTGGTATTAAATATGAAAATTAGAATACGCAGCGGAATATGATCCTTTAAAAAAGTTTATTAATATCAGTCAGGATCATACATATATAGATATATTAAATAACACGTAAAATGAATAGAGATAATCTCACATAGCCAATCAAGTGTCTTTGAATCTTTTCGTATAAATCATCAATCTTCCTATCCTTTCTAAAAGCTCACACACCTTAGCCTTCCAAGCCAATTCTCAAACACACAAGGATGTGTGTGGGCACGTAGGGTTCAAATGTTGATTTAGACTCTCTGGATGTACTCAACATATGAGATCTAGAGAGGATTGAGAAGAGAGAGACTATAGAAATTTCTAGAATATAAGGTTTAAGAAATTCTATCGTTTCTTTTCTTGAGAGAGTCTGATAGTAAAAAACTACTTATAAAAACTACTTCTGAAAGTGTCGCTTCTGTCAGGTTTATAAAGCTAATTAACTAATTTAATTATTCTTTATTTAAAAACTAATAATCAGTTACAACTTCTTTAATTATTTAATTTAAATCATATTTAAAAATAATAATTAAACAATAAAATTAATTTGAAATTTAAAATTCAAATATCAGGGATAGAAAATATCTCTAGGTGGCGCTACTCACTGTACAATACAATGAGTGGGGTGAGCCACTTAGTGGCTCTCCCTGTTTTCTTATTTGTTTATTTAATTAATATTTAAGATAATATATTTATCACAAGAAAAATATAAATTAATTTAAAATTAACTTTATCTTAAAATATCAGTTTTAAATAAATAAATATCTTAATATAAATATCTTATAATAAGAAAATTATTAATTTCTCTATATTAATCTGAACATGATTAATATTTATTTCAACATATAGTTTTTCAAAATAAAAACTATACAATTAAATAATTCACAATTAATCAATTGTCCATAATTATCATATATTTATTTCCTTACCCTGAAAAATTAATTCATTTGCAATTTAGTCCATCTATCTACAAATCTTATTTATTAATTCCATGATTACTCCACTATAAATTTGGAATGACACTCTAAGTATTTATAAAGTTTTTTTTTGTAGTCCATCGATATAATCAATAAATGTAGTTTTGTCCTCTAATTATTGGTTTGTTAATTAGAGTTGGTCAAAACTACTGATTTACTCTTCTAATTACCTCTTGTTTCTTAAGTGCAATTAATTCACTAGCGAATAATTAATCTATAATCAAATTATATATTTGAGCTCAATAACTATTCAATTAAAAAATTAACCCTTATGGTAACCAATATTCGATCCGTTCGGAAAGTATGAATTTCATTATTGTAAATCATGTTCCTAATTGAAAAAACATTCTTCAGAGCATGTAGCGAAATTGGCATGGTGGACCCATTAATTATAGGAACAAAAACAATAAAAAAAATTCATCACTCAGATAAAACAGTTTATATAAACAAGAAAACAATTCAGAAACATTAACATACAATATTATTAATCATGCAACAAATATATAAATATACAATATATTTATATATAACATATAAACATACAAGAACGTGAACTTTTACCTCTTGAAGCCTATCAAGTGTGCTTGAGTCTTTTCGTATATTTATCGATCTTCATGTCCAAAGCTTTGAGCACTCAAACCACGATCTTCCGAAGTGTTCTCCACACCTCAAGATGTGTGTGGGCACATAGAGAACATGGATTTGCAATTTTAGAAATCACAAGTATTTCTCAACACATGAGAACTTTGATTATAGTCTAGGAATAATTAGAATAAAGAAGAAAAAGAAAGAGTTTTGTCTGACAAAAACTCTGAGAACTATTCTGCATTGTGTATTGTGTTGTATTGTATTTTATTTATGTGCTCTTCTCTTCTTCTTCTATATCATATATATATAGAGAGAGATTTATATTACCTTATTATTCCTAATAATAATAGCAATATAAATATATTATAATAATGATGATAAGATTTGATTTTTGGTAAATATCTAACTTACCAAATTTGAAAAAATATTTTCAAATTATTAAATAATTAAATAAATAAAATAAAAACTACACTGATCCAATATCAGTATATGTGGTACACGCATGGCACAGTCTCTCAACTGTGTCATGCATGACCCACTATTCCCTTTTAAGGGATTTTTCATTTTTCTTTTATTTAATTATTTAATTAAAATCAATCTCCCACAAAATAAGTTGTTTATCTTTTTAAGGAAAAGATGACAACCATATTTCAAAATTTAAATTTTAAATTCAAAATTTTAAATTCAAATTGAGGATCATCATTATCATCTTCTTTTAAATTTAAATAAATCAAAAACTATTTTTTGACTTATCAATTTTATTTTCTCCCACTCAAATAAAATAATTAATTTCAAAAATGTATTTATTTATTTATATATATGAAATTCAAAAATTTATATATTTAAATTAATATATATATTTTTCGAAGATTAATAATTAATTCCAAATTAATTATTCAACATCAATTATCATATAATTGCATACTTGACCAGAAGAATAAAATTCTTCTCAAGTTCCCAAATTACAGTTATACCCTTGTATCAACTCTTACATTGATATGGTGTTGATAGAGCAACCCTAGAGACCTATGGACCTATAATATCAAGCTCCAATAAATATTACATTATTAATCAAAGCTCTTTGATTAAATAATCATATTTATTAATCTCATGATTACTCCACTATAAATATGAGATTGAACTCTTGATAATTGCAAACATATATTTACTGAGTACTTTATTAAAGAATAAAGTGTCCATTGATATAATCATTACATACAGCGTTAATCCTCTATTAATGGTTCATAATTAAAAGAGAATAAAATTATTGTTTTACCCTTTTAGTTATATCTTGTTCCTAGAGTACCATTGACTTTACTAGTGAAGGTTGTGTCACAACAAGTTTGTGACGTGAGTGCTCATAATCTCTTCAGTTCCATAAGCCAACTCAATAGGGAACCATTATTCAATCTATAAGAAGGTATAGATTCCATATCTGTTAAACTACATCCCCAGCCATATTCATCATTGAGTCCCCAAAACAATTGTTCTTAGCCTGATCATTCTTACAAACCTTAACAATTGTATCAAAGGATCAGATGACATATATAGGAGTTCATAGCAACCTCAAAATTAAGATCATCGTGTATATGATCATCGTTTGATGTGTTCGATTAATACTATAAAAAGATGTTTAAAAAAGTATTAACGAATCACATCTGGTCCAGTTCTATATACTCTTAGCATGCAAAGTACCTCTACTAAAGTGTCCTACTACACTAGTAACCCGAATCTAGGTCACATGTATTCATAATACTAGTGGACCATACTAGCAGTTTTTAATCTAAAGATTCCATAACTTTATTTTGCTACAAACTGTTTTAAGTTTATTATCTTAATCTCGATCCTCTCATACCAATATGAGATTAAGACCACATAGATAAACGTTGGAATTTTATGATATTTACTTAATATTATCAATATAATATCAAACATAGTCTATATATATACTAATTCAATTCAATTATTTATTTCATTTACAACATTTGTCAACCACAATTGCTTTAAGGGAAATATTTCTAACAGTTCCCACCCATTCATGATATTGAATCTCCAAAACAAAAGTCACTAGCCTCATTATACTAAGAAACCTTAATGAGTGAATTAAAATATTCATTAAGCACAAATAGGATTCATGACTACTCATGATTTAGACTGATCTACAAATGATCACCTATTAGGATAAGAATTAAATCTTTAGGTAAAACAGTAAGTTTATTAAGATAGTTAACTCATATCAGTCTTAGCATATATAATCTCTATTATATACAGTACATTTACCAATATGTCTATCCACGTAAGTAATCTGAATCTACACTACTTGTAACCCGTATGCATAGTAAACCGTACTTGTAACCATTCATTTAAGATTCCTTACTTTAATATGTTACTGACTATTTTATTTATTTTATATGATCTTAATTTTCTCGTTCTAATACAAGATCATATCCTTATAAATGAATACAGAATTTTCGTGATATTCACATAAATTATTCAGATAATAATATAACATTCAAATATAATAAAATTGTACTTTTATTCAAATCAATAAACTTTCTTTACATGCTTTTAGGGCATAAATCCTAACAAATTATTCAAGCTCCAAACTCATGCTCATTTGAGGACCCATCAATGAACAGTTTCCACGATTGTTGGATTGGTTCCCTTATAGGTTTGTCTTGAAAGCTAGTGCACTCGGCCACGAAATCAGCAAGGGCCTGACCCTTTATGGTTGTTTGTGGCTTATACAAAATCTCGAACTGATTGAGTTTGATGGCCCAATTTAGTAAGTGTGCTGACGCTTCAGGTATTTTACAAAACCTTCCTAAAGGTTGGCAAGTTAAGACGTGTATAGCGCGGGACTGAAAATAAGGCCTAGGCTTCCTTGAAGCTAGGATCAAGCAGAATGCGAGCTTTTTGATCAAAGGGTATTAGGGCTCAGCTCCCATAAGTCTCTTACTAATATAATATACAAGTTATTGAGTTCAATTTTCCTCTCGAACTAAAACAACATTGGCGCTGCTCTTAGTTATCGTCAGGTAAAGATATAAATCTTCCCTGCTAACGGGCAATGATAGGATGGGGGGTTCACCAGGTGCCTCTTCAGGTCTTGAAATGCCTGCTCGCATTCATCGGTCTATTTGAACCGTTTGTTCCCAGTTTGCAAATTATAGAAGAAGAGACATTTATCGGTAGACTTCGACACGAATCGATTAAGGGCGGTGATCTTTCAAGTTAGACTTCAGACCTCTTTCCACGACCTGGGTGAGGGCATTTCCATCATCCATATGATCTTCTCATGATTAGCTTCAATCCTCATCGAATTATCGATGAAACCTAAGAACTTCCCCAATGCAAACCCGGAGGTACATTTCTAGGGATTCAGCTTCATGTTGTACTTTCTCAGTACGGAAAAACATTGTTCCAGGTCGGACACATGGTCATTGGCAGATTTAGACTTGACGAGCATATCGTTATAATATCCAACCACACATTTTAATTATTGTTTATTTTAATTTATTTAATTATTGTTTAATTATTTTAATTTATTTAATTCACTTATTTAATTATTTTATTTTATATTCTTAAAAAGAAACGCGCGCAACCCTTTTGGCTCTCAAGAAATTGACCTTTCTGTCTAATCGCAGCGCCGCGACTCTAACTCCAAGCGTTGCGGCTCAAATGTCTTTTTTCATCAAATTTCATCTTTTTGACACCAAATGCAGCCATTTATCAATTACATCCCAGAAACCTAAAATATTATCAAACAAAGGAAACAAAACGTCATACTGCACACAAAAAATTACTAAATAATCCTAAACAATTATATAAAATAACCCTTTAAAACACTATAAAAATTACTCTATCAGTTGTCTTGGCTTAATTTGGGAAAGTAAAAAATTTGAAACTTAAAAGAAATTGTGTGTGTGAGTTGCACCTAGCCGAGTAGAGAGAGTGAGGGAGAGTGAGAGTCGGCCAAATGGGGGGATCGTGTTTCCTTTTTTTTTTTTGTGAGTCAATAGCTTAATTATGGAGGAGAGTATCAAGGGAAGTCATTATGGGAGATTGCCTCTTAGGGTTATGCCTTGAGAGATAAAGTAAATGAGAGAAATTTCCTTTCTCATTTGAACTTGTGGCCGACTTCAATTTAGAAGAGGAGAGAGAGAGAGAGCTCGTAGAAGAGAGAAAGAAAAGAAGAAAGAGGAAGAGTAGCAAGGGATTTCGAAATCCCTAAGGGTGAGTATTGGTTCATAGTGTTAATTTTGATTCTTCTTCTTCTTCTTCTTGATTCTAAGAATATATTTTCTTCCTCTTTTCTTGATGTGAGTTTCGAAAACTCTAGGTGTGTCCAAGAGAGTGGCCAAAGTTTTTGAGTCTTTGAGTTCTATCAAGAGAGGTAATGAGAATTCCTAGCCTTTTGTTGTATTGTTTGTTGTTATATTTTGATTGTTGCTTTGTTAATATTTGTTGGTGTTTTCACAAGATATATGCATGTTTGGATCTTTAGTTTGGATGAGTTGTTGCTTTGTTGTAGATTAGAGATTTTATATTGAATAATGAAAAATTGTATATATAGTTTGATACTTGCATTTTTTTTAAACGTGCTAAGGAAATATTTGTTTTTTTATGGGTTGGAAGGGTTAGTTTTTTATTTGAACATATGGATTTTGTCTAGGGCATGCTTTGAAAAATCATGATCTTGTTGCATGTTATTGTTATAAGTTTACATTTTGTTTTCTTTGGAAGCATGTTAGAGTTGAATATGTGTTATTTCATATTTTGTAACCTAAGGTTTCTTGTAAATTGTTAAGAGTTTTTATTTATTTATTTACTTATTTATTTGAACATATCTTTATGAATGATTAATATTGGATCATTGATGTTTAAAGAGATGATGGTGTCTTATGATAAAAGTTGCAAAATTAGATGTTAAAGTCATGACAGGGGTTTTGCAAAATTAGATGTATATTGTGATTTAGATTTGTTTGATTTATGATTATTAGTTTTGCATGTTTAAATGTAGTTTGAGATGCATATGAGCAT
This sequence comes from Humulus lupulus, assembly GCF_963169125.1. Taxonomy (NCBI): domain Eukaryota; kingdom Viridiplantae; phylum Streptophyta; class Magnoliopsida; order Rosales; family Cannabaceae; genus Humulus; species Humulus lupulus. The sequence continues at coordinate 240,193,938 of NC_084794.1, forward strand.
GTGTTTTAATTTTATGCTTGCTGATTTTATTATGCATTATATGGAAATATATAACTAATTTTGTAAGAGAACCTATCATGTTTATAATTCACACTTTAAAAACAAAGAGAAGAAAAAGAGGTAAATAACATATGTGATTATGAATTTTTCCATCAAACAAATGCATGCAAATTTTTTTTTTTGTAAAGTTTGTGGAAGAAACTAATTTTGTTATGCTTACAAATTGGATTATTAAAATTAATGTAACAAACTGCTTGCTGGAATTTTTGGTTTCTTGGAAGAAAGTTTCTTTTAAATTAAAAATATAAGGTATATGCTCAAATATTGTAAGTCTTAGATCTTATTAATGAAAAATAAAATTTTCCACATTCTAAATATGTATTTTTCTCATTTATATTTATGTAGTTTTTTTATTATTTGTATTTATTTACAAAATAATTAAGTAAATTAATTTAAAGGTGATCTAAGAATTTATTTATAAGTAAATACAAAACTTTGTCACATTCTATTAATTGTTATTAAATAATAAGTGGGAGCATTATTTTTATGAAAATTAAAGCTAACGAATTATTTTAGTATATTACAATTTTTGTAATAAATTTTATGAATGAAAATGTGTGATTTAAAGAAATTACGTGGTATTAGCTAAGGTGGCAAATTATTTAGGTTTGTTGAATTTTTAAGAAAATGGCAATAAAATAAACAAGTAGAATTATTAACTTGAACGCTAATTTTAAGAACACTCTCACGTGTGCATGTTACATGCAAGTGTATTTTTACGTTCAAGCATACACCTATTATTCAAACGTATGATTTTATTTTGTAAACATTAAAGATTATGGTAGAATTGACATTATTCTTTATGATTTATGTGACGTTGTTATGTGAATAATGATGTAGTGCAACTTGTGCCACGAGTGCATGGCCCATGCACACATGTGGTATGTATGTTGGACATGTGTAATTATACATGATTTTAAAACAAACATTTGATTGTGATTATAGGCTCGTTGTGACGTACCCACACTTTACTTTTTGCTTGGACTTGAGGTAAGGAAGTTAGCTAGAATTTCTATGAATTTTGTTATGAAAGGTATGAACTGAAATGATAGCATGAATTATGGTTTTATGGAATGTATGATTTATGGTAAGCTAAAGTGTTATGAAAAGTATGAATTTCTATGTTATGATATAATTTGTTATACATGTGCTGGTATGTTGTATTGAAAGCAATAGGTTGTTAGCGTGCTGAACGCGACACAACAAAGGAGTTACTAAGGATTTGACATAACTCATATGGCAGACACGCCGAGGTTATTCGAGGACCTAAGATCTTGTTTACCTCATAGAGGATGTCTTACCAATTTATGCTTTTGCTGGTTACCTCATGATGCGATATGGACAATAGGGGTGCAATGATCACATGACTTATCATTATGATGTATAGCTATGATTATGATTTATGAGTCTGAATATAATGTGAATATGATATGTTCCGCCATGAGTTTATGATACGAATATGTTCTACTTACTGGGATTTTAGTTCACCCCCTTACTTTCCCCCTTTCAGGTAGGCAATAGGGTTTCTCCTTAACACGCAGAGTGATGTGGGAAGTTCCGACATCTAGGCATGTATGACACGAGGTGTCCTATGAACGAATAACGATCAAGATGAGTTCCAAGAATAATTAAGAAACTTATGTTATGGATTATGTTTCAAATTTCATCAGTGGGTCTTATTTTGTTTATTTTATTTCCAAATACTGCATAAAGACATAATATTTTCATTTCAAACTATTGGGCCTAAATTACATGTGTTTATCAAGGCCCCGCTGAACTTTTTGTTAAAGTGGTATTTTTCTAATACATGTGAGTTGACCGATGTTTTTATAAAGTAATAGATTAGGGCGCGCTTTACAAATGGTATCAGAGAATGGTCGTTCATGTTCCAATGACCCTCCGCATACATGCTAAAGACTGGAAAATCTCACCTCATTGTGTTGTAAGCACTTTCTTTAATTACTATTTGCTTTTTTTTGTTTTAAATATTTAGATTGAAATATAGAAAAGATGCCTCTTATCACTAGGACCACTAAGAAACAGTTACTTAAAGAGATCCGCACTATACCTAAAGTGCGACTCGATGAGGATAATGAAGATTAGAGGATCATCGTACTGAAGACATCTGCAGCAGTATGTGAGAGTATGTAGGGAATGATTAACAAGAGAGGAGCGTTGCTTTGGCCCATTGAACCAAACTGGGTGTTGAGGGAATCACTGTCAATATACCCCAAGGCTCTCCTTTAGTTGACCGTCGCATGGCACGATGTCATCCAGGATGACCTGGATTTCGATACTATTGAGTACACTATATATGACCTTGTGGAAAATCACGAATTCAATCGTTTGGAGGCAGTCCTAGTTAAGAATGATGATGGAGAGACGGAAGAAAATTTCAAGATGGTACACGACATGGAAGGAGAAATGGCGCGTCAGGAAGCAATACACGCCATACCAAAAGTGAGCATCAGGATGAGGGCGATGGCTAACGCCCTTGACTACTTCCACATCTCAGAAAACATCTTTGATTACAATTCAGGGTACGAGTCCATGAATGAGGACTAGAGTCCGTCTCAAATTTCCATCAGTAAATTCTACTTAAATGAAATGGGACTTCCTTAAAGACCATTAAAAACCTACGGATTCTTTTTATGGTTTTATTTAGACACTATGTTGGATGTTTGATTTATGGGGTTCTTTTGAGAAATCCTTGGATATTATAATTTTTATCGTTTCTCTCTCTTGCAAACTCTAAATGTTGTGTGGATACAAGTATTTATGATAACTTTCATGATTAGCTCTTAAGTAACCAAAACACGATGCGATTTATCTCCTCTTATGATTTTCCTTTGGTGACTTAGAATTTCATAATGTGGACAAGCAGAAGAGGAACAAGAGGTTGAAGAGGAAGAGGTTGAGGTCGAGGAAGAATTGCCTCTGTAAACCTTAATGCTGCAGAAATCCCAACCATCAGCCCCAGCTGCACCAACTGTGGATTTGGTTGTAGAGATAGCAAGATTGAGGGAATAATTAAGGTAGAGGGACGAGGAGTTGGCCCAAGTCAGACAAGTACCCCAAGTACCATTGGCGCAGCCTTAGCCACCAGTACCACCACCTGCACCATTCCCAATGGCTTATGGTTTTGAGCCAGTCTATAAACGCTTTAGGAAGCAAGCCCTTCCTAGCTTTGAAGGGAAAGTCAACCCTATGGTGGCAGAAGATTAGTTGAAGCCAGTAGAAACTGTCTTTTACCACATGGAGCTGAAAGATCATCAAAGTGTTTTGTGTGTAGCTCACCAACTCAAATTAGATGCAAGGATATGGTGGTACATGATGAAACAGATCATGACTGAAACACTATGACCTGGGTAGATTTTGTTCAAGCATTTGGCAAAATGTATTACAGTGCAGTTGTACTAGCAACTAGGGTGGATGAGTTTGTGACCTTGGTTTAAGGAAACCTTTCAGTTATCAACTATGATTAGAAGTTTGATAGGTTGTCGAGGTTTGCACCTGAATAGTACCAACCAAGGCCATGCAAGTCCAAAGGTTTATGAGAGGACTTAAGGCAATGATTGCTAGAGATGTCAAGATGACCAATGCTGAGGTGGTTAGTTACGTTGAGGTTTTGGATAAGGCTCTTGATGCAGAATACTTAGAGGACTGAATAAGGAAGGACAATGCTACAAGAATGGAGGCCAACATAAACAAGGGCTTCCATAAGGGCATCAAGAGGAAGGCCCATGAAGGACAGACCAGTGGAAATGACAAGAAGCCTGTACCCCCAGCCTCGAATGGCAACAATCATAACAACCACAACAACTGTAACATTCACAACAATGATCATAACCGTGAAAAACACTAGAATAACAAAGTTGAGTACCCCAATTTTCCTAAATGCTCACGCCGCATCAAGGAGAGAATCGGGCAGGCACCAACAAGTGTTACAAATACAGTCAGGCAGGTCATCTAAAGAAGGATTGCCCACAGTGGAGAGCAGGAGCTGGGCAAGGCAGCAATAGCAATCTAGTACCAGCAAGAGTCTTTGATTTGACCCAAAAGGAAGCAGCCAACAGTAACACTGTCTTCATAGGTCAGCTCCCTATTTCTGGTATGATATGTAGAGTCCTCATTGATTCTGGAGCGTCTCACTCTTATGTTTGCTATGAATGTAATTGATAAACTGGGATTAGCTTTTAAACTATTTCAGTGTAGTATTAGTTCCATGTTACCATTGAGAGACATTATGTCATCAACTGGGTGGTTACAATCAGTTTTCATAGTGGTTGAGGGTAGAGAGTTCCCATCAGACCTTATAGAGCTAGACATACCAGATGATGATGCTATACTTGGAATGGACTGGTTAGCCAAATATGGAGCAACGATAGACTATCAGAGGAAGACATTGGAGTTCATACCTAAGGACGGAGAACTCTTTACTTTTAAAGGAGAAGTGATGGGATTTCGCACACCTATCATATTGCATTAGAATCTCGGAACATGATGCAGCATGGGTGTTTCGCATTTTTGGCAAATATTGTGGATAAGACTAAAGACACTGAGCTAAAACCTAAGGATGTTCACATTGTTTGTGAGTTCCCTGAGGTGTTTTTAGAGGACTTACCAAGTTGACCCCAGACAGAGAAATCAAATTCATGATTGAACTTGCACCAGAAACAACACCAATCTCAAAAGCACCCTACCAAATGACACTTGTAGAGTTGAAGGAACTAAAAACCCAGCTATAGAAATTGTTGGACAAGGGATTCATACGACCTAGTCATTCGTCGTGGGGAGCACCAGTTCTGTTTGTAAAGAAAAAGGATAGAAGTATGATAATGTGCATCGATTATCGAGAACTCTATAAGGTAAAGATTAAGAGAAAATATTCTTTGCCTAGGATAGATGACCTCTTTGACCAACTGCAAGGGGTAGTAGTGTTCTCAAAGATTAATATGCGATCTGGGTACCATCAGCTAAAGGTGAAGGAATGAGATATCCCTAAAATAGCATTCAGAACCCACTACGTACATTATGAGTTCCTAGTGATGTCTTTTGGACTCTCTAATGCCCCAACGTCATTCATGGACATGATGAACAGAGTGTTTAAGGATTACTTGGATAAGTTGGTAGTGGTGTTTATAGACGATATTCTTATCTACTCAAAGACTATAAGGAGGAGCATGAGGAACACCTGAGGTTGATGCTCAATACACTACGAGAGATCCAACTTTATGCTAAGTTCGCTAAGTATGAATTTTTGTTGGAACAAGTGACTTTCCTAGGACATATAGTGTCCAAGAGTGGAATAGCAGTGGCTCCAACAAAGATTAAGGCCATTAGAGACTAGCCCTATCCCAAGAATGCCTCAGAGGTTCGAAGCTTCTTAGGGTTAGCGGGTTACTATTGGAAGTTAGTCAAGGGTTTCTCTAAGATTGCCACACCCATGACTGACTTAACCCACAAACCAAAAGTTCACATGGACTAAGAAGTGTGAAGAAAGCTTTCAGACTATGAAGGACAAGTTGATCTCTACACATATCCTTTGTGTTCCCACAAAGGGTGGAAAGTTTATGGTGTATTGTGATGCATCTAAGAACAGCTTTGGTTGCGTGTTGATGTAGAATGGGAAAGTGGTAGCCTATGCCTCAAGGCAGCTCAAGGACTATGAGCAGAGATATCCCACCCATGATCTTGAGTTAGCGGCAGTGGTGTTCGCACTAAAAATATGGAGGCATCACCTTTATGGGGATTGGTGTGAAATATACACCAATCATAAAAGTTTGAAGTACTTCTTCACCCAGAAAGAGCTGAATATGAGACAACAGAGTTTTTAGAATTAGTAAAACATTATGATTGCGAAATTCTATACCATCCAGGCAAGGTCAATGTTGTGGCAGATTCATTAAGTAGGCGAGGACACGGAAATGCCTCATCTCTGAGTACAATAGAGACACCTCTATAGAAAGAGATCATTAAGGTCGGTATTGAGTTAGTAACAAGAGGCCTAACAAGTATCACTCTATAGTCTACCATAATGGAACAGATTAGAGAAGGGCAGAAGATGGATGAAGCCCTAATGAATCAAGAGGCTTTCGTATAGGAAAGTGGTAGTGGTGACTTCACTATGTCCAACAGTGGATTTTTGCGGTATAAGAATAGGATATGTGTGCCTAACAATGATAATATTAAGGCAAGTATTATGAAAGAGGTGCATACAACACCCTGTTCCTTACATCTAGGCTCGACAAAGATGTCCCAAGACCTTAAAGCGTTGTATTGGTGGCCTGGAATGAAGAAAGATGTTGATGAGTTTGTTGCGAGGTGTTTGACATGCCAGCAAGTCAAAGCAAAACACCAAAGGTCAATAGGGCTACTTCAGCCACTTTATGTTCTAAAATGGAAATGGGAAGACATAGCAATGGATTTTGTGGTAGGGTTACGTAGGATCACAAAACAACATGATTATGCTTGGGTAATAGTGGACAGGCTCACTAAGTTCACCCATTTTCTACCAGTTAAGACCACCTACTCAGCGGATCAGTATGCAGAGTTGTATGTTAGCGAGATAGTGAGACTTCATGGGGTTCCAAAGTTGATTGTCTCTGACAGAGGATCAGTGTTCACGTCAAACTTTTGGAAAGGGTTGCAGAAAGCTATGGGTACAAAGTTGAAGTTCAGTACTGTTTTTCATCCCCAAACAGATGGGCAGTCTAAGAGGACTATTCATATTCTAGAAGATATGTTGAGATGTTGTGCTTTGGACTTTTTAGAATCTTGGAGTCAGTATCTACCCCTGATTGAGTTCTCCTATAACAATAGCTATCAGTCCACTATAGGGATGGCTCCCTATGAGATGTTTTATGGGCGGAAATGTAGATCTCCCTTGCACTGGAATAAGGTTGGGGAGAAGCAGGTTTTAGGCCCCGAGGCGGTTAGGGAAGCTAGCGAGGCGATTGAGAAGATTTTCCAAATGATGCTTAATGCTCAAAGTAGGCAAAAGAGCTACGCAGACCTTATGAGAATGGATATTGAGTTTTCAGTTAGGGAGTTTGTATTTGTGAGAGTCTCTCCAATGAAGGGTGTTAAGCATTTTGGGAAGAAAGGGAAATTGAGCCCGAGATTTATAAGTCCATTTGAGATTTTTGACAGAGTTGGGCAAGTTGCCTACCGTTCAGCACTACCCCCAGCACTAGCCAAAATGAATAACATCTTTCATACCTTGATGTTGCGCAAGTACGTGTCAGATCCCTCTCATGTTCTATGTTATGAGTTGTTACAGCTGAAGCATGACTTGAGTTACGATGAACAGCTAGAGTGTATCATCGAAAAGGGAATCAAGGAACTAAGATAAAAAAGGATTCAATATTTAAGGTCCTGTGGAAGCATAGAACGGAAAGAGAAGCAACCTAGGAGTTGGAGGAAGACACGAGAGAAAGATACGCTGAGTTATTTGGTAAGAAAGAATTTTCGGACGAAATTCCTTTTTAGGAGGGTGTATTGTAGCGCACCAAATTTTTTATTTTATTTTATTATTATTTGAATGGTTTGTTTATTTTTTAATTAATTTTGAAGTGTTAGAATTTTATTTTTATTGTTTGGTAGAAATTATGTGAATTTAATTTTTTTTATTTGTTTTATTTAATTATTCTATTTTAAGAGCTTTCTTGAGTTTTGGTTTGGTGCACTAAGGTGCATGGTTAATAAAGATGCACTTGATCGCTTGTGTGTGTGTGCATGTGCATGGCATGCATGGTGAACATGCAATAGTTTTCTCATGCATTATTTCCTTTTTATTATTTTTAGTCTTTCTTTTATTTTATTTAATTAATTAAAAATTAAAAAAACAAGAAAAAGAAAAAGGAAATAAATGGAGAAGAATGGGCGTGAGAAGAGAGGGAAAGAGAGGGAATCCTCTTTTCCATGTTTTTTTAATTTTAAATCAAATAAACATGAATAAGGTAAGTGCATTAAGGTGGGGGTTGTCTTGGCTTAATTTGGGAAATAAAAAATTTGAAACTTAAATGAATATGTGTGTGTGTGAGTCACACCTAGCCGAGTAGAGAGAGAGAGAGAGAGGGACAGTGGGAGTCGGCCAAATGGGGGATTATGATTTTATGTGACGTTGTTATGTGAATAGAGTTGTAGTGCAACTTGTGCCACGTGTGCATGGCCCATGCACATGTGGGGTAAGTATGTTGGGCATGTGTAATTATACATAATTTTAAAACAAACATTTGATTATGATTATAGGTTCGTTGTGACGTACCCGAACTTTACTTTTTTCTTGGACTTCAGGTAATGAAGTTAGCTAGAATTTCTATGAATTTTGTTATGAAAGGTATGAATTGAAATTATGGTGTTATGGAATGTATGAGCTATGGTAAGCTAAAGTGTTATAAAAAGTACAAATATCTATGTTATGATATGAACTGCTATACATGTGTTGGTATGTTGTATGAAAAACAATATGTTGTTAGTGTGCTTAATGCAACACAACAAAGGAGTTACTAAGGAGGCAACTTAATAAGTAGCTTTTTCCAAAAAAAGTTTGACAAAGAGGGAGAAGAAATAAGACGATAACGAGAAGAGAAGTGAAGAGATAAAAACTAAAAATAGTAAAGTGTTAATGTATTTGTGATTTTAAATTGTAACATTAAATTTATGAAAAAAACATTAAATAATATAAAAACAATAAAATAGATTAAGTTCCCTTTTTAAAATACTAAGTCAATATTGTATAATGAAATTAATATAAAAATTATCAAATGAAAAATACTTGAATGACTAAAATAATCTCCTAATTTAAATAAACTTAATTAAGAGTAAAACTATTTCATAAACCAATTTTTATACAAAAATATGGGAAATTAAATCCATAAAATTGAAATTTTTATAAAAGCCATAAAATAAGTTCTTTTGAAAAAAAAACCATATTTTTGTAAACTTGCAAAAAAAAAACCCCATAAAAGATGTGATTTCCTCAAAAATAAACCTAAGAGAATTGAGTCCAACTCAGGTAAATAGGCCTTAACAATTGAGTTGCATGGAGGAGGGCTGGGTTAAGTATGTCGTACCCTCTACTAAGGCCCCCTAACTTCCACACAGTGCCCAAAAGACAGGAATTTAAACTTTTGTTTTATTAATTGTTATCAATTGATTAGACCCACTATAATCATGCAAAGCAAATTGGTCTTCACAAGTAGAATCACCCACAATAGAGGAATTTAACATTTACATTTTTTAATGGGCCCAAATAAAACCTATCACATTATGAATATTTTATTTGGCAACCAAAACCACATATATATCCAAACATGTGGGCTTTGAGTTATTCGAGGACCTGAGATCCTGTTTACCTCATAGAGGAGGTCTTACCAATTTATGATTTTGTTGGTTACCTCAAGATGTGACATGTAAAATAGTGGTGTCATGATCACATGACATATGATTATGATCATGATGTATGAGTCTAAATATAATATGAATATGATATGTTCCCCCATGAGTTTACGATACGAATATGTTCTTGTGTTTTCATGAATTTGTTGTATTTGTTCGTACTTCCATACTGGGCCCCCTTATTTTCCCCCCTTCAGGTAGGCAATAGGGTTTCTCCTTGGCACACACAGTGATGTGGGAAGTTCCAACGTATAGGCATGTATGATGTGGGGTGTCCTATGAACGAATAACGATTAAGATGAGCACCAAGAATAATTAAGAATCTTATGTTATGGATTATGTTTCAAACTTCTTCAGTGGGACTTATTTTCTTAATTATATTTCCAAATACTGCATAAAGACATAATATTTTTATTTCAAACTATCGGACTCCACTAAAAATTTTCTTAAAATGGTATTTTTCTAATACATGTGAGTTGAGTGACATTTTTATAAAGTAATAGATTACGACGCGCTTTACAAGGACCTAAGCTATGATAAGCAGCCAGTGCGAATCATAGAAAAGGGAATCAAGTAACTGAGATTCAATAAGATTTCACTAGTAAAGGTCTTGTGCAAGAACTGTTCTGTAAGGAAAGAAACCAGGGAGTTGGAGGATGACATGAGAAACAGTGTCCCGAGTTTTTGGTGAGTCGAATTTCGAGGACGAAATTCCTTTTAAGGAGGTAGATTGTAATATTCGGACACACACATTTAATTATTATTTATTTTAATTAATTAATTCACTTATTTTATTATTTTATTTTAATATTATTATATATAGTCTTGTTTACTTGTTTAATTAGTTGTCACCTTATTTACTATGATAGTTATTCTTTTTTTATTTATGTAGTTATTTACTTACCTTTATTTTATTTATTTATTTATACTTTGGTATAATTATATGATATTATGTGCACATGTGTGTGTGACCAAACCTTGGGCGTGTGGTGTGAAAAGATCAAGAGGTGATCGAATTGATTTGTTTGATAATCAATGAGAAGTAAGCATGGCAATCTTGGCCATTTCAACATTAATTGAAGAATTAATGTTATTATGATTTGATTGGGAATTTTCCTAGTTGGCTTAGGATATGAAATGGAGAAATGAAAGGTGACAATTAATTCTTGATTTTTGAAATTAAGAAGATGATATAATGTGTGTGGAATGAATGATTTAGGGTGGTGACAACTAGTTAATTTCTAATTTATAAGTGATTAGAAAATTATTAATAGTTGATTGATTTATGAATGTTATGAAAATATAATGGGTGATTTTATTACTGGTATTCTTTCCATTTAAGTGGTGATTTTGACAATAAAGGTAATGGAGAAGAAGAGATTTCAAAATTGAAAGGTGATTGGAGATCAATCAAGAACATGGTGAAAGATCAAGTCTAGGTGCATGTATTTATGGTGGTGATTAGGATTAGAATTAATTAGGTGTGATGGTGGTTGATTTTAGATAATCATGGATGGTTATAGTGTTTTATAAACATGGCTAGAATGAGGACTAGGTTCATGCTACTGTGAATAGGATATGATCAATCAATGGTGATTAGGAATCAATTAGGCTATGTTGGCTGAATGATTGGAATCAATCAAGTTTAATTGGGAGGATTTGATGAGTGGCATTGGAGCCTATAACTAGAGACAGCCTAGCTCTCACTTTCATACAACACAAAGAGAAGAAGAGAGATGGGGGCATGAAGAATGAAAGAAAGAAAGAACGAGAGAAAACGTGAGAAAGAAAGAGAGAAGGCCAAGAAGGTGGAGATTTAGCTCATGGGCTCGGGATTTTCGTGAAGGAAAGGAATAAAGGTTTACGTTTAAATAACTCTTTATGGTTTAGTCTTTAAGTTCATTCTCTTCTTGTCCTTTTGATGGTTATTTGGGAGATACGATTCTTGGTTAGGGTTCGTAATCTCTAAGGTGGTGGTGCTTCATAGTGGTTCGGCCTGTACATCTACTTAAGGTATCATTGGTTATTTTGAAGGTTGTTTTGTGTTGGTATTGGGGTAAGTTTGATTTATGGGAATGGTATACTTATGATTAATAAAATAAGACTTCTTGTTACATGACTCATGAAAATGGATTCTTGGGCGTCTAACTTATCTATTTAAGCATGATATGGTCTAAATAAGGATATTGTTATTTTGTGGATAGGCTTTGATCGATAATTGGATCACTTTATTCTTTTTCAAAGACTCCACACACACACCAAGGTAAGGAGGTTAAACATGTTTGCTTGATTAATAATATTTATGGAATTCATGTTGCATGCTATATGTTTCAGGGCATGTACTTGGCAAGGTAAAAGGTGGACAAAGGTTACCACAAAGCTAACCATGGAGGTCGTAGAAAGGATAACAAGAACTTCCTCGTAGTTATCTCTCCCATTTATGTGCATATTGCGCGCATAGTTTTTATGTATGTATGTATGTATGTATGTATGTATGTATGTATGTATGTATGTATGTATGTATGTATGATGATGATGATGACGATGATATGTCTTGTTATGATATGAGTTTATGGTTTGTCTTTATGAGGTTTGTTTTATGTTGATTGTTTGGTTTGATTCTCCTTCCTGGGCTTTAGCTCACCCCCCTTTTTCCCTCTCCACAGGCAAGAACTGAATATGTGATGGCATGGTGAGCGAGAACTGTTCCAAGAAGGTGCATGTGCTCTGTGAGGGGACTGCATGGACGACGACGATCCTATGAACACCATATTTTATTATTAGTTTTATGAAATCCATTTACTTTATGTTGGGACGTATTTGATTTAAATTGCATGTTTTGGCATTATCTTTTACGAAACTCAGCTCTTGAGCATTAATAAAGATTATTTTCTTTTGCATTTAAAAAGGTTTATTCATAGAATATGTTGTAGTTAAATTATTGTGTTACACTCGTCAATGTACACCTCCATGTTTTTCTCGATCTGGTCAACAAACATTTTATTTACCAACCTCTCGTACATTGCCCCAACATTTTTCAGCCTAAACAACATGACTTTGTAGTAATACACATTGTTCTCGGTCATAAAAGCTGAAGTGCTCTTGGTCCGTAGAGTTCATCACGATCTGGTTATATCCAAAATTTGTGCCCATGAAAGATATGAGCTCATGAATAGTCGTGGCATTCACGAGCTAATCAATCCTTTGTAAAGGGAATCAGTCATTTGGGCAGACTTTTTTCAAATCAGAGAAATAGATGCAAGTCCTCAACTTTTTGTTAGGTTTTGGAACCAGAACGGGATTGATATCCATGTTGGATATTTTGCCTCCCTAATGAACCCACATTTTAAGAGGCGGGCTACTTCTTCCTCTAGAGCCTCTCCTCTTTCCTTTCCCAACAACATTCTTTTCTATTGCTTGACATGTATGTTTCTGTCCAAATTTAGTGTGTGCGTGATCACACCTGGAATGATTCCTACCATTTTGGCATGCGACCAGGTGAATACATCGAGGTTTTTTCTTAAAAACTCTATCAAATTCCTTTTTTGTTTGGCATTGAGTTTTTTTCCAACCTTTGAGGCTATCTCCTTGTCGAAAATTACCATTTCTAGCTCCTCCAAGGCTTGGAGCTCAGATTGGTCTTCGCCCATCCTTGGGTCAATTTCTTTTTGTTTTCCGACCTCGCCATTTTCCACCTAAGGTTCTTCCGCCCCTTTGGCGACTACCATTGCCTGGGACTCCTTGGTCTCCTCGATTATCACCATGGCTTGCTGCCCACGTTGTGATCTTCCCTTCACAGAAATGCTATAGCATTCCCTGGCAGCGAGTTGATCCCATCTTATGTGCATATCCCAATGGGTGAAGGGAACTTCATAGCCAAATGTCGAACATAAGTTATGGCCTCGAACACTATCAGGGTTGGTCGCCCTAAAATGGCGTTGTAGAAATTCGGACAATATATGACAATGAACTTGAGCATCTTTGCCACAGCTCGTGTTTCATCACTAATTGTTACAATGAGCTCGATCATTTCGATTGATGTCATTCCTTCTCCTAAGAACTTGTATAGAGTTGTGGAAGAGGCCTTCAAGTTTGTCGCTAACATCTCCATCTTCTCTAGAGTGGACCTGAATAGCAACTTTACAGAGCTGCTGTTATCAATCATGATTCTCTGAACTCTCATGTTTCCGAGTTAAAAGGTTATGACATGCAGATCATTGTGCGGGAATTGGACATGACTCGTGTCCTCTTTCATAAAAATGATAGGCTTCTTGTCCATTTTTTGTTGCTTTGATAAGCACTGCTCAGGAGTGAATACTGCACCATCATGGGTGTTCAGCTCTTGGATATACCATTTATGTGCCTTGTTTCTTATGTCGGCCAAATGAGGTCCACTCGCGATTGTGGCAATATCTCTTCCCTGAACAGGAGGAGGGATGAGTGAGTTTTCCATATCTTGAAGAGACGGTGGTGGGTTTGATGGATTTCCTGGAGATGGTCGTGGATTCTACATGGTCGATTGATTGGGAGCCACCTGATTTTGGAAGTACGTTGCTAATGGTCCAACTCAGATTAGAGTCTCAATCTCATTCTTCAGTTGACGGCAGTCATCGGTATTGTGGCCAATGTCGTTGTGGTAACAACAAAACTTGACCAGATCTCTTTTTGGTTGTTGATTCCTCATTGGCTCTGACTTTTTCCACGGGAGGCAAGCAGAATTCGCCACATATATGTTTTCTTGCGTATCTGTTAGGTCGGTATATGCAGTGAATATTGAGGTGTACTTGTCCTCGACTTTGTTCTTTTTGGACCACGCCTGGTCGCCTTCCTTATTTCCCTTCCTCTTTTTATTGTTTCCCGCCTGGTTATTATGGGTAGCGAGTTGAACCAAGCTACAACATTTTCTACCACTCTAGTAGGCTGAGTGGGAATTTGACTAGTTCCGGCCATTGCAGATTCAGCCTCCTCAAGATTTATCCATTCTTGAGCTTGGGTTAGGAACTCATATATATTTTTAACTCCTTTCCTTTGTTGTTCTTTCCATAATTCACATCCCACGGTGATACCAGATCGCATCGACGTGAGTTTGGCACTGTCATCGGCGTCTCTAGCCCGAGCTTCTATGTTGGTGAACCAGTTTATGTAAGCCTTGAGAGCTCACTCGGCTGTTGTTTTATATTGGCCAAGGAATTGGCCTTCACCTGTAGCTCTTTTGCAGCTCATAATTTCTTTTTAAATTATGTTGACAACTGTTGCTAGGAGATGATTGACGGCTTGGTTGCTCCCGTCAGTGTGGCTGGGAACAGGATGCAACACAAGTCGATACTTACATTATGGGCTCTCATCAGGGTATTAAAAGCCCCAATGTGGCTTGACAGGTCGGTCGTTCCGTCATAGGTAGTCATGTGCGACATCTTGAAATCTATTGGATACGAAGTTACCACGATACGAGGAGTGAAAAGTTTGAGCTCCTCGTCAGAATTGCAATCATCCTAGTTCCTCCCAGACAAGAGGCGCCTCATTTTCTTGTCCATCGTAGGATGCTGCTCAAGAGTTGGATCCTTCACTACCGGGTTGTTTGGGAGTTGTCTATTAGCTTCCATCCCAGGCTGCACGTTATTCGGGTTCTCATCCCTCCAAGCTTGAGCTCGATTACTCGGGGCATTCCCAACATCACGCACTATTGAAGGATTTTCCCTAGTCTAATTATAACTCAGATCGTTGTTGCGATCTTGTTGTCCTCGTTGGGTGTTTAAGTGATCGTGCAGATTGGACGGGTGGTTAGAGAAAAATCTCTAAGCTGAGTTCGAATGATTTCTTAGTTCGATCTCCAGTCTTTGATACTATGTATTGCGAACACTCTTCGACTTCCTCTCATGACGACTTTTCATCAAATAATTTCCTTTAGAAAAGTTCACCATCCTCTGGTGAGGTCGCTGAGCCTTGTCATTCACACAAACTTGGACTCCAGTATCCCAAGATCGTGAAACATAACTAACTTCTCTGTGGGCAGAGTTTCTTCAATTGTTTCCGTGAGCTGATGGATTCTTCTGCGCACGCAGGGTGTTGGGTGATGAATTAGTGATGGTGGGTGCCTTATTAGTGAGGTGATCTATCATCCATCAGGGCATACAAATATAGGTCGCCCATCATCCACTCCAATGTCCTTGATTGGTGGTAATGTCTTCTCATTTCTTTGCACTTGACCACCCGGTCGAACTGGTGCTGGAGGATTCGAGGGGACTTCTGTACGCCTAGAAGTAGTTCCTTCTCGCACTGTCTGATTAGGCTAATTTTGGCAACATGAGCCGCCTGCTCATTTCTGTGTTTGTGGGTGGGTCGGTCATTCTTAGGAGTGTGTTCTGATGGCACCGAGCTCAGGGTTGCGGTCCAAATAGAACGACTTACATTAGGATGATTATGCCTGTGGGACTAGTCCTATGGCACCCATTTTTCCTCCTTCTGACATTATGGTTGTTTATCTAAGGGTGTAATTGAGACATTATCTTGTCAATACGTCTGTTGGTGTGGGGGAGGTGGCTCCTCAGCTGAGAATTCTCCATTTCGATGGCCCTGACGTAACCTAGGTTGTTACAGTGGTGGTGGGATGACAAACTACCAGTTTCTTGGTGTTCCCCATCCTGGTTTTGGGGTTGTTTTTCGGGACGATGGGGAACGGAAGTGCCCTGTCTAGCAAGGCTGATTGCATAGAACTCTCCATGGTCCCCAAGCCTCTCTGACTCGTTGTCGCGCATCGATAGTGTCAACACCATGTTCTAAGGGTAAAAAAGGTTCAATTTTGGTATCATTTAAGGCTATAGATTCTAATAGAGAATTCACATCATCAATAAAATTATCAACATGCAAGTTCATACCAAAATATTTTTCACAATATTCAAGTAAGTTATTTCCATCATCCTCAAAGATACATTCAATCATGTTAACTTCATGGATTTCCTCCCACACAACAGAATTAGGAACATTAAATACATTCAATTTAGCAGTCATATTTCCAAAAGATAATTTCAAAACGTCATTACAACTATTAATGATTTCATTAGATGTTGCTAATGATGGTCTACCTAAAATGATAGGAAGTTGAGCATGCACATTTTCAACAAGTTGAGTATCAAGAACAATGAAATCAACAGGAAAGTAAAATTTATTATTTTTTTTATCAAAACATCTTCTATAATCCCTCTAGGAAATTTTACAGAATGGCAGACTAATTGAAGAGTTATAGAAGCAGGTTTTAGTTCACCAAGACCAAGTTGTTTATAAACAGAATAAGACAATAAATTCACACTAGCACCTGAATCAAGTAAAGTCTTGTTAATAAAATGATCACCAATAATGCATGAAATTATGGGACACTCAAGGTTTTTATATTTAACAAGACTCATTTATTGAATGATGGAACTAGCTTGTTCAGTTAAAAATTCCTTTTTTTGGAACATTAGTGTTTCTTTTGATAGTGCAAGATCCTTCAAAAATTTAGAGTAGGTGGGAATATGCTTAATTGCATTTAAGAATGGTGTATTGATACTAACTTGCTTAAAAACTTATAAGATGTCATTATATTGGCCGCCTTTTTTAATTGGAGGTAGTCTTTGTGGGAATGGGTTTTTGGGGATGAAAGGAAGGATTGGGGTATCCTCCTTCAAAGAGTCATTAATATTGGAACTAGTTAAAAAAACTCTTTTCTTTTTCCTTTTTTTATTTTTCTTTTTTATTTTCTTTTTCAACCTCAGGTATGTAATAGGATTTGTCAATGTTCTTTCCTGGCCTAAAAGTTGAAATTGATTTGGCTTCTTCAATATGGATAGGATTTTGCATCTCACATTGGCCCTTTGGATTAGGAATGGGTTGACTAGGAAATTTTCCTTTCTCTCTACAAAATAAAGGAGTTGCAATTTGTTACTTGTGTCTCGAGTTTGGTAATTGATTGAAAAGGGTTTGTAGGATTTTCTGAGTGAATTGCATAAACTGTTGTAAAGTATCTTCTAAGGAATGTTTCATTTGTTGAGGATATAGCTGATTTTGTGGGGCATGATTTTGGTTTTCCATGTTGTGTCGGCACTACAACAATATAAGAGTTTTATGACTTTATTTAGGAGACATTAAATATCTACAATGTCTCCCACTGGGGGAGACATCATAGGTGGAGCCATTGTAAGTGCACATCCCACGTCTCCCTCTGAGAGAGGTGACAAACATCCCACGTCTCCCAATGGGAGATGTTGAGAGGTGTCCAAAAATGTGGACTTTCAATGTCTCCCACTGGGAGGCATGGGATGCCTCTCAACTCTCCCAGTGGGAGACATTGAAAGTCACTAGGAGACATGGGACACATGGCATGTCTCCTAGTGAGAGACGTTAGAAATCCTCCCTGGACACATGTTAAACCCTCATTTTTCAACATCTTTCCATTATTTTAATGTCTTCCAATTTTAGTCATTATTAATTAAATTCAATGTCTCCAAATATAAGACATGAAAAACTCCTCCTAATTTTTAATGTCTTACACCAATAGTGTAAGACATTGTAGGGAGTCATTAAAAGTAGAATTTTTTTTAGTGTGGTGCCCTTGATTCATTGGAGGTTGGTTTTGTCTCCATGAGAAGTTTGGATGGTTTCTCCAATTTGGATTATTAGTGGAAGAGAATGGGGTATCATTTGATTTCCCATAAGCATGAAGAGCATTGGTCTCCTCTGAAAAGGCCTCTTGGTAAGAAGGACATGATTGGGCATTATTGCAAGGACTAGAACATATAGAACAAACATCTTTTATGGGCTGCGTTGGAGAATTTACAGTTTGGCTTATGGCTAAAGCTTCTTCTTTTCTCGCTATTTTTTCTAAGGATGATCTTAAGTCTAATTCATCATTTACTTCATACCTACCTCCTCTTTTTGGTGAAGTAGTTGACCTAGACCTAGGATCAAAATAATTCCATTGTTGTGAATTGACAAATAAATCTTCAAGGGCGCCCTAAGCCTCTTGCCCTTGAAATTGTAAAAAAATTCCAGTATGCATAGATTGAATCATTTGACGATTAGAGGGAGTCAACCCATCATAAAAATATTTTACAAGTCTCCATTTTTCATAACCATGATGAGGACATTTTAATAATAAATCTTTAAGCATTTCCCAATATTCACAAAACTCTTCATTTTCTTTTTGAAAATACTCGGAGATTTCTCTCCTTAGATTATTAGTTTTAGACATAGGAAAAAATGTTAACAAAAATTTATTTTAAAGTTGATCCCATGTGGTTATATTCCCTATAGGAAGGGAGCTTAACCAAGCTTTAGATTTATCTTTTAATAAAAAAGGGAATAATCTAAGTTTGACCGACTCATCGAAAAATTTTGAAATTGAAATGTTGAGCGAATTTCCAAAAAATCTCTTACATGCATGTAAGGATCTTCCCTATCTGACCCATAAAAAGATGGCAATAATTGAATGATTGTTTGTTTAAGCTTGAAATGGGCAGCATTAGTGGCAGGAAAAACAATACACGAAGGAGCATTAGATGAAATAGGTGAAAAGTATTCAACTAAAATCTTTTCTTGCCCAACATTTTCAACAGCAAGATTTCTATCATCATTAGTCATTGGCTCCATGATGCTTAAATTTTTACTAATACTTTCAATTTCAAGCAAAGATAAACATCTTTTTACCAAACAATTTTTAGAGTTACATTCCCATTGATGCATATAATTTTCATAGACAAGGTAACAAAGATAATTTCATGCAAACATTTTTCTGATTTGGAAGATCAGTAAAAACCACAACCACAGAGCATACTTAGAATTTTTAGAGATTTCATAACAATATAATTTTTATGGTTTTCTTGTCTCCAGGCCTATTCGAATCCACACACTGGCACACTACTAACAACTCCCCGAGGTTAATTAGTAGAGGCGGATTGTGAATTTTGTTCAAATTTCCTTTAAGCAAAGATTGCTTATGCTGAAAGGACAAGATTTGGGTTTTTTTCAAGTATGTTTTTCACAATTACACAATAATATGATAGGATAAATAAAATAAGGCAAAATACGTAATGTTAACTAAAATTGAACAAGAGTTGGGAGGCATAGCATGCCATCGACCCTAACAAAAATAAAGCAAAAAAAAAAAAAAACTAGGAGGCACAAATGTCATCAACTAATAATAATATGATAAAGTATAAATATAAATAGATATAAAAGTTTTTTTTTGTGCAAAAATTAAAATAACTAGTAGAAGAATTCGCTAACCTTGAGAGAAAGCTCGTTTCTTTTCTTGCAATTCCCTGACAATGGCACCAAAAACTTGTTGAACCAAAAATTGCTAAGTTTTAAAAAGTAAATTGGAAGCACACGAATTGTGTATATAGAATAGTATTTGTGTAAGCAAGGATGTCGAACCCAAGGGGATTGACTAAAATCAAAATGAAACTATTTTAAACCAAAATTAAATAAACTCTAACATAGCTCTAAAGATTGATAAGATTTTGTGTCAAGAAAATAAAATACAAGATATTTAAGACAAGAAAAATAAACAAATTATGATTTGTAAACAAGTTGTAAGAGAAAGATTATTAAGATACTAGAATCCACAAAATGTAAGTTTAATAATATTTATTAGTATATTGATTCCCAAGTCTTATTGATAATTAAAATAAATCAAACTATCATTTTCAAAAATAGATTTATAATTTAAGCACTAAAAAAGATAGGATTTTTCTTCACTTTTAAAAAATATATTCTCAAAGTATTTAATGTGAATCAACTTAATGAAACAACAAAAAATCAAATAACAGTATTTATAAGTCAAAACATAATATTTTTGTTCTAAGCATTGCATGTGTACAATTTATTGACACATCTTAATAAAAGAATATTACGTTTTGCAAGATGAAGAACAAAGTGTAATATTATCTAACAATCTAAAATACAAGATATTAACGATGAAAGACATATATGAAGAAGAAAAATTCTATAAACTTTGTTGCATTACAAGGAAAATCAACATACAACAATAAATACTATCTAGTTACAAGTTGATTCATTATGATCTTAATAATCTTCTGAAAAAGATTAGAAGCACATAACAAGAATCCAAAACATATTACAAAATAAATACATACTTGGCACAAAATGGTCTTCCAAAAGGAAGAGAGAAAATGTAGAGAGAAAGTGTAGAAAAGATGATAGTAACCAAAATGTCAAGTACCCCCTCCCCCCCAAAAAAAAAATGCTCATGAAACTCCCTATTTATAGCAAAAATAAAGTGCTTAAATAATCAATTGAAATTAATTAAATTGATTAAATTAATAATATGACATATGTAGAGGGAAAATTGGAGGTGCAATGATGAATTTTGTGGTAAAATATGTAGAAATGTTGGGGGAAAATGTGGCACTTTTGGACATTCATGTCAGGTGGGACAAGGGGGGACATTTATGGGCTCAAGAGAGAGGAGGTAGGCGGCTGTGCATCATGCGCACAGGCCTGGAAAGGCTGCTATAATTCTTGGGTCGTGGGGTGCAGGTGGCCTGTTGGCAAAGGAGAAGAGAGAAGTTGGAGCTATTGGCAAGTCTGGCTGAATGGGCTCGTATGGGACTCTAGGAAGAGGGCAAGGCTCGGGCGCATGGGAAGGCAAGCAACAGGTGGGTTGTGGACTATTGCTGGTGAAGGAAGGAGAAGGCTTAAAGCTCGAGCTAGGCTTCTAGCGGGCCTGGCGTCCTTAGGCCGTGGGGTTTGTGGGCAGAGGAGCTTAAGGGCTTGATATCATCATCACTAATTTCCTTTTCTTTTCTTTTCTTTATTTTATTTTCAAGTACCAAGAATATAACATAAATCCTAGAACATAAACATAAATTATGTCATCATTATCAATTATAAAATAAATCATATTAATTCTTTGAAAATATTAATTAAAACTTAATTTAATTTAGCATTTAAGATCACTAACAAAATATTTTTTATTTCTAACTAAACAACATTAATTTAAATGATTTAGCTACAATATTTTTCAACAAAATAAATATAAGAACACACAAAAATCTATAAAATTAAAATAAACCTAATAAATTCAAAATTACTTAAAAACTTAACAAATCAATTACAAAATCACAAGCTAAGCAACAATTAGCGAATAAAATAAGGTAAAATAACTCTATTTTGTAGAGTTATTAATTACCTAATATTGCACATTTATCAAGCAAACATTATTTTATATTTATTACGCATATAAAGTCTCTAAGTCTTCAGGAATTCAAGCCAGTGAATTCCATGTGTCGTCAGCGAGTTGAATGCATTCCATGTGAGCTAGAAGTTTCTTAGGCTAAACCGACATAAGCATTGAGACGCTCAAGCTACGCTTGTAGTACCTGAAGATGTGGCTAGAAAATCTCCTTCATATTTTATCGGCCTGCGATTGACCCACCCATTTTAGAGCTTGTACCGTGTTCTCAAAATATGGATAACCTTATTAAGTTCTTGCCAGTTGTATTGCGAACCAAAACACGTTAACTTGTGTATTTCAGGTAAAACATGATTGTGGATGCTCAAAATTCTACACCGGTAAAGAAACCACATCTCATGCATAAGGTCCCTGGAAGGTCCAAAGCAACCATGTTTGAAGTCCATTTGAACCCTCAAATTAGTGCTCAAAATGACCCTACTCAAATTGACCACTCCACCTTGGACACTAGTGAAGAGCCCAAGCGTCTCGTGCCTCGCGCGCGCCCAGCGCCTCGCGCGCACCTAGTGCCCCGCACCTCGCGCGCACCCAGTGCCCCGCGCGTCCCACTCGCCTCATGACACCACCAAGAGACAAGCGTCTTGCGGCCCCCAAGATGCCACACGCAATAGTCACGCCGTGGTCCTCGTGGTGGCCTCCCCTCACACACCAGCCTCGTCCTTAGGGGTGTCCACGTGGTGACCATGGAGCACGAAGAATTAGAATATGGATGGTACAGTGTCCACGCCAGACTGGTAGTGGCAGTACAAGAATGGTACATGGCCAGGACTCCCTCAGCACGCTTATGAGGTCAGTACCCGACAAGTAGTGGGGGCATAATATGGTACCAAGACAAGAGCAGTTTTGCAGGCCCCTGACATGTACTAGAGAAGACCACCACTCTTCCAACACCACTGCCACCTGTACTGCTATCCTGACAATGTACTCATGTACTATTTTGTCTTGAGGGACCACTATGTACAAAGGAGCCATTAGAGCTCCAATATAAATAGATGATCACCCCTCCAGAAAGGGGGTTGGAAAATTCATTGTATGCAGAGGCTATTAAGCAATATGAATTTTTCACTCCTTTGTTCATCTATGTTTATCCTTCCATAAGTTCATTCTAAGTTTTTATCTAAACATCGCCACATTTACCTTTGAGTTTTCCGACCTAATTTTGTTGACGAGATTTCACCGTCAACAATGATCAATTCCCAAAATCTGTAAAAAAAAATATTTAAATAAGTTAGGCACCATCATTAAGTCAAACCAATATGATTAAACCTTTTTAAAACACAATTTGGAGCAAAAAAAAACATTACATGTATAGAACCAGCAAGTGTTGCATGTTGTAGAATCATATAACACCTTTAGGCCTAGTCCACTAGTCTAAAAGTGACCTTAAACACCTCCAAATGTCCCCAAATGTTTTTGGCATGCTTAGATACCTCATTATACCACTTTAGACCCCAAAATATAATTTCTTAAATGGCTACAACAAAATGTAAAATTTCACATCACCATTAAATCGTTTAGTGTTTTGCACCACCTTCAACAAAACACTTAACCTTATATTTAACCAATC
Source organism: Humulus lupulus (assembly GCF_963169125.1). Taxonomy (NCBI): domain Eukaryota; kingdom Viridiplantae; phylum Streptophyta; class Magnoliopsida; order Rosales; family Cannabaceae; genus Humulus; species Humulus lupulus. Next base: position 240,217,217 of record NC_084794.1, read on the forward strand.
ATAATATTCCATTACTTAGTTAAATATATTGAACCAAATATTCCATATGACGAAACTGGTAACTTGTCACACACTTCTACTTAAATCTCAAGTTTCTTTCTTACACGCTTAGCACTGTTATGGCCATGTGTTCATCCATTCATACACTATTCTGGGAGAGGCTTCTAAACTTCCCCTAAGAGGGGGTACCACCAGTAAGTTCACATAGGTGAAATTCATACAAAAACTTTATTACATTTGTAGATTCTTGTTGAACTCAACTGAATTTCATTAACTGTTTCTTAAGCTTACCCTATTTTCGGTAACAACCAACATTATACACTTGGACGGGACTAAAGATCTAGTTAGTGTTACACATATTCACTTATCAATGACTTGTTGCTACCCATTGAACTCTATACTAGGTTTCTCTAGTTTTGAGTTTGGTTGCAATCATTGGTGGATTGTATTCTAGGAGTTTCAATCCCATCCCTTTAGTTGTTGAACTCGCCATGTCCTTTGGGAGATGTTTGATAAAGGGATTCACTAAATTCTCGCTAGATCTCACATAATATATGGAAATAATTTCATCTTGAATCAATTGTCTCATATAATCATGTCTAAAACGTATATGTCTAGACTTCCCATTGTATATACTACGATAATATCTAGCTAGTGTTGCTTGATTATCACAATGTATTGAGATAGCTATTACTTTATCATTCATAGTATGGATATCCAACATAAGATCCCTTAACCATTCAGCCTCTTTGTCGGTAGCCGCTAGAGCTATGAACTCGGCTTCTATGGTTGAGTGTGAAATGAAAATTTGCTTCTTTAAACCTCAAAAAACCACACCACCTCCTAGGGTAAGCACCCAATTGGTTTGTGGAGAGGTTATCTCTTACACTTGATATCAAACTTGTGTCAAAATACACTTCAAATATCCTAAGGTACTTTGAATAGTGAAGATTGAAGTTCTTGCTTATTTTAAGGTATCCTAGAACTCTCTGAATAGCCTTCCAATATTAGATACTTGGATTGCTAGTAAACCTAATTAGTTTACTAACGATATATGCAATGTCCGCTCTTGTACAATATGCTGCATACATTAAGCTTCCTATTGCACTTGCATATTCCAATAGAGCCACCATTCTTTCTTCATTTTTCTCAAGTTTAACAGTAGTATTTGTAGGTGTACTTGCTTCCTTAACTTTAAAATGACTAAATTTATCAAGCATACCTAAGATGGTATCAACCTCTCCAAGGTCCTTCATTTGAAATGTGGAAGAAATAAACCTCTTTGTTTCTAAGATGTCATTTATGTTGTTACTTAAAATAACATCAACATATTGACATACTAAGATTATAATCTTATCATAAGTCTTAGAGTATAAGCACTTGTATCCATTATTATGCCTAAACCCGTTAGAAACAATGGCTTGATCAAACTTTTCGTGCCATTATTTTGGAGCTTGTGTTTGAATCATGTAATGATTTAACAAGCTTGCACACCTTATGTTCATTTTCTTTTAGAACGAAATCCTCCGGTTGTTCCATATAGACCTCCTCATCGAGATCTCCATTTAAGAATGCCCTCTTGACATCCATTTGATGAACATTGATTACGCAATTTTTCACCAAAAGTGAACTAAGAAGTTTGAGAATGAGGAATTAGGCTTTATCTAAACCATAAATATGAACACTCAAGAATTTACATGGTTCAGTGATTAAAATTCACCTAGTCCATGAGTCTGTAGTATTTCTTTGTGGTCTTTGAGAAAAAAAATTATGACAATTTTAGTAGAGTTTTGGCATACAAAATTATGATCCCCTTTTCAGCCCATTCCCCATCGATTTATAGGGTTCAACGGTGTAACGACTCAAATTTGCTAATAGGGCTTACTGCCTTGATTAGCATGTCGGGAGGGCCTAAATGGATTATTACATGAACTTAATTGAATATATGTGTAATTGATGTTGCGAAATATATGAGTTATATTAAGATATAAGTATTTATGCAAGTTTATGTGTATTAAATGTAATTATGGGCCAGCTTTTGTGAAAAATGACTTTTTCGTAATTTTGACCCGTTAAGGGTATAATTGTAATTATATGTGTTATATGATTGGAACCAAATTATTATGTGGATATATTTGCGATAACTGGCTCAAGTCGATCCTTTAGAGCGATTTGGCGAAAAAGTCACAACAGGGATTTATACCTGGCTCGAGGTGAGCCAAGGGGCATTTTAGTAATTTTGCATAGGTCAAGAATTAATGGAACACTATTGGAGGAAATAATTGTATTTTCAGGATTAGTAACTTAATAGGGAATTTAGGACGTTAATTGAGGTTTAGTGGGATTAGTAGCAAAATGATTGATTTTCCCTTGGGGAATGCCTTGGATTGGATTTAGATTGAGGGTATAGTGGTCATTTGACCTATGTATTAGAGTAATGGGCAGCAGCCTTAAGGGAAAACACTTGAACATTTTTTCCTTTTCCCTTGGTTCTCTCTTGAGGTGCTTTTGATTGTAAGGAAATGTCTTCAGCTTGAAGGGGATTTTTGGTGATTTAAGTAAGCTTGAAGGGATTTGAGGAGCAATGGAAGGAGTAGGAGTTTCCAAGGGTCTCTCTATTCAGCTACAAACTCGAAATTCAGAGGTGAGAACTTAGATACCATGTTTTTCATTTTAGTGGTTGTGTTCTTGAGCTTTAAGGAATTTGAATTTTGATATATGGTTTTTGGGGATTTGATGTTACTTAGGTTTTAGAATGATGTTAGTAAATGGTTTAATTGAGGGTCTGTTTGCTACTGGAAATCTTTATTTGTAAAGTGATTCTCGGATTTTGGGAGAAAAGCTTAAGCCTAAAATTCAAAAAGTACAAATCAATGTTCTAGGGTGTTTTGATATGTTTTTTATGGTGTCTTGACATGGGATGAAGTTTGTCTAGGTTGTATGAAGCATTTTGTGGTCATAAACCTGTTGGAAAAGCCTGGTTGGGTCAAGTTTCAGGTCTGGTTTTGCAAAGGAATTGCAGTTTAGGTTTTGGAGAAGAACATTAAGTTTCTGGGTAATTTTTGGGTTTTTGGTGACCAAGCGCGACCGCGCTAGGTTGTGGTGTGACCGCGCTAGTGTCTCTCAGAAACTAGGATATTTTTTTGGGATTGAGGTATCGAGTCTAGGGGCTCGACCGCGCCAGTACCCCAAAAATCCTATACTTTCTGTAGGCGCGACCGGGCCCAGTGTCCCAAAATGTGGTTTTTCTGATTTTAGGATTTAGGTTCGAGGAGTTCGAGAATCCATTTGGTGGCCCACTTGGGGGCTTGGGGGACGTTTTCAACGTCCCCACAACAGAAAAATAGTAATCTTATGGATAGGGTTTAAAGTGAGGCTCGGGGTTTGAAGTCAATCCCTAATAAGAGTATCTTTATGTTGTGACTAGATTATCGCAAGGCTCGGGATCAAGATCGTACTTGAAGCCTTGTCTTCAATTGCACGGAACTCGAGGTAAGAAAATTGCACCATGGTTGTGATTGGGGCTTGGACCCTTGTAAATGGATTTGACTATGATTGTAATTGTAATTACTCAATTAGGCATGCTTGCATATGTTGTATATGGTTGCGTGGTTATGCAATGTATATATATATATATGCGGTTATCTCTATGCTGAAAGGGCATCCTAAGATAGTCAAGTCCGACATTAAGTGTGCAGAACGCAGCCCGACCTAAGCCAGCCAGGGTCGGCCATGAGACCAGAGGACTCGACCTAAAGGCGTCGAGCCTGAACATCACTTAAATAAATAGAAGTGCCAATTGCACTTAACTAACTATATGGATTGTTATGATTGAAATATGTATTAGATTGAGCTACTTCAAAACTTATTGCTTATATCCTGGTACTTACTGAATTTGTTTATTCAAGTTTACTGCTTATATGTTGTTGCTTATCGTATTCGTTAATTTAAGTTTTCTTGCTTAGCCTTGGCTCACAGGTGCTATGTGGTGTAGGTAAGGGAAAGGGAAATATGGACTAGTTGTGAGTTGGAGAGCTTTAAGGATGGCATGTACATCAGCAGCTGCTCGACCACCACGACCAAGGGATCAACAGGGACTAGAACCAAACTTAAATTTTCCGCTTAGGATGGCTTTGTAATTATTTTAAGAGTTGTAAATGCCTTGTAAACACTTATTTTTGGGATCCCATGTACAAACTCACACTTTTTAATGAAAACCCACTATTCACATGATCAAAATCTTTTAACCCTAGTCCATTATTTATCCTTAGTAAAACGTTTACATCCAAAAGACTTGATTAACAAGTCGAACACTATTTAAAATACACAGTGTAATGGTCTTGCCTATCCATGTCATTACAAACGGACTTAATTCAGTGACCGTTTACATATGAGTAACATACAGGTTTTGGTAACTCTCCAAACATACAAATAAATGTAATAAAGTCATTAACTACGTGATGTTATATGTTTATCAAACAGGGGATACAACAGTTACAATATGTCATTGATTCGTGTAACGTCTCCGAGTCCATAGGAATTCAAGCTTGTGCATTCTAAAGGTTTACAACGATCTGAATGTACTCTTCAAGTTTGAGGCTTGTAGGTTTCAACAAGCTGAACATCAAGATGTGACTTAGGTGATTTAACGAAAGTGCTAAGAGACTTCCATGATATCAGATTCATTCGTATAGGTAACCTCCTTGTTGACTAATTTCAGCTGGGCTTTACTCAGCCTACAGATCGTACAACTTATACAACATTCTAAGGGTTGAATAACCTTCATTAACTGCTTGCTAGCTATACCACAAACAAGACACTTGAGCTCATGTTTTTCTAGGTACAACATTTTCCCCTAAGCTTCTGCTCGTGTATGATGTCACTCCTATATATGACACACACGGTAGAGGCTTTTCTACTTCCATCATGGAGACTATGCTTACCTACCCTCTTGAGTATGTGACACGTGCCTGATTTCTAAAGTCGTCTGTTTGAGTTTTGAGTATGGTGGCAGTTGTCTTGTCACCTTTTTGCTGTCATTTTATCTATTTAATTTTAGCCCTTCGATGTAAAATTGCTTTGATCGAATGGTTATGAATCCTTCCAGGGCTTAGCCTGTATATAAGGCCACTCAGTCGAACTTCACCACCTTTGCATCCCCTTGCTAAAAAAGTTTCATTCTCTCTCTCATTTCTCTGAAATAATTAAAAACCCTTAGGCAATTTCTCTCTGACTCATCACTCTAGCCTTTCCATTCCTTCAAGTTTCTTTCATCGATCAAAACTGTAAGTAATTTTTCTCTCTTTGCTGGAAATTTCTTCATATATTTTGCTATATGTTTCTTCTCAAATACTTCTGTAAAGTTCCCTCTTTTGTTTTTACGTACTCGTTCTATCAAAAATTTAGGTTATGTTTACATATTTTTGCTTTGCAAGGAAAAAAAGGTTATAGGAATGTATAGGTTTATTTAGTTGTGTATATTGAGAGAGTAACAAAAATGGTAAATTTGTAGGATTTTGAGATTTAAATGAAGAACATTTTAGGCTAAAATTCAAGGTTTCTAACCTCATAATTGTGTAACTTAAAAGCCACGTTTCTTGGACAATTTTGCATTAAAATCACTTTCCAAAACTTATTCTCTGACACGCGATTTCTAAGGTGACAATACTTTTCAAGATTAGGACGCGTGAATTAGGGGCATGCATGGATCCACGTACATGGGTTTTAAACATGTACTAGTTTGTAGGACTTCCAACTTATAGGACCTATTTTCTTCAAATGTTAGGTTGAGTTTTCCGAAGACCCTCCTCTAGTTACTAAGTATGACCAATTCTCTTGATTCTCTTGACCTTTATCCTAGAGCTATATCCTTAGGTCGACACTAATAGTTAGCACTTCTCTATGCCCAGGCAAGCTTAATTAAATTCAAAATTAGTCAACAAAAACAAAAGGACGTAGCAGGCTCCTATTCCCAAGGCCTGTAGACTAGGGAGACCCCCATTCCTCACTTCGAGCCAGTGGTGGAAAGGGAGGTTGAGGTTAACGCCAAGAACTTCTACGAGGCTGGAAAGATAGCCTCCAGAATAACCTCCATGGCTCAGGTGAATAGCATAATAAGGAGCCATGATATCCAAACAATTTCGAAGTTTTATGCTCGTCCAACGTTTGAAGGAGAGCGGAGTTGTGCTCAACTTCAGAGCTTGGAGTGACAAGCATTTGAAGGCGGGCGCCTTCCTTCCACTGAGCTCGTACTTCTCAAACTATTTGAACTACTTGAAGTTAGCTTCGTTCCATCTCCCCAAACACTTTTTGCCTCCTTGCAGGGCTTAAGTATTTATTTCTCAAAAATGAGTGGGGGGACCCCACTCCAAAGGATACCCTATACTTTTTCTGCCTCAAGGCCAATCCAAACATCGGAACCGATGGTGAACGGTTTTGCTACCCCACTTGGTTTCCCAAGACCGCCAATATTATCGATCTCCCCAGCCACCCAAGCGACTTCAAGGACTTGTTCTTCATGTCGAATGGGTTTGCGACCTGTGATTATCAATACTTCAACTGACCTCATAAGTGTCTTTTCCTAGAGTCTTTACTTTCAATAATTTATAAATAATTTTCTACTTTACAATATTAACTTATTCTAATCATGTTACTTGTTTATGCAGCTATCTACAAGAGGTCTGAAGTTTCTGTTGTTCGTAAGGAACAATATCGAACACTTGCCTTTGCTCTTGCCGAAGAAAAATATTTGTGAGCATAAATAACCGATACCAACATGTTGGCATGCAGGCTCATCGGGGAAGGATAATCCTTGGCACTCCAACCTCGGGGTCCTCCTAGGAAGAGGGCCATCGCCGTCATAGAGGAGTTTGTGGAAGAAGAGGACGTCACACCATTGGTGCGTAGATGCCCTTCGTAGGGCAGTTTAAGTAGTGACTCGGGTCGGGTAGAGTCGGGGGCAGCAACCGGCACCTCTGGCCAGGGTAATAATGACAACGGTATTAACTGGGTTACTACAAACTAATGCTACCTCGTCATGACTCAAGGAAGATTGTGACCAAACACTCTGAAGATCTAGCTAGGGACGTTACTATCCAATAGTGAGTCGACCTCTTAGTCCTTCATCATGATATTAGTCTCCCTAAAATTACCATAGTTGTAGATAATACTTTACACATTAGGAGCACTATATTTGAGCAGTGTGGTACTAACATCCGACCTGGGATTCCTTTGGACCTCTGTAACTTCTTTCCCGTCTTTAGGCAGACAAAGTATGACTCGAGCTTAAATGAAGTGCTTGAGTTTGAAACAGTTTCTAACATTGTTTTGTTAGAGTCTCCTCCACCCCCTGCTATCCAAGAATTAGATAATCCTCCCGTAGCTAGCCCAGTCCACAATCTAGAACTAATTATTGTAGTCTCCTCCTCCAGCTCGAAGGGTGGGATTTTCTTCTTCACTTGTTATTTTTCAGTTTTAATTGAAGTTTTTCTGATCCTCTTTCGATTATTTTGTAGAAGACAACATGAGGGACCTGACAGCCACTATGACCAGTTCTGGTACAGCAGTCAAGAGGAAGAGGATTTTGAAAAAGGTTGTGTCAGGGGTTGGGGCCTCCACGGGAGCTCAAACTACGGCACATGAGCAACCCTCTTCCCAACCACGGGCCCAGAAGGAAATCGTGGTGAAAACTAAGGATGCTCCGCCTCAATTCCCCGAACCGACCCACCAAATCCCCGAGCTGACCCTCCAACTGCTCACATTGAAGCTCCAGTCACTCCTTTTGTATCTATCTCAGCTCCCCATGTGGACGTGGGTAAGTTGCTAACCCAACTCCAGGGTCCCCTTGAGACCCTGACCAGCGAAGTGGTGGGGCATGTCAACCAGCTCTCCGTCTGCGAGATGGAGAAAATTAAGGACACAACTCCCCAGGATGTGATGAGGTCTGCCTTGGGGATGCTGCTGACTGTAAGTTTCCTCACCTGGCTTTTTAATTTATCGCATATTTTTACATGATCTAACTTTTTGATTGTTTCGATTGGCAATCATATTTGGCCGAGATCCGAGTAGGGGATAAGATCCTTGCTGGAGCAAAGCAATCCGTCACTGATCTGGGATAGGTCAGAGATAGATGCAAGCAGATCGAAGATGCTACCTCAAGAGAGTTGGAGCAAGCTCATGGGAGGACTAAGCAGCTTGTGGAGTCAGTCCTTAAGCTCCAAGAGGACCTTGAGATGGCCCGATCCAATGAGAAGATTTCCAAGGTATAGGCCATGGAGGTGATCAAGGTTAGGGACCAGCTACACGAAAAGGTTGGCGAGCTTCAGCTCAAGGAAAAGATTGATGAGCTCCAGCTCAAGGTGGATGAAGCCAAGATCAATTCAACCAAGGAAGAGATGTTTTACAAGGTCTGGTGCTTCAACAAGGAAAGTGACTACTCATTCCTAGACGCATAGCTATGGGAGCGTTATCATTCCAAATTCCAAGATCGCCTTGCAAAGTAGCCCTCATAAATAGTGGAAACTGCCTTGGGAGCTGGTGGAGCTGGCGAAGAGGAGGAAGTTCCTTCCCATGGGCAAGTTATCAAAGTTCAGGGTTGAAAGTGTTGGGGTTTTATGCCCTAATTAAAACCCAATTTCTTTGTAATCTCATTTATTATCAATAAAATAATAGAAATCATTTTTTGACTTGGTCAATCACTTTGCTCACATGTTTTATATTCATGATTATTTATTTAATATAAACTCCTATCAAATCCCGAGCATATAGCTAATCGTATTTATAGTGACGTAATCACAATGGAATATAATTATGATTATATGTTCAAATATAAGTTAGTCCTAAGATTAGTCAATGCACATGATTTACACTGACTTGCCAATCTACGATATGATCTACTTACACATTGTAGTGTTATGCTATTTCCAGAACATTAGCAAAGTAGATAAGATCAGATGTATTTGTTACATCGGACTGGACCGATATTGACAGTTGATAGGATAAGTAAACATACTGTTATTATCTATTCTAGGCATATCAAATAGTTGACCATAGGTCAATTCAATCTCAATTCTGAGTGGTTAATATTCTAATTGATTGTATCATTTGAGTTCTTTGACTTGTTCGTTACCAGCTTACCCTATGGATTAGCCCATACTTACTTCTTGGGAACTCGGTAGTATAATTGAGTGGGAGTGTTAATCATAGATATGAACATCTATAGCTTCTGATGAAGAAGTGAAATGATGGTTTCCTTTTAGTTTGGTGCAAGGTGCTAAATGATAGATATATCATTTCAGTAATTAATATTAGTTTACTGAAATATCATTTACAAGGAACTAAGTGTTTTAAGGATAAAATACAATGAGGGGTAAAACGGTATTTTAGTCCCATCTCATTGTAGACCGTCAATGGAGGATTGAGGGAAAATTATGGTTGTAACAATGGATAATTAATAACGTATCTATATTTCTTATAGTACATTCTATGAATTCAAGAGTGCAATTCTAAGTCTATAGTGGAGTCACAAGGAATTAATAAGTTAGTAAATTTATTTGTTAAATTTATGATAACTTATTGGAGCTTGATTTCATAGGCCCATGGTCCCCACTGTAGCTTGGATAAAATCATCTATATATTCTCAATTAATTTATTTAATTATCAATTAGAATTATCAAAGTTGACCAGATCAATTTTGGATAGTTTCACAGAGTTATACAATTTAGAGAAGAAGGGAGATTTTAGGGCAGATTTATTAATGAAGAAAAATTGGTGTCTAAATTAATAAATAAGTTTAAATCAAGGTTCAAATTATAAATAATTAATTTGATAAATGATTTAAATAATTATTTAATTAATTAATCAATAAAAAATAATATAGGCCTTGATTTTAAGTCCAATAGGCTAATAATTAAATGGGAAATTTCACGGGTCTAAAGCCCATGAGAATTTTGACCTAATGGTTGATATTATCTATTATTTTATTGATTTTATAATTAAAATAAATGACCTAATTGAGTCTATAAAAGGAATGCTAATTGAGAGATTAACAAAAAAAAAACTTGATTTTGAGAAGATTAGAAGATCTAGTCTTAATGCTCTGGGTTTTAGATTTCAAGCCTCAATATACTTTTCTCTTCATCTCTCTGTATCCATCTCATGTGTTGAGAATTTCCCACTCTAGCCTAGGTGATTCTAAGGATACTTTGGAAGACTGTGAAGAAATTGAAGATCGGTTCAGTTTCTTGGTTATACCCTGCGACAGAAAGGATACAAGGGTTAGAGAAACTGAAGGAATGACTCAATCATTTTGCTGTGTATAATGTAAGTGTTCTTATCATTATTTATGTTTGAATTCAATTTTAGAAACATGCTCTATATTGTCTTATATTAATTTTTTTAATACAAGATCTACATAAAAATAAACAAGATCATGTATAACTTTTCCAAACATTTGGCCTCAAAGCCTTTGGCAATCTTTATTTTCATGCATGAACATGGTAAAATTGAATTATTTGATATGTTGAGTAATTGGATGGATTTCATGATTTTTATGATTTATATTGAATTTTATGTGATTATTAGCATATTTGGGTTATTTTGTTGTGTTTTCTTTGCAAATAAATTTTATATAAATGTTTTATTTAATGTAAAACATGGTAAAAATTATTTAGAAAACGTTTTTGGGTTGAAAAATTACACAAAAGATTTTTTAAAACTTTTTTTTGGGCTGTGGCCACGGTGTAATGACCCAACTATTTCTAAGACCTTGGACCATTAAAACTACTAGACATAGCTACTATTTTGGGAAAGATACATAAGAAATAATATAACTTTATTAAACTCAAAATATTGTATCAAATACATAATAATAGAAAATATGGCATGGGTACCCATTGTTTACAAAAATTATATAACTTTAGTTCAATTGTTAAAATCTAAATGCAGAACTACAAACGAGACATATTTCAAAAGACTAAAATAAACGTTATCCTCGATCGACACGCAGCCCATTCATTCCATTCATCCTCAACACACATGCCATGCTACCAAGAATCCTTCCGCCTCTGTATCTAGTTTCCTGCATCACACTAAAAAAAATAAAGGAATGAGCCTAATGCCCAGCAAGCAAAATCTACTAACAACAAAACATACATCGAAAACATAAGCATAAGACAACATCGAATACTATAAAAAAACATAAGACTATCTAGAACATATATCATATATCATAAGCATACACTATAAAACATATGGCTATAAAAACATATATCATATAGGACTACAATATTAATGGGCATTAACTTATTAACATGGCATGTGATAAACCATCAGGTTCCCCTCTCTAATATCTAAGGTAGGTTAGATCACATGGTAGTATATGATAACCCATCTAGGTCCCCTCTCTAATATCTGAGGGAGGGTAAATCACATGGTAGTATATGATAACCCATCTAGGTCACATGTCTAATCTCTGAGGTAGGGTAAATCACATGGCAGTATATGATAACCCATCTAGGTCCCCTGTCTAATATCTAAGGTATGGTAAACCATAATTTTAAATTATGAAAATGATAAACACTAGGGCTTGCTAGCTAAGCAACTATGAACCCTAGATAACATAAAAACATTGGGGTTTACTAGCAAAGCTACTATGAGCCTCAGCACATTGAGGCTTCCTAGCTAAGTAACTATTGTTATATTATTTTATAATATAATGTAATATTATATTATAATTTAATGTTATAGATTAAATAAATATGACAAAGAGTGTCACATATTGTAACATATAATAGAGAGTTACAATATTTAGATATATGAGATATATCCAAATAATGTAACATATTTGGTGTTACAAATTTGTAACTTCCAAATATTACCCTTTATTGCGTAAATTTGTTGTTACACAATATTGAGATGAATTTCATAAAGTCATATGTGATATGGCTGTTAGAGATATGATTTTAACCCCAATAATGTGTTTTGGGAGTTACAAAATCATTTGGGAGGGTTTGGAACCGTTTGGAAAAACAGCACATTTTTTGTGCTGAAATTGGTCGGTGGCTGCGGCCACTGAATGTTGGTAGCCGCGGCCTGTGGGACAGAGACTAGTGGCCGCGACTACTAATGTCTCTGGCTGCGGCCACAGGCCAAAAAACTGACCAATTTTTAGTTTTTTTAATCTTTGTTGAACAGCTCAAAATTCCCAAATAACTCCCAAATCTCTTTTTTAATTCCATATTAATCCAATTAAACATTAGTAACAGCCATGGGAGTTGGTGGAATTTGAAATTCAAAGGGTGTCTCTAAACTCTATAAATAGGAGCCTATAGCTCACTTGTAAGACACAACATTTCTATCCATTAGAGCACTTGGCTAGAAACACCTTGAGGATTGATAATTCCAAAGAGCTTTTCCTATAATCCGTGAGAGATCCCTTAGTGCTTGAGTTAGGGGGAAATAAGCTTTTGGACAAAGGTTTCAAACCTTGTTCAAGTTGGTGATCCCCAACACTCTTCACTTTGGTTGTGTGAGTGAGAGTTTATTGGTTTTGTTCTTGTTCTTATTTTCTTCCATTTGCTTTTCTACTATTTCCTCTTGTTCTATTTACTTGTACTTTTTGTTTAAGAGTTGTAATCCTTTTATTTCCTTTTGTTCAAACACTTATAGTTTATTTGTATATTTTGTAATAGAGTTGTATTTTCTATTTCTATCATCTTACATCTTCTTCTTCTTTTATTTGTAATTTTCAGTTATAGAGTTGTAACTCTTTTTAAATCAATCATTATTATTTGTAATATATTGCATAGAGTTATAATATTATTATCAATTTCCATTGAGGCAATTTATATTTTCCTAACAATCAAAAGCTTACCCTTTTTTTTTGTTTCAATGGAAGGGGAGACCATCAAGATTATGAACCAAGACCTACTGAGGTTGGATAGGTTTGATGGATCCAATCTCACTAGGTGGCAAGACAAGATGAAATTCCTTTTGACAACACTCAAGATAGCCTACATCCTTGAGCCATCCTTGGCACCTCTAGCCGAGCCATCCTACAAAGACACTCTCGAGGAGGTGGAGAAAAGAAGGACGAGAGAAGAGGACAACCTTCTTTGTAGGGGTCATATCCTCAACGCCCTATCCGATAGGCTCTATGAACTCTACATCGAGACCAAATCGGCCAAGGAAATATGGCATGCACTTGAGAAAAAGTTTAAGACAGAAGAGGAAGGTACCAAAATGTTTTTGATATCTCAATACTTCGATTTCAAATTTTTTGGTGATAAACCTATTCTTCCTCAAATTCATGAATTGCAAATAATTGTTAACAAATTGAAAGTGTTAAAGATTGAGCTTCCCGAGGCCTTTCAAGTTGGTGCTATATTGGCTAAATTACCACCAACTTGGAAGAGCTATAGAAAAAGAATCCTTCATAAAAATGAGGATTATTCTTTGGAGGAGATCCAAAAGCATATTCGAATCGAAGAGTAATCAATATGTAGAGATAAACTTGTGGAGGGGTCTAATGGAGAGACTTCCAAAGCAAATGTGGTGTCACAACCAAAACATCCCAAAAACAAAGGGAAAAAGGGTAATGAGAAACCTTTGGGTCCAAAAACCAACCCAAACAAGTTTAAGGGCGAGAAATGCCCTTGCTTTGTGTGTGGGAAAAAGGGTCACTATGCTAGAGAGTGTAGGCATAGAAAAGACCAACAAGGACCTAAGGTGAACGCAACTCAAGAGGAAAACATAGTTGTTACCCTTAGTGAGGTGAATGCGGTCCAAGGCAAGGTGAAATGGTGGTGGTATGATACATGTGTCACCGTCCATGTCACCTATGACAAATCATTGTTCAAGACCTTTGAAGAGTCAAAGGGCAACCATGAGATTCAAATGGGCAATGAGGAAAAATCCAAGGTACTTGGCAAAGGTACCATTGAAGTCTTTTTCACCTCCAGCAAGAACGTTACATTAGTGAATGTACTTTATGTTCCCAAAATGAGTAGAAACTTGGTAAGTGGTGATTTGCTTGGCAAGCCCGGCATTAAAGCCGTTTTTGAGTCCGGTAAACTTATACTTACCAAATCAAATTTATTTTTGGGAAAAGGGTACTCTTGTGAGGGTATGGTTAAATTGTGCACCAATGATGTAACTTTCAATGTTATCAATAAAAATGCTAATTCCGCCTATATTTTTTAGTATGATTCTTTATTTTTGTGGCATCTTAGACTATCGCATATAGGTTTTTCAACCATGAAAAGAGTAGTAAAATGTGGTATGATTGCATGCAATATTAAAAACTATGGTAAATGTGAAACATGTGTTACGGAGAAAATGATTATGAAACCATTTCCTTGTGTAGAAAGATCATCTAATTTACTAGATTTAATCCATAGTGATCTTTGTGAATTAAATGGTGTTTTAACTAGAGGTGGTAATAGTTATTTTCTTACTTTTATAGATGATTTTAGTAGATATACCTATGTGTTCCTTTTAAAGCATAAAGATGAAACTTTTTATGCTTTTAAATTGTATAAATTAGAAGTTGAAAATCAAGTAAATAAAAAGATTAAGGTGCTAAGAAGTGATAGAGGAGGAGAGTACTTCTCTAATGAATTCAATACATTTTGTGTAGAAAATGGTATAATTCATGAGTGCACTGCACCTTATACACCACAACACAATGGTGTTGCCGAAAGGAAAAATAGGACTTATCTAGAGATGATAAATTCTATGTTGGTGTTTTCTAAGTTGAACTTCAACTTATGGGGTGAAGCGCTTTTAACTGCTTGTCACATTCTTAATCAAATACCGATGAAGAAAAATGAGATATCTCCATATGAGTTATGGAAAGGAAGAAAACCCAACATATGGTACTTCAAAGTGTGGGGGTGTCTTGCATATTGCAAGAAAAACGAACCTAATAGAACAAAGTTAGGTTCAAGAGCCATAACGTGTGCTTTTTTTGGTTATGCCAAAAATAGTAAAGCTTATAGGCTATTAGACTTAGAGTCTAATATTGTTATTGAATCTAGAGAAGTTGAATTTTTTGAGAATATGTTATGTGACAACAATTCTCAAGCTTCAACATCTCTAAAGGAGAATTTGTTATATAATAACAATTCTCAAGCTTCTACATCCAAAGTTGATTCTCAAGAGGAGAATTCTCAAAAGGATGTAAAGCAACCCTTTGAACCTAGAAGAAGTCAAAGGCTTAAAAATCATAAAATTCTAGTAGTGGATGAGATAGATTCTCAACGAATTTTATTCTACATGGTAGAAGGAAATAGAGAGGAAGTCATTAGGAAAATTCCTATTGTACTTCTCATTGAGGATGATCCTAAGACTTATAGAGAAGTTATGCAATCGAGAGATAGTGCATTTTGGAAAGAAGTCATCAATGATGAGATGGATTCCATTCTTTCCAATAACACTTGGGAATTGGTAGACGTCCCACCGGGGTCTAAGCCAACTGCGTGTAGGTGGGTATTTAGGAGAAAATACCACACTGACGACACTATCCAAACCTTTAAAGCTAGATTAGTAGCTAAAGGGTTTAGGCAAAAAGAGGGTATCGATTACTTCGATACCTATGCGCCTGTTGCAAGAACAAATTCTATAAGAATTTTGTTCGCTTTAGCTTCCATACAAAACTTGCATGTTCATCAAATTGATGTCAAAACGACATTCCTTAATGGTGACCTCATGAGGAGGTCTATATGGAACAACCCGAATGGTTTTTCCTACCGAAATATGAACATAAAGTTTGTAGACTTGTAAAATGCCTATATGGATTGAAACAAGCTCCTAAGCAATGGCATGAGAAATTTGATCAAGCCATTATGTCTAATGGATTTAGACATAACAATGGAGACAAGTGTTTGTATTCCAAAACTTGTAAGGGATATGTGATCATTGTTTGCTTATACGTGGATGACATGCTTATTCTAAGCAATAGCATGAAAGGGATAGAAGAAACGAAGAGGTTTCTATCATCAACCTTCAAGATGAAAGATCTTGGAGAAGTTGATACCATACTCGGTATCAAAGTAAAGAAACATAGTGGGGGTTTTGCGTTAGGGCAAGCTCACTATGTTGAGAAAGTATTGAACAAATTTAACCATCTCAATGTTAAAGATGCCAATACTCCATTCGATCATAGTGTAAAACTAGAGAGGAAGAGCGGTGGCTCAATTGGAGTACACTAGTGCTATAGGGAGTTTAATGTACGCTGCCCAGTGTACTAGACCTAATATAGCATTTTCAGTAAGTAAACTCAGTAGGTTTACAAGTAATCCAAGTGTGGATCACTGGAAGGCAATTGGAAGAGTCCTAGGTTATCTCAAGAAAACCAAAGGACTAAGCCTTCACTACTCCAAATTTCCTGCGATATTAGAAGGATATACAGATGCAAGATAGATATCCAATCTTGGGGACAACTTGTCCACAACTGGTTGGGTATTTACACTTGGTGGAGGTGCAATTTTTTGGGGTTCCAAGAAACAAACCTGTATATCTCATTCCACTATGGAAGCAGAGTTCATAGCTCTAGCTGCTACCGGCAAAGAGGTCGAATGGTTAAGGGATCTGTTGATAGAGATTCCCCTAATCAAAGATAATGTATCTACTATATCGATACATTGTGATAGCCAAGCGACATTGGCTATAGCATACAGCGGAGTGTATAATGGGAAGTCTAGACACATTAATCTAAGACATGGATATGTAAGAGAATTGATTCAAAGAGGAGTCATCTCAATATCCTATGTGAGAACAAGTGAAAATCTGGCGGATCCTTTCACTAAGCCACTAACGAGGGATTTAGTGGCTGCATCATCTTGAGGGATGGGACTTAAACTCCCTAAAGAGATTCACGATTGATGGTAACCTATCTTAACACTAGTTGACACTAGTTATTCAACTAGTGTTAGGTTCAATAGGTAATAACAAGTCAATCAAGTGAATATTAGTTGTACTCAAAACAAGTCCCATCTGAGACATTGAGTACTTGTGAAGGGTTACCAAGTGGAGGGTTAAAACCGAAAGGTTTTTTAATAGAATTCAGTCTTGTAAAGACAAGTATTTTTTGTAACAAAATACTGTAAGAATTCTACCTATATGGACCTAGGGGTGGTGGCACCTCTCATGAGAATTGGGAGTATTTTCAAGAACGTCCATGAATGGAAAGTGCACATGGCCATTAACGGTGCAAAGCGAGACATAGAGGTCTCAAGTGAACATCACAAAGGTGTGTGTGTTATCACCAATTTGTTATCATGAAAAGATGGTTCAACGCCTAGTGCAACAAAATTTTTGACAAATTTTGTGCTAATTACACTATAATAAAGTTCAAGTTGAAAAACACTTTGCTTTATGCACTAATGCAATGACTCCTATAAGAGAGAGTTCTTATTTAATCAAGTGGGGAATATATTATATTTCAAAATATAATGATTGATTAAATAAGTGTTACAATGGATAACTATTTAATCTAGTGGGGGAATGTTATATTATTTTATAATATAATGTTATAGATTAAATAAATGTGACAAAGAGTGTCACATATTGTAACATATAATAGAGAGTTACAATATTTAGATATATGAGATATATCCAAATAATGTAACATATTTGGTGTTACAAATTTGTAACTTCCAAATATTACCCTTTATTGTGTAAATTTGTTGTTACACAATATTGAGATGAATTTCATAAAGCCATATGTGATATGGCTGTTAGAGATATGATTTTAACCCCAATAATGTGTTTTGGGAGTTACAAAATCATTTGGGAGGGTTTGTAACCGTTTGGAAAAATAGCACATTTTTTGTGCTGAAATTGGTCGGTGGCCGCGGCCTGTGGGACAGAAACTAGTGGCCACGGCCTCTAATGTCTCTGGTCGCGGCCACAGGCCAAAAAACTGACCAATTTTTAGTTTTTTTAATCTTTGTTGAACAGCTCCAAAAACCCAAATAACTCCCAAATCTCTTTTTTAATTCCATATTAATCCAATTAAACATTGGTAACAACCATGGGAGTTGGTGGAATTTGAAATTCAAAGGGTGTCTCTAAACTCTATAAATAGGAGCCTATAGCTCACTTGTAAGACACAACATTTCTATCCATTAGAGCACTTAGCTAGAAACACCTTGAGGCTTGATAATTCCAGAGAGCTTTTCCTATAATCTGTGAGAGATCCCTTAGTGCTTGAGTTAGGTGGAAATAAGCTTTTGGACAAAGGTTTCAAACCTTGTTCAAGTTGGTGATCCCCAACACTCTTCACTTTGGTTGTGTGAGTGAAAGTTTATTGGTTTTGTTCTTGTTCTTATTTTCTTCCATTTGCTTTTCTACTATTTCCTCTTGTTCTATTTACTTGTACTTTTTGTTTAAGAGTTGTAATCCTTTTATTTCCTTTTGTTCAAACACTTATAGTTTATTTGTATCTTTTGTAATAGAGTTGTATTTTCCAATTCTATCATCTTACATCTCCTTCTTCTTTTATTTGTAATTTTCAGTTACAGAGTTGTAACTCTTTTTAAATTAATCATTATTATTTGTAATATACTGCATAGAGTTGTAATATTATTATCAATTTCCATTGAGGCAATTTATATTTTCCTAACAACTATAAGACCCTAGCAACATAAAAACATAATCATAACATAACATACTATAACATAAACTTATCATAACATATTATACATAAACATAACATATAAGCATAAGATATCATTCAAACTTACAAGATCTATCCTATTTTCCTTATCAAAACTGGGATATTTTAGAACAAATGCAGGACTTGGAACACTCCTAAAACCAACAATAAGAATGGTGAGTATTTCTAAGGAATAAAGAATGCATGTGGAAACTAAACCATCAAGAAGAAACTTACCAAAAAAGAACTTAAGTTTCAACAACCTAATCAAGAACTAATAACGAAAGTTAGGATCTGAATAAAAGAAATTAAGAAAACTAAAGAGTTTTAAGGAACTGGACTTAAAGAATAATAGTACCTTAGTTAACCTTATGGATTGGTCTAACTCCAATACCGAAATACACTAAACCTCACTTCCCAAGTATTTTATAAAGCTTAAGAATGACAAAGCTTTTTCCCAACCCAAGTGTTTATCACTCTTAGGGTCTCACTAGCACCTTGGAGTCTCTAATCACAGCATGAAGAATGAGAAGAAGGGCTGGGTTCTAAGTCCTATTTATAGTGTTCTAGAAATAAATATCTTCTTTTTGGCTTTGAATAAAAATAATGAATATTAAATGAAAATATTTGAATATTCATTAGTCAAAGCCATAAGACTCGGTCAAATTATTCAGAGGTAGGTCTAAGGAGTCAAAGCTAGTTTTAAAAATTAAAAACAAAAATAAAAAAAAAAACCTACCTTCTAACATCCTAAATCTCGTAACTCTAAACTCACATGTAGTAAAATCAATATAACTATTGTTGTAGGACTCTGATTTAGTGTAGAGTCCAAGAACTTTACTTAGTTAGTTAGATAGTAGTAGTAATAGTAATAGCTAGTAGTAGTTGTAGTATGTTTATGACTGTGGATTTTGGTTCAAGCCGGGACTTAGTTGGAAACTCCTAGCAATAGTTATGGATTTTATAAGTTTAACCTATAGTTTAAGAATATTAATTATAGCATAAGGTTTGATTAATATTGCTGGTTATTAATATGATAATTATTATAACCTAAGATTTAGATAGAGCTAATAAGAATATGACACTTGTCATGAGCATGGTTATTCCTAAGGTTTAGATAGAGCCAATAGGATTATGTCATTTGTCATATGCATGATTATTAAGAAATTATTATTTTATTGATAAAATAAGGGAAATATAAGACTTAGTCTTCACCAGAATCTGTTAGGAGCATGACATTTATCACAATTTTATTTATTTGTGTTATTTAGATAATTAAATAGATTTTTCGTAACTTTAGGGTACTGTAACTTCCGACCTATTTTTGACCCAATTATGTTATGAATTTTGAAAAATAGCATTTCTATAAAGTTGTAGATAATTTAATTAGCTTTCTAACAGTATAAAGAGAGTCTAAATCAATTAGAGTTACGAGATTTAGGGAGTTAGAAGTTAGGATTCTATTTGTTTTTATTATTTTTGTTTTAAAAATCAAGATTTGAATCCTTAAATCTCTCTGAACAATTTGACCAATTCCTAAGCCTTTGGCTGAAGGATATTCAAATATTTTCAATTAAATTTATTATTTTTATTCAAAGCCAAAAAGAAGATTTTTATTCCTAAAACTCTATAAATAGGACCTAGCACCAAACATTTTCATTCATTCTTCAAGCATTGATCAGAGCCTTCCAAGTGCTAGTGAGACTATAGAGTGATAAACACTTGGGTTAGGATTATAAGCTTAATCATTATAAGCTTAATAAACACTTGGGAAGTAAGGTTATAGTGTATTTCGGTTTCGAGGTGTAGTTCGGTCATAGCAATTTCAAAGGTATTCCTATTCTTAGTTCCTTTCAGTATTGTTTCATTAGTTTTATAGTCCTAACTCAGTCTTCTCTATTCTTGGTTAGGCATCTAAGTTCTTCGAACTTGAGGTTTCTTGTCGGTAAGAATATTCTCGGTGGTTTTTAGTTCATTCATCGATTTCTTTTAGAATACTCACCTCTATATTATGGTTTTTAGGAGTGTTCCAAAATCTCGACTTTGTTCTCATCATCCCGGTATATTGGTAAGGCAAATAGGATAGGATATTATGTGTTATGCCATATGTTATCTTATGATTTATGTGTTATGTTAACTTATAATTTGTGTGTTATGTATGTTTGTAGACTTGGGCATATGACCTGTACACTAACAAGCCCCAATAAATTTATGGGCATATGACTTGCTTAGCTAGCAAGCCCCACAAATCTAATGGGCATATGACTTGTTTAGTTATGGGACCCCAAGTAATAATGGCCATTATAGTATGTGTGACATATGTTTATGATATGTTTTATTATATTCTACGTTATGAATTATGTGTTAGATTTTCCTTGCTGGGCATTAGGCTCATTCCTTTATGTTTTATATGTGCAGGAAAATAGTTATGGCGACGGAAAGATTCTTGGCAGCTTGGGGATATATATTGAGGCAGGATGGAATCGATGGACTGAGCGTTCGATTAGAGGATGAAGTTTTTTTTTAGTCTTTTAGTTATGATTTCTATGTATTATTTTTACGCACTTAATTTTGTAACCAATTTATTTAAGTTATGTTTTGTTTTATTTTCAAAACAATGGGATCCCATATCCTAAATGAATTTTTATGTATTTAACCTTTACTTTACAGTTTTTAAATAAAGTTATGGTTATTTCATATGTACGTTTTCTTAAGATTAGTATAGTAGTTATTAATGGTCCAAGGTCTAGAATAGTTGGGTCGTTACAGTTGGTATCAGAGCAACGGTCCATTTGCATGAAGTTCTCCTTGATACACACGCTCAAGCTCCGAATCTAACCGCCAATGTAAGTGATTATGTAATAGTTGTTATGATTATGTGTTAGTAAAATGTTTTAGCCCTTATGTTTTTAGTTAAGAATATCTGTAAATTAGTTTATTTTCTTTATTTATTATCTTTTCATTTATGATTGTACATAGTGAAAACTTTTTTTTTTCCAAATAAATATCATTGTTATTTTTTAATGACATGTATAAGTTTGATTTTTTTTACAATCATAATAAATAATAAATTTAATAAAAAATGACCAAGTTCAGTGAGGGTGGATACAAATCAATGGACCGGGTTCTATATTGAGAGTTTAGGGGGCCATAGTAGTGGAAACGATTTTACTGATCCCAGCCCTCCCTCAATATGGTTAACTTTGGAACAACGATGAGTTTGGAGCCTGAGAATTAAGTCATATAGGATGATTAGAAACAGACTTAGTAAATTATAAAGATGTCTTATTTTTCTAAGTTTAGAAACACACCCTAATTATAAAGAAAGCTCACATATTTTTTTTCATAAGAAATCATAATAAATAGGTTCGAGTAATGTTTTCTTAGATTAAGTTTTGCCTTAGAGCCTATTAGGGTAAGTTATAACATGTTCTCAACTGTTAGAACTTTGTTGAAGATGTCGCTCAGAAGATTTGCTCGCAACAACACCAATGCCTCAAGTGTTGCTCCTGAAACTTATGAAGCCCCTCCAGTTCGCAGAAGGGGAGTGCGTGCTACTGCCAGCCGCAACGCGTCGGCGACCGCTAGCTGACAACACTGCGGAGATCACCAGATTACGACAACAAGTCAAGGAACTCTTGCAGCAACAACGACAACAGGCTCAGCCTCAGACTCAGCCTCAGCCGCAGCCGAAGCCATAGCAAATGGCCTCAGCACCCCAACAAGTTGGTCCATATGGGGGATGGCCAGTGGCGAACTACGCGCCATATCCAATACAAAACATGGAGCCAGTTTATGAGAGGTTCCGCAAGTAGCACGCTCCAAACTTCGAAGGGACTACAGACCCCTTTGAGGCAGAAGAGTGGCTAAGGAATGTGGAGCCAATTCTGACGCACATGAATCTCAGTAATGCTGACTGTATATCCTGTGTCTCGTCATTACTTAAGAAGGATGCCAGGATATGGTGGGACTTGGTCCAGCAATCGCATGATGTTGCCACCATGACATGGACTCGATTTGTGGAGCTGTTCGACAAGAAGTATTACAATTTGGTTGTACTAGCTATGAGAGTTGAGGAGTTCGTCAACTTGAAGCAAGGTAGTTTATCAGTGGCAGAATATGCTCGTCAGTTCGACCGCCTAGCTAAGTTCGCATCTGAGATGGTTCCAACCGATTTTTTGAGGGTGAACAAGTTTTTTAGAGGACTTAGACCAAAGATTGAATTAGGGGTTAAACTAGCAAACCCGAGAAATACTACCTATGCCAATGTTCTAGAAACAACAATAG
The DNA here is from genome assembly GCF_963169125.1 of Humulus lupulus. Classification (NCBI taxonomy): domain Eukaryota; kingdom Viridiplantae; phylum Streptophyta; class Magnoliopsida; order Rosales; family Cannabaceae; genus Humulus; species Humulus lupulus. The sequence goes on from NC_084794.1 coordinate 240,240,159, forward strand.
AAGTAGAAAGGCTTCAGGCAAATGTTAGTAAGGAGAAGGCTAGTAGGCATGAGCCTAAACAGCAAGGTCAACCTCAAAATGGTCGGAACAACCACAACAATAGATGTCAGCATAGCAATATTAATAGTCATGGTCAGAAGAGAAGGCATCCAGATGATAAGCAGCCCAATGGTGATAAAAGAGCACAGACAAACCTTGTAGAACTAGGTTTGTGACATAGTTGCCTTCGGGTGAAGTAGTCCTATCATCACGGATAGTATGAGGCGTACCGATCAAAATTGAGGACATAGAACTAGAAGGAGACCTAATAGAAATAGAGATCAAAGATTTTGACATGATATTAGGAATGGACTGGCTAGCAAGGCATGGCGTAACCATCGATAGCAGACGTAAGCAAGTGATGTTCGAGACTCGTGACGGTCAGAAACGATGCTATATGGGAAAAGTTTTAGGACTACATACGCCGCTTATTTCATCTCTCAAAGCTCAGAGGATGATAGAAAAAGGATGTCACACATTCTTAGCTAGTGTTACGCATGTGGTAAAGGGAACACCACTAAAGGTCGGAGATGTACATATTGTAAGGGAATTTCCAGAAGTATTTCCTGACAACTTGCCAGGATTGCCGCCAACGCGAGAAATTGACTTCACAATCGAATTAGTACCGGGCACCTAGCCAACCTCCAAGGCACCATACCGAATGGCTCCTACTGAACTCAAGGAGTTAAATATGTAGTTAGAAGAACTCTTAGACTTGGGTTTCATTAGAACAAGCCATTCGCTATGGGGAGCACCAGTTCTATTTGTGAAGAAGAAGGACGAAAGTATGCATATGTGTATAGATTATCGCGAACTGAATAAGGTGACAATTAACAATAAGTACCCGCTACCCCGACTTGACGACTTGTTTGATCAACTCCGAGGGGCAACCGTGTTTTCAAAGATTGATCTATGGAACTCAAAGTACGGGAAGAGGATAATCCCAAGACGACTTTTAGAACTCGTTATGGACATTACGAGTTTCTAATTATGTCTTTTGGTCTTACCAACGGTCCAGCCGCGTTTATGGATTTAATGAATAGGGTCTTTATGGATTAGTTGAATAAATTCGTCTTAGTATTCATTGACGATATCTTGGTGTACTCAAAGGATAAAGTCGAGCATGAGAAACATTTAAGGTTGATCTTGCTGCGACTAAAGGAGCATCAACTTTACGCCAAGTTCAAGAAGTGCGAATTTTGGCTTTCACTAGTAGCATTTCTCGGCCAGATAGTATCCAAGGACGGGATTGCTGTAGACCCATCTAAGGTAGAGGCCGTAAAGGATTGGCCAAGACCAAAGAACGCATCCGAAGTAAGGAGCTACTGGGATTAGCAGGTTATTATAGGAGGTTCATAGAGGGCTTTTCTAAGATAGCCACTCCACTCATTAACCTGACCCAGAAATAGTAAAGATTCAACTGGAATGATAGATGTGAAGAAAGCTTTCAGTTGCTTAAGGACAAGCTGTGCTCAGCACCAGTACTCTGTGTACTGACACCCAACGATAAGTTTGTAGTCTACTGCGATGCATCGAAGCAAGGGTTGGGTTGCGTGCTGATGCAGAATGATAAGGTGATAGCCTACGCCTCACGACAGCTAAAGGAGTACAAGCAACGCTATCCAACGCATGATATGGATTTGGCAGCGGTGGTCTTTGTGTTGAAAATCTGGTGCCATTATCTTTATGGAGAGCGGTGCGAGATTTATACAGACCACAAAAGTTTAAAGTACTTCTTCACATAGAAGGAGGTCAATATGAGGCAGCACAAGTGGTTAGAGCTAGTGAAGGATTACAACTACGAAATCATATACCACCCGAGAAAGGCAAACGTAGTTGCCGATGCGCTAAGTAGGAAGAGTTATGGAAGTTTAGCAGCACTAGCAGGAATAGAAAAGTCGCTACAGCAGGAGCTGATCAGTAATGGAATAGAAATAGTTGTCGGTAAGCTGGCTAATTTGTCTGTCCAGTCAAATCTCCTAGAAGATATACAAATTGGGCAAGGGCATGACGACACACTAGCGGCACAAATGGATGCATTCAGAGAAGGCAAGGCCACAGATTTCACAATATCAAGTCAAGGATTATTGAGATATAAGGATCGGGTATGCGTGCCAAATGATCAAAGGATTAAGATGACGATTCTAGAAGAAGCGCACAGTACCCCGTACTCAGTTCACCCAGGGTCGACCAAGATGGCACACGACATCAAGGCAATGTATTGGTGGCCAGGGATGAAGAAGGACATAACAGAATTTGTGTCTAAGTGTCTAGTATGCCAGCAAGTGAAAGCAGAACATCAGCGGCCTGCAGGCTTATTGCAACCACTTAGCATTCCAAAATGGAAATGGGATGATATCGCCATAGATTTCGTGATGGGTTTTCCACGAACAAGTGAGTAGCATGATTTGGCTTGGATAGTAATAGATAGATTAACCAAGTCAGTTCATTTCTTGTCTGTTAAGACTTCGTACACAAAAGATCAATACGTAGACGTTTAAGTCCAAGAAATAGTACGACTGCATAGAATCTCTAAGACAATAGTATTCGATAGAGGATCAGTGTTTACATCGAGATCTTGGAGTGAGTATTTGTTGTTGATAGAATTCTCCTACAACAATAGCTACAAGTCAACGATCGGGATGGCACCTTATGAGTTGCTTTATGGAAGAAGGTGTCGATCGCCGTTGCATTATGATGAGTTAGGAGAAAGGCAACTACTTGGAACTGAAGTTGTTAGAGGAGCTCAGGATGTAGTAACCCTGATTAGAAAGTGTATGCTCGCTACTCAAAGCCGTTAGAAAAGTTATGCGGATGCCAAGCGGCGTGATGTGGAATTCAAAGTCAGAGATCAAGTTTTCTTAAGAATATCTCCTATGAAAGGTGTGCAGCGGTTTGGGAAGAAAGGCAAACTTAGTCCCTGATTTATAGGTCCTTTTGAGATATTGGACAAAGTGAGAGAAGTTGCGTATAGACAAGCCCTACCGCCAGCCCTAGCAGATAGTCACAACATGTTCCACATCTTAATGCTACACAAATATGTGTCAGACCCATCTCACGTCCTCAAGTACGATATGTAGCACTCCAGAAAGACTTGAGTTACGAGGAACGACCGGTTAGCATCCTGGATAGAGGGATGAAGCAGTTACGGTCCAAGAGTATTCCAATAGTCAAAGTCCTGTGGAGTAATAGTTCTGAACAAGAGGCAACGTGGGAGTTGGAGGAGGACATGCAAGGCTGGTATCCGAAATTATTTGGTAAGTAAATTTCGAGGACGAAATTCCTTTTAGTAGGGGAGAATTGTAGAGTCCAAGAATTTTACTTAGTTATTTAGATAGTAGTAGTAATAGTAATAGCTAGTAGTAGTTGTAGTATGTTTATGACTGTGGATTTTGGTTCAAGCCGGGACTTAGTTGGAAACTCCTAGCAATAGTTATGGATTTTATAAGTTTAACCTATAGTTTAAGAATATTAATTATAACATAAGGTTTGATTAATATTGTTGGTTATTAATATGATAATTATTATAACATAAGGTTTAGATAGAGCTAATAAGAATATGACACTTGTCATGAGCATGGTTATTCCTAAGGTTTAGATAGAGTCAATAGGATTATGTCATTTGTCATATGCATGATTACTAAGAAATTATTATTTTAATGATAAAATAAGATAAATATAAGACTTATTCTTCACCAGAATCTGTTAGGAGCATGACATTTATCACAATTTTATTTATTTGTGTTATTTAGATAATTAAATAGATTTTTCGTAACTTTAGGGTACCGTAACTTCCGACCTATTTTTGACCCAGTTATGTTATGAATTTTGAAAACTAGTATTTCTAGAAAGTTGTAGATAATTTAATTATCTTTCTAACAGTATAAATAGAGTCTAAATCGAAGTCCTACAGCTCTAGATATATTGATTTTACTGCAGAGGAGTTTAGAGTTACGAGATTTAGGGAGTTAGAAGTTAGGATTCTATTTGTTTTTATTATTTTTGTTTTAAAAATCAAGATTTGAATCCTTAAATCTCTCTGAACAATTTGACCAATTCCTAAGCCTTTGTCTGAAGGATATTCAAATATTTTCAATTAAATTTATTATTTTTATTCAAAGCCAAAAAGAAGATTTTTATTCCTAGAACTCTATAAATAGGACCTAGCACCAAGCTTTTTCATTCATTCTTCAAGCATTGATCATAGCCTTCCAAGTGCTAATGAGACTATAGAGTGATAAACACTTGGGTTGGGGTTATAAGCTTAATAAACACTTGGGAAGTAAGGTTATAGTGTATTTCGGTTTCGAGGTGTAGTTCGGTCATAGCAACTTCAAATGTATTCCTATTCTTAGTTCACTTCAGTATTGTTTCATTAGTTTTATAGTCCTAACTCAATCTTCTCTATTCTTGGTTAGGCATCTAAGTTCTTCGAACTTGAGGTTTCTTATCGGTAAGAATATTCTCGGTGGTTTTTAGTTCATTCATCGATTTCTTTTAGAATACTCACCTCTATATTATGGTTTTTAGGAGTGTTCCAAAATCCTGACTTTGTTCTCATCATCCCGGTATATTGGTAAGGCAAATAGGATAGGATATTATGTGTTATGCCATATGTTATCTTATGATTTATGTGTTATGCTAACTTATGATTTGTGTGTTATGTATGTTTGTAGACTTGGGCATATGACATGTACACTAACAAGCCCCAATAAATTTATGGGCATATGACTTGCTTAGCTAGCAAGCCCCACAAATCTAATGGGCATATGACTTGTTTAGTTATGGGACCCCAAGTAATAATGGCCATTATAGTATGTGTGACATATGTTTATGATATGTTTTATTATATGTTACGTTATGAATTATGTGTTAGATTTTCCTTGCTGGGCATTAGGCTCATTCCTTTATGTTTTATATGTGCAGGAAAATAGTTATGGCGGCAGAAAGATTCTTGGCAGCTTGGGGATGTGTATTGGGGCAGGATGGAATCGATGGACTAAGCGTTCGATTAGAGGATGAAGTTTTTTTTTAGTCTTTTAGTTATGATTTCTATGTATTATTTTTCCGCACTTAATTTTGTAACCAATTTATTTAAGTTATGTTTTGTTTTATTTTCAAAACAATGGGATCCCATATCCTAAATGAATTTTTATGTATTTAACCTTTACTTTACAGTTTTCAAATAAAGTTATGGTTATTTCATATTTACGTTTTCTTAAGATTAGTATAGTAGTTATTAATGGTCGAAGGTCTAGAATAGTTGGGTCGTTACATTTAGACCATCTTTATACCGTTAGAAAGCTAATTCAATTATCTACAACTTTCTAGAAATACTATTTTTTGAAATTCATAATATAACTGGGTCAAAAATAGGTCGGAAGTTACAGTACCCTAAATTTACGGAAAATCTATTTAATTATCTAAATAACAACATAATCCATAAATATATTAACTAACCATAAAATAACAAATTCTAATTCCCTAATAATCATGCTTATGACAAGTGTCATATTCTTATTGGCTTCATCTAAACCTTAGGTTATAATAAATAATACACCTAGGACCAGCAATATTAATCAAAACTTATGTTATAATTAATATTCTTAAACTATAGGTTAAACTTATAAAATTCATAACCATTGCTATGAGTATCCAACTAAGTCCCGAATCTAACATACTACAAACTAATACTAATTACTACTACTCCTACTACTCCTACTACTCCTACTACTACTACTACTACTACTACTACTAAATATTCTAGCTAGTTAAGTAAATATTCTAGGATTTTACAATTCTCCCCCACTGAAAAGAATTTCGCCCCCGAAATTTACTTATCAAACAATTTCGGATACCGGGTTAACATGTCTTCCTCCAACTCCCACATTGCCTCCCGTTCAGAACTATTACTCCATAGGACCTTGACTATCGGAAAACTCTTAGACCGTAATTCTTTCATCCTTCTATCTAGCATGCAAATCGGTTGTTCCTCGTAACTCAAGTCTTCCTGGAGTGCTATCGTATCGTACTTGAGGATGTGAGATGGGTCTGACACATATCTATGCAGCATTCAGATGTGGAACACATTGTGACTATCTTCTAGAGCTGACGATAGGGCTAATCTATATGCAACTGCTCCCACTTTGTCCACTATCTCAAAAGGACCTATAAATCTGGGACTAATCTTGCCTTTCTTCCCAAACCGCTTCACACCTTTCATAGGAGATATCATTAAGAAGACTTGATCTCCGACCTTGAATTCCACATCACGCCGCTTGGCATCCGCATAACTTTTCCGATGGCTCTGAGCAGTGAGCATACGCTTTCCAATCAGCGCTACTATATCCTGAGCTTCTCTAACAGTTTCGGGTCCAAGTAATTGCCTTTCTTCTACCTCGTCCTAATGCAACGATGATCGACCCTTCTTCCATAAAGTAGCTTGTAGGGTGTCATCCCGATTGTTGACGGGTAGCTATTGTTGTAGGAGAATTCTATCGGCGGCAAATACTTACTCCAAGACATCGATCCTCTATTGAATACTATTGTCTTAGAGATTCTATGCAGTCGTACTATTTCTTGGACTTAAACGTCTGCATATTGATCCGCTGTGTACGAAGTCTTAGCAGGCAGGAAATGAGCGGACTTGATTAGTCTATCTATTACTATCTAAGCTGAATCGTGTTGCTTATTCGTTCGAGGCAAACTCGTCACGAAATCCATAGCTATGTCGTCCCATTTCCATTATGGAATGCTAAGTGGTTGCAATAAGCCTGTAGGCCGCTGATGTTCTGCTTACACTTGCTGGCATACTAAACATTTAGACACATACTCCGCTATATCTTTCTTCATTCTTGGCCACCAATATATTGTCTTAATGTCGTGAGTCATCTTGGTTGATCCCGGGTGAACTGAGTATGGGGTATTGTGTGCTTCTTCTAAAATCTTCATCTTAATCCCTTGATCATTTGGCACGCATACCCGATCCTTATATCTTAATAACCCCTGACTTGATATTGAGAAATCAATGGCCTTCCCTTCTCTAACTGCATCCATATGTGTTACTAACGTGTTATCATGCCCTTGCCCAATCCATATATCTTCTAACTGGATGGACAAGTTAGCTAGTTTACCAATGACTACTTCTAGTCTGGCATTGATCAGCTCCTTCTATAGCGGGTTTTCTATTCCAGCTAACGCTGCTAGACTTCCATAACTTTTCCTACTTAGTGCATCAGCAACTATGTTTGCCTTTCTCGGGTGGTATAGAATTTCGCAGCCATATTCCTTCACTAGTTCTAACCACCTGCGCTGCCTCATGTTAAGCTCTTTCTGAGTGAATAAATACTTTAAGCTTTTGTGGTCCGTATAAATCTCACATCGTTCTCCATAAAGATAATGGCGCCAGATTTTCAACGCAAAGACCACCATTGCCAACTCCATATCGTGTCTTGGATAGCATTGCTCATATTCCTTCAGCTTCCTTGAGGCGTAGGCTATTACCTTGTCATTCTGCATCAGCACACAACCCAAACCTTGCTTCGACGCATCACAGTAGACTACAAACTTGTTGTTGGGTGTTGGTACACAAAGTACTGGTGCTGAGCATAGCTTATCGTTAAGCAACTGGAAGCTCTCTTCACACTTATCAGTCTAGTTGAACCTTTGTTATTTTCAGGTCAGATTGGTAAGTGGAGTGGCTATCTTAGAAAAACCCTCTACAAACCTCCGATGTATCCTGCTAGTCCCAGAAAACTTCTTACCTCTGAAGCATTCTTAGGACTTGGCCAATCATTCACAGCCTCTACTTTAGGTGGGTCTACATCAATTCCGTCCTTGAATACTATGTGATCGAGGAACAGTACTTGCGACAGCCAAAATTTGCACTTTTTGAACTTGACGTAAAGTTGATGCTCCTTTAATCGTAACAAGATTAATCTTAAATGTTCCTCATTCTCAACTTCATCCTTTGAGTACACCAAGATATCGTCGACGAACACTACGACGAATTTGTCCAAATAATCCACAAAGACCCTATTTATTAAATCTATAAACGCGGCTGGAGCGTTGGTAAGACCGAAAGACATAACTAGAAACTCGTAATGTCCATAACGAGTTCTAAAAGCTATCTTAGGAATATCCTCTTCGCGTACCTTAAGCTGGTGATACACGGACCGTAGATCAATCTTTGAAAACACGGTTGCCCCTCGGAGTTGATCAAACAAGTCGTCAATTCGGGGTAGAGGATACTTATTCTTAATTGTCACCTTGTTCAGCTCGCGATAATCTAAACACATATGCATACTTCCATCCTTCATCTTCACAAATAGAACCAGTGCTCCCCATGGCGAATGGCTCGGTCTAATGAAACCCAAATTTAAGAGTTCTTCTAACTGCGTCTTTAATTCCTTGAGTTCGGTAGGTGCCATCCGGTATGGTGCCTTGGAGATAGGCTTAGTGCCCGGTACTAGTTCGATTGGGAAGTCAATTTCCCGAGTCAGCGGCAGCCCTGGTAAGTCGTCAGGAAATACCTCTGGGAATTCCTTTATAATGCGGACATCTCCAACCTTTAGTGGTGTTTCCTTTACCACATCCGTGAAGCTGGCTAAGAATGTGTGACATCCTTTTTCTAGCATTTTCTGAGCTTTGAGAGATGAAATAAGTGGCGTACGTAGTCTTAAAACTTTTCCTATATAGCATCGTTTCTGAGCGCTAGGAGTCTCGAACATCACTTGCTTACGTCTGCAGTCGATGGTTGCACCATGCCTTGCTAGCCAATCCATGCCCAATATTATATCAAAGTATTTGATCTCTAACTCTATCAGGTCTCCTTCTAGTTCTATGTCCTCAATTTTGATCGATACACCCCAATCTATCCGTGATGATACTTCACCCGAAGGCAACTATGTCACAAACCTAGTTCTGCAAGGTTTGTCTAATTTCTCTATCATTCCTAACGAGATATACGAGTATGTTGTTCCCGAATCAAACAATACTAGAACATATACTATCGAGGATAGGAATCTGACTTATAACTACTTGTTACTAGCATGGGTTCCTCCCTGGGTCAAGGCAAAGACTTTGGTCTGGAACCATCATTTTATCCCTCTTCTCCTTCTGCTTAAGTTGTGGACATTCCTTTTTTCGATGACTTTCCTGGCCACACATATAGCATTCCTTGGTATTTGCACGACACTCCTCAAGATGTTTCTTTTGGCATTTGGAGCACTGCGGGTATTCTACATAACCCGGCCTATCACTTGCTCGCATTCTTTTGTCACCATTGGCCTGCTTACTATCGAGATGCTTTCTCTTCTACCTATTATTGTTGCTATGTTGAGGATGCGGTTGCGGCTGAGTCTATTGTCGTTATTGTTGTAGCAGCTCTTCCACTTGTTGTCGTAGCCAGACAATTTTTGCGGTGATGTCCATTGGCGGCGGCGGCATTGGTGCACTTTGATTAGCAGCAGTAGCGGTAGCACGCGCTTCTCTTCTGCGAACTAGAGGGGCTTTTTAGTTTCACGGGCGGTGCTTGAGGCATCGACATTCGTGCATGCAGACCTTCTGAGCTACATCTTCAAAAAATTTCTAATAGTCGATAAAACATATTAGAACTTACCCTAATAGGCTCTACGGCAAAACTTATTCTAAGCAAACATAACTCGGACCTATTAATTATGACTTGTTATGAAAAGAATTATATAAGCCTTATTTGTAATTAGGGTGTGTCTCTAAACCTTAAAAAAAATAAGCCATCTTTATTATTTTCTAAGTGTGTTTCTAATCATCCTATATGACTTAATCCTCAGGCTCGAAACTCGTCGTTGTTCCAAAGTTAACCATATTGAGGGAGGGATGGGATCAGTAAAATCGTTCCCACTACTATGGCCCCCTATCTCTCAATATAGAACCAGGTCCATTGATTTGTATCCACCCTCACTGAACTTGGTCATTATTTATTAAATTTATTATTTATTATGATTGTAAAAAAAATAAAACTCATACATGTCATTCAAAAATAACAATGATATTTATTTGGAAAAAGGTTTTCACTAAGTACAATCATAAATGCAAAATAAAACAATAAACAAATAAATAACAATAAACTAACATAACAAAAAAAAATCAGGCTATTAAATAAACGTAAACATATTAAACATAAACATGATAACTATAACATAAACACTTACATTGGTGGTTAGATTCGGAGCTTGAGCGTGTGTATCAAGGAGAACTTCATGGATATGAACCGTTTCTCTGATACCAACTGTAATGACCCAACTCTTTCTAAGACATTGGACCATTATAACTACTAGACATAGCTACTATTTTGGGAAAGATACATCAGAAATAATATAACTTTAATAAATTCAAAATATTGTATCAAATACATAATAATAGAAAATATGGCATGGGACCCATTGTTTAAAAAAACATATAAATTTAATTCAATTGTTAAAAACTAAATACGAAACTACAAAAGTGCATATTTCAAAAGACTAAAATAAACATCATCCTCGATCAACACGCAGCCCATCCGTTCCATTCATCCTCAACACACATGCCATGCTACCAAGAATCATTCCGCCTCCGTATCTAGTTTCCTGCATCACACTAAAAAAAATAAAAGAATGAGCCTAATGCCCAACAAGGAAAATCTATTAACAACAAAACATACATCGAAAACATAAGCATAAGACTACATCAAATACTATAAAAAAACATAAGACTATCTAGAGCATATATCATATATCATAAGCTTACACTATAAAACACATGGCTATAAAAACATATATCATATAGGACTACAATATTAATGGTCATTAACTTATTCACATGGCATGTGATAAACCATCTGGGTCCCCTGTCTAATATCTGAGGTAGGTTAGATCACATGGTAGTATATGATAACCCATCTAGGTCCCCTGTCTAATATCTGAGATAGGGTAAATCACATGGAATATATGATAACCCATCTAGGTCCCCTGTCTAATATCTAAGGTAGGGTAAATCACGTGGTAGTATATGATAACCCATTTAGGTCCCTTGTCTAATATCTGAGGTAGGGTAAACCATAACTCTAAATCATGAAAATGATAAACACTAAGGCTTGCTAGCTAAGCAATTATGAACCCTAGATATCATAAAAACATTGGGGTTTACTAGCTAAGCAGCTATGAGCCTCAACACATTGAGGTTTGCTAGCTAAGTAACTATGAGCCCCTAGCAACATAAAAACATAATCATAACATATCATGACATAATATACTATAACATAAACTTATCATAACATATTATACATAAACATAACATATAAGCATAAGATATCATACAAACATACAAGATCTATCCTATTTTCCTTATCAAAACCGGGATATTTGAGAACAAATGCGGGACTTGGAACACTCCTAAAACCAACAACAAGAATGGTGAGTATTTCTAAAGAATAAAGAATGAATGTGGAAACTAAACCATCAAGAAGAAACTTACCTCACTTCCCAAGTATTTTATAAAGCTTAAGAATGATAAAGCTTTTTCCCAACCCAAGTGTTTATCACTCTTATGGTTTCACTAGCACCTTGGAGTCTCTGATCACAGCTTGAAGAATGAGCAGAAGGGCTGGGTTCTAAGTCCTATTTATAGAGTTCTAGAAATAAATATCTTCTTTTTGGCTTTGAATAAAAATAATGAATATTAAATGAAAATATTTGAATATTCATCAGTCAAAGGCTTAGGACTCGATCAAATTGTTCAAAGTTAGGTCTAAGGAGTCAAAGCTTGTTTTAAAAATTAAAAACAAAAATTAAAAAAAAAATCCTAACTTTTAACTTCTTAAATCTCGTAAGTCTAAACTCACCTATAGTAAAATCAACATAACTAGAGTTGTACAACTTAGAATTAGACCATCTTTATACCGTTAGAAAGCTAATTCAATTATCTACAACTTTATAGAAATACTATTTTTCGAAATTAATAACATAATTGGGATAAAAATAGGTCGGAAATTACAGTAACCTAAAGCTACGAAAAATCTATTTAATTATCTAAATAACATCCTAATCCAGAAATATCTTAACTAACCATAAAATAAAAAAATTTAATTCCCTAATAATCATGCTTATGACAAGTGTCATATTCTTATTGGCTTCATCTAAACCTTAGGTTATAATAAATAATACACCTAGGACCAGCAATATTAATCAAACCTTATGTTATAATTAATATTCTTAAACTATAGGTTAAACTTATAAAATTCATAACTATTGCTATGAGTTTCCAACTAAGTCCCGACTTGTACCAAAATCTACAGAATCTAAAATACTACAAACTAATACTAACTACTACTACTATTATCTAGCTAGTTAAGTAAATATTGTGGGACTCTACACACGGACACCAGTTTTACTGGCTCCGGCCAGAGCACAAATTTTGCCTAGAAAAAGTCTTGTCGCTGCGGCCACCACTTTTACTAGCCATAGCCAGAACACGATTTTTGCCCAGAATGGTCGCGTGGCCTAGGCCTGCAATAAATTTTTCTTAAAATCTAATTTTTTAATGGGTTAATACAAAAATATCATATCTTTTCTATTATTTAAAAAAAAATTATAAATACGATATTTTTGTTGTTTGATCTTTTAAAAAAATATTTTTTTTTTACAAAGATTCAAAATCAAATTGAAAAATAGGTTAACTAATTAATTTTAAATATTTTAATATACTAAAATATTATAATTAAGTTATCAGATATTTAAGATATTTTACTTGATTTTTTAAAAAAATTTGATATTTTAAGATATTAATATCTGATTATTCTATGGATTTTAATATTTAAATTATTTTAAATTTGAAAATTTGTTGACTATATATTTTTATAGATATTTGAATTTGTTAAACTATTTAAGATATTTTTTCAAAAACAACATATGATATTTGTTTTAAAAATTTATAAGTGGTTAGATTTATAAAAATATCACGTTTTTCAAACCAATTAATAAAATATTTTTTAATAAATGAGGTTTAAATTAACTTTAGTTAATTTTTGATAAATCATATTTAAACTAAATTATTATTTTTCAAATTAAACTAAATCAGTTTGATTGTTGATAAATGAAATTTGAATTAACTTTTGTTAATTGTTGATAAATTTCATTAAATTGACTTATTTTTGTAAAAAAATTAATTAATTCAAATTTTGGATAAATTCTAGAAAATTAATTGTGGTGTTTTGAAAATGTAATAAATTGTGGTATTTTTGCATAAATTCATAGATTTGCTCATATAGTGACATGATTAGGCCCATCCAATTATAACATGTCTGTTTGCACTATATGTGGTATTTTTGCAATTGGGCTTAGATGCATATAGTGGCCCATATGTTTGCTTAATATATGGATTTTTTCAAATAAAATATTCATAAAATGATAGGTTTTATTTGGGCCCATTAGAAAATGTAAAGTTTAAATTCCTCTCTTGTGGGTGGTTCCACTTGTGAAGGCATGTTTGCTTTGCATGACTATAGTCGGTCTAATCAATTAATAACAATTAACAAAATGAAGGTTTAAATTCCTATCTTTTGGACCTTGTATGGAAGTATATGGGGCCTTAGTAGTGGGAACAACATAATAGAACCAGCCCTCTCCGTACAAGCCCAATTGTTAAGGCCCATTTGGTTGAGTTGGACTTAATTCTATAGGTTCATTATAATATTTAAACCTAAATATTGATTAACAACAAATTAATTCTAATTTAATTGAATTTGTTTCAATTGAAACTTTATAATTAATAGAAAACTATAGGACATTGGTTTTAAAATTTTAATTTTACAATTTTTGGGAGAACCATAGTCATTAATTTTTTAAAATAAATAATAAAAATACTATTTTTTAATTTTATGATGAGCTTATTTTAAGAATTATATTCGATCTTCAATGTTGGTTTAACAAGGTCAATAGCTTAATGGGGCCTCGAGACGCTTTGATTTGTCCCCCTACGGAAGGTGTTCATTAGTTATTTTGACAATGTTAAATTTCGAAAGATAAATAATTATGTCATATTCTACTATACTCACCCCTACGGTGACTACTAGGACTAAATCTATTGATTATCGAAACTGTGGGTCTAGCTCATAAAATAAGAGATTTTGTTTTCTTATTTTGATCGAATAGTAGGTTGTTAATAATGGTGTCAATTATTAAATAAGTTTACAACTTTATTTAACTAGTGGTATTTTTTTACTCTCGCCAACCAAGACAAGATATCATAGATTAGTTAAAAACCTAAAGAAATAGAGATATGATTATTTTTGTATATTGTTTCCATATCTTACATATTTTTTGTATATGTTGTGTTATTTCTTGAAATTAGAGTGAATAGAAATTTTATTGAGCAAATGTGATTGATTTCTATTTTATTGATTATCGATAGTTTTAAGAATGGTTCTGTCTACTCCCATCCTTTCTCAACTTTCTATGGAGAAACACACTGGAGAAAAATTCCTTAAATGGAAGCAAAACATCAACATTGTGTTGATTGGTGACAACGCCGAGTTCATCATGACTGAGGAATCCCCAGAACGAGCAATGTCTCTGCACGTTCGTGATGGCACCATCAATGCTTGGCTGATACTGTCTCCACATGTTTGTAATTAACTCAACTATGGTCTGACGTAGCTCATGAATGAGCCTTAGACTTTTGAGTCTATCATGGGTGGACCAAGTAAGGGAGGAGAAAAGAAGACAACTATTACTGCTGCTGATCCAGCTAAGGCTGAAGCTAACCAAGCTTTGTCTTCGAAAGCTGGAAACAAAGAGGAAAGATGGACAAAACAACAACGCCAAGCCTGCAAAAGCTGCAAAGATGAGTGCACAACCAAATGCACAGACGCCTAAGGGGAAGAAAAAGAACAAGAAAGGTAAAGGTAAGTGTTTTCACTACAAAGAGAAGGGCATTGAAAATAGGATTGTCCCAAGTTTCTAGCAGTGAAAAACAAAAGTAATGATTATAGTTCATTTATCGTAGAAACATGTGTTTTAGGGAATGATAAATCTGTTTGGATTATTGATGATGGATCTACTAACCATGTTTGTAACTCTTTACAGCTTCTTGAATCGTGGGAGGAAGTAAATGAAGTTGGTTTAAAGCATAGAGTTGGGAACGAAGCGTTCGTTGCGGTCCAAGCTAGAGGAAAAGCTCGATTGAAGTTTGAAAATAAATATTTAATCTTGAAAGATGTATTTTTTATTCTAAATTTTAGTAGAAATTTAGTTTTAGTTTCCATGTTGCAATTAGAACAATTTGTTATGACTTTCACAAGTTCTAATATATCTATTTCTTTCAATGGATCACAATTGTGCATTGCAAGTTTGGAAAATAGACTTTATATTCTGCGAACTAACGAATCCCTCACTTTAATAATCAATTATTCAAAGTAGCTAAGCCTAGGACCAATAAACGTCAAAAGACCAATAATGATAACATGACGTATTTATGGCATTTGAGACTAGGTCACATTGGCTATGATAGAATTCAAAGACTTACAAATGATGGGCCTTTGAGGAAACTCACCTTAGGTGAATTACCTGCTTGTGAATCTTATCTAGAAGGCAAAGCGTCCATTCTCTGAAAAGGGTGATAGGGCCAAGGAACCAATTGGACTTGTTCATTCAGATGTTTGTGGACCTTTGAATGTATAAGTTATTAGGAAAAAATATATTTGCCTCAATGGAAATTGATAATAATATTACAACTCTATGCAATATATTACAAATAAATAATGATTGATTAAAATGAGTTACAACTCTATAACTGAAAATACAAATAAAACAAAGGAAATGAAGAAGATGATGAAGAAGAATAGACTAGTGAGAATACAACTCTAAGCAAAAGATTAGAAGTAAAATAAAGTGTTTTGACCAAAAGAAAAGATTACAACTCTTAAACAAAATATACAAGTAAATAGAACAAGAGAATAAGAAGAAAACCAATAGAATAAATTGAAGAACAGAAACACAAGTAAACTCTCACCTACACAACCTAAGTGTAGAGGGTTGGGGATCACCAACTTGAACAAGGCTTAAAACCTTTGTCCAAAAGCTTATTTCCCCCTAACTCAAGCACTAAGGGATCTCTCTCAGATATTGGAAAAGTTTTCTGGAATTATCAAGCCTCAAGGTGTTTCTAGCCAAGTGCTCTAATGGATAGAAATGTTGTTGTGTCTTACAAGTGAGCTATAGGCTCCTATTTATAGAGTTTAGAGACACCCTTTGAATTTCAAATTCCACCAACCCCCATGGTTGTTACGAATGTTTAATTGAATTAATATGGAATTAAAAAAGAGATTTGGGAGTTATTTGGGTTTTTTGAGCCGTTCAACAAATATTGAAAAAACTGAAAATTGGTCATCTATCCCTTTCATGCTATTACTTAGAATAAGCATGTCATCCACGTATAAGCAAACAATGATCACATATCCCTTACAAGTTTTGGAATACAGACACTTGTCTCCATTGTTATGTCTAAACCCATTAGACATGATGGCTTGATCAAATTTCTCATGCCATTGCTTAGGAGCTTGTTTCAATCCATATAAGGATTTTACAAGTCTACACACTTTATGTTCATATTTTGGTAGGACAAACCCTTCGGGTTGTTCCATATAGACCTCCTCATTGAGGTCACCATTAAGGAATGCCGTTTTGACATCCATTTGATGAACATACAAGTTGTGTATAGAAGCTAAAGCGAACAAAATTCTTATAGAAGTTGTTCTTGCAACAGGCACATAGGTATCGAAATAATCGATACCCTCATTTGGCCTAAACCCTTTAGCTACTAATCTAGCTTTAAAGGTTTGGATAGTGCCGTCAGTGTGGTATTTTCTCCTAAATACCCACTTACACCCAATTGGCTTAGACCCCGGTGGGAGGTCTACCAATTCCCAAGTGTTATTGGAAAGAATGGAATCCATCTCGTCATTGATGGCTTCTTTCCAAAATGCACTATCTCTCGATTGCATAGCTTCTCTATAAGTCTTAGGATCATCCTCAACGAGAAGTACAATAGGAATTTTCCTAATGACTTCCTCTCTATTTCCTTCTACCATGTAGAAGGAAATTCGTTGAGGATCTATCTCATCCACTACTAGACTTTTATGATTTTTAAGCCTTTGACTTCTTCTAGGTTCAAAGGGTTGCTTTACATCCTTTTGAGGATTCTCCTCTTGAGAATCAACTTTGGATGTAGAAGCTTAAGAATTGTTCTCATATAACAAATTCTCCTTTAGAGATGTTGAAGCTTGAGAATTGTTGTCACATAACATGTTCTCAAAGAGTTCAACTTCTCTAGATTCAATCATAATATTAGACTCTAAGTCTAATAGCCTATAAGCTTTACTATTGTTGGCATAACCAACAAAAGCACACTTTATGGCTCTTGAACCTAACTTTGTTCTATTAGGTTCGTTTTTCTTGCAATATGCAAGACACCCCCACACGTTGAAGTACCCTATGTTGGGTTTTCTTCCTTTCCATAACTCAATTGGAGATATCTCATTTTTCTTCATCGGTATTCAATTAAGAATGTGACAAGCGGTTAAAAGCGCTTCACCCCATAAGTTGAAGTTCAACTTAGAAAACACCAACATAGAATTTATCATCTCTAGATAAGTCCTATTTTTCCTTTCGGCAACACCATTGTGTTGTGGTGTATAAGGTGCAGTGCACTCATGAATTATACCATTTTCTTCACAAAATGTATTAAATTCATTAGAGAAGTACTCTCATCCTCTATCATTTCTTAGCACCTTAATCTTTTTATTTACTTGATTTTCAACTTCTAATTTATATAATATAAAAGCATAAAATGTTTCATCTTTATGCTTTAAAAGGAACACATAGGTATATCTACTAAAATCATCTATAAAAGTAAGAAAATACCTTTTACCACCTCTAGTTAAAACACCATTTAATTCACAAAGATCACTATGGATTAAATTTAGTAAATTAGATGATCTTTCTTCACTAGGAAATGGTTTCTTAATCATTTTCGCCTTAACACATGTTTCACATTTACCATAGTTTTTAATATTGCATGCAATCATACCACATTTTACTACTCTTTTCATGTTTGAAAAACCTATATGCGATAGTCTAAGATGCCACAAAAATGAAGAATCATACTCAACAATATAGGCGGAATTAACATTTTTATTGATAACATTGAAAGTTTCATCATTGGTGCACAATTTAACAATACCCTCACAAGAGTACCCCTTTCCCAAAAATACATTTAATTTGGTAAGTATAAGTTTACCGGACTCAAAAACGGCTTTAATGCCAGGCTTGCCAAGAAAATCACCACTTACCAAGTTTCTACTCATTTCGGGAACATAAAGTACATTCACTAATGTAACTTTCTTGCCGGAGGTGAAGTAGACTTCAATAGTACCTTTGCCAAGTACCTTGGATTTTCTCTCATTGCCCATTTGTATCTCATGGTTGCCCTTTAACTCTTCAAAGGTCTTGAACAATGATTTGTCATAGGTGACATGGACGGTGGCGCATGTATCATACCACCACCCTTTCACCTTGCCTTGGACCGCATTCACCTCATTAAGGGTAGCAACTATGTTTTCCTCTTGAGTTGCTTTCACCTTAGGTCCTTGTTGGTCTTTTCTATGTCTACACTCTCTAGCATAGTGACCCTTTTTCCCACACACAAAGCAAGGACCTTTCTCTCCCTTAAACTTGTTTGGGTTGGTTTTTGGACCCAAAGGTTTCTCATTACCCTTTTTCCCTTTGTTTTTGGGATGTTTTGGTTGTGACACCACATTTGCTTTGGAAGTCTCTCCATTAGACCCCTCCACAAGTTTATCTCTACATATCGATTCCTCGTCGATTCGAATATGTTTTTGGATTTCCTCCAAAGAATAATCCTCATTTTTATGAAGGATTCTTTTCTTATAGCTCTTCCAAGTTGGTGGTAGTTTAGCCACAATAGCACCAACTTGAAAGGCCTCAGGAAGCTCAATCTTTAACACTTTCAATTTATTAACAATAATTTGCAATTCATGAATTTGAGGAAGAATAGGTTTACCACCAAAAAATTTGAAATCGAAGTATTGAGATATCAAGAACTTTTTGGTACCTTCCTCTTCCGCCTTAAAATTTTTCTCAAGTGCATCCCATATCTCCTTGGCTGATTTGGTCTTGGTGTAGAGGTCATAGAGCCTATCGGATAGGGCATTGAGGATATGGCCCCTACAAAGAAGGTTGTCCTCCTCCCTCTTCCTTCTTTTCTCCACCTCCTCGGGAGTGTCTTTGTCGGATGGCTCGGCTAGAGGTGCCAAGGAAGACTCAAGGATGTAGACAATTTTGAGAGTGGTTAAAAGAAACCTCACCTTGTCTTGCCACCTAGTAAAATTGGATCCATCAGACCTATCCAACCTTACTAGGTCTTGGTTCATGATCTTGATGGTTTCCCCTTCCATTGAAACAAAAAGGGATAAGCTTTTGAATGTTAGGAAAAAATATATTTGCCTCAATGGAAATTGATAATAATATTACAACTCTATGCAATATATTACAAATAAATAATGATTGATTAAAAGGAGTTACAACTCTATAACTGAAAATACAAATAAAACAAAGGAAATGAAGAAGATGATGAAGAAAAAGAGAATAGTGAGAATACAACTCTAAGCAAAAGATTACAAGTAAAATAAAGTGTTTGGACCAAAAGAAAAGATTATAACTCTTAAACAAAATATAAAAGTAAATAGAACAAGAGAATAAGAAGAAAACCAATAGAATAAAATGAAGAACAGAAACACAAGTAAACTCTCACCTACACAACCTAAGTGTAGAGGGTTGGGGATCACCAACTTGAACAAGGTTTAAAACCTTTTTCCAAAAGCTTATTTCCCCCTAACTCAAGCACTAAGGGATCTCTCTCAGATATTGGAAAAGCTTTCTGGAATTATCAAGCCTCAAGGTGTTTCTAGCCAAGTGCTCTAATGGATAGAAATGTTGTTGTGTCTTACAAGTGAGCTATAGGCTCCTATTTATAGAGTTTAGAGACACCCTTTGAATTTCAAATTCCACCAACCCCCATGGCTATTACCAATGTTTAATTGGATTAATATGGAATTAAAAAAGAGATTTGGGAGTTATTTGGGTTTTTTGAGCCGTTCAACAAATATTGAAAAAACTGAAAATTGGTCAGTTTTTGGCCTGTGGCCGCGGCCAGAGACATTGGTGGCCGCGGCCACCAACATTCAGTGGCCACGGCCACCGACCAATTTCAGCAATTAAAAATGTGTTGTTTTTCCAAACGGTTCCAAACCCTCCCAAATGATTTTGTAACTCCCAAAACACATTATTGGGGTTAAAATCATATCTCTAACAGCCATATCACATATGGCTTTATGAAATTCATCTCAATATTGTGTAACAACAATTTTACACAATAAAGGGTAATATTTGGAAGTTACAAATTTGTAACACCAAATATGTTACATTATTTGGATATATCTCATATATCTAAATATTGTAACTCTCTATTATATGTTACAATATGTGACACACTTTGTCACATTTATTTAATCTAAAACATTATATTATATTATAATATAATATTACATTATATTATAAAATAATATAACATAAGTCATGGGTGGTTTTGAGCATTTCGTCACTTTCATTGATGATTACTCTAGATACTCATGTCTATACCTAATGCATAGGAAATCAGAAACATTTTCAAAGTTTCAGGAATTCCTAGCAATGGCTCAGAACCAATTAGGTAAAACGTTAAAGATCTTACGATCTGATAGGGGTGGAGAATATTTGGATATTTAATTCCAAGATCATTTAACTGGACTTGGGATTTTATCACAAGTTACTGCCTTGGGTACTCCGCAACAAAATGGTGTAGCGGAACGCCGGAACAGAACTTTATTGGAAATGGTTAGATGCATGCTTAGTTACTCAACTCTACCAACTTCGCTCTGGGGACATGCAATTGAATCTGCAAATGACATTCTCAATGTCATGCCATCCAAATTAATCCCCAAATCACCTTTAGAACGTTGTAATGGTCGTGAACCTAGTTTATGCCATTATAGAATCTAGGGGTGTCTCGCCCACGTCCTAAGGAAAAAGGAAGGAAAGCTAGAACCACGAACTGAATTTTGACTGTTTCTTGGCTATCCTAAAGTTACTTGGGGTGGAATTTTCTATAGTCATTCAGAAAATAAAGTATTTACTTCTACGAATGCTACTTTTCTGGAAAAAAAACTATGTCCAAAATTTCAAACCATGCAGCAAAGTAGTTTTAGTCGAGATGGTTGAAGAATTGACTCCAACCAATATTCCATCATCATCAACACGATTTGATGATGAAATTCCCACTCTTCCTGTCCAATCGACGCAAGTCGATTTAAATGAAGAAAGTACCACTATTCCTGAGCAAACAGTCATAGAGCCTCGTCGTAGTGGGAGGGTTTCTAGGAACCTAGTTTGCTATGGTTTAGATGGTGAAACCAATATGGTTGTTGGTAACACTGGTGATGATGATCCATTGTCTTTCAAACAGGAAATGGCTAGCCCTAAAAAGGAACTATGGCTTGAAGCCATGAAACAGGAAGTGGAGTTCATGTACTCAAATTCCGTCTGGGATCTTGTGGAAGCACCTAGTGACTTTAGGGCCATTGGGTGCAAGTGGATCTACAAGAAGAAATGAGGTGTTGATGGAAATATCGAAACTTATAAAGCTCGATTAGTGGCAAAGGATTATACCCAAAGAGAAGGCGTGGACTATGAGGAAACTTTTAGTCCGGTAGCCATGCTCAAGTCCATTAGCATCTTTCTATCCATAGCAGCCGCTCTCGACTATGATATTTGGAAAATGGATGTCAAGACAGCCTTTCTTAATGGGAAGCTTGACGAAGTCATTTATATGGATCAACCAGAAGGATTTACAGTAGCTGGACAAGAAGGAAAATTTTGCAAGTTGAATAGGTCCATTTATGGACTTAAGCAAGCTTCTCATTCCTGGAATCTTAGGTTTGATGAAATAATCAAAACCTATGGCTTTGAACAAAATATTGATGAGCCTTGTTGTAGCATCCTAAATTCGCTAATAAGGCTTAGGGCCTTGATCAGCGTGCAGGGAGGGTAATAATTGATTTAATTATGTTAATATGTAAATTTAATGATTATGTGATTAGAAATGCATGTTTAGGTGAATTAAATATGCATGCGGGCCCCATTTGGTTATTAGGAGCATATTTATAATTTTAGCCCGTTGAGTGCATAAATGTGATATATGTGTATATTGTGATTGATAACACGAGTGAGTGGTGATATATTTGTGATGCATGATCCAAGACGGTCCCAGGGAGTAGTTTAGTTAAATAGTCACAACGGCGTTGAATACCCAGCTTGGGAGGAGCCTAGGGGTATTTTGGGAATATAATATATGTTCGGGAATTACCGAGTAACGGCTAGTATTGTAGCAATTATTGGGGCATGTCGGGATTAAATGGGGATTTATAGGAACACTAAGGAATTAGGAGGACATGGCAAATGACGAAATTGCCCTTGGTGGCACTTGAGGATTAAGATAGACTTAAGGGGTATTTTGGACTTTTTGGCAATGAATATACATGGTTTAGGATGTTGAGACTCTAGAGGGACTTAGAAGGAAACAAAAGGGAAGGAAATAAGAAATCTCAGCTCTCTTTCTCTCATTCGGCTCTCTCTCTCTCTCTCTCTTTGGGTTTTGGAGTTTGTTGAAGAAACTTGAGGATTCAAGGCTAGAACTTTGAGAATTAGAAGCTTGTTGTGCTAGGAAGTGGCTCCAGGTCGAATTTAGTACAGAGGTAAGCTCCTAAACTTAGTCTTTCTGTTGAATTCTGCCATGGATGGGAAGCTTGCATGAGGGTTAAGTCTTGGTTTGATTTTGAGTGGTGGTGAGGATTAGGGAGTTTTTTTAAGTGGTTATGATGCCTAGGCTGCATGGATAGGGAATCTAAGCTTAATTCTGGTTTTAATTGGTGTTTGGAGTGAGAATTAATGGTTTAGGCTCGGGGAAAACATGAGAAAATGGTGGTTTCTGGGTTTAGAGGCTCGAGTCGCGGCCATGTTCTTCAGGCATCGCGGCCCGCTTGAACGAAGAAGCCTGGGGGCCTCAGAAATTCTCCCAGGCGCCGCGGTGCAGGGTCTGGAGCGTCGCAGCCCGTGTCCTTCGTCAAAGAGGTGTTTACCTCTGACTTGAGCGTGTCACAACCCTTAAGGGACTGAGCTGCGGCTCAAATGCAAATAATGGTTGTTTGAGGGTTTTTTGCTCAGGAATCCTAATGTTAAGGCTCAGGAAGGATTGAACTACCTGGTTTAGTAGAATCCAAGGTCCCGGAGGCTAGATTATTATTCTGAAGTTATTTATTGGTTTAAGGTTTGATGGATGGTTATTATGAATGCGTTGTGACTAGCTTTTCAACGAGGCTTGGGTTAGAGGACTATGCTAGGGATCGCGGTACTCAGATAGCTCGGGACACATGTAAGAAAATTGTTGTACCCATAGAGCAGGGCATAACCCTATTGTTTGTATTGCAGAGCATGACCCTAATGTTTATGTTTAATATGTGTTTAAATATCTATGAATATTATGTATGTTTATGAATGAATGGGGAGGGCCGAGGACGGTGAGGGCCGGGAACAGCAAGAAGCAGGGTACGGCAAGGGGTCAGGATCGACATTGAGCATGCTGAGTTCAGGCTGCTAGGGAGAAACCCTCTTTGGGTGTTGTATCCACCCGTTTGGTGAAGACTGCAAACCCAACGCCTGGTAAAGCGCCTGGGACGGCGTAGGCCGCTATGTGTTTAGCTCGTTGGCTGTTTTGCTATATACTATTGAATATTATGTGATATCTTATATGTTGAGTTTTCTTGCTGGGCTTCAGCTCACAGGTACTCTATGGTGCAGGTAAGGGCAAAGGAAAGGTCGACCAACCATGAGTACGAAAAGCGTGGACCAATGGGTACATGTTCGGCCTACCTGGCTGACACAGCCAGGGTTATTTTGGGAAAAATGTTGTAATGAACTGCTTTGTCTCTTAGGTCGACCTTAATTGTATTTTTGAGTTGTAATGTATTTTCTAAATAGTATTTTGGGATCCCAACTGTATAACATTTTTTTAATTTCAATGAATGTCCAAATTTTTATAACTAATGTTGTTAAACGAGTTTTATTTTAGTTTAGTCACACTTTTAACCTAAAACCTCGATTAGCGAGCTATTGGCACATTTTTAACTCATATAGTAACAGCTCTAAGGAAGTAGAGCGTTACACTTGTGTTTACCAACTGAAGGCAAAATCTAATAGTGGTATTCCTGGTTCTTTATGTAGATGATATCTTACTCATTGGAAACAATTTTAAGAAATTTTCAGGTGTGAAGAATTGGCTGAACACTCAATTCCAGATGAAGGATTTGGGTGAAGCAAGTTATGTTCTAGGAACCTAGATCATTAGGGATAGAAAGAACAAACTCTCAGCTCTATCTCAAGCAGCTTACATAGATAAAGTGCTTGAACGTTTTTCAATGACAAATTCCAAGAAAGGACGTCTACCGTCTCGCCATGGAATTCATCTTTCGAAGAAGCAATCTCCACAGACTCCTGAAGAGGATGATGTAATGAGAAAAAGTCCTTACGCATCTGCAGTTGGAAGTCTGATGTATGCTATGTTGTGTACTAGACCAGATATCTGTTATGCAGTGGGAGTAGTGAGCAGGTATTAGTCAAACCCACGACCAGAACATTGGATAGCAATTAAACATATCCTGAAGTATTTAAGGTGGACTAGGGATTATATGTTAGTCTACAAGGGTGGAGTTCTGAACCCTGTAGGCTATACCGATTCAGATTTTCAGACTGATGTCAATGACAGAAAGTCTACTTCTTGAATGGTGTTTACTCTTGGGGGTGGAGTTGTGATATGGAGAAGCGTAAAGCAGTCTGTGATCTCAAATTCCACCATGGAGTTTGAATACATAGCTACGTGAAAAGTAGCTAAGGAAATTGTCTAACTAAAGAAGTTCTATTCAGATCTTGGGGTTATTCCAAAAATTGATGAACCGCTTTTGTTGTTTTGTGACAACATAGGAGCGGTAGCCAACTCGAAAGAACCTCGAAGTCATAAGAGGAGTAAGCATATAGAAAGGAAGTATCACATAATTCGAGAATATGTAGCCATGTGAAGGTTATAAAGATTGCATTTGAAGACAATCTTGCAGATCCGTTTACAAAGACACTACCAGAAGCTACATTTGATAAGCATATCAAGGAAATGGGATTAGTAGAATTAAGGCATTAGTTTCAATTAGAGCAAGTGGGAGTTTTTTTTATTTTTTTTATGCCCTAATTAAAACACAATTTATTTGTAATCTCTTTTATTATCAATAAAAGAATAGGAATCATTTTTTTGAATTGCTCAACCACTTTGCTCACATGTTTTATTTTCATGATTATTTGTGTAATATAAACTTCTATTAAATCTCGAGGATATAGCTAATCGTATTTATAGTGACGTAATCACAGTGGAATATAATTATGATTATATGTTCAAATATAAGTTAGTCCTACGGCTATTCAGTGCATAGGATTTACACTGACTTGCCAATCTACGATATGATCTACTTACACATTGTAGTGTTATGTTCTTTCCAGAACATTAGCAAAGTAGATAAGATCGGATTTATTTGTTGCATCGGACTAGACAGATATTGACAGTTGATATGATAAGTAAACATACCGTTATTATCTATTCTAGTCATATCATATACTTGACCATAGGTCAATTCAATCTCAATTCTGAGTGGTTAGTATAATAACTGATTGTATTATTTGAGTTCTTTGACTTGTTCGTTACCATCTTACCCTACGGACTAGCCCATACTTACATCTCGGGAACTCGGTAGTATAATTGAGTGGGAGTGTTAATCATGGATATGAACATCTATATCTTCTAATGAAGAAGTGAAATGATGGTTTCCTTTTAGTTTGGTTCAAGGTGCTAAATGATAAAGATCTCATTTTAGTAATTAATATTAGTTTACTGAAATATCATTTACAAGGAACTAATTGTTTTAAGGATAAAATACAATGAGGGCTAAAATGATATATTAGTCACATCTCATTGTAGACCGTCTATAGAGGATTGGGTGATAATTATGGTTAACAATGGATAATTAATAACGTACCTATATTGCTTATACAGTGTTTTATTAATTTAAGAGTGCAATTCTGAGTCTTTAGTGGAGTCACAAGGAATTAATAAGTTAGTAAATTTATTATAAATTATTGGAGCTTGATTTCATAGGCCCATGGTCCCCACTGTACATTGGATAAAATCATCTAGATAGTCTCAATTAATTGATTTAATTATCAATTAGAATTATCAAAGTTGACCAGGTTAATTTTAGATAGTTTCACAGAGTTATACAATTTAGAGAAGAAAATAAATTCTAGGGCAGATTTATTAATAAAGACAAATTAGTTTCTAAATTAATAAATAAGTTTAAATCAAGGTTCAAATTATAATTAATTAAATAACATAGGGTATTGAGAAGCAAAATAAATTTTTAGCTAAATAGTATACCAATTTTTTAATTCTTTATGGAATGTGAATAAGTTGGGTGATAAAACTGAAGAAACAAGACTAAGATATAACAAGACCCAAATATAACCTGTGATGATGAATTTGTTAACAAAACTGTTATGATTGGCTAAGAGCACTCCCAATGGGTGATCTAAAATAACTAAATAGGTAAAATTATACCAAAATGTTCTAAAATGAGTCTCCAATGGATGATTTATCCTTCATAAAATTTTATCTTCATCTATAGTACATAGCTATATTTATAACACACTATTCATCTATGTAAACATATAATATTAATTTTTCATATTCTTTCTTACATTATTCACAAACACATAAAATCACACACACAAATATATATATGCTCTTCTCTTTTTTTTCTTTCTCTTTTTATATATTTATATATAATTATATACCTAGTAAATGAGTTTTATTTATATTTTATAATATTATTATATTTTATTTTTTTAATAAATTTTTATTGTTATTTTTTTATGGGTAGTATTATAATATAATTATGTGATATGATATATGGGTAGACTTTATAAATATTAAAAGATATTATGATATTATTGATAGTTAAAGAAAATATTTAAAATTAATAGAAAATATTTTAAAATATAGTATTTAAATGATATAGAGAAAAAAAATAGAGAAGCTGATGTATGGTGTAATGTAAAAGTTAGAGGTAAAATAAAAAAATAAAAAAAATAAGTGTGTTTTGGAGAGGTATTTTAAAGGATGGAGTAGAGTATCCATTGGGAGTGCTCTAAATACAAAAGATAAGTGTTGTTATACAAGCTAGGTACAAAACACTTAGTAAAATTTACATAGTGAAGATGTGAAAATTGAGTTTCAATTGTAGGCACTTAAAAATTGTGTTCTTGGGTCCAAAGTGATACAGTGAGGTGTCCAAGGATTCCCAAAATGCTTGGGAGAATTTGGAGGGGTCTAAAGTCAATTTTGAGAGTTTTGGCCTGCCTAGGTGGCGTTGTGTTGCCTGTCACTTAGGGTTTCAAAGAAACCCAGCAGGCGACACGTCGCCTGACATGTCCTTACAGACACGTGTTTTAAGCTCCAAATGACGAGTTTTGAGGATCTAATCCTATTGCTTATACCTAATGAAGTGCCTACACTATAAAAAGGTTCTCATAGAGTTTTGAAAGACTTGATCACTCTCTCAAATCTCTCTCTAACGTCTCTATCTCTCTAGCTTTCAATAATCGCAAGTTTTCTCCAAGAAACTCATAATAAAAGTGCTTGGCTTTGTGAGTTCAAGGCTTGTTCAATCAAAATTCTCATTTCATCTTAGGAAAAAACCTCAAGCATCAATGGAGGGCTAGGAAATAGAGAATTAGGATAGCGATACTCCTTGTATATAAGCCTTTGGTTGTGTTTTTCAAAAGGAAGTATAAGTTCAAGGTGGTGTTTCACAAAGGGTTTTGAAGCTTCAAGAAGGTTGAAGAAATTTGGTCTACTACTAGGGTTTGCATCCTTTAACTCAATCATTTCCTGGTCTCTATCAAGGATGATTTAGTGTCGATTTTTATTATTTTGGTGGTGTAATCTCACTCTCCCCCAACATTCTAACCCTCTATTATCTGAGATACTAAATCATGGAAGATTCAAGTTCTTTTTCGGCCTTGAAATTCATTACTCAATATTTTGTTAGGTTGGATCGTTTTGATGGTACTAACTTTGTTCGGTTGCAAGATAAGATTACATTCTTGCTAACCAATCTCAAAGTTTTCTATGTCTTGGATAAAGACCTAAATGCCATCGAACCCACTAAGGAAGAGGACATCCAAGAAGTCATCAAAGAAAGGAAGAAGTGTGAAGAAGACAAATTGATTTGTAGGGGTCACATTCTCAATACGCTATCAGATTGGTTGTATGATCTCTACACCAAAACCAAGACCCCCAAGGAGATTTGGGAAGCTTTGGAGAAAAAGTACAAAGTGGAAGAAGAAGAAGGTACAAAGAAATTCCTTATGACTCAATACATAAAATTTACATTTTATGACATAAAACCCCTTCTTCTCCAAATACATGAGTTGCAAATAATTGTGAATAAGCTATCTACCCTCAATATTGTCTTGCTGGATCAATTCCTTGTTGGAACCATAATAGCCAAGTTTTCTCCATCTTGGATGGGCTATAGGAAGAAAATCCTCCATAAGAATGAGAGATTTCATTGGAGGAAACCCTCAAACACTTGAGGATTAAGGAGGAATCTCATTCTAGAGATAAGAACAAGGAGGAGTCTAATGGTGAGACTTCAAAGTCCAATGTGGTGGCTAATCCTCCAAACAAGGGCAAAGGGAATGGCAAGAATAAAGGCAAGGGACAAAAATCCTTAAGGCCTAAGAAGAATGGGGGACAATTCAAAAGTTCCAAGGGACCTTGCATTGTGCGTGGAAAGAATGGCCACTTTGCTAGATATTGTAGGTTCAAGAGAAAGCATAACATTGAAGCAATATTCAACTCAACCGAAGAATAACTAGTGGCAACACTAAGCAAAATCAATGCCATACATGGAAAGGTGAATGGGTGGTTGTATGATACTTGTGCCATAATCCATGTTACTTATGATAGATCTCTATTCAAGACCTTTGAAGCTTCAAAGGAAGGGCATAAGATTCAAATGGGCAATGAGAAAAGGTCCAAGGTTGAAGGAAATGGGACTATAGAACTACTCTTCACATCCGGCAAGAAGGTTCTACTCACTAATATTTTCTATGTACCAAAAATGAGTAGAAACCTTGTAAGTGGCAATTTGTTTTGCAACTCGGGAATCAAGGTTGTGATAGATTTCACCACATTTACATTGTCTAAGGGAAATGTATTTGTGGGGAAAGGATATGCTTGTGATGGCATGTTCAAACTTTGTACCTCTATTGATAGTTTGAACAATAAAGCTTCTAGCTCTTCTTGTCATATGCTTGACTCAAATTCTATAAGCTTGTGGCATATTACACTTGCACATATAGGATTTAGCACAATTAAAGAGTAATTAAATGTGGATTGATTGATTGCAATGATGTTGAGCATGATAAATGTGAATTATGTGTTAAATCCAAGATGGTAAAGAAAATTTTCCAAGTGTTGAAAGAAATTATAAGTTGTTAGATTTGATACATAGTGATTTATCTGAACTAAATGGAATATTGACAAGATATGGAAGTAGATATTTTATTACTTTCATAGATGATTACTCTAGGTTCACATGTATATTTTCTTAAAAATGAAGATGAAGCATTTAATGTGTTTAAAGCATATAAAGCGGGAATTGAAAATCAATTATAAAGGAAAATAAAAGTGCTTATAAGTGATAGGGGTGGTGAATAATTTTCAAATGATTTCAACTTGTTTTATGAAGAACATGGAATAATACATGAATGTACCACTCCTTATACTCCACAACAAAATGGTATAGAAGAAAGGAAAAAATAAAACATTTTTTGAGATGATTAATGTTATGCTATTACATTCAAAATTAAGTTTTAGTTTGTGGGGTGAAACCTTGCTATCCACTTGTCATGTTTTGAATTGTATTCCCATGAAGAAAAATAATATATCTCCATATGAGTTATGAAAAGAAAAGAAACCAAACATTGGTTATCTTAATGTGTGGGGGTGT
Organism: Humulus lupulus; assembly: GCF_963169125.1. Lineage (NCBI taxonomy): Eukaryota > Viridiplantae > Streptophyta > Magnoliopsida > Rosales > Cannabaceae > Humulus > Humulus lupulus. Next base: position 240,270,493 of record NC_084794.1, read on the forward strand.
CTTGCTTATTGCAAGAACACGGATCCTAAAATGACCAAGTTGGGTCCAACGACTATAAGATGTGCATTTGTGGGTTATGCCCAAAATACAAATCTTATAGATTACTAGACTTGAATTATAATGTGATAATTGAATCAAGAGAGGTTAAGTTCTTTGAGAACATGCCATGCAGTGACAACAAGTTAATAGAAACAACTCAAATTAGAAAGCCTCAAGAGGAGACTACTAAAATAGTTGGTGAGCAATCTCAATTACCTAGAAGGAGCCAAAGGCTCAAAGATTTGGGATCAAGTAAGAAGTGTTCTCAAATAGACACACTATACCTTATAGAAGGTAACAATGAGGAAGTCACTTGGCAATATCCAATAGTATTTTAAATGGGTATATAACCATTTGGCACCCAGTGTTTTATCGAAATACATACTTGGTACCCTATGTTTTCAATAATACTCATATGGTACCATGTAATTTGAAATTGTACATATTTGATACCCTAGACTCAAATTTGAATGATAAAATTTTATCAATATGACCAAACTATCCTCAGTTTTATGTAATTAAGTAATTAAATTTGAATTTGAAACTCTTATAATTAAGGGAAATTTGGTCATATTGATAAAATTGAGTTCAGAGTACCAAATATGTATGATTTCAAATTACAAGGTACCAGATGAGCATTATTGAAAACATAGGGTACCAAGTATGTATTTCGATAAAACACAAGGTACCAAATGAGTATTTACCCACTTTAAATAGAAAATGATACCAAAACTTTCAAAGAAGCCATATCCTCAAGGGACTCCACTTTTTGGAAGGAGGCAATTAATGATGAAATGGACTCAATTATGTCTAACTACACTTAGGAATTGGTTGACCTTCCAAAGGGGTCTAAACCAATTGGGTGCAAATGAGTATTTAGAATGAAATCTCGTATAAGGCCAGATTATTAGCCAAATGGTTCATACAAAAAGAGAGAATAGATTACTTTGATACATATGCAATAATTACTTCTATTAGGTTGTTATTTGTCTTATCATCTATGAATAATCTTTATGTTCGCCAAATGGATGTCAATACGACATTCCTAAATGGGAATCTCGAGGAGGAGGTATATATGGAACAACGGGAGGGTTTTGTTCTTCAAGAAAATGAACATAAAGTGTGTAGACTTGTCAAATCACTATGTGGTTTGAAACAAGGTCCAAAACAATGGCATGAGAAGTTTGATAAAGCCATTGTTTCAAATGGGTTTAGACACAACAACGGGGACAAGTGCTTATTGTAAGAACGCCCTAAACTAATTACTTGTAAAGCATAGCTCAGTTCATATTTATTAGAAAATAAAATACCATTTTAGGGAGAAGGTTGAGTGGGGCATTTTTAAAACAAGAAATTTGGGCCCAATAGTTTAAAATAAAAATACAGTGTCTTTATGCAATCTTAGAAATAAAATAAAAAACATAGGTCTCACTATGACAAATGAAAACGTAAATCATAATATAAAACTTTATAAACTTTCTTGGCGTTCAACTAGATCGTTATTCATTCATGGACACCCTGCATCATACATGTCAAGCCATTGGAACTCCCCACATCACAGCACGTGCCAAGAAGAAACCCTATTGCCTCTCTAAAAGGGGGAAAGTAAGAGGGTGAGCTAAAAGCCCAGAAAGGAAGTACAAACAAAATACAACAATTAACAAGAAACACAACGCAATCTACGTACATATTGTGAACTCATGACATATCATAATAACTCATAATCATACCGTAATCATAAGACTTCGTAAGCATAAGAATAATCATACATCATGTGATTATGGCACCCCTATTGTCCATGTCACATCATGAGGTAACAAGCAAAAGCATAAACCGGTAAAACCTCATCTATGAGGTAAACAGGAACTCTGGTTCTCGAATAACCTTGGCGTGGCCGCCCTATGAGTTACGTCATATCCTTACTAACTCCTTTGTTGTATCGCGCTCAGCACGCTAACAACCTACTGCTTTTCATACAACATATAAGCAGAAATACAAGAACTCATATCATAACATAGTAGCTCATACTTTTCATAACACAATAGCTTACCATAGCTCATACATTTCATAACACAACAGCTCTTGCAACATATTAGCTCATACTTTTCATAACATAATTCATATAAAATTCTAGCTAACTTCCTTACCTCAAGTCCAAGAAAAAAAATAAAGCGTGGGGTACTTCATAATGAGTCTAAAATGACAATCAAATATTCATCTTAAAATCATGTAAGATTACAGATGTCCAACACAGCGCATGGGCCATGCACACTGGCACATGTTGCACCACACTATGAACATTCAATAATTTCACATAAAATCATAAGAAAATAATCTTATATCTACTAGTGAATTCTAAATGTTTGCAAAACAAGAATCATGCACTTAATCAGATGGCGTATATTAAAGCTACATTTGCATGCGAAATGCGTACGTGGGGTCGTTCTTAAAACTTGCTTTGAAGTTGGTAATATTTATTCTTTTATTTCCTTGTCAATTTCACAAAAATTCAGCTAGCATAAAATAAATAGCCAATTGATTATTACTACTTTATTCTTTTAAATTATACATTTGTTATCCATAAATTTTATTACAAAAATTTAATTTACTAAACTATTTTTTTATCTTAATAATCTCATTTATTATTTAATAAAAATTAAAATGTGAAAAATTGTATAGTTGTTTAAAATAATTAATTTGGTGTAATTTGTTAATTTCATAAAAGTTATCCTTTAATTTGGCAAATAAAATAAATAATACCAATAAAACATGACATATTTAATTTCTTTTAGAAAAATAACATTTCTAGATCATGAAATTTATATTACTTTGTGATTATCTAAAATTGGTACAATGGTTAATATTATTCACATTTCATTGGTCAAATTCTTTTGTCATCTAAAAAATAATTTTCCTTGATTATTTTGTCAATAAAAAAAAACTGCATAAATATGTATGAGAAAAATACCCATTAAAGTATCGAAAAATCACATTTATCATGTAAAAATATTAGGGCATAAATTACTAAGACATATATTTGATATCATTTAATTAAAAGATATTTTTTTTCATGAAACTAAATAAAAACATAAATTCACTGAAATCGTATCTTTGTGAAATCGTCAATAGTGTACCGAGGGTTTCTTTAGAGTATACTGATCAACAAGCATGTCATCACATTAATTTTTAAGGCATGGGATTTCAAAACATAATCTTTTTTTTTTATCAAGAAGAAAATGAACTTCATTGAACAAATGAACAATACACTTGAGAGCCAAAGACTCAAAAACAAACAAGCTATACAGCTGGCTACAGACCAACACATCCACTCAACTAATTACATTGGAGGTTCCGAATGTACAATTGATCTTGGACAGAAATCTGCCTATTTTTAAATAAGTAAAGCCTATACTTAATTATGTACTTAACTTCCTTAGCTAGGCTCGATGCAGTCAAGGAATAACCATAAAAAAAACACCTGTTTCTGTTCCTCCAGATGCTGTAAACAACAGATGCCACTACCATATTCAAGATTGCAGCCATTACTCCATTCCAATCTCTTGCCAACCAAACAACCCAGCCATTAAATTCAATAGGCCAAGATTTGAATCCCAGCCAGTCAAAGATGATATTAATAAACTGCCTAGAGAAGAAGCAATCAAAAAAGAGATGAGGATGACTCTCTTGATGACTCTTGCATACAGGACAGACCAAAGTGGTCACTGGAACATGCATACGATTGAGATTATCTCTAGTTAAGAGCTGAGAATTAACCACCTGCCATAACAAAAATCTGTGTTTAGGAAGGGTTAGTTTACTCCAAAGAGCTTGATAATAGTCTACCCTTTGCTGGTGTAATAGACTATTGTAAAGTTTAGATGGCTGAAATCTCCCATGCGAACCAGCAATAAGAATTGCAGCAGGGCTATATCTTTCTTTTTGATGGAAGAGCTTCCTCCAATACCAGCTACAATCTGACTTCAGAGTATAGTTCCAGAAATTTAAACCTTTCAGATAAGTGGAATTGATCCATTTAACCCATAACACTTCAGGTTTTTCAGAAATGGCCCAGACATATTTAGCTAAAATAGCTCTATTCCAACTAGCTCCATCTCTAAAACTAAGACCACCATAGGCTTTAGGAAGGCAAACCTTCTGCCAAGAAGGAATATGCAGCTTACTCCTATGCCCAGAATTACACCAAAGAAAACTTCTACATAACTTTTCTATCTCCTTAACTATACTTTGAGGCAAAACAAAGATGTTCATCCAATAATTTCGAAGCCCAAAAAGAACTGAGTGAATGAGCTGGATATGGCCAGCATAAGAAAGATGTCTACTCGTCCAAGTCTGAAGTCTCATTCAAAATTCTGAAGGATAATTTCACAATCTTCATGTCTCCATTTAGTTGGTCTCATAGGCACCCCATGGTACTTAAGCGGAAAAGTACCTTCAGACAGTTGAATTTCTTGAGCAATCTGATTCCTCTCAGTGACAATGACTCCTCCAAAAAAGATATGAGATTTTTCTGAGTTAATAGAAAGCCTAGTAGCAGCTCCGAATTCCTCTAGAACCTCCCTAATAATACTAACAGTTGAATGAGAACCCTTACAAAATAAGAGCAAATCATCCGCAAAGCACAGATTAAGAAGCTTGAGGCTTTTGCACATTGGGTGATATCTAAAGGTAGAATTAAGCACTGCTAGTTGAAGACTCCTAGTCAAATATTGCATTATAAGAACAAACAAAAGAGGAGACATAGGATCTCCTTGCCTCAGCCCCTTCTCACCTTTAAATTTACCTTGAAATCTACCATTCATAAGTAAGGAATAGGAAGTATTCCACAAGCAAGTCATAATCCACTCTATGAATTTCATAGGAAAACAAAGAGCTTTTAAAAGGTCCTCAAGAAACCTCCAATATACTGTGTCATAGGCCTTACTAAGATCAATCTTGATTGCACATCTTGGAGAAGTAGAGGCCCTCCCATAGTTTTTTATTAGATCCTGAAAAATCATTATATTATGAGCTATAGAGCAACCTTTAACAAAAGCTCCCTGATTTGGCTGTAGAGATTAGGGAGAATAAAGGCCAATCTCTTACAAATCAGCTTAGCTATACATTTGTACAATGTGGAACAACAGGCTATTGGTCTATAGTCTACAGCCCGGGATGGGTTAGCTACCTTAGGAATTAGAGACAAGGTAGTTTCATGAAGCTCAGAATGGAAGCAACCTGTTCAAAACAATGACTTATTGCTGAACAGACTTCATCCCCTATATCCTGCCAAACTGCTTTGAAAAAGCCTGAACCAAAACCATCAGGTCCTGGGGATTTAGTTATAGGAATACCAAATAATGCATCACAGATCTCCTTCCGAGAAAAAGGTTTACGAAGCATCAGCTGTTGATCAAAGGAAAGCTTAGAACCCATCTCTATACTCTGAAGTTTAATCCTACCAGTAGCAGAACTTGAGCTCCCTAAAAAGCCTCTGAAGTGATCAACAAAATGAGAGACAACTTCAGAAAAATTATCAACTAATCTGCCCTCTTCCGCGATAAAGGAGACAATACCATTTTCAGCTTTACGCTTCTTCAAAAAAGCATAAAAGAAAGATGTATTCATATCTCCCTGCCTCAGCCATGTTATTTTGCTTAGCTGGATTAAAAAACTGTGACACAATTTTTCCTGAACCGAGAAAGCTTCAGCAGCTGCTCTCTCTTCTTTCTAAAAGCTAAAGTCATGAGGGTAGACTTGAGCTTGTAATTGAGCTTCTTGGTAGTTCTCTTTAGCCTTGTAATAGTTTAACCTCATATTACCAATTTTGTCACTGTTAAACCTTTTCAACATGTGTTTAAGTCTCAGCATCTTTAAAAAAATAGCTTTTAAACCAATGGCTCTTATAGGTAATCTCCAGCTGTGTAAAACCAACTCATGAAAGCCTTTATGCTCTGCCCAAAAGTTGTAGTAACGAAAAAGCTTCAACCCCAACTTCTCCATAGGCTGAATGCTAATTGTACAAGAACAATGATCTGAAATGGTTTCCCATCTAAAAACGGCAGTGGAATGAGGGACGAGATCAATCCATTTCTCATTCATAAAAACATGGTCAATTTTAGAGTATATTCTAGCTGAACCATTTTGATTATTAGTCCAAGTAAAATAGGAACCTAAACTCTTAAGGGACTCAACATGAGCAACCTCAATCCACCGGTTAGAATCAACCAACTCCAATGCTGAAATAGGTTTCCCACCTGATCTGTCCTTACCTGAAAAAAGGGCATTAAAGTCCCCTAAAATTAACCAAGCTTTATCCATAAGAGCAAGCCTTTGTAACCCTTCCTGGAGATTCCTCCCTCCTTCACTCGAATTAAAACCATAAACAAAAGTAACAAAATAATCTTGCTGCACACCAGCATCTTAACCAAACAATGGACAAATTGATTAGACTCCTCAAGAATCTTGACTCTAACAAAGATCTTCCTCCAGATTATCAACAGCCGACCTTCAATTACTGAACTAGTATGAAACTCCCAATTCGGAAACTCATGTTCCATAAAATCTCTAATTTTATTCCCCTTCATTTTAGTCTCTAAGAAACCACCAACTCCTATTTTATTTCTGCTATAGAGGTCACTAACAGATTTATGCTTATTAGAGCTATTAAGCCCTCTCAAATTCCAACTCAGAATATTACAGTTATCCAATAGAAGATACAGAAACTGAATTACCTTCTTTACCACCAATCACTTGCTCTTGAAGCACCTCAAACTTATTTAATTTCTTATGCTTTTGCCCTGAACTCTTAGCATTAACCTCTATAATCTAACCTTGTTTGTTTTGAGTAGCAACCCGTTTAGGGGTAAGCCAAGGTTGGCTTGCCTGAGAACCCTTGTCTTTAACAGTTTTTGTCACATTGTTTGGCTGAGAAATCTCTATTGGGCTGACCTGAACCTCTCCCACTTCTGAACTAGCCAAAACCACAGGCTCCTACAAATCTAGATCCTGATTTACTTCACTCCTCTGGTCCTTGATTTCTGCTTTAGCTATAGGCTCCTTCTTGACCCATTGAACTTTCTGGTCTTTACGGCATTCTATCATTGAGTGAACAAAACCAGCACATGTCTTACACTTGATAGGTAACCATTCATATTCCACCCCCTGCTCCGTGATTTGGCCATGCTCATTGAGATACTGTATACTTCTTGGAGGGTTATCTGTTACTTCCATTTCTACAAGTACTCTAGCAAACTGAATTCGAGAATGCTCCCTTGTGAATTTGTCCACCATTATCAGTTTACCAAATGTGCTCACTAGAGCACTAAGACACTTACTTCCCCAATACTGAAGCCCCAAATCATGAAGACGAATCCATAGAGGAACTGATCAAACAAGTCGAACAGCACTAAGATATGTTGTCCATGGGCGAATGATTACAGGCTTCCTATCAAAATGGAGTATTCCATTTTCTAGAACATGATCCCTTGTTTCATCATCATTAACTTTAACCATAGTCAGTCCCATTGTCATTCTTGCTATCTGTGCAATCTCTAGATGACCCCAAACCCTTTTAATGAACCCTTCAAAAACAGCCAATGGGGGGTTAGCACCAAGAACCATACAGATGACTGTCGAGCTCCAATTTGTTGAATGTATTTTGACCTCTTCTGCATCAACCCTAGCAAATTTTCGTCCATCCCGACATAAAGGTTCTGTGAATTCAAGTTTCTGGTCAGAAAATGAAACTTTACTAGCCGTGAATTGCTGCCATTGATGATGAGTTGAAGCTTGAAAATCTCCTTCTTCCACCTTATCTGCCCAGGAGGCCATCTTAGAGGTCGAAGTAGAATTTTCATTTCCCACAGTGTTAAATTCTTGAGTTCCTTTTTCCCCTAACTCTCGATTCGCTTCGACATTGAGATTCAGATCTTCGGCGCGAGCCTCGTCCTCTTCAGTCGTTACAGCAGTATCGTAACCTTCAGGCCCCCGATCCTTGACAATAGAACAATTGGGAGTCTTCTCACCCTGACTCAGCTGTGAATCTTACTCTTCAACCCGAGATACAGGCTTACGAATCAGCTTCTTCTTCTTCGCCATGGGAGAGAACAAACCGAAGCTAAGCCTTATTATTCAAAACATAATCTTACTATCCTTAAAAAGGCAATTTTCCATAATACTAAACAAAATCTCAGCAAGCAATATATATTCATAACTCACAATTTTTCTATTAAACCAATTTAACAATTAATCTAGTATGCTTGTATACCTTCATGGATTTAACAATATCATTAGCATGCAATACTAACAACACCAAAATTAAGCTATTCTAAACCTAACACACCCAATGCCAAATTTCTATATAGCATAACACATAAAAGATTACAAATTTGACATGCTCATAATCAATAGTTTAAAAGAAAGAATAAAGAAACCAAAACACAATTTCACAACCTTTTAATATACCCTAGGCTGAAACCCTATATGTCATAACAACTCCAAGAATCACAATTTCCACATAGCTTATCATCATACCCCAACTCATACCCTAACATATACCCTAACATGCTTCTTAATGTAAAATATACAATATAAACATCATATTTTTTTATGTTCCAAACTTACATAACATACCCCAAATCAATAAGCATGCTTATCAAAATCAAAGAAACATACGAAACCCCAAAACATACCCTATGCCAAAACATGCATCAAAATATTCTTGTTTTCCATGATTTAATTAAAAACCTAATCATTTTTCTAATCAAGATACACACATGTATTCATCATACCAATATTGCAAAAACATACACTAGAACATATATCCATCAAACTACAATGATCAAATCATCATCATACATCAGAAACATGTTTTCTCAAATCAACAAACAATAATCCAAATCCATAAGCAAGAGTATGACAACAAACAATAATTCAAAGCCATAAAAAAAGAATATGACAACATCAAAACAACAAACAATAATCCAAAGCCATAAACAAGAATATGACAGCATCAAAACAACAAAAGGGCTAGGATTCTCCATTACCTCCTTGGTAGTAAATCAAAAACACAAAACTACGATCAATCCCTTTGGACACCTAGGGATTTTCAAAACCCACATCCAATAGAAAAAAGAAAACTCTTAGAATTAAGGAGAAGAGAAGTCATAAACTAAAGGATTCAAAACACCAATACAAGAACACATACCTAGGGATTCGAAAACCCTACTCTTCTTCTTCTCCTCCTTCTTTCTTTCTATCTCTTTCTCGTGCCCTCTCCCTTGCTTTCTCTCTCTTTTTTTTATTTTCCTTTTATTTAACCTAAGAGGAAAAACCTAACCTAATGTGAATGAGAAATTTTTCCCTTGATTTCCTCTCCCAAATCAAGCCCTTGCCAACTATGAAAGGATTTGAATCCTCACCAAAGAGGAAACTCCCATACACTCTCAATCTATGCCCTCGACGGCCCCTCATCCTCACCTCTCTCTCTCCTACTCGGCCATGAAGGCCATCCTCACCCAATTCCCTAATTTTCCAACTTTCCAAAATGGATAGAAGTCTACATATAAAACTTACCTCTGTATTTTCTTATTTTCTCTTTTATAATAATAATAATAAATAAATAAATAAGAAAGGAAAAAAAAATACATTATGCATAGAAAACTAATGCATGCTCAGCATGAATACCATGTACATGCACACACACAAGTGTTATGATGCATTTCTACTAACAATGCACCTTGGTGCACACAAGCAAAATTCAAGAACTCAAATTTACAATTAATTAATTAAATTAATTAACAAATAAAATCACATATTTTCTACCAAACAATTTCAAATACAATTAACACTTAAAAATTATAAATTCAAATAAAGCACAAAATTAAATAAATTAAAAAAAAATCGATGCGCTACACTTATACTCTAAGACTTGTGATGACTATGTCATACTAGTGTGTCTTTATGGAGATGTTATGTTTATTTTAAGTAATTACATGAGAGGAATAATGGAAACGAAGAGGTTTCTATCTTTTAACGGTTGGGTTTTATATTAAATCATGTTTCAATTTATAATTAGTTAATTTGAATAAAGATTTAATTATTTATTTAATTGATTAATTGAAAGATAAATAAATAAATAGATTTTTAATTTAGGCCCCATTGGAATTTAAATTCAAAACAAAGAGATTGGGCCCAAGTCCATTTGTGAGAACCCAAGGCTCTGATTATATTTGTTTATTATTTTATTTAATTGAAATTTAAATAAAGCCCATTAAGTTGCCTATATAAGGAATGTGATGTCTAGGGTTTTTACAAGTTAGTTTGAATTGATTCATTTGGGTAAATGAAAACCTAGACAGTCTAATTCCCTTCTTGGCCACTCATTCTCTTGTTCTTCCCTCTCTAATACTATCTCGTGTGTTGAGAACTTGTCCACTCTTTGTTAGACTTGATTTAGAGATGGACTTGGAAGACTTTGCCATAATCTAAGCAGTTTATATTCTTGACAATACCTTGCTACCACCAGGAATCAAAGGTTAGAGAATTTAAATGAATGAGTCATTGTTCCGCTACGTATTTGTAAGTTTCTACATCTTTGTGTTTGTTTATTATTTACAAATATGATGTTCATATGTATGTCATGTTATTCTATGTTTCTAATATGTTTTTGGAAAAGTAATAGGGAGAATGGATCTAGATTTAAATTCCAAGATCCTACAATTGGCCTCAGAGCCTAGGTTGTCTAGATCTAGATATTTTTTCATGCATGATTATGTTATGAACTTTGACATGTGTTAGAAAATTGGATGGTTGCAAGTTCTAGAAGCATGTTTAGGATTTATGTATTTTTTGCCTAAAAAATTGATTGTTTTGGTGTTTTTTTCATTTTTATGTGTGTTTTATTAATTGTATAAGTCCTTAGATTTATTAGAAATAAGTTTAGCATGATTTTTGGCACAAAAAAATTGAAATTTCGAGTTTTTGGGCATTTTGGGCGATTCGGCACGCGCTGGCATGCACGGATGCAGGTCGTGTGCGCGCGTTCATGTGTGTGCCCAAGTTAGAAAAAAAATATTTTTTTCGGGTAACCATATATTTCGAAAATTGATATTTTTTTGGAAAACTGATATTTTTTAAAAAAATATTAAATTTCAAAATTATTTATGGTTAATAAATTAATTAATTTTTTTTAAGTTTCCTTTTTTTTGTGGGATATTTTCTAAACTTCACAATCAAGTTTAAATTTAATTAATTAATTGAATTTTTTCTGATAAATTATTGTATTTAATTAATTACTTTTAAATTGACAAATGCCTTGTTATTATTGGTTAGTTAGGTTTTTTTTTTTTTGCAAAATTGTTTATTTTGGAAATAAATGTGATAAATGAGTAACATGCCATATAGATTGATTTGTTAGGCCCATCCAATTGTTAGTGTAACAACCCAAAATTATTAATAAGGCTTAAGGGCCCTGATTAGTGTGCCGGGAGGGCATAATTGGTTTATATGTGATTTAAATGATTTTAATGCATGATTCTGTGATAAGCATGCTTATATGATTATATGGATATATGAAATGCATGTCTATGAGTTTTAGTATGCATGTAGGCCCTGCTTAACTTAAAGGGGCATATCTGTAATCTTGGCCCGTTGAGGGCATAAATGTGATTAAATGTTATAATTGTAAGGCCACATTATTATGTGGATATATTTGCAGCATGCGGCTCGAGGCGACCCTAAGGAGCCAGTTAGCGGGAAAGTCACAACAAGACCCAGTACTTGACTCGGGGCGAGTCAAGGGGTATTTTAGACATTAGATATTTATTTCGGTTATCGGGTTATGAAAATAAATAATTGGAGATATATTTTGTAATGACCCAACTGCTCTAGACTTTTGGACCATTAACGAAAACTATACATACTAATCCTTAATAAAACTTACAAGTGAAAATACCATAACTTTATTAAGAAACTTGTAAAAATAAGAGTTAAACTTACATAAAATTTAGGTTAGGATATGGGATCCCATTATTTTAAAAACAAAACAAAACATAATTTAAAATAAAAAGGGATTACATAACAAGTGCGGAAAAATACATGTAAAAACCATAAAAACAAAACTACATCCTCGAATTGTAACGCTCGGCTCTTGAGTCGTAACGCTCGGCTCTTGAATCCATTCAACCTCAATACACATTCTCCAAGCTTCCAAGAACCTTTCCCGCCACTAAGACTATTTTCCTGCACATATAAACAAAAAGGAATGAGCCTAATGCCCAGCAAGGAAAATCTAACACATAGTTCATATACATAAATTTCATAAGAAACATAAAAACATAACATAACACTTATATCATACACATACTATAATGGCCATTATTACTTGGGGCCCCATAGACTAAACAAGTCATATGCCCATTAGATTAGTGGGGTCCTACTAGCTAAGCAGGTCATATGCCCATAATCCATTGGGGCTTGTTAGTCATATGGGTCATATGCCCAAGCCTACAAACATACATAACATAACATAACATAACATATTTCATAACATAAAAACATAAGATAACTTATAAAAAGCATATAACATATAAATTCAATCCTATTTTCCTTACCAAAATTACCGGGATATGAGGACAGAGTTGGGACTTTGGAACACTCCTAAAAACCATTTATGAAAGGGTGAGTCTATTGAAGAAAAAGAGATGAAAGAGATGAAGGAACTATACTTTTTTTAAAAATATACTTACCAAAACCTTTTGCTCAAGAACTTAGATTTCCTAACCAAAATAAGAATAAGGTTAGAATGAGTAGAAGACTATGAGAACTTTTAAAGAAAAAGTACAGAAACGAACTAGAGTTTGGGATACCTTGAAGACTTATAAGACCGATCTAAACCTTGAACCGAAATGCTATAAAATCTTACTTCCCAAGTGTTTTGATAAGCTTATGATTCCCAACCCAAGTGTTTACACTCTCACACTCACCTAGAAACTTGCAGCCTCTGAACTTAGAGTAAAAGATGAATAATGGCTGGGTACTAGGTCCTATTTATAGAGTTTAGGAATGAAGAGATCTTCATTTAACTTGAATAAAAATAATGGCTTTTTAAGTGAAAATAATTTGAATTATCGTTCAGCAGAGGCTGAAGACTCGTTCAAAAAGATGCTGGACTTATCAAGAGGTTGAAGGGTTGAATGGAAAACGATTTAAAAAACTTTCAAATTATGCTAAGAGGGGCGATATATCACCCCCTGTAGGCGATATATCGCCTGGGCCAGTATGCCCGAGGCAGTCGTGCATCGTTTCGTGTTTTTCGTATCTTCGTGCTGCGATATATCGCCCCCTATAGCTGCGATATATCGACATATGTTGATTATTTAAACACGAAATTACACATTTTTAGCTTAATTTTAATTGAGTAAACAGCCTTGACTAAGCCCCCAAACATTTTCAAAGCTGCTGACTGACCTTAGAGCATTCAAACTTTACCCTTAATAAATTTAATCCTCAAAATACTTAATCATTAATAACCCATACATAACATGTGCTTAAAATCATATTGGTTCTTATCTAAACCTTATAGTATAATAAATATTATCCTCAATATCAGTCATATTAATCAAACCTTAGGTTAAAATTAATATTCTTAAACTATAGGTTAAACTTAGAAAATCTACAAGTACTACTATGAGTGTCCAAATAAATCCCGGTCTGAACCAAAAATCCACAGTCATAAGATAATACTATAATTACTATAATACTACTATCTAACTAGCTAAGTAAATTTCTTGGACTCTACATATTTGAAGTTAGAGATTTTATGAGGGAATATTGGGGAAATTTACCATTTTGCCCTAGGGGACGTTTTTGGTACCCCGAGCCTCGGAATTAACTTAATTAACTAAGGTTAGATAAAGCAGAACCAAGGAAAATAGTAGAACTTGGACAAATCGACTATTTCCTCTCTCTCACTTTAGCTTCCTCTAGACACTCTATTTCTCAAGCTAACCTTTGAAGCTAAGGAGGGATTTTGGGCTAGGAATTTCCTGAATTGAGGCTAAGGACTTAGGAATTAGCTCAGCAACTACTTGGTGGATTTGTTCTTCAGTAAAGGTAAGCTTTTAATTATGGTCTAGCATGTGAATTCTGGAAACTGCTGGTTGTTTTAAGATGTTTATGAGCTTTTGGGTTTCAAGGATTGAAGTGTGATTTTGATGAGTTTTTAAGCTAGTTTTTCCTATGGGTTTTGTTGCCGGGAGTATATTAGAACTATTGTGATAATTAAAGTATGTTGTTGGGATGGTTTTGGGTTGAATTGAGTGAGGTTTGGGCACTGGAAATGGTGAGTTTTCTGGGTTCGAAGGGGTCGGACCGCGGCCCTAATCTTGGTGTGTCACGGCCCTCTATAACAGATGGGAACCAAAGTTAAGGGCGGGTCGCAACATGGGGAGTGGAGTGTTGGGCCACGGCCCGTGTCTGCTGTTTGGGGAGGCTGGACCTCTAGTAGGAGGTGGGCCGCGGCATAGGGGGCTTAGGGTCGCGGCTCTTAAGGGCATTTTTGGTTTTAAGGAGGTTTTAGGTGCGGAAACCTAACCTAGGGTGTGCTCGGGATTGATTCCACTACTGTGTTTGGTGGAATTCGATGTTCCAAAGGCTAGAACTTGGACTGAAAACCTTTATTCAATTATTATTGATGGAATCCCTTAGCTTGGTTGTGACTAGGTGTACGCTAGAGCTCAAAAAAGGGATCGTGCTCAAAGGTCATTTCTCGTAATCAGAACGCTTGGAGTTAAAGGTAAGAAAAATGCACCCGGTTGTAAGTCTATAATGGGACTAAGGGCTCCCTATACTTGTATGCATTATTGTATGATGGTATTATGCCATGTGAATATGAAACAAACAGCCTAAGAGTGTCAGAGTTAATATTGGCACACAGGACACAGCTCAGACATTGGTAGCTGAGGACAGCTTAATATTCACTGAGCTTGGTTTAAGTGGACCGGAGTCAATGGACCACAAAGGGTGTGACCTAAGGGCGTCGACCCTGATTGTTATATGACTTAGTTATTAATGTTGATTTGATGAATTTGGTATGTTAAATGTCTTATTATCTTAATGTTATGGATTGATGAGTATATGGTTATGCTTTATGAGTTATCTGTTTATTGGCATTGATCATGTTGTGTTATTAGGGTTTTCTTGCTGGGCCTTTGCTCACGGGTGCTACGTGGTGCGGATAAAGGCAAGGGTAAGCTTGATCAGCCCTAATTTGGAGACCTCTAGGGGCAGAATGTACATAGTCAGCTGCTCGGCCGCCACGGTCGAAGGATGGGCAGGAACAGGAGAACCTTAAATGTCCATTTTTCCCTTAGAGTGGCTGGTAGTTGTATATACACTGAAATTTTGTAAACTGTCCTTTAAACTCTATTTCTTTTGGGATCCCATGTATGAAATGTTTATTTAAATGAAATGTATCTTTTGTGACCAAAACCTTTTAACCCTATTTCATTAATGGCTTTAGTGACACGTTTTCAACTAAACGACTTGATTAGCAAGTCTTGTACCTTTATAAATACACAGTGTAACGATCTTGGATACCTAAGGCGTTACAGTTAGCATGTCATGAATCATTATTAAGATATTTTTTTCATTTGAGCTTTAAATATAAGTATAATGATGGCTAAATTTTGTTTGAAAAATGTTAGAAAACTCAAATAAAACTTTCATAAAATGTTAGGTTTTATTTGGGCCCAATTGAACATGTAAAGATTAAATCCCTCTCTTGTCGATGGTTCCACTTGTGAATGCCCATTTTCTTAGCATTACTTGATTGTGCATAATCAATTGAATAACAATTAATAATACGAAGGTTCAAACTCCTGTCTTTTTGGACTTTGTATGGAAGTTAGGGAGCCTTAATAGTGGGAACGACATACTGAACCTAGCTCTCCTCCATGCAAGCTCGAATTGTTAAGACTCATTTACCTAAGTTGGACTTAATTTTATTAGGTTAATCTTTTTAGATGGGCCTAATAATTAATTAGAAATAAATTAATTCTATTTTTTGGATTCATTTTCAATGGGTAATTTTAGAATTAATGGGAAAATCATAAACTATGGTTTATTGATTATTTTAATAATTTGGCAAACCTAAGTTGGTTTATTGATTATTTTAATAATTTTAAAAACCTAAGTTGGTTTATTAATTATTTTAATAATTTGGCAAGCCTGAGTTGATAATTTTTCAAAAAAAAAAATACTAAATCGAGAAAAATTAAACGATGAGTTTAAAATTTTGAATTCAACCTCCACATTTGATTTACAAGGTTAGAGTTCAGTGGGGCCTCATGGCCCTTTGATTTCTTCTCACTATGGAAGGTGTTCACTAGACTTCTTAACATAGTTAAATTTCCTAGGATAGATGGCTATAGAAGGACCTTCTATAGACTCATCCCTATGGTGACTAGAGGAATTAAGTCTATAATAATCGAAATCATGGGTCAAACTCATAAAGTAACAAAATATTTGTGACTCTCACCTATCAGGACACATGGGTTTTCGTTACTTTGATTGGATGGATAGGCATTCAATAAAAGTCTAGGATGTTTTATTAATTGATATGTTTCCCTATTTAACTAAGTGAATATTTTTTACTCTCACCTATCAGGACACATAGAATATAAGTGTTTTAGTATTTTGCTTATCTCAAAACATTTTGTATGTTATGCTATTTCTGAAAATTTGATGAATAAATGTTTGCCAAGCAATGTGTTTATTTCTACTTAGTTGATAATTGTAGCTTTAGGCTTCACACCCCATACTCTCTCTAATCTCTAAAAGTTACTATATGGTGACAACCTCACGAAATTTTTGTCCAACATCAACATGGTGTTGATTATGGACAACAACGAGTTCGTGATAATCAAAGATATTCTTGTTTTTCCAATGCAACGATCACCAAATCCTTCAAAGAGGATTGTTGATGGTGGACCAAGGAAAGGAAAGAAGGCTAATACTACCAAACATGCTCAAGGAGAAGTTGCCTTAAGCTTCTTCTTTGAAAAGCAAATGAGGAAGAAATTCAAACAAAAAGAACAAGAATACAAATGGCAAGGCACCAAATGTTGCAAAGCATCTTGGAGCAATGCCTGATTATAAGTACACTAAAGGGGAGTGTTTCTAACTGCAAGGAGACTGAGAATTGGGACAAGATTGCCCGATAATCAAGGCATATGAAACCCAAGATAATGAAATATTTTTCTTGGATGCATGTGATTTTAGAGGATGATTCTTCGATTTTAGATCATCGAATCATGATCTACTAAACATGCATGTACTTTTTTAAAACTTTTTAGCATTGGGAAAGTCGTGAAGGATGAAAAGCTAAAGCTTGGAATCCGACAAGGGTTGTTCGTATTAGACAAGGTAAAATGATAAGCTTGAATGAATTTTTGAAATAAATATATTAATTTAAGACAATGTTTATTTTATTCTGATTTTCAGTGGACATTTTAATTTCATTTTTCCTTATTACATCAACAACAATTTGTAGTTACTTTCACAAGTAATAAAATCCTATTTCTTTAAATGGATGTGAATTGTGGGGTGGATGTATGGAAAACGGGCTATACCTATTGCAACCAAACAAACCCTATGTACTAAATAATGAGTTGTTTAAGATAGCTATACCTAGGACTTTTAAATGAAAAAAGGTCAATAACGTTATAAATTACGTATTTTTTGACACCTTCGCTCTATTCATATTTGCTATGAAAGGATTCAAAGACTAACAAAGGTTGGGCCTTTGAGGGAACTCACCTAGGGTGACCTACCTATTTTTTAATCTAGTCTCGAGGGCAAAATGACAAAGCGTCCATTCTCTGTGATAGGAGAGAGGACAAAAGAACCACTAGCTCTAGTATATTCAGATGTCTAGGGACAAATGAATGTTCAAGTGATGGATGGTTATGGGTATTTCGTCACTTTCATTGATGATTGCTTTAGAGACTCATGTAAGTACCTAAAGCATAAAAATTCTGAGAATTTGTTAAGAAGTTCAAAGAATTCATTGCTATGCCTTTGAAACCAAATTAGGTAAAATGTTAAAGATCTTGTGATCTAATTGGGATGGAAGATATGTGGATAATCAGAATCAAAGACACCACTAGAATTATGGAATGGTCGTGAACCTGGTTTACGTCATTATGGAATTTTGGGGTGTCCTACTCATGTCTTGAGGAAAAAGGTATGAAAACTAGAACAACGAACTAAGGGTTGCTTGTTTGTTGGCTACCTTAAAGGTACTTAAGATGGTATGTTTATAGTCCAGTAGACAATAAAGTGTTTGGCTCTACAAAGGCTACTTTTCTGGATAACGTGTAGCGCACCAAAATTTTTATTTATTTTTGTGCTTTGTTTTATTTAATTGTTAAGTGTTGTGAATTTTTATTTTTAAATTGTTAGAATTGTTTGGCAGAATTTTGTGAATTTAATTGTTAATTGTTTATTTATTTAATTTGTGAATAATTGAGTTTTGGTTGAATGCTCCAAGGTGCATGGTAGGTAGTGATGCACCCTAATAATCAAGTGTATGCATGTGCATGGTTGCATGGTGCACTTGCATATAATTTTCTACACACTTTTAATTTCTTTTATTAGGCCAATTTTAGTTAATTAAAATGAAGAAAAATAATAATAAAAGGTAACAAAGGGAAAGAGTGGACGGCAAGGTGAGAAAAGGGGAAATGAGTTGTCTCATTATTTTTTTCTTCAATCAAATAAAAGAAAATAAGGAAGAAGAGGAAACTTACCTTTTTTTCATTAGGCTAGTAATTGCCTTAGGTTAGATAAAGGGGGAATGAAGAAAATAGAGGAGCCATTTTGTTTGGGCTGTCGAATTCAAGAGAAGGAGAGAGAGAGAGAGAGAGAGATAGAAGAGAAAGAAGGAGAAGAGAAGAGGAAGAAGGGTAGGGTTCAAAAACCCCTAGGTATGTGCTTATGTTTTGTTTTTTTTTAATCCTTAGTCATGAATCTTCTTCTTCTTGAAAATCTAAGAAAATAATTTGTGGTTTTCTTTTCTTGTGATGTTCAAAATCCCTAGGGAAGTGATCAAGGGTGGTGGCCAAATTAAGTTTTTGAACTCTATCAAAGGAGGTAGTTGATCATTAGCTTTGTTCTGGTTTTGTGTTGATATCTAATAGATTGTTGGTGATTTGGTTCCTATTTGAATTTTGCTATGGGTTGATTTAGGTGGTCATTGAAATACTTGAATATGATGTATGATTATTTTGGTATTCTATGTTCATGTTTATGATAAGTTTTGGCCTATGCATGTATAGGGATCTCCTTTGTTTTTTTTTTTTTTTTATGTTAGATCCATGTTCTAGGATCCTATGTGAATTTTTGCATGATAATTAATTTGGACTCTTGTTATTGAATCCATGAAATTTGATGAATATGTTTATGAGATTTGATGTATCAATAGGTTAATGTATGCATGAATGATGATAGAAACATGCTAGGATGCATGAGAATGTAAATGAGAATTTTGGTTTTATTTTTATGTTTAATTCATGAGGGTTTCGGCCTAGGGTTATTGTCTCATATATGTGTATGATTGATCTTGAAGCATGCCTATGATTTGAATGTCTATGTGATGTTAGAGATTTTTTTAGATTGACAATATGATAATAGGTGCATGCTAGGGTTGTGTTAAATTTGTGTTAATTAAACATGTATGATTATTATATGAGTTTTGTGAAGCATGATGTAAAATGATGAATTTCATGACTTGTTATGCTTGCTGATTTTTGTGTATAAATGGTACGAAATATGATGAAAATAATGATTTGCATGTATAAATGTTTTTGCAAGTGCTATGATGATTTTATGAAATTAAAAGGGAATTTTAATTTACATTAAAATGATATTTTTACTCAAATAAATACCTACAGTTTTTTTTTGTATTTTGTAAAGAAAATATGAGTTTTTAATTACAAGATGGTGATTTTTGAGGGTTTATTTTGTTGCTGGAATTTTTTGTAAAAATTATGAAAAGTCTTTTAAATGAAATAAAGTTTGTGTGTTTGTTGAAATGATATAACACCCTAAACTATGTATATATTAAAAATTGTATTTTAAATGTAACCTTGAATGTTCACATTTTAATGAGTATGATTTTCTTTATTTTATTAAGAAAATGTTAAGATTAAATTCACTTGTGATTTTTAAAACAAATTAAATGGTGGCTAAAAGTTTAGTTTAATAAATTAAAAATAATTATTTTGGTTATCACATATGAATTTATACTACATACATTAAGTCTTAAATAGTACAAGCAAAGATATATTTCCTCACACTTAAAATTATATTTTTCTCACATCAAATTTTGTAATTTTATTAATTTATATAACATTATTATTTTCTAAAGGAAACATGATATTTATAAGTTCCTTTAGATAAACTCAAAAAAAATTTGTTATTTTTTACGCAATCTAAAAATAATAAATAGAATTATTTTATTTTTTAAAATGGCTAAATAAATTATTTTTATGAAATAAAAATAATGTTTTAAGAGGTTTAATCAACTTAGTGATTTAAAGGAAATAAATAATGATGAGAAATTATGACTTCTAAATTTTTATTTTGAAAACGATAGAAATAAGCACATAGAAACTATCGTTTTTAACGTCACTTTTTAACAACGTTCCCACATATGCATGTTGCATGCAAATGCACTTTTATGTTCAAAAATATGTCTAATATTCAACCCTATGATTTTTACTTGAAAGCTATGCATGTATAATTAGTAGAAGTTGCATTATTTTTTTTTTGGTGATTTTATGTATAAAATGTGCATGTTTGGAAAATATGTGTAGATTTCATCATGTGTGCATGGCCCATGCACACATTGGGTATATGAGTTGGGCACAAGAAAGTCTTATGTGATGCTAAAGAATTTCTTTTTGATTATGGATATAGACTCGTTGTGAAGTTGTTCAATTTTTTGCTTTGCTCGGACGTAGGGTAAGGAGATAGAACACTATTTATTTATGCTATGAACGGTAAGATGGGTTTGTTGAAGTTAAATGTTATGTACGGTGATGTACCATGTGATATGAAGTATGAAAAGATATTTTTGAGATGATATGATGAGTTTGATGAATCATGTATTTCCCTTTGTGTTGATATGACTGGATTGCATGAGTTTTGTATGTTGTATGAGAAAGTGAATGGTTGTTAGCGTGTTGAACGCGAAACAACAAAGGGGCTACTAAGGATATAAAGACGTATATAAAGACGTAACTCATAGGGCGGACGCGCCGAGGTTATTCAAGGACCTGAACCTCCTGTTTACCTCAAGATGTGACATGGACAAAAGAGTGGGCCATGTTCACAAAGATATGATGATGATGCTTATGATGATAATGTTTATGATGATGATGTTTGAATATGGTTATGATATATGATGCATGATAACAATGTATGATGATGACGTTAAGTACGATGTATGGTGATGTATGTATATGACGTCGTAGGAGTCTTGCGATAAGATTATGTTTTGTGGTGTTTTCTTTGTTTGTTATTTGTACTTCCTAACTGGGCTTTTAGCTCACCCTTTTAATTTCCCTTCCAGGTAGAAAAAAGGCTTTCTCTTTGGCACGCGTGGTGATGTGGGGAGTTCCGACGTCAGGGTGTGTATGGTGTGGGGGTATCCTATGGGCGAGTAAACGATCAACTTAACGCCAATTTCAAAAGAACGATGTTATATTTTATTTTAAATTTTTCAGAACTTATCAGTGGGACTTGAACTTTATATATTTTCAAAACGTTGCACGAGAACTTTTATTTTATTTTAAACTATTGGGCACAACTTGCATGTTTTAGCAAGGTCCCACTGAAATTTTCATATAATAAGTGGTTTTCTTCTATAAGTTTATGAGCATGTAAATGTTTTTACAAAGTATTAGTTTAGGGCGTTTACATAACCACTACATAATGAATTTCAAGCCTTGTAGCAAAATAGTATTAGATGAAAAATGATAGACTATTGTTCCATCATCACTGATGCAAGTCGATGAAAACAAGGTAGATTTAGAAACCACTCATCCAACTCAAAAAGTTATGGTGCCTCGTCATAGTGGGAGGGTTTCTCGGAACCCGATACCTATGAGATGGATAGTGAAACCCACAAGATGGTCGAGGACACAAGTAACAATGATTCGTTGGGCTTTAAACAAGCAATGGGTAGATCTGAAAAGGATCTTTTGCTCGAAGCCAAGTACCAAGAAATTGAGTCTAAAAACTCTAAATTTGTCTGAGATCTTGTAGAAGTTCCATTGGAATTTAGGCCCATGGGGTGCAAGTGGATCTTTAAGAAGAAGAGGGGAGCTGATGGAAAGGTCGAGACATTTAAGTCTCGACTCGTGGTAGAGAGAGAAAGTTGACTTAGAGATAAAAAATTCTCTGGTAGCCATGTTAAAATTCATTTAGTATACTCTTATCCACATCAACAACTCTTGATTAAGAGATAAGGCAAATGGACATCAAAGACGCATTTTTAATGGCTATCTTGAGGAGACCATTAACACGGATCAATCAAAAGGATTTAAAGTAGCTGGTCAGGAAAGTCGGCAAGCTGAGTAGGTCAATCTATGGACTTAAACAAGCTTCGCGCTCTTGGAACTTAAGGTTTAATGGAAACATTAAGACTTATGGTTTTGATCAAAATATAGTTGAGCCTTGTGTTTAACCAACTCAGGGAAAAAGGCATTGTGGTGTTCTTATACATTTATGTAGATGATATCTTACTTATTGGAAACAATGTCAAGAAATTATCAGACATAAAGAACTGGCTATAAATGAAATGCCAGAATTCGTTGTACAAAGTCATGTTCTTGGTATCCAGATCATCAAGGATCGAAA
Source organism: Humulus lupulus (assembly GCF_963169125.1). Lineage (NCBI taxonomy): Eukaryota > Viridiplantae > Streptophyta > Magnoliopsida > Rosales > Cannabaceae > Humulus > Humulus lupulus. Next base: position 240,293,455 of record NC_084794.1, read on the forward strand.
GAACTGAATTTTGGCTCTAACTCAAGCGACCTACTTAGGTGAGGTGCTTGGGCGTTACTTTGTAACAAATTCCAAGAAAAGATGTTTAACGTCTTAACATGGAATTTATTTTTCTAAGCAGCAGTCTCCACATACTCCTCAAGAAGAAGAACAGATGAAACGAATTCCTTATGCATTTGCAATTAGAAGCCTAATGCATGTTATGTTGTGTGTTGTGACCAAAGATCTGCTATGGAGTGGGAGTGGTGAGCAAGTGTCAGTGAAACATTGGAAATGAACAATAGATAGTGGTTGGTATCTTAGACGGACTAGAGACTATATGTTAGTCTATTCGGGTGGATCTTTGAACCTATTAGGCTACACAGATTCAGAGTTTAGACTGATGTTGATGACAGGTTCTGAAAAAGGTGCTTACTCTTGGGGGTGGAGCTATGATTTGGAGAAGTGATAGGTTGTTTGCCATCTCAATAGTTGTGATTTGGAGAAGCATTAGGCTATCTGCCATTTCAAATTCCACCTTTGAGGCTAAGTACATAGTTGCATCTGTGGCAGCTAAGGAAATAGTCAGGTTGAGGAATTTCTATATGGATCTCGGTGTTATTCCAAAAAGGATAAACCGCTCATTTTGTCTAGTGACAATAATGAGGCAATAGCGAATTTGAAAATACCTTGAAGCCACAAAAGAGAAAAGCATATAGAGAGAAAGTACCACATTATCGGGGATGTGTGGCGAAGGCGTGATGTGAAGGCGATGAAGATAGCATTGGAAGGAAATCTTTCATATCTCTTTACAAAGATATAAGCAGAGCATAATTGTGAAGCATGTAGAATGAATGATTTTGAGAAACATATTCCATTTGTTTTAAAAGGGCAAGTGGGAGTTTGTTGGGTTTTAGGCTCTTATAAAACCATGTCGGACATGTAACACGATTTTATATTGTCAATAAAAGAAGTAGATTTCATTTAGTTTGACAAATGTGTTGCTTGATTGTTTTATTACATGATTGTTAGTATAATACAAAAATTTATAAAATTTCGAACATATAAATAGTTACAGTTATAGTGACTATGTCACAATTGATTATAATCGTAATTATATGTTCAAAAGAAAGAGTCCTAAGATGTATCACACCAAACAAAATTATTTTAATGGTTTTTTTATTTTTAAATTGATTGTTAAGTGTTAGAATTTTATTTTTATTGTTTGGTAGAAATTATGTGAATTTAATTTTGTTAATTGTTTTATTTAATTATTCTGTTTTAAGAGCTTTCTTGAGTTTTGGTTGGGTGCACTAAGGTGCATGGTTAGTAGAGATGCACTAGAGTGCTTATGTGTGCGCATGTGCATGGTATGCATGGTGAGCATAGTTTCCATGCATGGTGCATATTTTTCTATTAATTATTTATTTATTTATTTTTTTTGATTAATTTAGAAAGAAAAAAGGAAAAAATAATAGGAGGAATTATACATGAATATTTTTAGAAGATATGTGTTTATTAGAGGATTTGGGATTTAATAGAAAATGAAAAGGAAGGAAGAGGAGAGAGAGAGAGAGGGTATGTGTGTGGCATGAGGGAGAGAAGTCAAGGGAAATTTATTGCTTATGTCGTTTATAGACATATTTTCTATTGATTATCTTGTATTTTTCTTTTATTTTAAAATCAAGGATAAAGGGGAATTAAATTGGGGAGTTTCCCTTTCCCATTGGAGCATAGGGTTTAAACAACTAGGGCCTTCAAAATAGGAAGAGCTTGGGAGCTCTTGTTGGTGGCCGACTATATAGAGGAGGAGGGTGAGAGAGAGAGAGGCTCGGCTAGAGAGAGAAAGGGAGAAAGAGAGAGCACAAGTAAGGGAGAAGGAAGAAGAAGAATGAGAAGGAGAAGAGGAGGGGTTCGAAATCTTGATATGTATGGCCTTGTTTGGTATTTGGTTTGATTCTTAAGACTAGATCTTCTCCTCAATTCTAAGTGATTGTTTTTCTTTCTCTTCCTTGTGGTGTTCAAAAATCATAGGTGTCAAAAGGTGAATCAACTTTGTGAGTTTGATTACTATCAAAGGAAGTAGTTGTTCTCTAGCTTTGTTATTGATTTTTTGTTATTTTTATTTTTGTTTTCATATATGTGTTGATGGTTGTTCCCCATGTCTTTATTTTCATCAAATCCATAGAAACATGCTAAGGATTTTGTCTATGGGTTGGAGGGTTGAATATTGCTTAATGCCTATGGGTCAGCCTAGGGTGTTTAAAATGGATTGTGAGTATAGTTGATTTGTTTGTTGATTCTTTTGATTTTATCTTGATATTAGAAACATGATCATATTGGTTTTGATATTGTGTCATCTAGGTTTTTAAGAATCCTTGTGGGGATCCTATGTTTATGTTGTCATAATCATGTTTAATTTAATAATTTGTAAAAGGATATGCAAGTGTGTTGATAAAAGCAAGCTAACGCTTAAGATTTGTTTTGATCTATTTTATGTTATGATTGTCTCTTTAAATATTCTTGCAAATATGAAAATGAGGTTTGGGTTGTTGGTTATGAAGGTTTCGGCCTAGGGAGCAAATTCACATGTTCTATTGTTGTTTAATTGTTCTTTTGTTTGTTATTTTATTCTATTCTCATTTTTCATAAGAAATGGACTAAATGGATTTGGAAAGTTATTTTGATGAGAGAACATGTGTATATTCGACCTTGGTTAGGGTAGTTTGCTTTCTTTTATGTTGTTGTTAGTCTTGCATGCTAAATGTAATATTGAGGTGTACAAGTGTAGAAGAATGTTAGGGTAAATTGTTAAAAGCATTATAAGTGTTGTTTAAGCATATTATGTGATTTTATGCTTGTTTTTTTTTATTTGATGGTGATGATAAATCAATGATTTTAAAATACACAAGTTATGCCTCAAAGTGATGTTTTGATTTTATATAAATAAAAGACATTTTATTTCACATATTAATGGAGATTTTATTAAATTAAACACATGCAGATTTTTTAAAAGTTGTGAAAGAAAAACTATACAATTTTTTATGCTTACAAAATTGATTATTAAAAATTTATGTTTTAAAATGGTTGCTGGACTTTTTTTTTAGTTTCTTGAAAGAAAGTTTCTTTTAAATTAAAAATATAAGGTATATGCTCAAATATTGTAAGTCTTAGATCTTATACATGAAAAATATAATTTTCCACATTCTACATACGTATTTTTTTCATTCATATTTATGCAGTTTTTTTTATTATTTGTATTTATTTACAAAATAAATAAGTAAATTAATTAAAAGGTGATCTAAGAATTTATTCAATTATTTATAAGTAACTACAAAACTTTGTCACATTCTATTAATTGTTATTAAATAATAAATGGGAGTATTATTTATATGCAAATTAAAGCTAATGAATTATTTTAGTAAATTAAATATTTTGTAATAAAATTTATGGATGAAAATGTGTGATTTATAGAAATAATGTGGTATTAACTAAGGTGGCAAATTATTTATGTTTGTTGAATTTTTAAGAAAGTGGCAATAAAATGAATAAGCAGAATTATTAACTTGAATACTAATTTTAAGAACATTCACACGTATGCATGTTACATGCAAGTGTATTTTTACGTTCAAGCATACGTCTATTATTCAAACGTATGATTTTTGTTTTGTAACCATGAATGATTAATTGATAGAATTGACATTATTCTTTCTGATTTTATGTGACGTTATGTGAATAGAGTTGTAGTGCAACTTGTGCCACGTGTGCATGGCCCATGCACACGTGGGGTATGTATGTTGAGCATGTGTAATTATACATGATTTTAAAATGAATGTTTGATTATGATTATAGGCTCGTTTTGATGTACCTGCACTTTACTTTTGCTTGGACTTGAGGTAAGGAAGTTAGCTAGATTTTCTATGAATTTTGTTATGAAAGGTATGAACTGAAATGATAGCATGAATTATGGTTTTATGGAATGTAGTAGCTATGGTAAGCTAAAGTGTTATGAAAAGTACGAATTTCTATGTTATGATATTAACTGCTATACATGTGCTGGTATGTTGTATGAAAAGAAATAGGTTGTCAGTGTGCTAAACACGACACAACAAATGAGTTACTAAGGATATGACGTAAATCATAGGGCGGACGCGCCAATGTTATTCGAGGACTTGAGATCCTGTTTACCTCATAGAGGAGGTCTTACCATTTTATGCTTTTGTTGGTTACCTCATGATGTGAAATGGACAACAGGGGTGCCATGATCACATGACGTATGATTGTGATGTATAACTATGATTATGATTTATGAGTATGAATATAATATGATTATGATATGTTTCGCCATGAGTTTACGATACGAATATATTCTTCTTGTGTTTTCTTGAATCTGTTGTATTTGTTTGTAGTTCCTTATTGGGCTTTTAGCTCACCCCTTTACTTTCCCCCTTTCAGGTAGGCAATAGGGTTTCTCTTTCGCACGCACAGTGATGTGGGAAGTTCCGACGTTTAAGCATGTATGACGTGGGGTGTCCTATGAACGAATAACGATCAAGATGAGCGCCAAGAATAATTAAGAAACTTATGTTATGGATTATGTTTCAAATTTCGTCAGTGGCGCTTATTTTGTTTATTTTATTTCCAAATATTGCATAAAGACATAATATTTTTATTTCAAACTATTGGGCCCAAATTGCATGTTTTATCTAGGCCCCACTAAACTTTTCTTAAAATGGTATTTTTCTAATGCATGTGAGTTGAGCGACATTTTTATAAAGTAACAGATTAGGACACGCTTTACATAAGATTAAGTTATTGCATTGGATTTTCATTGATCAGGTAATCTACGATATGATCTACTTACACATTTTGGGTGTGACGTCTTATCCAAGGCATTGACCAAGTAGAAAAGATCATATGTATATGGATACATTGGACTAGGACCGATATTGATTATTGATAGATAAATAAGTATTTTTGTTATCGAATCTAATCAATGTCACAATGTTGACCATAGCTCAAGTTGATCTTAATTCTGAGTGACAATATTCTGGTAATTATATTATTTAAATCTTTTGACTTTTTTGTTTCCAACTTACCCTACGGTCTAGCCCATACTTACATCTTGGAGATTTAGTAGTGTAATCGAGTGGGAGTATTAATCATAGATATGAAATCTATTGCTTCTGTATGAGAGGTGAAAAAATGATTTCCTTAATAGCTTAGTCTAAAAGGGTAAATGATTGAGCGCTCATATCTGTGATTAAGTTCAAAGATTTATCATTTACAAGGGACTTAGTGGGAGTTAAGGATAAAATCCAAATGAGAGGTAAAACGGTAATTTGTGTCCGGCTCATTAGTAATTCATCGATTGAGGATTGACTGACTGTAACGGTTATAACAATGCATAACATATTTGTGGTTTGATAAAATACATTTTGTGAACTCAAGAGTCCAATTCTGAGTCTATAGTGAAGCCACTAGGAATTAATAAGTTGTTAGACAATATATTTTAATAAATAAACTCATGGGAACTTATGGTAGCTTGGGTTCATGGATCCATGGTCCACATACCGTCTCTTATCAAATCAAGTTTAATAGTGTCAAACAATTGATTTAATTATTAATTAGAAATATCACTAAATTGACGACTAGGTCAATTTAGTGATATTTACAAGTAATAAGAATTTGAGAATAAAAGAGAATCTTTGGGCAATTGATAAATTGGTATCAATATAAATAAATAATATTAAATCAAGTTTCAAATTATAATTAGTTAATTTGAATAAGAATTTAATTATTTATTTAATTAATTAATTGAAAGATAAATAAATAAAAAAATATTTTGAATTTAGGCCCAATTGGGATTTAAATTCAAAACAAAGTGATTGGGCCCAAGTCCATTTGTGGGAGCCCAAGCTTTGATTTTTTTTTATTATTTTAATTAATTTAAATTTAAATAAACCCCATTAAGTTGCCTATATAAGGAATGTGATGTCTAGGGTTTTTACAAGTTAGTCTGAATTTATTCATTTGAGTAAGTGAAAACCTAGACAGTCTAATTCCCTTCTTGGCCCCTCATTCTCTTGTTCTTCCCTCTCTAATTCTATCTCATGGGTTGAGAACTTGCCCACTCTTTGTTAGACTTGATTTAGAGATCGGCTTTGAAGACTTTGGCACAATCTAAGCGATTTGGATTCTTAACAATACATTGCTACCACCAGGAATCAAAGGTTAGAGAATCTAAAGGAAAGAGTCATTGTTCGGTTGCGTATTTGTAAGTTTCTACATTTTTGTGTTTGCATATGTATGTCATGCTATTCTATGTTTCTATTATGTTTTTGGAAAAATAATAGGAAGCGTGCATCTAGATTTAAAATCCATGATTTTATGCCCCTAATAAAACTATATTTCTCATTAACACATTTTTATTATCAATAAAAGAAGTAGAAATCATTTTCTTTATTCAATCACATTGTTCTATTTTAATGTTTTATTACATGTTTATTCAATTAATACAAACATTCGTAAATCGGGAACATATGGATAGTTATAATTTGGTCACAGTGGATTATAGTTGTAACTATATGTTCAAAAGAATGTGTCCTAACAGTAAATCAGTGCATTTGATTTTCACTGATTTGGTAATCTACGATATGATCTACTTACACATTCGGGGTGTGATGTCTTGTCCAAGGCATTGACCAAGTAAATAAGATCTAGTATACTTGGTTACATCGAACTAGGACCGATATTGATTATTGATAGATAAATAAGTATCATTGTTATCAAATCTAATCAATGTCACAACGTTGACCATAGGTCAAGTTGATCTTAATTCTGAGTGATAATATTCTGCTAATTATATTAATTAAATATTTTGAATTCTTCATTACAAGCTTACCCTACGGTCTAGCCCATACTTACATCTTGGAGATTTAGTAGTGTAATTGAGTGGGAGTATTATTCATATATATGAAATCCATAACTTTTGTATAAGAAGTGAAAAGATAATTTTCTTAATTGCTTTGTTGAAAATGTTAAATGATTGAGATCTCATTTCTGTGATTAAGTTCACAGAAATATGATTATAAGGAACTTAGTGGGAGTTAAGGATAAAATACTGATGATGGATAAAACAGTAATTTGCACTCGACTTGTTAGTAATTCATTATAGAGGATTGACATACTGCAATAGTTATAACAATGGATAACGTATTTGTGGTTTGGAAAATACGTTCTGTGAACTCAAGAGTTCAATTCCGAGTCTACGGTGAAGTTATGAGGAATTAATAAGTTGTGAGATAATTTATTACCATAAATAAACTCATAGGAACTTATTGTAGCTTGGGTTTATGGATCCATGGTCCCTATGTCGTCTCTAGTAAAATTAGATCTAATAATTTCAAATAATTGATTTAATTATCAATTAGTAATATTGAGTTGACTCGGTCAACATAAATTAATAATGGAGAATTATTTATTGATATTAGATGAGGATTAGAAATAATAGAAAGATTGAGGATTTAATTGGAAATTCTCAAAAGAGAGTTTTATAGACAAATGGGCAATTTTTTTATATTAATAAGTTAATATTAATATTAGTAAAATAAATTAAATTGAGGTTCAAAATATAAATAGTTATTTTGAACAAGTATTTAATTAATTATTATTTAAATAAACAAATAAGGTTTTGATTTTGGGTAATTTTGAAAACAAAATTGAAAAATTAACATGGAATATATACCCCTATATGGTCGGTCATGTGTACTGTTTGGTGAGCAAGTAATTGCTCCAATTATACACTTATTTATTTAATTAAATAATTAAATCAAAAGTGGTAACAACCCTATTTTGATTGCCCTAGTATTTGCCTATAAAAAGAACCTTAAGTGGGTGATTTTCTAAGAGTATTTTAGGTAAGAAAACTATGTCGAAATTCTCACTCTAGGCCGCCCCCCTCTTTCTCTCTTTCTCTGTGTATTTCTGTCTTCCCGTGTGTTGAGACTTAGCTCACCCTTTTGTTAGATCTAAATTAGAGAAAGGTTTGGAAGATTGTGGTGCTATGTTCTAGCGGTTTGAATTTCTAACAATATCTAGCATTCAACCAGGACAAAATGTTAGGGAATTCAAAGGAATGAGACATTGTTCCACTACGCATATTGTAAGTATTATGAGTTCATTTCACTATTTACATGAATAATTAACATTTTAGAATGGCTTTGGTGTTTCTATTTTATATTGTGCATATGACAATAGGAAGCATGCATCTAGACTAAAGATATCATATCATACACTAACTTCAAGATGAAGGACTGATGCATGTCGTATGTCATACCAAATTTAATTATATTTATTTCGTATTACCCACTAAATTATTAGTAAAGTGGTAGTAAGGGTCAAACCCACGAGGACTATTATTCAATTTATCATTCAAAATAAAAACAATAATTAAATAGGGGATTTTGTTTCAAGATTTAATAACATAAAATAAAGTAATAAACAAAGAACAATGAATAATACGATTTTAGAAAACAGCTAAGAATTATTCTCCACCTTCGACAATCAATTTATCAGCAATGACAAAATAATATTTCATATTCCCAATTAAACTATTAACCTTGCAGATAACACTTAAGCAATCAATTATCCCAGTTTTTATATTATAATTAATTAAAACTAAGTGTTCTTAATTAATCATTTTTACCAAGCGATAAACTCATTAAACATGTGATCTATCTAACCCAGGAAAAGCATTACATTCAATGGAAACAAGTTAATCTAGGCAACAAATTCATTAAGCATGTAATTCATTTAACCTAGGTTATATTCTTCATCACAATTAAAATACATATCACAATACCTAATTGCAATTTATCACTCTACTTATAATCATAAGCTATTAGGCGAATAGCAATCCTAACATGATAGTAGAACAATGTAAAATCCTAATTAGTGGCCATATAAACAAGATTTTACAAGATTCATAGCATGCAAGTAGAAAAATAGAAGCAATTTAATATAATGGAATAGAAGGAATAAAATTCATCAATGCATTCAAGATCTCATGTCTAGGGTTTTGAAATAACCCTTAACCTAAAAGAAAACTACTCCATAATCAAATTCATGATCATAAACATAAACATTCAATGAAAATAAAGAAGTATTAGAGAAGAAAGAAAAACTAGATTGAAGAATATAGATGATGATGCCTTTTCTTCTCCTTAGCTGCTCTAGACTCTAAAATTCACAATCCAAAGTTCTATTAAAAGTTAACCCTAAACCCTTTTATAGCCCCTTGAAAAATACATTTAAAATTTAAGAAAATAAATCAGTCATCGGCCACTATAGCCATTTTTGCCCAGAAATCACAAATCGGTCGCAACCAAAAGCTCTTGGCAGTCGCGGCCACTGGGTTCTGCCTGGGAGGTCGTGACTAGCCTTTATGTTGGCTACGGCCAGTGGCCATTTTTAGCACGTGTCGATTTTCTTCAAAATATTCAACGTTTATCCTTGAACCTCGGGTTTAGGAACTTCTAAAACACTTCAAACTCATCCTAAACTTTATTTTCTTGAGTTATATCGTCTCCCGTCAAAATCTAGCAACATCATTCATCAATAAACTCTCATAATATATTTTATGGCATAAAAAACAAAGACTCGTAAAACAAAGCTAAGAACACCTAAAACAACTAAAAATTAACATTATCTAAGTGAGAAATGACAATAAATACATAACCCAAATTCCCCCACACTTAGACTTTGCTATTCCCTTAGCAAAACAACTAATAAAAATTAAAAACATAAGCAATGGTTTTGTCGAAAGCGTTAGTTGTCTCAAAAATTGATCAAACAAATAAGTCATAGGAAAAATTAGAATTCCACATTCTTCATAATTTCAACTCAACGCCTAGTTACCACTTAAACTCATTCTTTTTATGATTATGCACAATCAAACTTACCAAATCACATGCACCCGAATCAATTTATACATGTCAAAGTATGTTTCAAAGTCTCTTGTATAGAAAATATTTTTCATGAAAAGCATCCACTCCATAGGCATTAACCAATTATTCTCCACTAATATAAACACACATAATCAATAATCAAAAGGTATTTAAAAGCTTGTAATGTAAGGCTAAGGTTAACAGTAGATGAGAAAAGGAATATTTAAGCTTAAATCACACCATAACCTATATTTATTCTAAACTCTACATCTTCCCACAAATTTCCCATACATTTCAAAAATATATAACATTTCCCTTTTCTTCTTTCCACATTGATTTTACTATTTCCCCAACATTTACACTTTTGCAAAACTTCTTTTTTTTCAATATTTCTCAATGCATATTTTTTTTCTGCTTTTTTTTTTCAATTCAACTCATTTGGAGAAATAGTAGATCATATACTCTCACATTACAATCCAACAAACCAATACAATTTCCCCTTCTTACAATACAAACACATCCCACAAAATCAAACATTCATATAAAACCATGGTGAAATAGGCAATAAGAGATAAATTTTCAAGTTGCAAAGGTATATATATTGGCTTCATAAAAGAAAAATATTAGTCATTATGGCTCAAAATTGGAAACTAGGGAATTAAATATCATAGGTAAGTTTGAAAGGCTCAAACAATCCAAAGAACTTGCCTTAATCATCTTCCTAATCATGTATACTTATGATTTTATGGCCTAAAAATCAAAGACTTGTAAAACAAAGCTAAGAACACCTAAAAATACTAAAAATTAACATTATCTAAGTGAGAAAGGACAATAAATATATAACCCAAAATGCCCTTATCAAGGACCTTGGAGAGGTCGATACCATTCTAGGTATCAAAGTTAGAAGGAATAGTGGGATTTTGTATTGAGTCAAACCCACTATGTCGAGAAAGTGCTTGACAAATTTAGTCATTTCAAAATCAAAGAGGAAAATACAACATTCGATTCAAACATGAAGTTTGAAAAGAATGAAGGAAGAGCAGTGGCCCAATTGTAATATGCAAGTGCAATAAGAAGACTAATGTACGTCGCTCATTGCACAAGAGGAGACAATGCACATGTTGTTCGTAAACTTAGTAGGTTTACTAGCAATCCAAGTATCAAGCATTGGAAGGCTATTAAGAGGATATAGCCTTCACTATTCAAATTTTCCAAGGATATTATGACGGTAGTTGGATATTGGGAGTGGGAGATAATCTCTCCAACACCGGTTGGGTGTTTACTCTTGGAGGAGGTGCTATCTCTTGGGGCTCCAAGTAGCAAACTTGTATATCACACGCAACCATGGAAGCAGAATTTATAGCTCTAGCAGAAACCGCCAAAGAGGTCGAGTGTTTTAGGGATCTCATGTTGGACATCCCTTTAACCTCAGATATGGTATCAACAATTTCAATACATTGTGATAGCAAATCCACTCTTGCTAGAACATAGAATAGCGTGTATAATGGAAAGTCTAGACATATTAGTCTAAGACATGAATATGTGAGACAATTGATTCAAGATGAAATCATATCAATCTCATATGTTAAGATAAGTTAGAACTTAGTGGATCCATTTACAAAACCTCTTGTGAGAAGGTTAGTAAGTTCCACTTCAAAAGGGATGGGACTGAAACTCCTAGAATAAAAAATTCACCAACGATGGCCACCCAACTCCAAACTTGTGAACATCAAGGGAAAGAGTTCAATGGGTAAGAACAAGTCATTGATAAGTGAATGGTTTCAACACTAAAACTTTTGTGAGTTCCATAGAAGATGGTTAGTGTTGGTTGCTACCGAGTAAGGGTTAAGCCTAGGGCTTTTAATGAAGTTCAGTTGAACAAGCATTTATAAAGGTAGCAAAGATGTTGTAAGAACTTCACCTACATGAACTAAGAGGTGGTGCCGCCTCTCATAGGAGTTGGAGTTTCTCCCCAAAAAGTTCATGAAGGGATGAGCACATGGCCATATGAGTGCTAAAGCGAGAAAAGTGGAAAACAAAAGATCTAGTGGAGGTGTGTGAGATATCATCAGTTTTATCACAAGAAATACTTGGTTCAAGCTTTTAAGCTACCAATGATTTCGATAAGACTTTGTGGTATTTTCACTATGGTAAATGTCAAGTCAAAATGCACTTTACTTTAGACACCAAAATTGTTTTAAGCTAGAGGTTGAGGCTTGTATTTAACTGTAGCGTCCCAAATTTGTTAATAAGGCTTAGGGCCTTGATTAGCGTGCTGGAGGGCAATAATTGATTTATTATGTTAGTATGTGAATTTGGTGATTATGTGATTAGAAATGCATGTTGTTGCGAATTTTCCTAAGTGTGTGCAAGTGTACACAATCGTCAAACAAGTAATAAAGTGAAAGTAATTTTTATCGTCTCCTCAAGGATTGACAAACAAATATTGTAAAAAGCAACACCAAAAAATTTGGGGTACAATTAATTTTTTTTGATGATTTAATTAATTGAACTAAAAAAAACTAAACAAGAGAATTAAAATATGTCTTTAACAATAAAGCTAGAAAATGAAAAATTGTGATTAATATAATGATAAAAGTTAGGCATATCAAATCCTCCTAATTTGTAATTTTGCCCCTGATGTTGCAACAAAGTTCATAGCAAAGTTCTCTTGTAACTAGGATTTCCAATTTAATGCACATGCCATTTTTCCAAATACTCATGTTAAAGTTCCATTGATTAAATTCACATTTTTCTATGCTAAATTTAATTTCAAGAACATAATTCCAAGCATCAATCCTTCAAGTTTGCAAAGTGAATAAAATATCCCTAAGTTATTCACTAATCAATAACAAAATTATCAACATGCATCAATCAAGCATTTCCACTAATTTTAACCCTTCCAGAATTAAAACTAGCTTGTCTCTCACCTAAGTTGATCATCTCAAGCAAGAAATTTGCACAATAAATATAGCTCAAATGAATAAGAGAAAATTTACATAAAACATTCAACACTTTGGGGATTGATTACAAATTAGGGTTCATCAATATCCCTAACACAAACGATTTGGTTCATAGTCAAAATACCCAAATCACCACAATAAATATTCAACATTATCTCAAGAGTTCAAGAAAGAAAGAAGAAGAAAATAAAATTAAAGGAAATGAGAGTTTAGAAAGACAAGCCAAATTGATAGAGATCTTCTATTCTTTGTCTTCTAACTCTTCTTCTTCTTGATGATTTCAGCTCAAAGGTGGAGAAAAAACTCTCTTCAATGGAGCATGGGCGGTTGGGTTCCTTTCTGGGAGAAGAAGATCATATCTTTTTTTGGCCTCACAAAGGGTATAAACCCTCTCTTTCTCTCTCTACACGTGGAGGACCACTCCCTTTTCTTTTTCAGAATTTTGCAGCTCATTTACACCTCATGATCCCACTATTCAAGTCTCTCTACACCTCATTTAATCACATGCCAAGTGTGCAACTTTATGCTGCTGGCTGCCCACAGTTTCCTACAGCAAAGTTGACTGATGTTACAACAAAGTGCCAGAATTTTAGGTCCAAAATGATTTCCTTGCTCATGCTTGACTAAGTTTTCCAAGCACCCTCTCTTTATGCTTTCAAAATAGATACCACATTTTTAGAACATAATTCAATTATTTTCCACAAGAGTTATCATTAATTAAAACAAAATACACAAACAAAGTTAAGAGACAAAATGACTAAAACCACATAATAGTAACACAAACACTCTATTTCACTTAAATTTTTAAGTCCAAAAGCTCAATTAATAACTCTAAAATATAGAGTTATCACACCCCCAAACTTAATCCATTGCTCGCCCCAAGTGATAACTCTAAAAATAAAAGACAAGAAAAGAAACAAAGAAATCCAACTCAACACAAGACACACACACAAAATAGACATAACACACCACACAACTATAACAGACAACCAACAACACAAAGACTCAAAATAAAACAACACTAGGAATCAATTTGGAAATGGTCATATCAAAGTGGGAATAGAACTCTCAAATCAGTGATTAAAAAGATAATTCAAGTGTATATGCAAGCCAAGTTCCTCAAGTATTAAGATGCTATGAAACCAAGAATCAAGTGTTTACCCTTAAAGTGTATACATAGCTCTTCCCAAACATTCTCAATTCTCCCTAAAGTAAATTAGATCTAGATCCTAAAGCCTAATTATTGTCTCCATAAGTTGACTTAATGATTCCCTCTCCACTAATGTAGACAAACACTAACTAAGGATCAAAAGGTCTTTTACAAGCTTGTAGTATAAGGCTTAGGTGCAGGTGGTTAAAATAAGTCATTTTAGGCTCAATTCACTTTAAAAGCACCTTAATTTTCCTAAGACCAAGTAAGAGCTCACAATCACTTCCCCAAAAGATTACCCCCAAAAAATCAAAGTCACTCTCGCCATTATTCTTTATTGCTAACATAGACAGAAAGAAAGAAAGAAAGAAAGAAAGGAAATGAGACATAATACTATTTTTTTATAAGATGCTACACCCCCAAACTTGATTTTAACTATATGAATATAATTTGCAACTCTTTGATGATGATTTTTCTTTATAGGGGGTGCACTCTTTTCTTTACAAATACTCCTTTTTTTTAATTTATATATATATGTGTAAATAAAACAATGGCAAGGACACAACATGAGATCCACTCCCCCCCAAACTTAAAATGAGATCCACACTAAAATACCATTCACAAAGGCACATTCCTCTCACCCTCCCTCATAATGCAACACTCAACATATATTCAAGAAAAATCAAGGTGCTCAAAAGGTATGGTGAATGGATATGTATATAGCTAGGCTAGCATGTGGTAAAGAAAGAAAGGGGGTCTAGTAAGCTCAATGGGGTGACTAAGGATAAAAGAGTATGTAATAGTTGGCTAGAAAGGCTCAAACGGTCCAAAGATGGCCTAAATCATGTCCTTGGTTTAGTGTTGTCTAGGATTTCGCCTCAAGGGAACCACTAAGCAATTCTATAAACTTAAGCTCTCCCAAAAATCTAGCTAACTTTATGGGTTTATGAAATTATTGGTCAAGCTATGCACACAAAATTGGGACACATTCTCATTATGGTTGAATTAGCATCAAAAAATTTAAGTACTAAAGGCTCGCTCATACACAAGGGTTAACAAATGATGCAATTTTGTTTTTTGACATTTTATCATCGAGCCATTCAACACTTAAACACAACCATTACAAGAATTGATTCCATTATAACTAGACTCAAGACTCAAGACTCCACACACAAAATACGCCTAACAATACCTAAAACATAAAAAACATAAAGGAAATTTAAACAACACAACAGTTATAAACAACACCCCCCCCCCCCCAAACTTAAGGGAGAGCACTGTCCGCAGTGCACAAAAAAAAAACACAACAGAACAAAAAGAACAGATAAAACAGATAACATAAACTAAACTAGAAATGAAAATGATGCTGGAAAATAAAGAAACTCCCTATACTCGTCATTCTCCTCCTCGTCCGAAGAGGCAGGTGCAACGGATGGTTCAGGTGCATGCCACTGCTCCATGATGGCCTCAGGAAACGGTGGGAAAAGCTCGGGGGGCCGAAAAGAGTGACGCAATGCATCGTCACGCTGGCACACATAGCCCCAATAGGTGTGCTGTTGAGCCTCCATATGATGCATCATACTAAGCATACTCTGCTGAGTGGCATAAAGCTCCGCGACAGTGGGGTCCGAAGTTTTAGTGGAGCCATGGTGAGACGACAGCGGTGGGGCAAAGGTCGAGGCATGCTCTCTCTGAATGGAAACAACTTTGGTAACCTTCCGAATTGTATGTGCATCAATGTAATCAGGAGAGAGAAGATGTTCATCATCCAGGGGCACACCCGCGTTGCAGCACAAGGCAGTAATCAATGTGGGAAAAAATAATGTCCCTTTTCTTGATAACACCCAAGGCAACGATCTCTTCGGAAATGAGCTCCCCCACATTAATGGATAGACCAGTCAAAATGCTGAAAAGGAGGACGACCTGATCTTTGCTAACCGAGGTGTCATGAGTGGTGGGCAACATGTTGGTTTTGATAAAATGATTCCATACACGAGTAGGAGTCGTAAAGGAAGTGTGGGGAATAGTATGAGCTCCAAATTTTGGCGAAACATTCCATTGCATCCCCGCCACAGTAACTTCGGTCAACATATTGGCAAGTTCCGCATCACTTTGTCTTGGGGCAACTTCTCCATACTCAGCCGCATCGATATTAGGCAACCCAAAAACAGCATTGATGTCCTGAGGGGCATAACTAACTTGCTTGCCCCTGATCGTGACTTGTCTCAATTTTTGTGACACAAAGTTGGCATAGAATTCTTTGACCAAGGAACGACAGCCTCGCGCGAGGCTGAACAAAAATTAAGCCATTCGAGATTGTTAATCACAGTGGTCACATAATCTGGATTTCCAACAATGGGGAATGCTCTCTCAAACCAAATATCACGCCTGACAAGTTTTCAGAATTTTTCGGCAGCCCTCGGGGATATAAACTTTTCAACAACAGGTTGTTCATTAGCCACTGGTTTTTTCTTTCTATTGGCTACTTGCTTGCTTCTAGGCATAATGCTCAATAACAGAAAGTCCAACGATCACAGTGAATGGTAATGCCCAAAGTGAGGAAACAAGAGTAATACAGTACCTTGGAGGAGCAGGATACCCTTGTGAATGCACTTTGTTGTTGCAAAATTTTCTTGAGACCCCAATGAAGATAATCCAATGTGCTTCCCAAATCTTGATCATGAATAGGTGCGGGAGGCTGAAGACAGAGTGAGAAAGCTGTGAATGGGTTTTGGTGGTGCGATGGGTCATGGGTTAGGGAGATGGAGATGGGTGTTGGGTTGTGGGTTCGTAGTCGGAGTTGGTGGCGCGGCTGGAAGGTGGGTTGCGAGTCGGGTTGTGGGTCGTGGGTTCGTGGGCGCGGCTAAAAGGAGGGTGGTTGAGTTCGTGTTCGGAGCGGGGGGGCGTGGGTCATGGGATTCATGGGTCGACTGGGTTGGGATGGCTAGGGGTCGTGGTGGATGAGATCGGGGCTGGGTTGTTGGGAGGAGGTGGGTTTAGGTCTATGGGAGGCGGACGAGGTGTGTGAGCTGGGAGATGGCTGCGAAATGCGAGGGGTTCAGGTGGGTTTGGGATGGGCTTTGGCCATGAGATGCGGTTGAGAGGTGGGTTTCGGCGATGGTGGCGAGGGTGGTGGAGATGGCTGGGTTAGTGGTGGCTTGGGGCGGCTGAGAGGGCTGGGAGGTGTGGGTGGCGGCTGGGTGTTTACAGAGAAAAGGGGAAGATGAAGATGATGGACTTAAGGTTTCAAAAATGGACTAGGGATTTGGGCATGATATTTTTGCCCAAATTTTACTTTTCTTGTCTTTTAACAACTTTGTTGCAACATCATAGAACTTTGCTGCAGTAATAGCAAGTCAGAGAGCATGCACAATTCGATGTTGTAACATCATGGAACTTTTCTGCAGCAACAGCAAGTCAGAGAGCATGCTAAATTTGATGTTGTAACATCATGGAACTTTGCTGCAGCAACAGCATGTCAGAGAGCATGCTAAATTTGATGTTGTAACATCATGGAAATTTGCTGCAGCAAAGTCAAGTCAGAGAGCATGCCCAATTTGATGTTACATCACCCAAACTTTGCAACCTCTTTTTTATTCCATTTTTTTTCTCTACAACCATAAACACATTTAACCATCAAAAATCAAAATCTCAAAGAAATGTATTATATACATTTTATATATTTATTTATATATATTTTACATAATATACATCTATATAAAGCTTGGGTTGCTCTACAATTAATTCTCAAAGATCCATAGCAACCCAAATTTTTACATATTCTTCAAGGATCCTCCAAAGATATTGTGCACTTGTTTTACTCAACCTCACCTCCCCAATAATGCTTAATCATTTGGCCATTGACCTTGAATTCCCTTCTGGAGCCTTCTTCACGCAATTCCATCGCTCCATAAGGATACACCTTAACCACCAAGAATGGGCCCGATCATCTTGACTTGATCTTGCCTGGGAATAGTTTCAAACGCGAGTTAAAGAGCAAAACTCGCTGGCCTTCTTCGAACACCCTTGGCTGAATATGCTTGTCATGCCACCTTTTTGTTTTCTCCTTATAAAGTTTGGCATTTTCATAAGAGAATAAGCGCATCTCTTCTAATTCATTTAACTGCAACATTCTCTTCTCTCCTGCAAGTTGCAAATCCATGTTGAGTGTTTGAATAGCCCAGTAAGCACGGTGCTCAAGTTCGACCGGTAAATGGCAAGCTTTACCAAACACCAAATGATATGGTGACATCCCCAATGGTGTCTTGAAAGCTGTTCTATAGGCCCACAATGCGTCATCTAACCTCTTGGACCAATCCTTGCAGTTGGGACTCATCACTTTCTTAAGGACACCTTTGATCTCTCAATTGGACAACTCAGCTTGCCCATTAGTTTGGGGATGGTAAGCAGAAGCTACTTTGTGCCTCACATCATATTTAGCCAATAAGCTAGCCAACACTTTGTTCACAAAATGGGTTCCCTCATCACTAATGATTGCCCTTGGAGTGCCAAAACGAGTGAAAACATTCTTCTGTAAGAACCTCATGACAACTTTAGCATCATTTTGAAACGTAATCCACAGCTACCAAGATGTACAAGTTGCCATAAGACGGAGGAAAAAGGCTCATAAAATCGATACATCACACATCGAACAATTCAACTTCAAGAACATTAGTTAAGGGCATCTCATTCCTTCTAGAAATATTACCAACCCTTTGGCATCGATCACATCTCAACACAAAAGCATGAGCATCTTTGAATAAGGAAGGCCAAAAGAACCCACATTGAAGTACCTTAGATGCGGTGCGCGATCCCCCAAAATGACCTCCACAAGGTGAAGAGTGACAATGATGTAGGATATCCTCCATCTCTTACTCGGAAACACATCTCCTAATCATTTTGTCGGCGCATTGTTTGAACAAGAATGGCTCCTCCCAAAAATAGTGCCTCACGTCATGCAAAAACTTCTTCTTTTGTTGGCTTGTCAGATCCAGAGGCAAAATTTCACTAACCAAGTAATTAGCAAAATCCACAAACCAAGGAACAACATGAGATTTGTTGACCTCAAACAATTGCTCATCCAGAAATGTCTCTTTGATGGGCACTAGAACATTGGATCCTTTTTCACCTTCCACTCTTGACAAATGATCTGCCACTTGTTCTCGACTCCCTTCCTATCTTGAATTTCCACATCAAACTCTTGAAGCAAAAGCACCCATCTAATTAAACGAGGCTTGGCATCCTTTTTCTCAATCAAGTACTTTATAGCGGAGTGATCTGTGTATACTGTCACAATGGTGCCCACCAAATAAGCCCGAAACTTGTCAAAGGCAAAGACAATAGCCAAGAGTTCCTTTTCTGTCACTGTATAATTAAGTTGAGCACCTGTCAAAGTGCGGCTAGCATAATAAATGGAGTGAAATATCTTATTTCTTTGCTGCCCCATAACAATTCCCACTGCATAGTCACTAGCGTCACACATTAATTCAAAAGGCAAGTCCCAATCTTGAGCTACAATAATTGGTGCTGAAATCAATCTCTCTTTCAACTCTTCAAAGGATTTCAAACATGCTTCATCAAAGTAGAATGGTGCCTCTTTCTCCAATAGGTTGCAAAGAGGCTTAGAGACCTTGGAGAAATCTTTTATAAATCGCCTATAGAACCCGGCATGCCCAAGAAAACTTCTAATATGCTTCACCGAAGTAAGAGGAGGGAGCTTCTCAATAACTTCAATCTTAGCCCGGTCAACTTCAATTCCTTGCCTTGATATCTTGTGGCCCAAAACAATACCTTCCTTAACCATAAAATGGCATTTTTCCCAATTAAGAACAAGGTTTGTTTCTTCACATCTTTGCAAAACCTTGGCCAAGTTGCTCAAGCAATCGTCATATGAATCACCGAAAACAGAGAAGTCATCCATGAATACCTCTAGAAATTGCTCCACCATGTCAGTGAAAATAGCCATCATACATCTCTGAAATGTGGCAAGAATGTTACATAGACCAAAAGGCATCCTTCGAAATGTGAAAGTACCATAAGGACAAGTGAAAGTGGTCTTGTGTTGATCCTCTGGAGCGATTGCAATCTGATTGTAACCAAAGTATCCATCTAGAAAACAATAGTACTCTCTCCTTGCAAGTCTGTCTAACATCTTATCAATGAAGGGAAGAGGGAAGTGATCCTTTCGAGTAGCCTTGTTCAGTTTTCTGTAGTCCATGCAAATTCTCCACCCTGTCACGGTTATAGTGGGTATCAGCTCATTATCTTCATTTTCCACCATTGTAACCCCACCTTTCTTTGGCACACACTGGATAGGACTGACCCATGAGCTGTCAGAGATGGGATAAATACTACCTGCATCAAGCCACTTGATAATCTCCTTTTTCACCACTTCTTTCATGATAGGATTTAGCCTTCTTTGCCCTTCAATAGACCCTTTTTCATTGTTTTCTAACAGAATCTTATGCATGCATAGAGAAGGACTAATACCCTTTATGTCTACAATGGTCCACCCAATGGCCTTCTTAAACTTCCTCAATACATCAAGCAACTTTTCTTCTTGTTCCATACTTAACTCAGCTGAAACAATCACAGGTAAGGTGGAAGACTTACCCAAATAAGAATATCTTAAGTGTGAGGGTAAAGCTTTTAATTCCAACTCCGGAGGCTCTTCCACTAATGGTTTAGGGGCTGCGAAAGACCTTGAAGAGAGCTCCAAAGATTCAAAATGCTTTCTTGTATGCAATCCTTGTGAACTAGCTTCTAGCCAAGCCAAGTATTCATCCTCATCCTCTGCATGTGAATCAAACATCAAGAGTCTCTCTAGAGGATCATCAAAATTGTTTTCTAACTCCTTTGAAGCCAAAGAATCTACCACTGAAACAATAGAACACTCTTCGACCTCATCTGGAAATCTCATAGCCTTGAAAACATTGAAAGTCACCTACTCATCTTGAACCCTCATAGTAAGTTCACCCTTTTGCACGTCAATCAAAGTTCTACCAGTAGCTAGAATATGCATCCCTAGAATGATTGGTACCTCCCTGTCTGCCTCATAATCCAACACAATGACATCAACTCAGAAAATGAACTTATCAACTTTTATCAAGACATCCTCAATCTTCCCATCTGGATAAGCAAGTGATCTATCTGCAAGTTGTAGAGTCACTGTGGTAGGTCAGACTTCACCAATCCCCAATTGTCTATACACAGACATGGGCATCAAATTTATACTAGCACCCAAGTCACATAATTCCATGCCACAATAAGAATTACCAATGGTGCGTGGAATGGTGAAACTCCCAGGATCTTTCATCTTCAGTGGCAGCTTGTTTTGCAAGAATGAGCTACATTCCTTGGTAAGAGCCACTATCTCAAATTCTCCTAACATTCTCTTCCTTGTAAGAATATCTTTCATGAATTTCACATAGTTAGGCATTTGCTCAAGTGCCTCTACAAGTGGGATGTTGATATGCAACAGCTTCAACATATCTAGAAACTTCTTGAACTGAGAATCCAACTTTTGCTTCTGAAAACATTGAGAAAATGGAGGTGGCTGCTTTGAAAATGAACTTGCTGGTTGACAATGCTGTGGCATCCTTACAACATTCTGGGTAGAGGCAGATTTTTGTGCACTAGGAAGTTCAGCATCTTTTTGGAATTCCTCATTTATTTGGATTGAAGAGGGCTCACCCTCATGCCCAGAATCGGTCTTGTCCTTCTCCAACTCTTTTCCACTCCTCAAAGTGACAGCTTTACAATGTTCCTTCCCCACATTCCTTGGATTCTCAGTATCACTTGGCAGTGTACCGTGGGGTCTATTTCTAAGCTCATTAGCTAGTTGCCCAACTTGGTTTTCTAAGTTCCTCAATGAAGCCGCTTGGCTTTGAATCATGGCTTCATTCTTCACTATATATTCCTTCAACATGCTCTCAAGAGAGCTAGATTGCATTGTTTGTTGTTGTGGCCTTTGTTGTGGTGCTTGTGGGGGGTAACCCAGTGGGAAATTTGGTCTTGGAGGCATAGAAGGATTTCTAGGGCTAGCTCCTTGATTACTCCATGAAAAATTGGGATGTTGCCTCCATGATGGGTTGTAGGAATTAGAATAAGGACCATTCCTATTTTGGTTCCCCATGTAACAAACAGCTGCTGGATTAGAAGGACAGTTGTCAAAAGTATGACCCTCACCACAATACACACAAGAAATGCTCTCCATTTGCCCCATTTGTGTCCCCATAGGCTGCCCCATTGATTGATTCATCTCCATATTCATTCACTACAAGATAAAACAGTATTCATAACACTTAAAAACTGCTATCTGGGACTATTGATAGCACTTCTGAAAATGCTAACATAGCCCCTGTTATTAAAAGTCCAGTCTTTTCTATAACAGTTTTTGAATGTTATGTTCGATGGTATATTAAACTATTCAATAACACATTTTTAGGTGCTATAATATTGAAATAATAACATTTAGATAGAGTTTTTGGTTATAAAATTGAAATTTAATCGTACTTTTTTCATAACACTTTTCAACTGTTACATTTGATTATTTTGATAACATTTTTAATTTGTTATATTATATAAACCATAACGATTTTTTACGCTTATAATATGTTTCTAAATCATAACATATTAAAATTCTAGTAATAAAATGTTGTTACTTTAGTGTGGATAATATATTTTAAATTTTATTTTGATAAGTATACTTATAAGGTTTTTTTTTAATTAAAATATTTTCATTATTCTATTTTGATAAAAAAAAAATCAAAATTAATCATAAAATGTAATTCTCAATAGATTGATAAACCACAAGTATTACATTAATCAATAACTAATTCAAACCATGAATATGTCTAATTCATGAGATCTTAGTTCTAACTTAAATGTGAAAGCATAACATAATAAAGTAATATAATCTTGAACATTTTTTACTTTAAAAATGAAAAACAGAAACATTACAAAATACACAAAAATAAACCATGCATGAAACTTGCTCCATCCTTCAATTCATCATCCAACCAAGTACTTGCTGCTGAAGTTGTTTGTTGCCATCTGAAGCTCTCTAAATTGAAATCTCCTCAGGTTTCCAAGGCAAACCTCCTCATGATGTTGCTCTGAAATTTTTTAAAACACTGCAAAATTTAGTCAAATAAACAGTATGGTAATAGTTCAAAAGCTTGGCATCTATCACTCTCTAATCCAGTGAGTCAAAGAGACCTCTTCTATGCTCATATAAGTTGCATAATAATTACAAACTTTTCCACAAAAAATGAGCAAAATGAGAGCTGAATAAAATGACTAAAAATTAATCAAAAGAAAACAGAGAAAAACCATATACACACGTACATACATACATACAATGTGTAGTGACTGAAACATATTAGTATTATATTTAACTAAATATCAATCCTAATATAGCTGAAACATGAAAGTTGGAAACTCCCAAAAAAGAAAAATGTATGAATAAAAGAAGTTGTCACTATTGCACAAGAAAATGTTAGCATGTAGTCTTTCTTGATACTAGATATGATAATCAATTAGTGAACCTCAATCAGTAATATTAGCTGCAAAAATAGCTTAAGAAAAACTTGTTAATATCTTACTAAGAGATTCAGAATGTGGTCTTTCATTGTATCAAATAAACAGCATTATCCCTTTCCACATATATTCAAATAAGCAGCTATATTTTAGGCACAATTTTAGGACATTCATAAACAAAACGAATCTGATTGGCATGGAATGCATTTTGATTTAGAGGACTAATGAATGACTTATGCAAAGCAAAACTCCATATCTCTATCCGTGTTTATATTTCATTAACATAGCTGAAATTCCCAAATACCAAAACTAAACATGAATAGAAGATCTTGGGACAAAGCAGAGAAACATTCCCACTTAAAATAAATTAAAAAAAAAATATGTTAAACCAATAACCAATGATACATCATGACACATATCTTAATTAACCTGTCTTTTAACACCCAATTAATCAGACACTTTACAACAAGTTGTATAATTAGACACTTATTGTACCACCAGACCAGGACCAACTAGGAAAGAAGGAACCTTGGAAAACTGGGCTAATAAATAAAGAAATAAAAAAGAATGGTCTAATGGAATAAAAAGTTTGAGAATTTTTCCTTTTGTTTTTTCTTTTTTGTAAGAATGTGTAATACATATTAACATGACAGAACACAACCCTCAAAAGCTGCAAAGGCTGCAAAGTTAAAGCACAGGGTGAAAAAACAAGCTCCAAGGACCAAGACCAAGCATTTCATAATATTTTTTATCTTCACTCAGTAAAACAAAATGATTAGTGAAAAAGATGGAAATTTGCATTGGTAGCTGTTGTTATATCATGTCTTGTGATAGTAGTTCTTGGTTCATATGCTTGCTATTATGCACTTAACAGAAGACACAAAAAGAGTAATAAAGATTTTGTTCAAGCTTATCTAAGAGTTACTTGCTTGTCTTTTTTATTTTTTATTTTTGTTCTCTACTTAATCGACAGCTTGATTCCTTATTCAGGGAATAATGAAAATCTCTGGAAAATTTCTCATAAGAACATCAATGGAGATGATTCAACAGATCAGGAGTTTCCATACATTGATTTGGCTTCCATAAAAATTTCTACTAACAACTCTTCTGATTCAAACAAGTTAGGAGAGGGTGGTTTTGGCCCAGTTTACAAGGTAATTAATAAAGTATTTCTTTATTATCTTTTTTCAATCTGAAAAAGAAGTCAACATATATAGGATTACACAAAAACAAAATGGTTATTTGCAGGGGGCACTAAGAGATGGAAAGGAAGTGACAGTGAAGAGGCTCTCAATATGTTCTGAGCAAGGTTCAGAAGAATTCACTAATGATGTTCTACTGATATTGAAACTTCAACATTACAATCTTGTTTGATACAATATTAAAGCACTATTAATATTAAAGGACATAAATATTATATTCGTGCATGGTTTATACTACTATAGCAAGCCAACGAGTACCAAATTGCATTATTCTTACAAAATTGCAACTGACAACTTAACAGCCACAATGCCAATCAATATCAGTATGAATGCATCTACAAAATATGCACAGGACTACCAGTGAAATGATCTAGACATGAATTTCAAACTTGATATGGAAAGATAGGATATTGAGAGAACTAGCACTAGCATTATCACTAAACTAATTCATTCAAATACATTTTAAATTTTAGATCACTAAACTAATTCATTCAAATACATTTTAAATTTTATAAATAGATTAAGGAGCCCAAATTTTACAAATATGTATAAAATTTAAAGTTAACAGAGTAAAAGGAATGATCTAACAGAGTTACTAAAGCAGAACAATACAATTTTCATTTACCAAACAATGTTTATGAATTTCTCATAATTAACTCTAGAGAAAAAGAAACTACTTAAATTATAAATGACTTGCAAGATGAGATGAGATGAAAAGAGACATACTGGCTCATGCAGCACATTAGCAGTTTCAGTCCTGGACGTCCATTCCTCCAAATCAAGCTCTCTAGCTATGCTGCAAGTTATTCAACATATTTTTGTGTGAGGTAGATTCTAACTACTATAAAATGAATCAAAAATATGCTGGCTGAGATCCCTGTGGTCAGAAAGGAGCCCATATTGGACTCAAATTGAAGTCTATGGTTTCAAATTTTGCATATTAAAGCTAAAGTACCAAGAGAAAGTTAAGCCCTTTAGTTCAAATTTTGTGTACTCTTTAACTGTACAAGAATATTGTAAGCCAATCAAATCTGAAGTGCCAACTAAAATTCCCCAAAATTTCCCATATCAGATTATCAAATCAATTTCAAAAAACAAATCAAAATATATATTCCTAATTAACAAGCAACAAAACCAGAAAAAAAAAAGCTTCGAACAACTAAGAAAATCAAGAACACCGGATTTACAAATGAAAGAAAACTTATTGTAAAACTTCTAACTCTGTCTAAATCCAAAACAAACAATCAGAAATACATATAACTTATTTGGCCATTTTATTAAAAAGAAAGAAAAAAAATGGGGAAAATACCAACATAGAGAAGGGAAGAGAGAAATACAAAAACAAACAGATATGGAAAAGTGGACTTTCAGTCAAATAAATCAAAGATCACTTTAACATACATTTTAAATCAAGTTAATGGTACTTTAGCACTTTAGAAAACACAATCAAAACTATGGTTCTTTTAACTATACTTTAGAAGGAAAACGGTTAAAACAACACTAAATCTGTATGAAAAGAAGAAAGACTTAAAATTTTTATATTACCAAAACAAGCTAAACCAGCAGCAGAGGAAGTTAATCCAGCAGCGGTGGGGAAGTTACTTTGACTTAAATGCCTCTTTATTAGATAGCTCATACTCAAATGCTCCAAATTTGAATGCATAATAAAACACACATAGCTACAACTTTGAATTTCAAACTCAAACCATTTCGAGAGAGATTAATATACATGAAAGTATGAATTGTGTGTATATATATATAAATATAGTATAATGTTTCACTAGAGTTAGAGCAACAACAACAAATGATTGTTTCAACACAAAAATACCTGAAGAAATCTAATTTTTTTTTGTTATCCAACATATCACACTTTCAGCAGAAAAATAGAAAAGGAGAAATAGAGAAAAAAGGGAACTTAAAAGTACCATAAAACAATGAGCAATTAGTTTGACTTCAACATTAAATAAGGAGAAAAAGACTCAAAAATTCCCTGACCACATAATAGAGTTTCTAAACATGTGCAAACAATATCCACTAGGGCAGCGAGGGTGGATGTTTCCATGGCAAGAAAGCTTCATGTATTATCACAATAGCTTCAAATATATACAATCTCACATAAAACCTTAAGCACATAAAAAAACCAAATTGGACATAACTTAAATCAAGATCAAATAATAGAGCTCCATAATATATACAAGAATGTAAAAAATTGCTTATACCTATAAGCAAAGGGGAAACAACATTTGCCAAGTCCATCTTCACACCGTTTAGAGCCCCAAGTATATGTATCCTAGCAATTATTCTCATTAGTCCTACAAAAGTAAAGTAGTAAAAGCTCTGTTAATATTTAAATGAATCAATGGCAAACAAATAAAAAGGTACACAAATGTTACTATAAAGAACACACTGAGTTGTGGCACAGAACAATAAATGGAAAAAATTATTTAAATGAACTCAATCTATTTTCAAACGGAGAACTATTATACCGTAACTACTTAATGAGAGGAGTTCAAATCTTTTTTATCTTATTTTCATCGACTAGCCCTATATCCCTAGATCCTCTCAAACATCGAATCAATGAAAAATTATAGATACAAAATCCTACAACTCCCAATCTCAAAATCAAAAACCTCGTAACAATAGTAAAATAAATAAAAGAATAAAAATTTCCAATAATAACCCTAAGATCAACATTTCTCAACTTTAATATTTCAACATTCAAACCATGGATATAGAACCCATATAATTAACAATATAAGCAGTCAAAATCGCTAAAAAGGCATGATCTTAAGATAATTAATATAAAACAGACCAGAACTTTCACCAATTTCACAGAAATGATTCTAGCCTAAGATATTTCATCTTCTACAAGATAAAAATATAAACAAGAAAAATGAAGAAAAAAATGAAAATAACACAGTTTATGCAAATCTAGCATTGAATCCAGAAATACTAGTCATAGATCTTAAGCTTTAGAAATAAGTACCTGCAACTACATTAATGTTAAGTCAGTTGTCTCCACCATCTCTACAATTTACAGAATATAACAAATAGTATTAAGCTCAGAAAGCAGACATATACAAAGCAGACATAAAAATAATAAGCTCAGAAAACTCAGAAAGCAGATATATACCTTCACATCTGACTTTCACATAGACACGGAAACAAGTTGAATCTACAAACCCCAAATCGTATCTAATTTTAGGATGTAGAATTTGGATTAGACTACTAAAGTATTGTAACACCTTGTAAATAATTAAAAAATAATGTACAAACTTGCAAAACAACCAATTTCCCCAAGAATTTTCTTGAGAAACAAAGGGAAATACAGAGATGGAAGATTGAGACCTGATGGAAGATAGACCAGTCGAGCCATGTCGTAGACCCACCGCCGCAAGCACCGTCGCACCCACGAGCGAGCCACGCCATAGACCCACGAATCGAGCCTCCCTGTCATACAACCCAAGCCGCGGGCCCCTATCACCTTGTTACACACCTGCAACAAACAGAGAGAAGGAAAGAAGGATTGAACGAGAGTAGCTAAGAGAGAAAGATAGAACGAGAGAGAGTTACTGAGTGTGAGAGAGGAGGCGTAAAGGGTTATTAGGGATTCAACCTTAGAGATTAGGGTAAGGGTTTTTTCTTTCATTTGGCGCCTAAGTCTATTATATTTGCCGCCTAATATTTCATTTTAGCTGTCTTTTTAGCGCCTAAGTCTATTAGCACGGGACAATAACACTTTTAAAAATATGCTATATTTTAATGTAATATATGGGCATAATTGTTGTAGTGAAATAACGTACCTGAAATATAAAGTTGTTGCTCACAAAGTTTCCAAAACTTTTGGAGAATTGCCTCATCTGGACAATATCCTAACCTTTCCAGCTTTGTTGAGGAAAAATTAGTCTTTCTGAACATAAACCACGATTCTGCCAGTATGGTACAAACCTTGGCACAAACAATGCATAATTAGACAAAATTTGAACAATAGTCATTATAATAAATTTAAAATGAAGCTTAAGTTCAGATGTCATAATATCAAGGGAAAAATACTTACATTAATCTCAAGGAGAATCATTAATCTATTACTTGACTAATAAGTTTGCAAAGATTTAATCATAAATTACCTTAACAGTTGTTTTACAAGGCCTATTGCACATACAGCTACAGTATTGTCAATGTCATCAGCAAGCTCAATCATCCGATTGGAAAATCTTTCAGTGAATAGACCAAGAGTCGGCACATTATCATCCTCATCATACAGCTTTTGCAATGAAAGGACAGAAGCTTTTCTGACACCAGCATTCTTAAGATAATGTAAAAAAAAAAGTGATAAGCTAGGCTTGTCAAGCAGCAGATAAGCATGAATAGAAAATTCGTTCACAATTAATTAGAAATTTAAAACTCACTTTGTCACTTAGTGTACAACCAAGATACTTTAAGTATAAATCCTGCAAGAACAGAGAGGGGTAGGACAAAATCCATACACCCAAAGACTCTATGCAAGACATTCGAATATTTGGATCCATGTCTCGATAACAGTGCATAAATAACCTTCAAAAGAGCAGCATGATTTAGTTTAAAATTCATGGGGGAAAAAAATAGAAGTATAGCACTATTTTTTAAATATATCAGACTTTACCAAAGTATTTAATTTTTAAATTCCTTAAGCTTAATTTGGAAAATCTTACCCGGTGAAGATTTTGCGCATCATCTCTTGTAGCATTGTTATCTTGTCATGAGTCACTAAAAACCTTGTGCTTAGTGACTCAACACGAGTTTTTCAGCATCTAACTGCCTACGAGTTGTTTCACGTTGAGCACTGAGGACATCAGCAACAGCTATGAAGGATGTGACGAGTTGAAGTCCCATAATAGAAGCAACTTGACGATAGACTCTTGGAGGAGTGCTGCATAGTGTGGAAATGAGCCAAGTTCAAAGAGAGTAAGCTACATGAAGGGTTTGGCTTCAAATTTAAACTACAATTATTTGAGTACTAACCATGACAAAGCTATTATATAGTCCATGCACTTGTCGAACAGAACCTGATCAAAGAGAGGGCCATGTTGACTCTCACGTACCAATCTGTCCCAGAATAACTGAAGATTATCTTTGAAATTCTTAAACTCCTTTTTTAAGCTTTGGTAATCTTCAACTTCCCCCTAAGGTTCCCAAGAGTCAAGCAAAACTTTGGGTACAAAATTCAATGAAAGATTTATGGTTCCAAAATATTTAAATTATGCGAGGACATATTTAAAAAGAAAATTGGGGAAAAAAAGAGTAAAAATAACAAAGCATTGCAGGATACTCGTCTAGCAAGCTCGACCAGAGCAACAACAACATCATCGACATCAATCTCATCTAGAAGTTAGCCTTTTATAGTATATATGGCACCACATGCCTGTAGAATTATAAGTATCATCAATCAAAAACTCAGGTAAACAGTAAAGAAGTGCTAATCTAGTAAGTTTATATTTTCTTATACAAGCAGGTGACATTCCAACTAAAGAATGAAAGGCAAACCTACTTAAAGTTATTTAACTTTTCAGTATAAGACCTATATTTGTCCCTGAACAATTAAAAAAATATATATTACTCTCATTTTAAAATTTATTCAAGTAATTTCTAGGAACTTCCAGATTACCTTAAAGAGCATTGTCAAGAGTTCAACCATTGCAGATTTTGAATCCGTTTCATATTGCTCGACCCACAGCTTGACTGTTTGGCTAATATGCTTTCCATTGCCTTTGATAACCTCTGCCCAAAAATAAATAAAGTAATATAACTATATTTGTCAAATCTACACATCAGATCCCACAAAGCGTGGTTTCTGTATATACAAATTATTCAAATACGTTTTTGAGCAAAAGTTTATTCTGCCAACATAGTTACCCTCAAAGATCAAACTTTTCTTAACTCTCCACATCCAGCAGTACCGTTTATAACAGCAATTAACATTCTAGCGATAGTTCTCGACTTTCTAAGAAAAGTAGTATGGAATTCGCACTTACTAACATTCCAATTGAAACTGAAGTCACAAATTTCCCAAAAATGTTGTTTGTATTCGCTAATATGCGACTGGAAAGTTTTTCCAGAACAATTAATTAATTACGAAAATGAAAAGAAAAAAAATCACATAGTTGCTCGCACTTTCACAATAAGTGCATTGAAGTGCTAGTAACAAGAAATCACGCTGAACTAGTAATTAACAGGCAGGGAGCACACAATAATTCAAAGATTCATGCTCATTCAAAAATTGAATCATCATAATGGACTGTAAATGAGTATCAAAACTCAAACAAATTCTCAAAGACAGCGCAATCTTCTCCAAGATTATCTAGCAAAAGAGAAATAAATTAATTAGAAGTCTTATTCTTAATAATACATAAATCCAACGAGTGAGTGGAATGAAACAAAAATAGAAAAAATAAGAAACTAAACAGGAGTGTTTATTAGTTTCAGAATCCCCAAATCAACAAAACCCATATGATTAATGGAGCTATAACACTACTTAAGGGCTTCAGTATCCCCAAATAAAAAAATATAGTATCTCACAAATAAAAAACAAAACTAAAAAATAGAGCACATTAAAGCAAATAAGGTCCGAAATTTCCCATAGAAGAAAGATTTGTAGCTGAAATTTGAGGCAAAAAAACAGAGGTAATGGGTGAAAGCTAGTAAATCCACTCAAAATAAGAGCATAACCGTCGAAAGCAGGGGGAGAGAGAAATACCGTCGAACCCACGCACCGTTGAGCTCCGTTTCCGACGCTGTCCAGCCTCTTGCGCCAGCCACCTACATGAGAAATGGCAAAACTTGAAGACAGATCCAAGAGGTTAGATGTGAAGGAGATAGAGAAGTGAGACTGAGAATAGAGAAGTGAAGGAGATAGAGTTGACTGAGAATAGCGTTGAGAAGTGAGAGAGGGAATGAGAGACTGAGAACAGAGTTAGGGATTGAGAAGTGAGAGAGACGGGATGAGAAAGGTTGGGTTAGATAATAAAACCAAAAAAACACGCGTGTATTTTAATTGGCGCCTATTATTTTAGTTGCCGCCTGTTTCTTATTATTTACCCATAGCATTAATAACGTTTTTCAAATTTTGTCATATTTGACCGTAATATTTGGTCAAAAATGTTGTAGTGTTGTCTTGAGCATATTAGAAATAGAGGACACTTAGGTTGCCAAAGAAGTGATGGCATCTACATCATGAATACCGGCCACCTTTCTACCTGTAGACAATCTAGAAGTGGGCCACTGATAGTTGTTGTTGGATATTCTCTCAAGGATTTCATATGCCTCATTATAGGACTTAGCAAGAAGAGCTTCGTTAACTGAAGCATCAACCACCATTCTAGTATGAGCATTGAGACTGTTATAGAAGGTCTCCATCTGGATGCAATGAGGAATGCCATGGTGGGGGAATTTTCGCAACAACTCCTTAAACCGGTCCCATGCCTCATATAAAGATTCTTCATCAAGTTGTTGAAATGAAGTAATCTCATTGCGGAGCTTGGCATTTTTAGTGGGAGGAAAGTACTTCATAAAAAATCGCTCAGCCAACTCTTGCCAAGTACTCACAGAATCAGATGGCAAAGAGTTTAACCAAGCTCTAGCTCTGTCTCTCAAGGAGTATGGGAACAACTTTAGTCTTAGTGCATCCTCTGTCACTCCGGGCAGCTTGAAAGAGTCACTCACTTTAATGAACAAGCGAAGGTGAAGGTGAGGATCTTCTGTTGGCATCCCACTAAATTGGCCCACTGTTTGAAGCATCTGGAACATGACTGGCTTCAATTCAAACTGTGTTGCCTGAATTTCTGGTCTAATGATGCCTGGATTGAGCTTATTGAAGAGGGGGAGAGCATATTTCCTGATAGCACGATCTCTTTCATCAGCCACAATAACTACATTTTGCCCATTATTGGCAGCTACTCCCCCTTGAGCTACTCGATCTTGAGCAACTCCTGCTAGATTTACTGATGGATCATGAGCGACTCCTGATAGATTTGCCACCCCTTGAGCAGCTCCTGATAGATTTGCTACCCTCTAGGCAGCTCCCTATTGAGCCCCTTGCTCAGTATCCATCACTACTACTTCCCTTTTTTACTTTTGTATCTTTCGCCTTCTTCTAAATGTACGCTCGATTTCTGGATCAATAGGAAATAGTTCAGGGCCTTGATTCTCGCTCATACACTATGTAAACCTGAATTGTTTTCACGAGAATCACCCAAGTTAGCACAAAATAAAAATTAAACCAAATTGCAAGATAATTAACTTTACAATAATTGACTTTAAGCAATCCCCGGCAATGGCGCCACAAACTTGTTGCAGATTTTCTTAAGTGTGTGCAAGTGTACACAATCGTCAAACAAGTAATAAAGTGAAAGTAATTTTTATCGTCTCCTCAAGGATTGCCAAACAAATATTGTAAAAATCAACACCAAAAAATTTGGGGTGCAATTAATATTTTTTGATGATTTAACTAATTGAACTAAAAAAAACTAAGCAAAAGAATTAAAATAGGTCTTTAACAATAAAGCTAGAAAATGACAAATAGTGATCAATATAATGATAAAAGTTAGGCATATCAAATCCCCCTAATTTGTAACTTTGCCCCTGATGTTGCAACAAAGTTCATAGCAAAGTTCTCTTGTAAGTAGGATTTCCAATTTAATGCACATGCCATTTTTCCAAATGCTCATGTTAAAGTTCCATAAATTAAATTCACATATTCCTATGCTAAATTTAATTTCAAGAACATAATTCCAAGCATCAATCCTTCAAGTTTTCAAAGTGAATAAAATATCCCTAAGTTATTCACTAATCAATAAAAAAATTATCAACATGCATCAATCAAGCATTTCCACTCATTTTAACCCTTCCGGAATTAAAACTAGCTTGTCTCTCACCTAAGTTGATCATTCTCAAGCAAGAAATTTGCACAATAAATGTAGCTCAAATGAACAAGAGAAAATTTTCATAAAACATTCAACACTTTGGGGATTGATTACAAATTAGGGTTCATCAATATCCCTAACACAAACAATTTAGCTCATAGTCAAAATACCCAAATCATCACAATAAATATTAAACATTATCTCAAGAGTTCAAGAAAGAAAGAAGAAGAAAATAAAATTATAGGAAATGGGAGTTTAGAAAGACAAGCCAAATTGATAGAGATGTTCTATTCTTTGTCTTCTAACTCTTCTTCTTCTTGATGATTTCAGCTCAAAGGTGGAGAAAAAACTCTCTTCAATGGAGCATGGGCGGTTGGGTTCCTTTCTGAGAGAAAAAGATCATATCTTTTTCTGGGCTCACAAAGGGGATAAACCCTCCCTTTCCCTCTCTACACATGGGGGACCACTCCCTTTTCTTTTTCAGAATTTTGCAGCTCATTTACACCTCATGTTCCCACTATTCAAGTCTTTCTCCACCTCATTTAATCACATGCCAATTGTGCAACTTTATGCTGCTGGCTGCCCACACTTTGCTGCAGCAAAGTTGACTAATGCTACAACAAAGTGCCAGAATTTCAGGTCCAAAATGATTTCCTTGCACATGCTTCACTAAGCTTTCCAAGCACCCTCTCTTTATGCCTTCAAAATAGATACCACATTTTTAGAACATAATTCCATTATTTTCCACAAGAGTTATCATTAATTAAAAAAAAATACACAAACAAAGTTAAGAGACAAAATGACTAAAACCTCACAATAATAACACAAACACTCTATTTCACTTAAATTTTTAAGTCCAAAAGCTCAATTAATAACTCTAAAATATAGAGTTATCCCACCCCCAAACTTAATCCATTGCTTGCCCCGAGTGATGACTCTAAAAATAAAAGACAAGAAAAGAAACAAAGAAATCCAACTCAACACAAGACACACACGCAAAATAACAACTTAAGAATACATAACACACCACACAACTATAACAGACCCAACCAACAACACAAAGACTCAAAATAAAACAACACTAGGAATCAATTTGGAAATGGTCATATCAAAGTGGGAATAGAACTCTCAAATCAGTGATTAAAAAGATAATTCAAGTGTATATGCAAGCCAAGTTCCTCAAGTATTAAGATGCTATGAAACCAAGAATCAAGTGTTTACCCTTAAAGTGTATACATAGCTCTTCCCAAACATTATCAAATCTCCCTAAATAAATTAGATCTTGATCCTAAAGCCTATTTATTGTCTCCATAAGTTGACTTAATGATTCTCTCTCCACTAATGTAGACAAACACTAACCAAGGATCAAAAAGTCTTTAACAAGCTTGTAGTGTAAGGCTTAGGCGCGGATGGTTAAAATAAGTCATTTTAGGCTCAATTCACTTTAAAAGCACCTTAATTTCCTAAGACCAAGTAAGAGCTCACAATCACTTCCCCAAAGATTACCCCCAAAAAATCAAAGTCACTCTTGCCATTATTCTTTATTGCTAACATAGACAGAAACAAAGAAAGAAAGAAAGAAAGAAAGGAAATGAGACATAATACTATTTTTTTTATAAGATGCTACACCCCCAAACTTGTTTTTTAACTATATGAATATAATTTGCAACTCTTTGATGATGATTTTTTTTATAGGAGGTTTACTCTTTTCTTTACAAATACACCTTTTTTTAATTTTTATATATATATATATTTAAATGTAAATAAAACAATGGCAAGGACACAACATGAGATCCACTCCCCCCAAACTTAAAATGAGATCCACACTAAAATACCATTCACAAAGGCACATTCCTCTCACCCTCCCTCATGATGCAACACTCAACATATATTCAAGAAAAATCAAGGTGCTCAAAAGGTATGGTGAATGGATATGTGTATAGCTATGCTAGCATGTGGCAAAGAAAGAAAAAGAGTCTAGTAAGCTCAATGGGGTGACTAAGGATAAAAGAGTATATAATGATTGGCTAGAAAGGCTCAAACGGTCCAAAGATGGCCTCAATCATGTCCTTGGTTTAGTGTTGTCTAGGATTTCGCCTCAAGGGAACCACTAAGCCATTCTAGAAACTTAAGCTCTCCCTATAATCTAGCTAACTTTATGGATTTAAGAAATTATTGGTCAAGCTATGCACACAAAATTGGGATATGTTAGAGAATATATATTATTGCTCAATGGAAATATGGAAAAAACCAATATACAACTCTATGAAAAAATACAATAGACAAGGTAATTGATTAAATAAATATTACAACTCAATTGCTCAAAATACAAGTAAATAGAAATAAGATGTGGAAGAAGAAGATTACAAACTCAATACTAAAATAATACAAGTGAATAAGAAGAACAAAAGAATGAAAACACAAACTCTCACACTACCAAAGTGTAGAGTAGTGGGGATCACCAACTTGAACAAGGTTCAAAACCTTTGTCCAAAATCTTAATTCCCCTATTCTCTAAGCACTAAGGGATCTCTCTAGGAAATAGCTCTCTGGAATAATCAAGTCTCAAGGTGTATTTTTCAGCCTAGTGCTTTGTGGATGAAAAATGGTGTGTCTTACAAGTGAGCATTAGGCTCCTATTTATAGAGTTTGAGATACCCTTTGGATTTCAAATTCCACCAATCCCCATGGTTGTTACCAATGTTTAATTGGATTAATATGAAATTAAAATTGAGATTTGGGAGTTATTTGGGTTTTTGGAACTGTTCAACATATTTGGAAAAAACTAAAAATTTGGCATGAAATGCACCTGTGGCCGCGGCCAGGGACATCAGTGGCCACAGCCACTGCTCTTTGTCCCCCAGGCCGCGGCCACCATCATTCAGTGGCCATGGCCACAGCCCATTTTCAGCACTTGAAAATGTACTATTTTTCCATTCGATTCCAAACCCTCCCAAATGATTTTGTAACTCCCAAAACACATTATTGGGGTTAAAATCATATCTCCAACAGCCATATTTCATAATGGCTTTATGAAATCCAATCTCAAATGTGTAACATATAATATACACATTATTGGGTAATATTTTGGAGTTACAAATTTGTAACTGATTTTGTAACTCCGAAATATGTCACATTTGGGCACACACATGTGTCTAATTTTGTGACTCTCAATAGTATGTTACAAGGTGTGACAAATCACATTTTGTCACTTTATTTAATCTAATATTATATTATATGAAATAATATAATAGGACACATTCTCATTATGGTTGAATTAGCATCAAAAACTTTAAGTACTAAAGGCTCGCTCATACACAAGAGTTAACAAATGATGCAATTTTGTTTTCTAACATTTTATCATCGAGCCATTCCACACTTAAACACAACCATTACAAGAATTGATTCCATTATAACTAGACTCAAGACTTCACACACAAAATATGCCTAACAATACCTAAAACATAAAGGAAATTAAAACAACACAACAGTTATAAACAACACCCCCCCCCCCCCCCCCAAAAAAAACTTAAGGGAGAGCACTGTCCGCAGTGCAAAAAAAAAACACAACAGAACAAAAAGAATAGATAAAACAGATAACATAAATAGAACAAGAAATTAAAATGATGCTAGAAAATAAATGAACTCCCTCTACTCGCCATTCTCCTCCTCGTCTGAAGAGGTAGGTGCAACGGATGGTTTAGGTGCACGCCACCGCTCCATGATGGCCTCAGGAAATAGTGGGAAAAGCTCGGGGGATGGCATGGCCGCCGTATGTTTAGCCTATTGGCTATTTTGAATTGTATGTTAATTGATAGATATGCATATGTTGGTTGTTTGCGTTGAGTTTTCTTGTTGGGCTTCGGCTCACGGGTGCTTTATGGTGCAGGTAAGGGCAAAGGAAAGGTCGACTAACCATGAGTACGGAGAGCGTGAAGCGACGTGTACATGTTCGGCCTACCTGGCTGCCACAGCTAGGGGTATTTTTTGGAAATGTGATGTATTAACCTAAATTTTTTCGCCTAGTCGACCTTAATTGTATTTTGAGTTGTAAATACTTTCTAAACAGTGTTTTGGGATCCCAACTATAAAACTTTCTAACATTCTCAATGAGTATCCAAATCTTTTATATTTAATGACTGGTAACGGGTTTTATCTCAACTTAGCTACACTTTTAACCTAAAACCTCAATTAGCGAGTGATTAGCACATTTCAAACTCACTTAGTAACGACTCTAAAGAAGTAGGGCATTACAACTTAGTATCAGAGCGAGCCAAGGTTTATGGTTCCTGGAGATTTAGCGAACATGTACGCTTGTTGCCAGTGATAAGCTCGACTTAGGGTTGGTTGGTAATGATTGAATTTTATGCTTGATTGAGTGTTTAAGTGCCCTATTTGCCTGATTATTTTATATAGAGCATGATGAATGTGTTAACATATGCATTATATTAGGGCATGGCCCTTTGATTGTTGTATGTTGTCTGTGTTATGTGGACTGCTGGTTATGGTTGGTTGATATGAATTGGGAGGTGGTTTTGGATGTTGTTATCATGCTTGATGGTTGGCGTCGTTGATTGCAGGCATATTGTTGAGATGCCTCGACGATCAATCAGACTCCGCGACAATAGGGTCGAGGATGACAACCAGGGTCAGGACCCTCCACCTGCCCCACAGAATTGGCAACAATTGTTTGCCGAAATGGAAGCTAGACTTCACTGAATAGAAGAAGAGCTTCGACAGTTGAGGCAACAGGCCCCTCATAAGGGCATTGGGTTGCAGGTTCAACAGGCTGTGGCGCCAGTGTCAGTTTAGCCTGTTATGGAGAATAGGGGGAACCTTTGTATGAGAGGTTCAGGAAGCAGCTTCCTCCCATCTTCGAGGGTGGACCAGACCCACTGCGGGCAGAGCAGTAAATGAACATGATTTCTTCCATGCTGGATTTCATGAGGGTGGAAGGGAATGAGAGGGTAGATTGTGCCAGCTACATGTTCAGAGAGGATGCCCGCATCTGGTGGGATGTGGTGACTCAGAGAAGGAATGTTACAGCTATGACTTAGGAAGAGTTCAGAAAAATTTTCAACGAGAAGTATTACAGTGTCACAGTCCAAGCTGCGAAGGTTGACGAGTTTACCAATCTGACTCAGAACCTGATGACAGTTACTGAGTATGCCTTGAGATTTGACCGGTTGGCAAAGTTCGCGCCGGATTTGGTGCCGACTGATGCGGCACGAAGGGATCGGTTTGTGTGGGGATTGAATGTTATGATTGCCTGTGATGTAAAGATAACCTTGGATCTGGGGACGACTACGTATGCTCAAATAGTGGGCAAGGCCCTTATAGCTGAGGGGGCCGAGGATCAGATATGGAGAGAGGGCACCGCTAGGCGCGATGCTAGGAGGACGGTGCCTCCTTTTACCGGATCTAGTTGGGGTAGTGGCCCCAGTGAGCAGAAGAGAAAGGCCCCAAACTCTTTCGTTCCTCCTAGCTCGGATAGGAGGGCACAGGGTGCTTTCAGTGGCCGTCAGAGCGGGGGTGACAATTGGAGGAGTTTCCCAGTGTGTCCTCGATGCAGATGACTACATCAGGGAGAGTGCAGGATCAGGACCTGCTTTGTTTTTGGGAGTGACAACCATTTGAAGAAGGACTGCCCACAAGCCAGGAAAGAGGAGCCAAAGCAGAGCGACAGTCTCGCTCCTGCCAGAGTATTTACCTTGACCCAGACTGAGGCTGAGGCTAGCCCCTCGGTTGTGACATGTCAGATTTCTAGTGCTGGTTCTTCTTTTGCTGCATTGATTGATTCGGGGCTACTCATTCATTTGTGTCTGCTAGAGTGATAGATTAGTTATGTAGACCTAGTGATTTGTATGCTAGGGGATTTCAGACTTTATTGACGACTGGGGAACTGGTAGTCTCTAGGAGATGGGTTAAAGCATTGCCAGTAGAGATAGACAGTAGAGAGTTGTCTATTGAATCTCATTGAGTTGGTGATGGATGACTTCAATATGATCCTAGGGATGGATTGGCTATCGAAGTACGAGGTGATGATTGACTACAAGCGCAGGATGGTGACTTTTGAACCGGAAGGGGAGGTACCCTTTGTATTGGTGGGGACAGTTAGTGGACCGCAAGTACCTATGATTTTGGTATTGAAGGCTAGAGAGACCTGAGGCAGGAAGGTTGCATAGGATTCCTAGCGAACATTGTGGATACATCTAGAGATGTGGCGGTTGGGCCGAGTGAGACTAGATTGGTATATGAGTTTCTAGATTTGTTTCCCACAAACTTGCCAGGGTTGTCGGCATAACGGGAGATCGAGTTCGTTATAGAGTTAGCGCTAGGGGCGGAGCCAGTATCTAGGACACCTTATAGAATGGCTCTGGCAGAGTTGAAGGAGCTGAAGATTCAATTGTAGGAATTACTAGATTTAGGGTTCGTCAAATCGAGTTTCTCGCCATGGGGTGCTCCAGTGTTGTTCATCAAGAAGAAGGATGGATCTTTAAGGATGTGTATTGACTACAGGGAGCTGAACAAGCTGACCATTAAGAACAAGTACCCATTACCTAGGATCGACGACTTGTTTGACCAGCTACAGGGGAAGACAGAGTTCTCTAAGATTGACCTTCGGTCAGGCTACCACTAGTTAAGGATTAAAGAGGAGGACATACCAAAGACTGCTTTCCGCATGAGATATAGACACTATGAATTCCTGGTTATGTCCTTTGGATTACCCAATGCCCCAGCGGCCTTTATGGATTTAATGAATAGGGTCTTCATGGACTATTTGTACAAGTTTGTGATTGTATTCATTGATGACATACTGGTGTACTCCTAGTCAAAGACGAAGCATGAGTAGCATTTACGCTTGGTAATACAGCGATTGAGAGAGCATATGTAGTATGCTAAGTTCAGCAAGTGTGAGTTTTGGCTACCGCAAGTAACATTTATGGGCCATATTGTCAGTAAGGAGGGGATTCTAGTTAACCCAAGCAAGATTGAGGCAGTGAGAGATTGGCCTAGGCCGAGCAGTGTACTAGAAGTTAGGAGCTTTTTGGGATTGACAGGGTACTACCGGCAGTTCATGGAGGGGTTCTCCAGGATAGCCACACCATTGACTGAATTGATGCGAAAGAAGACTAAGTATGTGTGGACAGATAGGTGTGAGAACAGTTTCAAGGAATTGAAGCGGCGACTGATCACTGCTCCAGTATTGAGTCTACCATCAGACAATGAGAAGTTTGTTGTTTATTGTGATGCTTCCAGACAGGGTTTGGGATGTGTACTAATGTAAGCCAGAAAGGTGATAGCCTATGCATTGAGACAACTGAAGGAGTATGAGCAGAGATATCCCACGCATGATCTAGGGTTGGCAGCGGTGGTATTTGCATTTAAGATTTGGAGACATTATTTATATGGATAGAAGTGTGAAATATACACCGATCATAAGAGTTTGAAGTACTTCTTTACTCAGAAGGATCTGAATATGCGCCAGAGATGGTGGTTGGAATTGGTAAAGGATTATGATTGTGATATTTTATACCATCTTGGGAAGGCTAATGCAGTGGCCGACTGTAATGACCCAACTACTCTAGACTTTGGACCATTAATGACTACTATACATAGACACTAATCTTTAACAAAACTCATAAGTGAAATAATCATAACTTCATTAAAACTTGTAAGACAAATGTTAAACTACATAAAATTTAAAGTAGGATATGGGATCCCATTGTTTTTAAAATAAAAACATAACATAACTTTAAGTAAATGGGTTACAAAATAAAGTGCGGAAAATACATATAAAGCATAATTTTTAAAAGACTAAGAAGCGACTTCATCCTCGAATCAAACGCTCAATCCACCGATTCCATCTTGCCTCAATACACAACCCCCAAGCTGCCAAGAACCTTACCGCCACCATAGCTATTTTCCTGCACATATAAACATAAAGGAATGAGCCTAATGCCCAGCAAGGAAAATCTAACACATAATCATATACATAGAATTCATATCATAACATATACTAAAACATATCATAAACATATGTCACATATACTATAATGGCCATTACTACTTAGGGCTCGTAAACTAAACAAGTCATATGCCCATTAGATTTGTGGGGCTTGCTAGCTAAGCAAGTCATATGCCCATAAATTTATTGGGGCTTGTTAGTTATACAAGTCATATGCCCAAGTCTACAAACATACATAATATAACATATAACATAGCACATAAATCATAAGATAACATATAACAATACATATAAAATCCTATCCTATTTTTCTTACCAAAAATACCGAGATATGAGAACAGGATTAGGACTTTGGAACACTCCTAAAAATCATCAAATAAAGGTGAGTATACTAAAGAAAAAGGGATGAAAATAATGGACGAACTATACCATCGAGAATATACTTACCAAAAATCTTACGTTCAAGATCTTAGATTTCCTAACCAAGAATAAAGAATAGAGTTAGGATTTTGAGTAGAAAACTATAAGAACTTAAGGAAACAATACAGAAATGAACTAGAATATGGAATACCTTTAATGCTTCTATAACCGAACTACACCTCGAACCGAAATATGCTATGAACCTTACTTCCCGAGTGTTTATTAAGCTTATATTCCCAACCCCAGTGTTTAAGCACTCTAAAATAACCTAGCAGCTTGCAGACTCTGAACTTAGCTTGATGAATGAATAATGGTTGGGTACTAGGTCCTATTTATAGAGATCAAGAATGAAAAGATCTTCATTTAACTTGAATAAAATAATGACTTTTTAATTGAAAAATATTTGAATTATCGTTCAGCATAGGCTGAAGACTCGGTCAGAAAGATGCTGGACTTATCAAGAGGTTAAAGATTAAAATGAGCTCGGTTTTAAAAACATTCAAAAATCCTTCAAATGAGTCGATATATCGCCCCTAGTAGGCGATATATCGCCTGGGCTAATATGCCCGAGGCTCGTCGAGGTGGCCGTGCGAAGTTACTTGTTTTTCGTATCCCCGTATGGCGATATATCGCCCCCTATAGCTGCGATATATCGGCAT
The DNA here is from genome assembly GCF_963169125.1 of Humulus lupulus. NCBI lineage: Eukaryota > Viridiplantae > Streptophyta > Magnoliopsida > Rosales > Cannabaceae > Humulus > Humulus lupulus. Next base: position 240,336,181 of record NC_084794.1, read on the forward strand.
ACGCTGAAATATTAAACACGAAATTACACTTTTTCAGCCTAATTTGAATTGAGTAAACAGTCTTGACTAAGTCCTCTAACGATTTCAAAGTTGCTGACAGACCCTAGGATATTCAAATATTACTCTTGATAAACTTATTTCTCAAAATACTTAATTATTCATTAAACATACATATGACAAGTGTCATTTCCTTATTGGGTCTATCTAAACCTTATAATATAATAAATATCACCAACAATATCAGTCATATTAATCAAACCTTAGGTTAAAATTAATATTCTTAAACTATAGGTTAAACTTAGAAAATCTACAAGTGTTACTACGAGTGTCCAACTAAATCCCGGTCTAAGCCAAAATCCACAGTCATAAAAATACTACAACTATTACTATCTATTACTATTGCTACTACTATCTAACTAGCTACGTAAAGTTCTTGGACTCTACACCGACGCACTGAGTCGGAAGGGCCCAAGACAATTGTTCAGTTCGAGGCAGATATCTGATAAGTTGACTGAAGAGGTGACTAGAGCAGGTATAGAGTTGGTGGTTGGTCAGTTAGCCAATATCACTCTTCAGTCTACAATCCTCGAGAGGATCAAGGAGGCACAGGGGGAGGATCCCCAATTGAGAGGACACAAAGAGAGCGTCTTAGCTGGAGCGACCAGAGAATGCTCTATTTCGGAGATGGGACTACTGAAGTACAAGGGTCGGATTTGCATTCTGATGGATTCTGATAACCAACGAGAGATCTTGGATGAATCCCATGTTGGATTAGCTTATACAGGAACTTTATTTATTTTCATGTATATCTAATATTAAATAAATTAATACGAGATAGCCTAAAATATGTTTCTAAAATTGAATTCAAAGAGAAACAAAGAATAGAATACTTACAGTCTACGCAGCAGAATTAAAGAGTCCTTCCTTCAGTTTCTCTAACTCTTGTATCCTCTCTGTCGCAGAGTATTATCAAGAAACTGAACCGTTCTTCTATTTTCTTCACAATCTTCCAATGTATCCTTAGAACCACCTAGACTAGTGTGGGCAATTCTCAACACATGAGATAGATATAGAGAGAAGAATAGAAAATAACAAAGAGGCTTAGAAAAGGACTTTTGTTTAGAGAGAATCTAAAACTATCAGAAAATCTGACTTGTGACTTATCTTTTGACTTATCTCTAAGCACTCCTTTTATAGACTCAATTAGGCCATTTAATTTAATTAAAAAATCAATAAAATAACAGCCATTTTGAAGCCCTAGGTCGAAATTATCATGGGCTATAGGCCTGTGAAATTTCCCATTTGATTATAAGTCCATTGGACTTAAAATCAAGGCCTGTATTATTTTCTATTGATTTAATTATTTAAATCCTTTATCAAATTAATTATTTATAATTTGAACCTTGATTTAAATTTATTTATTAATTTAGATACCAATTTATCTTAATTAATAAATCTGCCATAATTTCTCTTTTCTTCTCAAAATTACACAACTCTGTGAAACTATCCAAAATTGACCTGGTCAACTTTGATAATTCTAATTGATGATTAAATCAATTAATTGAGACTATCTAGATGATTTTATCCAAGGTACAATGGGGACCATGGGCCTATGAAATCAAGCTCCAATAAGTTATCATAAATCTAACAAATAAATTTACTAACTTATTAATTCCTCGTGACTCCATTATAGACTCGGAATTGCACTCTTGAATTCATAGAACGCTCTATAACAAATATAGATACGCTATTAATTATCCATTGTTACAACCATAATTGTCACTCAATCCACTATAGACGGTCTACAATGAGATAGGACTAAAATACCGTTTTACCCCTCATTGTATTTTATCCTTAAAACACTTAGTTCCTTGTAAATGATATTTCAGTAAACTAATTTAATTACTGAAATGAGATCTCTATCATTTATCACCTTGAACCAAACTAAAAGGAAACCATCGTTTCACTTCTTCATCAGAAGCTATAGATGTTCATATCTATGATTAACACTCCCACTCAATTATACTACCGAGTTCCAAAGATGTAAGTATGGGCTAGTCCGTAGGGTAAGCTGGTAACAAACAAGTCAAAGAACTCAAATAATACAATCAGTTAGAATACTAACCACTCAGAATTGAGATTGAATTGACCTATGGTCAACTATATGATATGACTAGAATAGATAATAACGGCATGTTTACTTATCTTATCAACTGTCAATATCGGTCCTGTCCGATGTAACATATACATCCGATCTTATCTACTTTGCTAATGTTCTGGAAAGAACATAACATTGTAATGTGTAAGTAGATCATATCATATATTGGCAAGTCAGTGTAAATCCGGTGCACTGACTAATCTTAGGACTAACTTATTTTGAACATATAATCATATTTATATTCCACTGTGATTACGTCACTATAAATAAGATTAGCTATATGCTCGGGATTTAATAGAAGTTTATATTAAACAAATAATCATGAAAATAAAACATGTGAGCAAAGTGATTGACCAAGTCAAAAAATGATTTCTATTCTTTTATTGATAATAAAATGAGATTACAAAGAATTTGGGTTTTAATTAGGGCATAAAACCCCAACACCACATACATCACTATGTATTAGCTCTAGTGGTTCTTTGGCTCTATTTCCCTTCGAAGTGAAAGGTCGTTTAGTCAATTTTCCTTCTAAACAGGATTCACAAACCGGTAGGGTTCCAACTGTTAGTTCCCTTAGAGGTCCATTTTTAGTTAACCGGTTTATCCTATCTAGACTGATATGACCTAATCTTAAGTGCCATAGATACGTGTCATTATCTTTAGAAACCTTTTGTCTTTTGTTACTTTGCGGAACAACTACTTTAAACAATTCAGAATTATTGAGCGTTTTTTATATTGGATTAAGCATGTACAGTCCTTTCTTTTGTTGTGCATGACAAATATTGCTCCCATTCCTTGAAATTAAAATCATATTATTATTAAAAGAAATGTTAAAATTTTGTTCATGTAACAAAGATAAAGAAATAATGTTTCTAGTAATTTCAGGAATAAATAGCACATTATTCAAAACTAGAAAATTGTTCTTAAAATTTAAACGGACTGTTCCACATGCTTTGGCTGAAACAAACGCTCCACTTCCCACTCTCATAGTCATCTCTCCTTGCTCCAACTGCTTTGCGGACTCAAGCATCTGCAAACAAGAACAAACATGGTTAGTGGAACCAGAATCAACTATCTATGATAATTTATCTTGTTCCACCATACAAGCTTCGAGTACAAGTAAATCTGATTTACCTTTCTTTTTCTCTTTTAGCTCGGCGAGATACTTTGTACAGTTTCTCTTCCAATGACCATCGACATTACAATGGAAACACTTTCCTTTGGGTGCCTTTTGTTTGGGGTCATTGTTCTTTTTGTTCTCGGGTGCCTTGGATGACTTCTTTGCCTTTTTCGAATTGTCCTTTTTAGGTTTGCTGTCATTGTTATTGCCTTTTCTTTTCTTCTTTGAAGAAGATGGTTTTGCTTCAGCAACATTTGTTTCAGCCTGACTTGAGATGGTCTTATTCAAAGACTCAAAAGTTTGTAATTCATTCAGCAATTGTGTCATGTTAAAATCCAATTTGTTCATGACATAATTTGTTGTGAATGCAGAAAAGGCAGGAGTTAAAGACTCAAGTATAATGCTTACTTGTGTCTTTTCATCCATGATTGCTCCATGCGTCTCAGCTTCATGAAGTACACTGATCATGTTCAAAACATGCTCACGCACAGATTGACCTTTCTTCATCTTAGCATTCATGTAGGTTCTAGTAGCCTCATGACGGCTTTGATCAGATGGGCGCCCAAACATTTCTTTAAGAGATTCTAGTATCTCAAAAATAGTTTCCATGGATTCATGCTTTGTTCGTAAGACATCACTCATGCTTACAAGCATATAGCACTTGGCTTTGTTATTGGATTGAATCCACGCATCAAATTTGTCCCGAACATGTTTCAGGGCATTGGCGCCAGGTTCTTCAGGACATTCCTCATTCAGGACAAACTTGTGGTTTTCACTAACCAACAACAGATTCATATTTGATTTCCATTTTATGAAGTTATCACTAGTTAATTTTTCTTGTGCAATCAAAGCAGTGATGGGATTTCCAGAGATAGACATATTCTGAATAAAATAAAAAATACAAATATATTATTATTATATTTAGAAAAATAAATATCAAAGTTTCGGAAATTAAACGTGATGCATGAGCACAATTAAAACACATACAATAAAGAATAATTTCCACGATAAAATTTTCTAACAATTAAAGTGCCGCCTTAGGGTCGGTCAAATTAATTTTAGAGAATTTATAAGACATTCTTATCTTTATTGTTTAATACTTAAAATAACTCTTTATTTTCTCTTTTAAACATTAAAGTACCGCTTAGTTTGGTCAAGTTATGATTATCCACTGCACGAGCTTAATCATAACTTTGTGAGTGTAACCCATTATTTCGAAGTTTATGACTTAACTTAGGACATGCCGCCTTAGGGTCGGTCAAGCCTAAAATACATCATTAGTTCCTATCTATGTAAGAAATACAACCTTGCTATTGATATGTCCAGACACCTTCCTTAGGGGGAAGAAAACAAAGCCGTCACAAGGCGCTATTCATATCTCACGGTGTTATATTAATAATGGAGACCATGGGTTATGTTTGAGATATCAACCCTCTCCCACTCACTATTTTGAAATAAGTGTTTTTAACCTAATTAATTCCAAATTAATTATAGTTTCTTTAAACTTTATGAACATAATTAAAATTGGAAAGAAAGCGAGTTTCTAGGTCCATATCCAATTTTAAATTACCAATCATGTTCATCTAAACTTTACTAAAAAAACACTTTTTAAAATAAAGTTGGTTTAAAGAAATTAAGTCATAAAGACTTAAAAAATGGTGTGATATTTTACCAAATTTTCAAAATAAAACTAAGTAATTTACATGCAACTGATTTCTCAAAACAATTCATATAAACATATAGGACAATCCTAATAATCATGTTTCTACTAATGAGATGCATGATTATGACTGTGTGGGTTTTCATGTATGGCATACAATGCATGAATATGTTATCAATCACATTAATCACATGAAAATAATTATTTAAATAAATAAACAATAAATGTTGAACCGGGTGCTTTTGGGTATTTCTAATTTTACAACCACTTTATAAAATTAAAATAAATAAAATAAAACTGCCTTAATCTCCATCGGGCTTCTTTACTTTATTGTCGGTAGGATATGTGGCATTGTTAGTCCAGAATAATAATAAGAAAATAATTTTCAAATTATTTTGATTAATTAAAACAAACTTTTAAATAATCATTATTTTTATTTTTCTTTTTAAATAAAACAACTTTTAATTAAAACTGAAATGAATTTAAATTAAAATCTATTATTTTGAAAAAATAAATTTTAAATAAGATATTCAAAAAAAGTTTGTTAAGACAACAAAAATATCTCATCATTTAAATATCAAATTTCAAAAATAGGATATTTAAACATTTTAAAATTTTTAAAAAATAACAGATTAATTTCAGAAAAAATAAAAAAATAAAAAAATTCCGGACCAGTCAGACGGGGACATGTGGCGTCAAACGGGGTCGCTGGGCTGGATTGTACGGAACCGTACGGACCCGTCTGTATGGCCGTCCGTACGGCATCCGTACGACGTTCGGCAGCAGCTCGGAGGTTGGCCTCGGAGGTGCGGTGGCTAAGTTCTGAATCCCGAGCTCCGTTCTGACTTTTGTGTGATCGGAATTACAATTTTATGGTGTCAAAAACCAAATAAAATTACATAAATCCTATGCCCTTTAATGGCTTACACAATGATCTAATCATAAACAAATTCTAACCCAAAAACACCATACAATTAACGATTCAACATTCCCACGCATTCAATCACATTAAGTCATTCATTCATTCATCAAAATAAATAAATGCATAAAATTAAACCCACAGATTCAATACATATATATGTGAAGATGGCTCTGGTACCATTTGTTGGTTTTTATTGATCAAATCAGAGATTATGCGCAGTGGAACAACAATCAAATTGTTAGGTTAATCCCATAAAATTTCTAGATCTACTTCTTCACATGCATATACATATTGAATCAAGGACAGGAATAGAAAAATTAACTCAGATCCTTCCTAGCTGCTACCTTTTCGTATGGCTGAATCCTTGAGATCTCACACCAAGATCTTCCAAAATGTTCTCAGACACACAAAGAACGAGTGTGGGCTCGCTATACAAATAATAGGCAATAAACTATTTATCAGATGTTTTCAACACATGAGATCTGATAAAGTTTAGACCTAGGTTTTGTGAAGAACAATGACTTTAGTTTTTGTCACTGTTCTTTCTCTGAGAAAGATTCCTATATATTTTTCTATCCCTAAAAAATTACGTTCTATGAAAAACTGATACCCTATATTTAATATATCCAATATATTAAAATATTTGTTATTTTAAACAAATTCAAAATAACTAATCAGTTATCAGATTTTTGTTTAAATAATAATATTTTAATCATATTAAAATATCTCATTATTTATTTAATATTTAAATAACTAAAATTGTGGAATCAAGAGACTGAGTCCATCTCTTATGCGTGTAACACAGTGCACACTGTGCCACACGTGTACCACATGCCTGTGATGGCATGTGATTTTTCCCAATTTTTATTATTATTTAAATACCAAAAATTCCAAAAATAAATTAATTCAAAATTAATTATATTTTTGTTAAATCAAATAATTAATTAATTACACATAATTAAACAATAATTATGTTTGATACATAGAAAAATATTTTACTTATCACATAAGTCCTTTTTGCCCATTTTTTGTATTTGCCTTTGACAGTGATTGTTTGAGCCATTTCGGGGACCATGGACCATAACATTAAGCTCCAATAAATTGAAAATAAATAATTAAACTCTTTAATTATAATAGTTAATTTATTAATTCTGATATTACTCCACTATAAATTCAAAATTGCACTCTTTATGTTATAGATATACTTTTACAAAAATATTTTTCTTAAGTCGTCCATTGATATAACCATCTTACAATAGTTCAACCCTCTAATTAATTTGTTCATAAATTAGAATGGAAGAATTACCATTTAACCTTTCTAATTTACTTCTTATTCCTTAAGTACCATTAATTCACTAGTGAATAATTAATCTATAATCTAATTATAGATTTGAGCTCAAAATCATTTAGTTCCATAATTAACCCTTAAGGGAACTAATATACGATCCGTTAGGAAAGATTAGATTCCGTATTGTTGATACATGTTCCCAGCCATCCATGATATTAAATCTCCAAAACAAAAGTCATTAGCCTCATTCTTTGAAGAGACCTTAACGAATGAATCAAAAGATTTAATAAACATGAACAGGAGTTCATGAACACTCAGGATTTAGGTTGATCTATAAATGATCATCAGTTATGATATGAATTACAAGTCTTTATTGTTAAATGGTTTTTGGATAAAGACTTTAATTCACATCAGTCCATGTCATATATAATCATATTATATAAAGCACATTTACCGAGATGTCTTTCCACATCAATAATCCGAATCTAGATTATTTGTATCATTATGATACTCAGTAAACCGTACTTACAACTCCAATTAAAGAATTCCATAACTTTAATTTGTTGTTGTTGACTATTTTTATTCATTCATGTAATCTTAATTCTCTCGTACTAATACAATATCACATCCTCAATAATGAATATGGAATTTTTATGATATTTTCAAAATTATTCAAACAATAATTTAACAATCTAAATATAACAATAATAATAAACTATTGTATTTATTTATTCATTAAAAAAACAAATGTCTTTACATGCCTTTAGGACACACTCCTAACAATTGTAACTTGTTAGGTTGAATTCCTAATAAAAACAATACCATAAACCAAAGTGTATATCTATAACATCCCAAATTTCCTAATAAGACTTAGTGTCTTGATTAGGGGGCCAGGAGGGCAATAATTGGATTAATTATGTGTTTATGTGATTATATGCATGATTATGTGAATTGTGTGAATAATATTATGATATGATTATTATAGCATGTGTTAGGTGTATTAGCATGCATGTGGGCCCGTTTCTTATTAGAAGGATATTTTCGTAATTTTGACCCGTTGATGGTATATTTGTAAATATATATGTTTTATGATTGAGACCATATTATTATGTGGATATATTTGAGTTATTTGGCACGAGGTGATCCTAGTGAACAAGTTAGAGGTTTAGTCACAACGAGGTCAAATACCCAACTCGGGGTGAGCTTAGGGATATTTTGATAATTTAGTACATTACTGGGATTTATCGGGTAATGGGAAGTTATTTGGTGATTACTTGAGGATATTGGAATTAATTGGAAAGTTATGAGGTGTTAATTAAGATTAGCGGGAAATGGTGGCAAAAGACGATTTTGCCCTTGGGGCATTAAGGAGCAATGATTTGACCAAATGTTCGTTTGGTCTTTTCCAAGCCAAAGGGGGACTTAAACTTACTAGAGGCTCTCAGAAATAACCACAAAACAAAAACACTCAGTTCCCTCTCTCTCGTTAGCTCTCTCTTTCTCTCTTAGTTGGTTTTTGGGTTCTTTGAATTTGTGGAGAATTTGCTTGAATTTGAAGAATGGAGCAGAAATTTGGTTAGGTGAAGCTTGGGGTCGTAATTACACAATTAAGGTAAGGTTTAAACTCTGTTTTGCTGTGAATTTCTAGCCTGGTTATGGTGTTCTTGAGTTTTAAACTCAACGTTGGGATTTTGAGTTGTGGTGAGGTTTTGGTTTAGTTTTTTTATATTAATATGCTATCTTTGATGTGTTGTTATGAGTTTAGAACTCAATTATGGGTTTGGTTAAGGTTTGGGGATTGATTCTATGGGTTTTGGTTCGAAGGAAATAGCTGGAAAAATGTTGGAATCTGGGTTCGTGGGGTTGCGCCCTGATGTTGTTCTTGAAGTGCTGCGGCCCATATGAACTCAGGGGCGTTGGGGTTCTTTTGAATCGCCACAGCGTCACGGCACCTGGTGGGCTGCGCCGCGGCACTTGTCCAGTGAAAACAGGGCCAAGGCTCTTTGCTTTGGGGCGCGTCGTGGCCCTTCACGGGTACGTTGCGATGCTAATGGGAAAGAATGGCCAAGTGAGGTTTCGAGTTGTGGGGACTCAAATCTAAGGGCTCGGGAAGGATTCTACTACCCGGTTTAGTAGAACTCGAGGTTCTGAAGGCTAGGATACGGTACGAAAGCCTTTATTCACTCAATATTGATGGATGTCTTCTATCATGGATGTGACTAGGGTATCGCTAGGGCTCGGAAGGGGATCATGCTTGAAGGTTGTTTCTATTTGTTTAGTGCTTGGACTAGAGGTAAGAAAATTGCACCCTAGGTTATAATTAGGGCTTAGGCCCCTGTGAATGAGCAAGATTATGATTATGCCTATGATTGTTTGATTAAGCATGCTTGAATGCTCTGTATCTTGATAATTATTAAATGATTTATGCTTGTCTATATTATCTAATTGAAAGGCTCAACTTATAAGTCAAGGGCGGAAATAACTCGCTAAGCGTCGGGGTGAAAGGCTTGACTTATAAGTCAAGGGCGACAATAACGTGCTGAGCGTTGACCGATATAGTTAGGCCTATCCAGGAGCGTGGTATACGCTTGACCGACCCTATGGTTGCTTGGAAAATAAAGCATCGGTACGCTTGGCCATCCCTAAGGCTAGTTATATAGAAAATAGGGCAATGGGTCCCAGGGTGACTCTACAGTCACTTTTCCTAGGGCAATTGGCCCTGGGAGACTCTATAGTCACTTATCCTAGGGCAATGGGCCATGGTGCGACTCTACAGTCACTTATATAGGGCAATGGGCCCCGGTGTGACTCTATAGTCACTTATTTGGATTGAATGCATGCATGAGTAGGGTTATTACTACTAGGCATGCTGATTATGATTTGGTAATATGTTATTAACTACTTATGAGCAAGTTTAAGTTTTCTTGCTGAGCATTGGCTCACATGTGCTATGTGGTGTAGGTAAGAGAAAAGGGAAGTTGGACCAGACATGAGTTTGAGAGTTTCGGTGACGGTGTGTACATATGCATCTTGCTCAACCACCACAGTCAGGGTTTCATAGAGGAACTAGGGTTAAACCCTAATTTTGCCGCTTAGGTCGACTTGTGTTGTAACTACCCTTTTGAGTTGTAAACGACTTTTGAAATGTTTATTTTGGGATCCTATGTACGAACTTAAACTTTTAATGAAGGTAAATATTCTTTTGGCCGAAATTTTTAACCCTAATCCGTTAATTACTTCTAGTAACACGCTTATGTCAAATGACTTGATTAGCAAATCCAGCACTATTTAAAATATACAGTCTAATGATCTTGGCTATTCATGACGTTACAATATCACTAAATCATTAAAGTCATATTTATTCTTATCTTCTTCTTCTTCCTCATCCTTCTCTTCTTATCCTTCTTCCCAACATCTTGATCACTAGTTTTCTATACATCTTCCTTACGACCATGTTTCTCACTATTTTCATCACCCTTTTGGTCAATGTCATCTAGTTTATTGGGTTGACGTTATCCTTTTCGTTGGACATTATAGTGTTGGTTTTTGTGATCCTCATTCCATTGTGCAAGTTGTCATCCTTTCCCGTCATCATTTTCATCTTGTTTCTTGGGCTGACTCATATCTTTTCCTTGTTGATCATGTTATTCATAATTGTGGTCATCAACCTCTTTATTTTTATTTTTTTTTGGGTTTTTGTCATAAACGCCCATTTGTTTTTACTAGTTGGCAATTTAGTCCTTAAAAAGTGTTGTTTGGCAAGTTCTTGATTTTCAGAATTAGTAACAATTAAATCCTTTGTTTTTTTTTTAACAAAATTCTAAGTTTCTTTATAGATAATTTTGACCTTTTAAAAAAAATATTATACACCTTCAAATGCTTTTACATATCATGGTATAAATAATTTCAAAAACTAAGAATTTTATATATATAAAAAAAAAAAATTGAATTATAAAGACTTAATTACTAATTTTAATTACTAATTTTTTAAGGACTAAATTGACAAAGAGTGAAACTCATGGCTAAAACCCCATTCTTTAAAGAAAACTCTCATCTTTGTACGGAGAGTAGAGACTCGATTCTGTTTCAACCTCACTCACACCATGGACCCTCTATCAGCTCTGCGAGAATTCACCATTAGAGGCGAGCTCGATAAGATCATTCGGTTCAACGATGAGTTCCGTTTTGGTTCGGATTATAGCTTCGTTTGTTCTACCTCCACCGCTTACCGATCCAAACAAGGCAATCTCTATACCCTCGAAACCTTAGTTTATTACATCAAGAACCACCATGTGAAGCACACGGATTACATCCAGAACGCTCGCACGCAGGGGATCCCCACTGTCACCTTCCCCGATCGAAAGCCCCTACTCGATTATCTCACTGGTAAAGTTTCCACTTCCGATTCCATCGAATTTCTTGTCCCCCAAAACCCTAGATTTCCCGATTTGCCCCTTCCTGCGATCGACGAATACCGCCCGGACGATGCTGTTGTTTCTGGTTCGAACGACGTCGTTGAACCTGGCCCTGTTGATGATAGAGCTAGGGTTTATGGGGAGCCTGAGAGAATCGACTATATGGCGTTGATTAGATCGAGTGAGAGACCACTGAAGGACCGGGAAGCTTTGTTGGAGAGCAAAGGTAGGAATTTTCATAGTGTTTTGACGACTTCGACGCGGCGCGAGGAGGAACGACAGCGTATCGAGTCGCAGCAGAGGAAAGATGGGTTGGTGGCCAAGAGCCGGCTTATGAGCGCCGACGAGAGAGGCATGGGTGGCTACGGCGATGAAATGGGTTACGACCCGAACCCGAAACCGAAGATGCATATGAAGGGAGGCAAAATGGGGGAAGGGGTTCCGATAATTTTAGTACCGAGTGCGTTTCAGACTCTGATTACGATGTACAATGTGAAGGAGTTTTTGGAAGATGGGGTTTATATACCAACTGATGTGAAGGCGAAACAGATGAAGGGACTGAAACCCGATTGTGTAACGGTACAGAAGAAGTTCAGTAGGGATAGAGACAGGGTAGTGACTGCTTATGAGGTTAGGGACAAGCCCTCTGCTTTGAAGGCTGAGGATTGGGATCGAGTTGTGGCTGTTTTTGTTTTGGGGAAGGACTGGCAGTTCAAAGACTGGCCTTATAAGGACCATGTTGAAATTTTCAATAAAAGTGAGTTTGAATTCCAGTTTTGGAATTGGGTTTTGATTTTGAGAGTTATGTGTTTTGGTTTTTGTTTTGCATTGGCATTTCTATGTGCTCTTTTTTACATCACATTTCAGATAATGTGAGCAATTTTCTACGCAGTTAAGGGATTTTTTATGCGCTTTGAAGATGACAGTTTGGAATCAGCAAAGACTGTGAAGCAGTGGAATGTGAAGATTATCTCAGTAAGCATTCTGTTTCCCCTTTTGAGCTGCTTATTTCCTTGATCTTTAGTACATTGAAGTTCTACGTTCCATTTTACTTTCTTTGAATTTGATTTCTATATTATAATGGCACTTATATTTGGATTATGAAATGTGCAGATTAGTAAGAACAAGAGGCATCAAGATAGAGCTGCGGCATTAGAGGTGTGGGATAGACTCGAAGAGTTTATGCGATCGCGTTCTCATTCTTGATGTGAACCAAGTTTTGGCGAGAAGACTGTACATTACTCCTGTATTTTGTTTACTAATCAGGGATAGTGAGTAAAATGTTTTATACTTTTCCAGGGCAATGAAATTAGATATGCCATGGATGATAAGATTTGTATCAAATGGCCGTACATGATATTGGTACAAGGGACATAGATTGGCTTAGCCAGGGTTTGAGAGCCAGGACATTTATACAAAAACGTTTTTCTTTGTTTGGCAAAAACTTAAGTAGTTCATCTCATAGATTGTTTGGTCCGTTTCAAGCTTTGACTGCGTCAGTCAAGTTGGTACTTCAAGTAAGCCACATCTGTTGGAGTGAGTCAAGTTGCAGAGTACATGATCAATAAGCCATTGGTTTATTCTGATTACCAAATTTTCTCCAATTGTAACTCTCATTGCATCCCAGTGCATTTTCCAAGTTTTTGGGGTGCCCTTGTGTTAGCGGAATGAGATACTTCAATCCTAAAGTAGTTCCTTGTTAAGGTTATTTCCCTCATTTTAACTTTTAGTTTTGTTGGTTCATTACTGAATGCTTCAATTAATTTTTATTTGTAATTTGATGAGCTATAACATTTCAGAACACTTTTATTAAATACAGAAGAGAGTATGCATCAGCTAGTCTCTTCGGTAGATACAAAATAATAAACCCTAAGTAGGGTCTCAAAATAATGAACACTGCACACCTCTCTAAATCTAGATGAGAACAAATGAAGAATACAATCGCAACAACTATGCATAAGAGTTCTGGGAACTCTGAAGTATAGACTAAACTGTAAAGAATCAGTGTGTTGCAAAGGCTGAAGTGTACGCAGCCACAAGAAGAGCAAAGAAGAACAGTGGAGTCGAAATCTTGATGGAACTTCCGTCTGATGTGCCGTTATCAGTAGCTGGTACGGTTTTAGATCCAGTTCCTACGTATTGATTTAATAAATGAGTTCCCATCATTCTAAACGTGAATATTTTTTTTTTTTTTTACTTCTCTCCAGCAAAAAAATTTCAAGAGCAATTATGTACCTGAAGAAGTGTTCGGAGAATCTGAAACTGGCGTTCCTGCTGGAGAGTCTGATGGAGAAGTAGCTGTCACACATGATTTGAACATGTTAGTATTAGATTACTATAATAATTATGGTGCCATAATTTATCATGGTATGATCATACAGATTATTGTTTTATATTAACACTCACCACCATTGCAGCGGCTAAGTGGAGGAGTCTGGACATTGCAGGCACCAGGGAGCGCCAAAGCCTGAGTTTGATTGATATTAATTCCTAGTGAAGAGCCACCGCCATTGAGGACCTGACACAAGCACTGTGGCTCAGAGCGGACTACGGTGGCAAGCTGAGAGCAGCATCCTGAAGATGGGTTGGAAGAGTTTCCGGTGATATAGTTCAGGCACGGGGACATGCCCACCAATGCATTAGTACAACTCTGCTGCGCAGCCACCATTGCCCAACATGATGTGGCTAGCACAACAGCAAGGATGAAGAAACTTCTCTGTGCCATTTTTTGAATGTTTTTTCTTGAATATAGAAAAAGCTCGAGGAATGAATAGGAGTTGTATGCTTTGCTAGTGTTTGATTGGCTTGCTTAGGTTGAGAATTAGAAGAGAAGTGTGTGCCTTTTGTAGGGAAACGGGGAGAGGAAAGAGACAAAAGGAACGATGAGGTATGTTGGTGACCAACTCTTGCTACTTCTGTTAAACTAGTGTTTGTTTGAAAGCTCACAAAATGGTGTTCTTCCAAGGTAAATTTATTTGACTGGATATGTTTGCGTGGCCAAGCATTGAATCTGTGTTTTTTTTAATGGTCGGTTATGCTGGTGAACAACTTATTCTAAAGTTTATATGGAATTCAAAGCTTGTAGACTTATTTTAGAATGAAAATGTGAGAAATTTGGTAAATTGAGCCACAAACTGGATGTTTAGTTAAAGTCAAGAAAGAATCTTAAGAAGATGGATAGAGCAGATAGAAGGGTGGTGCACTTACCCCGTCCGGAATGCTGCATGGCTCCTTGTGAGTATGACATCTGTCCCTGCTTGATTGCTTCAGACGCAAATTTAAAAATTGACTTCTCAGCGTTTGATTTGTATCAAATCATCTTAGACACCTGTAAGAGCATTCCAGCTAGGCTTGGTTCCATCGGGTGCACTAACCCTTGTTCCCATTAGGGGCGGTGCAGTGTCCTGTCTCGATGGGGCAAATTGCCAAGTTAAAGTTATTTGAGCTTCCAAAAAAAAACCTTTTTATTTGAAGGTACCTATTTCATTAAAGTAATACCAAGTTGAAGCTATTATCATAATTATGAATATTTCAAAAAAAAAAAATTAGTAAAATTAATCAAAAGAATTAAACTTATATTTTTCCTTTATTTTTTTTTAAAAACTTATATTTTAAATTGATGAAAATATATAAGTTTTTAATTATTTCAAATCATTTTCATTAATTTTAATAAAATATTTATTGATGTTCAATATAAAATAATTATTTTGAGAAAGAATAAGATTGAGAAAATAATTTAAAATTTTAAAAATAATTAAAATCTTACATTTTTCCATCACTTTTTATTGTTTATCAAAATAAGAAAAAATAGTTATAAAAGTGCAATATTTAAAAAAACATTGAGTACTTGGGTATAAAAGTGTAATATTTTGAAGATATTGAGTATATTTATCTCACAAAAAAATTGGATATAAAAATACAACTTTTTAAAAACATTTGGTATTTTAGCCATCATTTACTCTAAACAAATTATAGATTTGTACAGCTCAGTCTTTTTTTGCAATTTTTTTTTAACAAATTTATGTTTTTCTTTTAAAAAAATCTTTTTGTTCTTGGTAAACAAAATTTATGGGTTCATTTCTGTATCTGGTACTAAATTGCTCCGATCAAATATCAAAAATGTATTGGACACCATAGTACTCTATAATGCTCTAAATCTAAATATAATTAAGATAAATTGTTTATGGAAGACTGGATGAGAACCATCTTACAATGGTGCTATATATTTTAGTTCAGATTCAGACTTATAAATTGTGATTGCTGCTGATGAAGATGTTTTGTTTAATAAGTAACATAATCAGCGAAATGAGATTTCAAATAAAAGAAGATAGTTTTCACTGAAGAATGCGGTGTATTAACAAAACATCAGTGGTTAATAAAGCTTCACTAAAGCTGAATCTTGAGAGAATATTTGGGGTTAATTTTCAAAAAAATTATGCCATGATTTTGTATCTTTAAGTTATTTAACTCTGATTTTGAAAATGTAATATTTGGCTCATTTTCCTATTTTCATTTTACTTGTGAGACTTGGGATGCATAACTTGGCATATAATTTTCCAAAAATAACATAACACGATTTGGGAAATTATTTATTGGGTACCTGTTTAGACCATGTGCTTTGACAAATTATTTTTTAGACCTTATGTTTTGTAAAATAGTTCAAATAGAACCCTAAACCCGATTTTGGTCAAAGTTTTCTCAATTGAAATCACAAATAACATAAAAATAAATTCATTCAGCTTAAAAAATGTATTATTATATTCATTTTTTTTTCATAAAAATTGAGTTTATAAGTTTATTTGAACTATTATACAAAATATAGGGTCCAAAAATAAATTTTTTAAAATACAGGGTCCAAACAAATTATCAAAAAAAATACAAGATTTAAAAATGTATAAACCCTTATTTCTAACTATCACTTCCTTGCAAAGAAAATTATTAAAATCAAGTTGTGATGGCATGAGACTTGCCATTATAGCGCGTAGAACATATTATAAGCATTGTAACTTAAAGAATTTTAACCAACAAACGAAAAAAAAGACCTATATATATCCATTGAAAAATATACTTAGATTCATAATCACATTTGTATATTTAATAAAATATATAATATAAATAAGTAAAACATTAAAATAAGTTTTGAAGTATTGAATAATCCAAATGCTAACATTTACTAAAAAAAATCAATACATATAGTTTAGATCAGTATAAAACACTCAACACTAATCACGTTTATTTTATTTAAATGTCAAACAAGAAATTCTTACACGCATCTTTCTTCATTTAAAACGGTACAACACTAAATTGAATCACTACAACTTTAACTAATGAAAGATGAAAAATAAATATAAAAAAAATATATGAAAAACCCCCATTGACCATCACAAGTATATAAACCTTTATTTTATTTATTAAATTGATATTGATATATCTCTAGTGAGAATATTTGGGCACATTAATTAAACAAACCTTGCAGTCACACACACAGGACCACACTTACATACAAGTATATAACATATAATTTAAACTTGATAAAAGTAGCAAGACACCACACATGCATGCACCACGCAGTACTAGCAGTACGTAGTAGTACAATTTCAATATTGAACTTCTCAGAAGCGGCTGCCGTAACTAGAAGCATAGGTTGCTATAAGCAACACTAGAAGAGAGACATTAAGAGTCAGCTTCATTTCAGTGAAAGAGCTCCCCCCACTAACTTGAATTGTACCTGTTCATGCCATTAAAATACAGTACTTGTCAATAATGCCGCAGGGCAAAATAACTTTTATTATTATTATTATTATTGTTACTTTGCATAATAATTTTCTACACATATTTTGTCTAGTGCACTACCCTATCAAAAATACTCAACATCATATTTGGAAGAAGATTATTTAAAAAGAATTATATTAAAAAAATATTTCACTTTACAAAATAAAATAAGATTATATATATATGTGTTTTCACTAATTATTCTAGACTTCTTAATTATGTATTTTATATGTGTTTTCAAAATTTACTTGATTGGACCTTGTATTTTGTTGAATTACATTTCAGATCATGTATTTAGCAAAATTGATCAAAATAGTACTCTTGACCCAATTTTAGTCAAATTAATTTAAAATATAAAATTAATTGTTGGGTCATCGACGATGCGATAGATTCATAGAATTTAAGAAGATGGTTGAATAACAGACAATGGAAGATTATATTTAAAATTATTTTAACTAAAATTAGATTTAGGGTACTATTTTTATATGTTTTGCAAAATACTGGCTCCAAAATATCATTTAACAAAATACATGATCCAATCAAGTAATTTTTTAAAATACAGGGCAAATTTAGTATAATCCCATTCTATTTAGTCAAGATAGTGAAGTAGTCTCTTTCTAAACTATTAGTAATGCAAGCATATCAATATTTATATAATTTATTCCTTAATAACACAATTACATGACTATGGCTAATTTTACATTATTATGGGGTTATGTACTCAATTTGATCGTGGCAATAAAGTACACTAATCAAGCAAGATAATATGAAGTGATTATGTACAGTCATTCCTTTTATTTTAGTTTTGGGTTGATCAGGACTAATCTTTAATCTAATGCCTAAAAGTTACTTGGAAAATATGCTATTGTTCATAGCTAGCTAATAACTCATGATAAATTATTTTGGGATCCTTGTTTACAATTAGTAACACATAAAAATATCTCTAATGATTTTATTTACCATAACACAAAAGTTAAATCAATTATGATTATGGAGTTGTGTACACAACTGCATCAATTGTGCACATGTATCATTGCATCACTTATGTGTAAAATGTATGTGAATATACGAAATCACATCAAGATATGTAAACATTACTGTTAAATATCACTCCAATCGGGTTGAGGCGTAGCCACACACAATCAAGTGTAGGCAATTGTCCTACCTGAATTATTTATTTATTTATAAAAATAAATAATTACATATAAAAAAACTTTAATATTTTATATTTATAAACTCAATGTTTGTCCCATCTTATTTATTATTATATTCTTTTAACTTTGATTTAAATTTTTGGCTCCACCACTAATTGTGGTTAAAATTTACAAGGTAGAAATATATATTAATTACTTAGGTACTAAGAAAAGTAAGGTTTGAAACTATCTAACAACTTATCCTTGAACTAATAAAGATCTGTTATTAATGAAAGATACTCGACATAAGATGTTTAAGACCATGCACTAATACATATAGAGACAATATTAAATTCTGTTAGTCTACATTGCAAATCAGCCATTACTAATTGATAATTAACTAGTTCAATTTCAAGTGTTACCTGGTGAGCCATCAGGGGAACCAATAGGAGCCATTGTTCCACCTGTTCCAATACCACAAATTTGTTATTACAATCTCTAGTAGTAGTACTAGAGTTATTGAAACTCAAAAGACTTGAGTTTTAAGTTTCAAACTTTACCGTTGCATTTACTAACAGGGGGAGTTTTCACATTGCAAGCAGCAGGGAGTGCAAGAGCAAGTGTCTGGTTGATGTTAACACCCAATGAGGCCCCACCGCCATTGAGCGCCATGCATAGGCACCGTGGTTGTCTCTGGACAACGCTGGAGAGTTGCGAGCAGCAAGAAGACGATGGGGTCGACGAGCTACCAGTGACATAGTTCAAGCAAGGAGCCATGCTAATTAGAACATTGGTGCAGCTCTGTTGAGCCATTGTCCTTGCCCAAAGCATGGTCACTAGGACCAGCACTACAAGAGCCATGTTAGTCACTTTAGAAATCATTTGCCCTAAACTTCAATACCCAACAAAATAGTGCTATTTGGCTAGAAGTACTGGTGACAATAGTGTGGTAAGTGAACTTGTTTATATAAAAGAAATTTACTAATATAAGTTTTTTAGTTTCAAACATTGGTAAACTAGAATAGTAGTCTAGATGAGGTTGTATTTGCACTTATTATTATATGATATCATATGATGTTGTAAGTTGTAACGTGCCAATTTTTGAAGGTGGCATAAATATCATGGTCAAGTATTCTTACCGAACTTGATTTGCATACGTTTTAAGGATAAATCCCAATGAGAAGGCCAAGTGATTTTCAGGTAACCAAACTTCAAAATATGCCATCTCATCAGCCTTAAGTGATTGATACATGACCATACAATAGTACCACAGCCGTGATAAGGATCTTCTAGTGCATAATACACATGAACCCCCAAGACTTTGAGCCCTTGGCTTAGGGTGATGAATTATTAGGTATTGACATGAGCTCTTGACCAGCCACAAAGTAGCACAACATCACTTTAGAACGTATCAAAGCTCGCCAGGTCAGCCAAAACCCAAGTCAAATATGGGGTCCATAGATATCACTAGATGTCATCTCCACCTACTTCAAAAAACACCCTTTTTCCATAAAAGTTTGTTAAGGTAGTTTATCAGCTCCAAAACCTACTTGAGCCAATCTCATTCCACCAATCATTCCTATAAAATACCCCCTTCATCATCTCCTTCTTTCAAACACTATCTCTTGAGTCTTAAAGCACCAAAAACATACTCACTATCTCATCCTTCTGAACTCAAAAACACAACAAAATCGAACCAGATTCACATGGAGTCTCTAGTCCATCTTCCCCGCTTACTAGTGGCAGCACTGGCAATCGTTGCGGTCTTGATTACACCAGCATTCGGCCAAATCAGCACGCCCTGCAGTGCTTCAATGATCGCTAGCTTCACACCCTGCATGAACTTTGTGACCAATAGCAGCTCCAGTGGCACTTCCCCAACCTCAGACTGCTGCAACGCCTTGAAAAACTTCACCAGCTCAGGCATGGAATGCTTGTGCCTCATTATTACCGGAAGCGTTCCTTTCCAAGTCCCCATCAACCGTTCTGTCGCCATATCCCTCCCCCGGGCATGTAACATGGCCGGTGTCCCTGTCCAATGCAAAGGTCAATTACATGAAATCCATTCTCTAAGCTCTTTATTTACTCCCATTGTCATTTCAATATATGTAAACTAACGAGTGAAATTGGTCTTCCTTTTTACAGCAAGCGGTGGCCCGATTCCTGCTCCAGGTACCATTTTCAGCTCAAACTTTTGACATTCGTTTTGTCTTCAAATATGCAACTTTCATACCGATCATTAATTTTTCTTTATCATCAATGGCAGCTCCAGGTTCGTTTGGCCCAGCTCTATCTCCTGGTGCTTCACCATCCGCTAGCCTTAGTCCTACAGGTAACTTTTAGTCCTATTCGTAAGAGAGAGTGCTACATAACTCGTCCCGACTACAAAACATTTTTGTTTCATAATATTTTACATCAAAGTACACATAAGAGCAACACTACGCGATTCTCACTAATTCACTTTATGGTCACGTGGTCCCATAAATGAAAGCCACTTGGGCTTTCACTTTATGGGAACATGACCCAATAAGTGAGAGCCACCTAGCCTGAGCAGGACTCGGCCTTGGACTAGGCATCTTTAATCTAAACAAATACATACTCAAATGACATATTCAAACATTTTAACATGTTGTACTACTCGAGCAGGCTCTTCAGTTGGACCATTTTCGCCGGCGCTGTCACCAGAATCCGACACAACACCGTTGTTAACTCCTCCAACTACAACTGGTGGGTCTGAAGCTCCAACAGCAACTACTGGAAGCCGTTCTGTTCTGCCTCCATCAGCTGCCACTCCTTCATATAGTGTCTCCTCCTCTGTTTTGTTATTTGCCATGGGATGTCTAGTGATGAAGTTGTACTAGATTGTTACAATCTTCATCATATGTTGTCAATTATTTCCATCTATTGTATTTGGAGATTCTTTTGGGGTTTAGATTATTATTTATTGGGCTATTTCACACCATTGAGAGTCATATTGTTCATGAATATACAACTACATTGGTTGTAATCAAATTTTAGTTTCATTTTGTATGTGTGTTTTATTAATTTGTTTGGCTACTTTAGATAGTTGAGTTATATTGGGTGATTTTTGTATAAAATAAATATACATTATTTTTTTCAATGAATTCTTCATTATTTTGTTTCTAACAATAAAAAAAAGCCTTTCATTTATTACTAATGTATTTAAAATGTAGTTGGTAAATACTCCACCTATCAAGTAGGTTAAGATGGCAAACTATAATCTAATCTTAAATTATTGAAGTGGGTTACCTAAACCTAAAACTTGACATAAAAATCTAGCTTTAGTATATTTTGATTTAACAAGTCCTGCAAAAAAATATTTGAAGTTTAGTTTTTATATTATAATATTTTAATTATTTTTTTAAGGATAAATAGATTTCCCTACTTTGAATTATTGACCTTATTGAGTTTTGTTTTCCCTTTTGAATTATTATTTTGAGTTTTGGTCGTTGATTTTCTTTGTGCAGCAAATATAACCGTGAAGAATTTCATATCCCTTCTATATAAAAAGTGTGTAGAGTTTATTTTGTTAACTTTGACTAAATATTCTAAATACTTAATGAAATATATATTTAAAACTAACTAAAAATAGATATTTATTAATTATAGTAATATAAATTCAAATATGATAGAATATTAATATTATATTAATATTTAATATAAAAATACATATATAATAATTATATTAATATAAATTCAAATGTTATAAAATATCATTATTATAATTATATATAGTACTAGATATTTAATAATTATATTAATATAAATTTAAATGTTATAAAATATTATTATGATAATAATATATAATCCTAATTGTTGACCGCGTTTTTAGCCAACGACGTGAGAACGTCAAATACGACAAGCCTTCAAGAGAAATCAAAACGACAACAGACGGTATCAACAAGAAAAGTAAAGAACACAGGAGATTTTTATAGTGGTTCAGCCCCGATTGTCGGTAATAGCCTAATCCACTTAGAGTTGTGATTTATAAATCTATACTCAAGATCAGATGGACTATGCCAACTGAGTTTCTTCAGTATAAATTGTGAAAATACAAGAATTCTCTCTAATTTCAGCACTTTCTCTCTCTAGAATAGACAGACCCAATTTTATCTCTCTAGAAAAAATAAGCAGAAGAAGTCCCTCTCTCATCTCATAAGCTCTCTATTTATAGAGATGGGATCCTCAACTGATATCCCCTTATAATAGGGATATTTTACTATATTTATTATATTTATATTACAAATAAGCATTCAACATTCAAAATGTAACAAACTCCCCATTTGTGGGAAGAATGAGAGATTCCCGCGCATGTTGTTGAAGTTGTATCTGACTTAGTCTCCTCTAGCTAGTTGGTCCACCTCCTACTCGCTACCCATGCAAGGGCTGGTTGAACGTGCATGGTGGTAGGTTGAACGTGCATGGTGGTAGGAGATGCACTTCTCTCCTCTAACATGCACTCTCCTCTAGCATGCCATGTTCCTCCTTGAACCAATCTCCTTGGCTTCTCCTCGGACTAAGGTGGTCCGAGGCAACCTCCTTGGCACCTCACCTTGAACAACATTGAGGGAACCTCACCTTGGACAATATTGAGGGAACCTCACCTTGGACAACATTGAGGCAACCTCACCTTGGACAACATTGAGGCAAGCATCTCCCAAACATGTCCGATCGAACATTGTATAGACTTTCCTTATGAAAGTCTAAGTCTCCATTCTCTTGCATGAGACTCCTCCTCCTTAGCTATTTACCTTGGACACGTTCGAGCCAACACTTAGAAAACCTTGGGAGGCTTGCCTCCTACACACCCTTGGGGTCTCCTAGGACCACACCCTCCTTGGGGTCTCCTAGGACCACATCCTCCTTGGAGTCTCCTAGGACCACTCCCCTTAGCTCTCCTAGGAGGCACTCTCCTAGATGCATTCTCCTTAGCCTCCTAGGATGCATTCTCCAATTTTTGGGTATAACACTAATTTTCTTACTAAATATATTAATATGAATTCAAATATTGTAAATTATTATTATAATAATAATGTTTAATACTTATATTAATATAAATTTAAATATTATAAAATATCATTATAATAATAATATATAATACATAATCTTAATTTTTATTAAAAAATTATCATTTATGTTTAAAAAAATTATCATATTATATATATATAAATCATAAACAATGTTCTGGTTTAATTTTTCATTTAATATGTTTATGTCATTCTTTTATATATAATATTATTTATTTATTTGAAATTTATATGACAATGATACAAATTTAATAAATATATTTAATAGTATCTATAAATAAAACTAAGCAAACATGTGTCTGCTATGCACGTTGCTTAAAAAATTAGTGTTAAAGAAATTCTCTATTGCACTCAATTTTTTAATGCATAATGCATTGATGCATAATATAACATTTATCCAAATAATAAATGAAATTATGTCACTATGATGCATTGTTAATTTTTCACCTTAGCCTATGTAACTTCTATTCTTAAATTTATACCATGCTATATAGCTCTGTTCACTATTTATTTATTAATTAATTTTTATCAAGAGGGGAGGGGAAAAATTTAATTAATTTCCATGAAAAGTCAACAGCTATTCCTAAAACGGCAAAATAAATGTTGTCGTTACTTTTTTTCTTTATGTCGAAATAAAATTGAATAAAAGGGCATTTTCGGGAACCCAGTTTTAGTTTCCCGCCATTCACAGTTATAATAACGGACAAGTCCTAACCGTAACCGGATCCCGAACGGAAAGACAAGATCCCCACCCCTTCTCTCTCTCTCTCCCTCACACACAAAAGCACTCATCCACGGTGGCCACCACCACTGCCATGGCTTCTCCGGCGTATTCGGCATTGATCACGCCACTCGTGATATCAGCGCTCCTTCACTTCATAGCAGCTCAACCACCGCCGGCAAAGGCATCGTCGCCTTCGGTTCCATCCCCACGGGCTCCGGGGTGCGTTGGTGAGTTGGTCCTGTTCTCTCCATGCCTATCTTTTGTTTCGTCCCCGCCGAACAACCTCTCTAAGACTGCCCCATCCAAGTGCTGCGATGCGTTCATTGCGGCGATGAACTCCGGCGACGGTCCGTGCCTCTGTTACCTTCTACGTCAGCCTCGAATGCTTGGATTTCCAGTCAATGGGAACAGAGTTCTTTCTTTGTCTTCGCTATGTTATCCCGACGAGTCCTCCAGGAGAGGCAATTTGCAGGCGCTGTGCTCCGGTACTTGATTTCTTTTACTATTTTAAATGAATCAACTTTTTAAAAAATTCCATTTTATTTTCTTTGTTTCATCTATAATTGATTGGTTTTATATGTATGTAATTTATATGTCTTCATGGGACAGGGTCTTCTCAAGCACTGCCACCATTTCAGAATGGAACAGTATCGGGGGTTTCAAACTCTTCTCACCCTGGTAAACTGTTTTGATCACTAACCTTTCATTAAAGAAATCTCTAAACCCAATTTAGTATTGAAGGTTCTCATAGTTAACATTATCATGATTCTTAGTTTATATGATCAAAACTAAATGCTAAGTCAGTCAAACAATGTGAAATGGTGATAATAGCGTAACCTTAACTTATATGAATTTGCGGTGCAGGTCCTAATAATAACCAGTCAACCCCCTTTCCGAGCTTGCCACCAAAATCTAATAACTCAAGAACTCCATCAAGTTTTCCATTAGATTCTGAGAACTCGAGTACAAAAGCAAGTCCACCAGTGGAAATCGGCAAGGGGCCACAAACGCCGTCAGAGGCACCAAGTTCAGTAGTTGCAGATCAGTTGTCCGGCAACTTCAACTCTAAGTCTCAAAAGGGCTTGCTGGTTTTTCTTTTCATCATCATGCATACATCAGCATACAACCATTTTTAAACATTGTTTTCCATCATTGATCTTTAATTTTTAGCAAATTAGATTAGCCTGTTCTTTCTTTTGAATAAAGAATTGAAATAATTGTCTGATTCTTTGAGACTGTCAGCTGAGGTTTAGCAAAAACAATTTCGTTCAGAGTTACTTAAAATTCACTCACATAATATTTCTGTCCTTTCCTTGTTGCAATATATTACTGTAAACAAAACATTAACGTGGTAAAATGTCATTTAACTTTTCTATATACCAAGAAAGCTTTCCTTGCAGTTTTGCTTTCAAACTCAGATCTCTAGAGTAAATTGCTCATCACCAACTAACAAAAACTATTATGTGTATCGAAGTTCTACAGCTAACAAACACACCAAAAAGAGATGCCTTGTTAATATCAAATATTGTGCGTAATCACTTCCATCCATCAGACCATTCAGCTTCGTCAGTACCAGGTTTAGGAAGCTCTGATTGTGAGGGCTCTTCACCCTGAACAACGTTGTTTGATCCATATTCTTGCAAAGGTTCCTCGTCAAAATACTCCTCCTGCCTTTCAGGTGGGGGACAACCTTGATATGAGTTGTTGTCTATGCAACGCCATAAAAGCATGTTCCAGTATGTATCCTGCCAAATGCAAATAAACTGACATTGAAATGATGCAAACCAGTGAAGGGCAAAATCCAACTAGACGGTATAAGCCAATATTAGAGAGATGAACAAATGGAAAAGCATTTTCATATTTTTATCGAAAGAAGAAGGCAGAAGAAGTAAATATCACCAAAAACTTTAATGAACATATCATGATTGTTGAATATATTATGGCTTGTGCAGCCGTGAAAATTGTAAGATTGATGAGATATTTGTTGATTGTCAGTTTAGCTCCCAAACAATGAATGCTAAATTACCAAAAGTTATAAGGGAAGAAAGAACTATTTTTCTGGAAAACAAACACAGAAAGATCATTGAATCAGGCTAAATGTAAAGGGATGCATGGCACCAAAATCCTTTGTGCGAAACAGATTTCCATTTTCCAAAAGTTGTCGATTGTGATCACTTAAAAGTAGGCAAGATGTCAATAAGTAGAAAGCTTTACCTTACAGATGATATGTGGATTTCCAATTATGATTAGCAAAGATATAGCACGAGTAATAGCCACATTAAACCTTCTTGGATTGCTCAAAAATCCCAAGCAGTGGTTTTTGTCAAATTCATTGTGTTTAATTGTTGATCGGACCGTAGATACTATGATCACTTCCTTCTCTTGCCCTTGGAATTGTTCAACACTCCCCACTTTTATATTAGTCATCTCTAAACCTTCAAAAGCTTTCTTCAGTTTGAGCACTTGCTGTCTATATGGTGTTATAACCCCAATGTCTTCATCATCCAAATCCCCGTGTGCTGTCAGTTTTCTTATGATTTCAACCACTTTGCTTGCCTCAAATCGATTAAACCATGATGGATTACTTCCTTCCCTCTCATCTAAGCCTTGGATGCCAATGAAAAGAACAGGGAATTCTCTGTCCGGAAGAAAGTCCACCTTTTCCATGAAAGAACTTCTTCCGTCTTTACATGGAATCAATTCTTCATTGTAAAACAGTAATGAGGGTAGATGTAAAATTTGTGGATGACATCTGTAATTTCTGACTAGTTTTGTTATATAATTTTCATCCATATCGTTGTAAAGCTCAGATTCAAACACCCTCTCCAAGTAAGATTTTCCCAAACCATAGGTTTCTGCATCTTTGGAGTATATAACTGGACCTAATTGCAAAGGGTCACCAGCAAGAACTACAACAGTATTCTTGTTGCAGAGATTTGCTACTGAAATCATTGTTTCTGGTTCTGAAGCTTGCCCAGCTTCGTCCAAGAAAATATGAGAGAAGTGACCTTGCTTGATCCCTTCACTAAACAAAAGAGAGGCACTCATATATGTGGATACAATGATCCTATAGTGCACAAGGGCATCATATGGAGGACACTTGAAGACATTTTCAGCAAAGAAGCAAAAGTGAATATAATCCGGATTCATCTCTTCATAAGGACGGGCAGATGCATTGAGTCTGAATATTTCACTCTGTTTAAGCTTAACAGCCTTCTCATAAATGAGTTTATCCATTATGTGGTCTGCTGCACTATTAGAAGGTGCACACACAAGAATCCGAGCATGTCTTTGAGTCTTGTAGAGCTGAAGGATTGCTTCCACCAGTGTCATTGTCTTGCCTGTGCCTGGAGGGCCATGAATCACATAAGGTGGGGCTCCTTTGCAGCCAAGGATCATTTCAATGGAACGGGTTTGTTCCTCATTAAGCACACAAGATATAGGGACAAGTGGCTTCCTTATAATCTGCCTTCTTTCACAGGCCTCAGATGGAAACAAGAAGCTTTTCTCTAATTGTGCTGAAGCATCAACAGCTTGATATAACCTTCTCATGTTGATTCGGTTATATGTAAACTGTACATTATAGCTATTATCATCTCTATGCCGTGAATGAAAATCTGGGGCAAACTTCAAATGCACTTCGTCAGCCTCAACTCGGTGGATACAACCCTAAATTTGGATTAACAAGAAAAAAACCAGTCATATGTCTGAAATATTTGTGGGAATTTTTCAATTATATCACAAATTATAAACAATATCTATGGGAAGAATTCCACAAAAATAAATATAGTTTCAAAGAGACACATTAATAGTAACTCACATATTTTTTATCTTCTTTTATTTCTAGGAATTTTATCTTCTTGGTGGTCTCCTTGTCCAAATTTTTTATCTTCTTTTATTTCTAGGAATTTTATGGTTCAGAATTTAACAATTTAAGATAATTTGTTAAAATGTTGTCCTCTTTTGCAATGAGTTTTTTTCCTAGTAGTTTTGAACTAGGAAGATTTTAAAGAGACTTCACTCTAATTTGTGTTTTTCTTTTTGTTAGCTTTTTAGGATACTCTTTGTATTGGTTTCTCTTTCCTTTATTAATATATTGAGAGAGTGTCATTTGGTTTCGAGTATAATATCAACCTAGTTAAAATTCTATTCTTTAGCCTTTTGTTCCTATTCTCTCATTTTTATTAGACAAACAAAACAAGAAAGTGATTCACATAATAAAGAGGAGCATTCGTTCAAATATATTTCCTTCCTCTGAATACAAATTAAAAGAAATTACTTCCATGGATGGCCAATAGTCCATGCTACATCAACTTAACGAGGTCATAAAATTATAGTACAATCAAACCTGATATGAGGGACTCCGTGCATCTTCAAAGGCAAGCTTAGTGAAAATAATATCCCCATGGACAAGTGATGGTCTTCTCTCAGCAAGCCCAGGGACTTCAAGGGACAAAAATTGGTTTCCCTTTCTCCTGAAACAGACACGCTCCATGTCATAGGTCCTCATGTCTTCCTGAATTAACAAATGGCCAACTTTTAGCACCCAAAAAGAAAAAGAAAGATTGACTGTTACACATCTTATAAAATAAACAAGCTACCTCCAATTGTAGCTCTTCCATAATAAGTAAAGTTTTAAAGAAAGAAGAATAGTTTCTTCTACTAGTAAGCCCCTCATGAACGCAATCAGGGATCTGATTTTCTTGAAGAAGTTCTCTAATTTCTCTTGGAATATCATATCGCGGAAGCCTATTTCTTACAAATTGGCGATTCCCTCTAGAAGGACGTGGAGCTGTAACATATGAATCCACAGTAAACTGTTTTTTCTTTCTAATGTTTTTTGAGTAAGGATTCCTGGAAGCAAGTGTCTGAGAAATCTTATCATCCGCCAAGAGAAAAACGACTCTTTCTGTAGTATCATTATCGATATCAAAATGCACTATTCCAGTGTGCATACAAACTTCCTTGGGTTTGCAAGAAAGCCATACAGTCAAAGTCTCACCAGGCTGAAGCACCCTGTCTTCCAAGGAATGAGATTCAAGGAATGCTTGTATGGCTTTTACATCAGAATCTGCCCGCGGAGGCTCCATTAGAGAAATCGTGAACGTGTCTTCTGGGGTTGAGGCATAAATCTTTACACCCCAGAGATCAACGGGTTCAGTGGTCGTGTTCTTTATTGTAATTGAATCTGAAGTTGTTTGTCCTGCAAGTATTGATTGAGGCTTCCCATTCACAAATGGGAAAGGAACAGAGACAATAATTGGACCTTCTTCCTCTGGGTTGTAACTACAAACAGACCTGTCATCTTCATAGTCAATGAAACCAACTTCTCCTTTATCTCCAATGACGGAGCATTCATCCCCCCAGTCATCAACTTTGCTCATCCTTACTAGAGACTATGATGTTGTCAAAAACAAAAAGCAAAAAAAAAAAAGTATGAGCTTAAAAAAATATATTAAGAATTCAATTCACATAAAAAGCTATAAAGGTTTCTGAATCTCTAATTTCTTCACTGAAAAAATAAATAAAAAAGAACAAGAGAATAAAAATAGATAAACAATAACATACGCTGCAGTGAGAAAGGAGGAAACAACTATATTATAAAACATTTTACCATGAAACCTCAACTCAAACATAGAGATTTTTCTCAAAACTCTAAAAGGGAGTAACAGTTTTGATTCCCCCAATCACAATTATGTCTCAACACAAATCTAGAGTTCTTGTGTGACAGAACAGAATCGTATAATTCAACTTAAAATACACGAACATAGATTACAAGGATAAACAAACCAAGTAAAAGTTCTCCAATCAAAAGAACCAAAAATGAAAAACCAAACGTCTACTCTACTGACATTAGCTCTTAAGTCTTGACCCTTGGAATATCCCATTAAAGAACTTTAAAAAGACTTTAAAAATCTAGCTTGTTCCTCCTTTATGTATGGGAGTGGTTCGATTTTTGTACATAAAAAATTTCTGACAAAACACGAAACCACTAGCCTACATTGCTGAATCAAATTTAGACAACAATGAGGTTAAAGATCGGAACAACCCAGAATGTCTAATAGAAGAACCATTGTAGATTGTAAAATGAGGAGATTTGAATAAATCGAGGTTTCAAAGTACTTTCAGCCAAAAGAAAAACAAAAACAACAAAAGTTTAACAGTACAAACAAACAAGTTCACTGGAAATTTATCTATAAGATTGCATTATTGTACTTGAAACTCAATCAAATCCACACAAAGTGCAAAAAGATAGAATGAAGAAGATATTAGGGAAAATTTTATTTTATTTTTATTTATTTAAAAAAAAAAAAGTGAAAATCATCAGAGGAAAAGGGTAATCCTTGAGATTACAAAATCCCGCCTTTGATCAAATCTCAAAGCCTGGAATCCTGAGAGAGAAGAGAGGAAAAAAGGGTTCAATGCAGATCAATATAGAGGCAGAAAATAAGTGCATAGAAGGGACCTTTCTTTCACTGCTCAAAAAACTAAACCATGGCTGTCAATACTGAAAAGAACCCAAAAAAGGGAAACGAGAAAAAGAAAATTTTCAAAGCTTAATGGAGTGAGAAACAAAAATACTATAAGAAAAGCAAATTGGGTTTCATGTATTTGGCTTTATTGGCTAAATTATTTTCCTTTTTATAGAAGAGAGAAGTGAGCTTTTCACAAATTTAAAGAAAAAACACAATACCAGAAGACAGAGTAGGCAGTAGTAGGATAGCTCAGTTGCCTATGTAGAAGAACATAGACTAAATTGCATGGCATGTCACTGGACTGTGAATGGTGATAATAATGGGATCTCTTCAATGGCTTTGCCAAAAGTAAAAAGAAACAAACCGTCGAGAAAGAGTGAAAGAAAATACGACAGTTTAAAGCTCTTTATAATTTTTCAATAAAGAGATTATTGCCAATAATATTCGATTAATTAGTGAATTTTAAATTTTATTACTTTTGCATTTGTAAATATCCAACTAGGACTTTATTTTAAAAAATAAATATCTAATTTGGACGAGGAATCTTTTTCGGAGTAAAATATGATAAATTAAAATTTGTCAAATAAATATATTTATGATAAATTAAATTACAAAGAGAAGATTATTTACCTTAATTTATGTTATTTGTTTAATTTAAGGTTTTTTTTTTTTTAAAGGGGTTTACTTTCTTTTTTTTTTTGGAAGAAAGGAGTTTATTTTAGAACTGTGTGTATATTTTCTTCTATTGCTTGTTTTAGAAGGCTTTAGTTGTCATAGTTTTATTTAAAAGAAAATGAAGAAGAAAAAGTTTATTTATAATTTATAACGCAATTAATTTGTGATTTAATGTTTTATAAGAGTTTTTTTTAAGACAATTAACCCCTTAGCTCCCTCACTTTTATTGAGAGATCTTGTTTATCTTATAACTTTTACATTATTGCCCACTTGTCTTATTTTATTCAAAAATATATATCATCTCTTTGCCGGTAGATTTCTTTCCACTTTAATTTTTTTTAATAAATAAAAAAATAATTATAAATATAACTATTTATATAAAAAATATATAAATAACTTTTTCTGTTAACTTTAACAAAATATATTTTCAAATTAATTAAAAATAGATATTTATTAATTATATTAATATAAATTCAAATATTATAAAATATCATTATAATAATAATATTTAATATAAGACTATATATTCAATAATTATATTAATATTAATATAAATTTAAATTCAAATATTATAAAATATTATTATTATAATAATATAATACAAGATATATAATAATTATATTAATATGAATTCAAATGTTATAAAATATTATTATGATAATAATATATAATCCTAATTTTTTTACTAATTATATTAATATGAATTCAAATATTATAAAATATTATTATAATAATAATATTTAATACAAGACTTGATATTTAATACTTATATTAATATAAATTTAAATATTATAAAATATTATTATAACAATAATATATAACACATCATTTTTATTTTTATTAAAAAAATTATCATTTATATTTAAAAAGTTATCATATCATATTTATATTTTTTTTAAACCATAAATAATGTTTTGGTTTGATTTTTCGTTAATATATTTATGTCATTCTTTTATATATAATATTATTTATTTATTGAAATTTATATGACAATGATACAAATTTAATAAAAAATAATTAATAAATTCTATAAATAATACTAAGCAAACGTGCATTGCATGTTGCTTGTATCTAGTGTATTAGGTAGAAGCAACGTGCAATGCACGTTTGCTTAGTTGTAAAGTTGTAAACATTGTTTATAATTTTAATAAAAATTAGTTCACTGTTTTTTTTAATGTATATATATATATTGGGAGCGACTACAACGCATCCCTTTTTTTTTGCAACACCGGTGCATCCTTTTTCTATTTCGGCACCTGGATAGATATAATCCCAAAAAAAATTATATGACAATGTACATTGTAGGTATTTATAATATCCTGCATATTTTCAAGAAATTATGAATAGTTTACGAAGCCGAAAACATAGTTCAAACTGTCAAATTTTACAATCGTACACAAAAAAATAGGCATGCGTGCACATGCAGTTAAGACCCTGTTTCGGTACCATAAACTATTTAGAATTTTTTGAAAATTTGCAGGATATTCTAAATACCTACAATGTACACCGTCATATAAATTTTTTTTTGAATTATATCTATCCAGGTGCCGAAATAGAAAAAGGATGTACCGGTGTTGCAAAAAAAGAGGATGTGTTGTATTCGTTCCCTATATATATATATAATAGAATTAATTATAGTTCTATAGTATATATAAATATTTATATCAATAATCTCAACATATATGACATCTAAACACAACGTTGATATAGATATATATATATATATATTTACATGGCTACATGACATATATATATAATACAATAATATTTAAAAAGAAATTAATAATAGGAATAAAAAAAGTCATAGTGTAGACAGTAGTATACATGCATCAACTATTTTTAGTTTCTAACGTATCTGACAATGTCCTTTGGTGAATTTGATGAAGAAAAAGAGCTTCAATCACTTGATAAAAAATAAACTATCAGACAAATTTATAAGATAAAAAAATGACATGTCACTACAAGAAATAATGTTTTTAACTACAAAAGTTTTAGCTACCAAATATTTTTGGTAGCAGTTAATTACCATTTGCTACTAAATTTTTGTAGCAAAATGATTTAGTAGTAAATTCTAATCATACATATTACTGCTACCAAATATTTTGGTAGCATATTTATATTTTCAGCTACCAATGTTCTTTTGTAGCTAATATTATTGGCACCAATGAATAAATTTGCTACTAAATTTTGGTAGCAAAATGATTTAGTAGCAAAATGATTTAGTAGCAAATTATAATTAAATTATACTAAATTCGTCTGCTACCAAAATATTTGGTAGCATATTTATATTGTCAACTACCAATATTTTTTGGTAACTAAAATTAAATATTAGCACCAAATATAAAATTGATGCATTTTATATGATTTTATTTCTGTTTTTTTCCCATTTAGTGATCAATTCTTTGGTAGTAGAAATAAATTTATTACTACTAAATTATATCATATTTGGCACTAGCAAATGAAATATTTCTTGTAGTAGTATTTTTGCTACAAAAGTATTGGTAGAGAAAGTACACAATAAAAATTATAATGTAAAAAATATATAAGAATACCAAACATAAAGTAATTAAATTTAGATTTGTGTTATGGACTCTCAACAAATTAATAATATTTTAATTCGTAAAATAATTTTATTTTTTAATAAATAAGATCAAGGTAAAAAAAAACTAACTAAATATATATGGACAAAATCAAAAGATAAAATTAAAAATATCATAAGTACAATAACAAAGTCGAAGGAAAATAAAAGTAAGAAACTACATAAGCCATGTACAGGGATGCATATAATTTTCCTAAAACAAAAATATTGCATTGAACCTATGGCAAGCCTCAGTTAAAAAACGCAAAATGGAAAATCCAATGGGAAAAAGCCTCTTGGGGGAAAAAAGAGCATAGTGACTATAAAACTATTCAAATAAAAAACTAGAACCACAAAACTCTTTGGATACAACTTTTGAAAATGAAAATTGGAGAAGGAACTATAGTATTGCTCATTGGAATTAGTCAACCAATTCTATGAATTTGTCAGCCCACTCCACTCGAATTTGATCAATATTTTGTTTTGTGTAATCTTTCATCTTCTCTTTGCACTGTAATAAATAAATATAAGTAATAATGAATATTAGTCAATCGTATAATATAATAACAAAATATTCTATTTCAATAGTATTTATATACATCTTACATGAGTAGTTAACCAATTTATAGGTCTAGGATTCATGCAAAAGTCACGCATATATGTCATTACATAATATCCACACTCAATATTCGATGGTTGTTGAGGACACTGCACAAATTCATAAAATGTAAATGACAAGATTAAACGATATTGATAATTTAAATTTTCAATACAATATTATATTGTAATATTTTAAAGTAACTATCAAATGTAATATATATTATGTGATATTATTTTATAACTTACATTTATAGATTTCCATGTAATCTCTTTTGGTTGCCTATTTTTGAAGGTATTATAGTAATCAAAAGCCCTAATAAAGAAATAAAATATTTAATAATAAATTTAAAGTAAAAATTAAATAAGACTAATCCATATCACTATTTAACTTACATTGTCATTAGACTTTTAATTTCGTTTCGTGGGGGTAGTCTAATTGGATCAAGCCAATAACATGTATCACACAATGGATCAATTATTACTAGCATCCAATGATATCTGCTAACCATAAAATATGATATTGTATATAAATTAAGATATTGATAATGTAATTAGTTAAATAAATAAATAAATCTTACCCAATATTAATAGGAAGCAACCAAAATTGTCCTGTTTCTGTGTCTTCCAAGCGATTTGCCATTGATATTGCATTTTGTGTTTGACACGAATCCAAAGCCAAAGTTGGATGAAAGAAACGAAAATATTGTGCTCGATTTGCTTTTTCCAACTTTCGATGTAAGATCCTAAATATTACAATTGAATTTGTAAGACAAATAATGTTATTTTGTGCATGAGAATTATGTGAAAGGTATTTCTTTTTTACCTGATCCAAAACGTTATACAAGGAGCTCCAATCTCTGTCATGGTGCTAAGGTGAATCACATCTTCAGGTGAAATAAATAAGTATTGATCACTATCCAAAATTTCTGGGTCCATGGCAATATGAAATGTGTGTGAAGGTTCATAAAGTCGAACAGCTAGTAATACAACTTTTACACTCTTTGGAGCATCCTTGGACATCTCAAATTGAATTGGAGATTTTTGCACTTCCTTTAAACTTGTGGAGGATGTATTGAGAGTTTGTGAAGAAGAAGGTTGATCTTTTCCTTTACATGGCTCCAGTTGCGGTGAAAGACTATGTTGTTTATTCTGAAACAAAATATAAAATTAATAATTGATTAGAAAAAAACATCATAAATTATATGTAATATTTGATTTAAAATTTAAAATTTAAAACTTAAAATTTAATGAAACCATTGATGGAGGAGGTGTGATTTGTGACTCTAATGCTCTTTGTTCTAATAATCGACTTTGTTGTGATTCGTAGAACTTCTCCATATTCTCTTGAACAATTCTTGCAATGTTGTTATTTTGTTCGTTTTTAAGATCTTCAACGATTTTCTCTAATTTCTTCAAACGTTCATCTTCAATCTCTTCACGTTTGGATGATAACTGGGTTGACATCTTCTTTCCGGGTATAGGACCAAAACCTCGTAACCAACCATATTTTTCTTCGCCTAAAACTTGCCTGTATATAGCAGCCTCATCCACTACTAGTAACAATCCATCTTCAAATTGAATGAGTTTCTCTTTTCGTAACTCTACCATTTCCTTCTACAATAACAACAACATAATAGTGTAATAGTTTTACAAAATTTAGAAGGTAAAAATTCATAATTTTTAAAAGTCAAACATACATATTTGTCCTCGGCTATTCTGTGGGTCCACTCATTCTTAATTGTACAATGAGTTTTTCAAAACATTTCAATCTCTCCAAACTTCATTGTTTCTTGTTGTACTTTGTCATCCATTATTTGATTTGATTTCTGTAATGCATTTAAATAATTAATAACATTAAATATAATAAAATTACAATAATATTATGCCAAATATATGTTTACCTCCTCATATAAATACTGAATAAATGACTTAGTTCCACCAGAATGCATACAAGAAACACTTGATCTATTTTTTGAGCCTGCAATTGACTTTTTCTACAAAATAATTTTCATGTGAGTTTTAAGAATTACAAATTATGAAATGTGTACAAATAATTCAAGAAATGTAGGATACCTTCCATTCTTCGTTAGAGAAACATTTATTGCACATCCATTGCCAATCTTCATCTCTTAGCACCAATTTCACAGGCCGATTTTCCAATGGATTCTTACCTTCTTTGATTATATTCTTGTACTCTCTGTGACAATTATTACGATAATCTTTATAGCGCTCTGAACAATAGTGATTGCAAATAGTTTCAAGATATGGATCTTTTTTAAAATCCATCTCGAATACATCCTGCAAAAAGAATTTCAAAAAATAAATTGTCATGCAAAAAATATTATAAAATAAGTATGGTAACATAAACATACCATGATACGAGCATATACGACTTTCTTATCTTCTGGAGGAACTTTAACCCATCCACTATACTGAAGTGGAGCATGATGGCGTACATTTACACCAACAATGTTCGCAAATGCAGTGGCATGCGTCCCATGAACTCGAAGTTCTCCTTTTTTATAGGAAATCTTTAACTTACTTGCATCATCCTTTAATAAGCGTCTGACACCATCCCCATGAGTAGGGCCACGAGTTATCTTCCTTGATTCTGTCAAATAATTGTTATATTACTTATAATCATAACTATTTTCATAAATTTTTAATGTATATATTATCATATTATCATAAGTTGTACATAAACCATTTATACCTTCTAAGGACTTGTGTGTTTCATCATTTAATGGTGTTATTGAATCATCATTGGAAGAACATGGCAAACGAGGAGGAGACTGTGTAGATGATGAAGAGTTAATATGCGTCCTCTTACGGCCAAACACCCTTCTAGTAGTTATTGGTGGATCGAGAGACTTCTCATTTGTCATGATTAAAAATCTAAAAAATATAAATTTTTTATTAGCATATAATAAATTTGCATATTCAAAACTTTACAAAAAATAAAAATAATAACACACTTTATAGTTAATCAATTTCATCACTCAAAGTTATATCTTCAGAATCATCGAGTAAAGCTTCGTCATCGGTATCGTCACTGTTTATATCACTTTGAACTTGATCATTATGATTTATTTGAAGTTCATTGAACAATTGATGATTATCACATTCTATATCTTCAATATCATCCCGAATAAGATTAGTATCATTTGTCGTTGAATCAAAATTCACGCCAATGTCATTCGAAGATTCTTCTTGATATGCTTCAGAACTGTTGATAGTTGGATCTTCATCATCAAATTCACCATCCATTGGCTTTGATGGTATATCCCAGATGTGACGATGATTTACTTTTTCTACCACTTTCCAATCTTTATTATCTTTACTTTTTTTTAATGTCATCCAAATAAAAAACCAAACTTACTTGATTGGCAAGAACAAATGGTTCATCTTCAAACCATTCTGAGTTGATGTTGATACTAGTAAAGTTATACTCAGAGTACATTCTCTCACTTCCATTGGTATTGTACCAAGAGCATTTGAACAATATAACTTTGTTCAAATAGAGGTAATGTACTTCCCAAATTTCATTGATGACACCATAAAAATCACATATATTTCCATCATATTCTGCTTCAACGTGAACACCGTAGTTTTGAGTTAAAAGTCTTTCATCTCGACTTTTTGTATGGTATCAAACTCCATTAACCATACAACCAGCATATGTACAAGCCAAAAAACTTGGTTGCATTGCAATTGCATACAAATCTTCCTGTGCTTTACCAGATATTGTTTCATTCATTTTTTTTATCTGTGATGGCAGATAAAATTATAAATGTAAGATCAAGACAAATAAAAAATTTAGAATATCAAACATTGATATTTAAACTTACTTTATTTTCAAACCATGTTGAAAATTCATTTTTTTGCACTTGATTGATATCCAGAATTCCTTGAGATTGTAAGAATAATCTATGTTCTCTGTGTTCACAATAAGTATTATGAAAGATTATTTTTATGCTAAAACCTAAATGTTGTTAGAATTTAAAAATAAAATTATAAACTTACGTTAAATATGGTTCCAACTCAGGACAATTATTCAAAATGTACCATTGAACTTGGGTTTGTTGATCTTGAGTTAGTGTGATGGATGATTGTCTTCCAAATGGTCTTGTAGGCATGTTGAATATTGACAGTGTCGATTGTTTTCTAATTCCAAGGCAATCAGGATTGCACTCAGGACAATTAAAGCGTGTTTCCATTCCACGAAGATACATTGAACAAAAGTTTAGTGCCTCAGTAATAATGTATCCTTCTGCAATAGAACCTTCAGGTCGACCTTTGTTTTTCACATATTTTTTCAAATGACCTAATTCCCTAAAATTAATTATGTTTTCAATATATAGTAATAAAGAATTGTATTCGATGATTATTTAATTTTTTAAACTTAAGTTATAGATTTTGTTACCTTTCGATTGAATACATCCATCGCATTTGTACTGGACCACCTAACTTAACTTCTAATGGAAAGTGAACCATAAGATGAAGCATCACATCAAAGAAGGCAGGAGGAAAGATACTTTCTAATTTACACAGTATGAGTACAACGCCCTTTTCCAATTCGTCTAAGTCTTTCACATATTATGTCCTTGCACATAGCTTTTTGAAGAATAACGACAGCTCAGCAATAGCATCCATTACTTTCTTTTTCAAATATGGCCTTAAACCAATAGGTAACAACCTCTGTAATAAAATATGACAATCGTGACTTTTCAACCCAAATAACTTTCCATCTTTCATGTTAACATTCCGAGAAATATTTGCAGCATATCCATCAGGAAATTTTATGGACTTTATGAACATACAAAATTATTGTCGTTCCTTCGCTGATAATGTATAGCATGCTACTGGTTTGAACCATTTGTTCCCCTTCTTTTTCATGTGTAGCTGCTTACGAATATTTAAATCTTGTAAATCAAGTCTTGCCTTTTCAGTATCTTTAGACTTCCCATCAATACTAAATATTGTACCAACTACACTATCACATATATTTTTCTCAATATGCATCACATCCAAATTATGTCTTAGTTTTTATTTAGGCCAATATTCTAACTCCCAAAAAATACTTTTTCGCCTCCAGTTCGTGTTATTTTCATAACATGCGTCCTTCATTTGTTGCTTATCTTCCTTAATGATCTTATCATTTTTACCTGCCCTACATTTCCATACACCTTTTAATTTATCTAAGATTTCATCTCCTGATAAAATTCTTGGAGGTGAACGTCGTTCGATTGTACCATCATACTCCATATCATTGCGCCATTGGTGGTTCGGACACAAATATCGACGATGACCCATGAAACATGTTTTTCCTTTTATTCGAAATGAAGATGTGTCATCTTCACAAACAGGACAAGCTTTATAACCTTGAGTGCTATACCCAGATATAGTACCATATGCTGGAAAATCACGGATCGACCACAATATTGCTGCACGCATTATAAAATATTCTTTATCAATAATATCAAAAGTACGTACACCATTTTCCCATAGTTCTTTCAGCTCATCGATCAGAGGTTGTAAATAGACATCTATGTCTTTTCCTGGAGCACGACGTCCCGGAATCAATAATGCCATCATTAAGAATTCTCGTTTCATGCATCTCCATGGCGGCATGTTATATGGCATTAGTAACACTGGCCACATACTGTACGAGTTTGATAAATCACTGAATGGATTGAACCCATCTGTTGCAAATCCAAGCCTTACATTTCTAGATTCTTTTGCAAAATCTGGATATTGTCTATCAAAATCCTTCCAAACCTCTGCATCTGCCGGGTGTCTAAGTACACCTTCTGTATCAACACGTTCTTCCTTATGCCACCTCATATCAGATGATGTATGGCGTGACATAAAAAGTCTCTGTAGTCGTGGAGTTATAGGAAAATATTGCATATTTTTATGTGGGATCTTCTTGCCTTTAGTTCCTTGGAATTTGTATCGTTCATGACCACATATAGGACATCTTTCAGCATTTTTATTCTCTTTCCAAAATAAAGCACAATCATACTCACATACATGAATGGTTTCGTACTGTAATGACCCAACTACTCTAGACTTTTGGACCATTAACGAAAACTAAACATACTAATCCTTAATAAAACTTACATTGTGAAAATACCATAACTTTATTAGGAACTTGTAAAAATAAGAGTTACTTACATAAATTGTCAAGTAGGATATGGGATCCCATTGTTTGAAAAACAAAACATAACATGATTTATAATAAAAAGGGATTACATAATAAGTGCGGAAAATACATATAAAGACCATAAAAACAAGACTACATCCTCGAAAATCGAACTCTCGACTCCTTGAATCCATTCACCACCGATACACATTCCCCAAGCATCCACGAACCTTACCGCCACTATAGCTATTTTCTTGCACATATAAACAAAAAGGAATGAGCCTAATGCCCAGCAAGGAAAAATCTAACACATAGTTCATATACATAAATTTCATAAGAAACATAAAAACTTAACATAACACTTATATCATGCACATACTATAATGGCCATTATTACTTGGGGTCACATAGACTAATCAAGTCATATGCCCATTAGATTAGTGGGGTCCTACTAGCTAAGTAGGTCATATGCCCATAATCTATTTGGGGCTTGTTAGTCAAATGGGTCATATGCCCAAGCCTACAAACATACATATTTCATAACATATTTTATAACATATTTCATAGCATAAAACATAAGATAACATAAGCATATAACATATAGATTCTATCCTATTTTCCTTACCAAAATACCGGGATTTTAGGACAGAGTTGGGACTTTTGGAACACTCCTAAAACCATATATAACAGGGTGAGTAGATTTGAAGAAAAAGAAATGAAAGGAATGGAAGGACTAAACCTTTGAGAAACATACTTACCAAAACCTTTTTGCTTAAGAACTTAGATTTCCTAACCAAAATAAAAATTAAGGTTAGAGGCTGAGTAGAAGACTATGAGAAATTAAAAGAAAAGTACAGAATTGAACTAGAGTTTTGGGTTACCTTGAAGACTTGTAAGACCAATCTACACCTCAAACTGAAATACTATACAACCTTACTTCCCCAAGTGTTTGATAAGCTTATGATGATCAAGCTTATGATTTCCCAACCCAGGTGTTTACACTCTCACACTCACCTAGCACTTGCAACCTCTTAACTTAGAGCAAAAGATGAATAATGGCTGGGTACTAGGTCCTATTTATAGAGTTTAGGAATGAAAGGATCTTAATT
Source organism: Humulus lupulus (assembly GCF_963169125.1). Lineage (NCBI taxonomy): Eukaryota > Viridiplantae > Streptophyta > Magnoliopsida > Rosales > Cannabaceae > Humulus > Humulus lupulus. The sequence goes on from NC_084794.1 coordinate 240,378,004, forward strand.
TTACTTGAATAAAAATAATAGCTTTTTAGGTGAAAATAATTTGAATTATCGTTCAACAGAGGCTGAAGACTCGTTCAAAAAGGTGCTGGACTTATCAAGAGGTTGAAGGGCTGAATGGAAAACGATTTCAAAATGTTTCAAAATAAGCTGAAGGAGGCGATATATCGCCCCCTGTAGGCGATATATCGCCTGGGCCAGTATGCCCGAGGCAGTCGTGCATCGTCTCGTGTTTTCCGTATCTACGTGCTGTGATATATCGCCCCCTATAGCTGCGATATATCGGCACACGCTGATTATTTGAACACGAAATTACACATTTTTAGCTAAATTTGAATGGAGTAAACAATCTTGACTAAGCCCTCAACGTATTCAAAGCTGCTGACTGACCTTAAAGCATTCAAACTTTACCCTTATTAAATTAAATCCTCAAAATACTTAATCCTTAATCATCCATACATAACATGTGCTTAAAATCCTATTGGTTGTTATCTAAACCTTATAGTATAATAAATATTATCCTTAATATCAGTCATATTAATCAAACCTTAGGTTAACATTAATATTCTTAAACTATAGGTTAAACTTAGAAAATCTACAAGTACTACTATGAGTGTCCAAATAATTCCCGGTCTGAACCAAAAATCCACAAGTTATAAAGATAATACTATAAATACTATAATACTACTATCTAAGTAGCTAAGTAAAGTTCTTGGATTCTACAATTCTCCCCTACTAAAAAGAATTTCGTCCTCGAAATTTACTTACCAAATAATTCCGGATACCGGCCTTGCATGTCCTCCTCCAACTCCCACATTGCCTCTCGTTCAGAACTATTACTCCATAGGACTTTGACTATAGGAAAGCTCTTGGACCATAACTGCTTCATCCCTCTATCTAGGATGCTAACCGGTCGTTCCTCGTAACTCAAGTCTTTCTGGAGTGCTATCGTATCGTACTTGAGGACGTGAGATGGGTCTGACACATATTTGCGTAGCATCGAAATGTGGAACACGTTGTGACTATCGGCTAGTGCTGGCGGTAGGGCTAGTCTATACACAACTGGTCCCACTTTGTCCAATATCTCAAAAGGACCTATGAATCGGGGACTAAGCTTGCCTTTCTTCCCGAATCGCTTGACACCTTTCATAGGAGATATCTTCAGGAAGACTTGATCTCCAACTTGGAACTCCACATCGCGTCGCTTGGTATCCGCATAGCTTTTCTGACAGCTTTGAGCAGCGAGCATACGCTGTCTAATAAGCGCTACTGCTTCTTGAGCTTGTCTAACAGCTTCGGGCCCTAGAAGCTGCCTTTCTCCTACCTCATCCCAGTGCAACGGTGATCGGCACCTTCTTCCATACAGCAACTCATAAGGTGCCATCCTGATTGTTGACTGGTAGCTGTTGTTGTACGAGAGCTCGATCAGTGGCAAGTACTTGTTCCATGATCCTCCGAAATCAAGCACACATGCGCGTAGCATATCCTCTAAAATCTGAATCGTACGCTCGGACTGCCCATCTGTCTGAGGATGAAAAGCTGTACTAAGGCTTAACTTAGTACCCATAGCTTGCTGTAAGCTTCCACAAAATCTTGATGTAAAAACCGACCCTCTATCTGATACTATCGTCTTGGGGATTCCATGCAATCGTACAATCTCTTGGATGTAGATGTCTGCATATTGGTCTGCCGTGTATGAAGTCTTAATAGGTAGGAAATGAGCCGACTTGGTTAGTCTATCTATTACTATCCAAGCGGAATCATGCTGCTTATTTGTCTTTGGCAGACCCGTCACGAAGTCCATGGCTATGTCGTCCCATTTCCATTCTGGTACGCTAAGCGGTTGCAATAAACCTGCAGGCCGCTGATGCTCCGCTTTCACTTGCTGGCATACAAGACACTTAGATACATACTCTGCTATGTCCCTCTTCATCCCTGGCCACCAGTAGATTGCCTTGATGTCGTGAGTCATCTTGGTAGACCCTGGATGAACTGAGTACGGGGTGTTGTGCGCATCTTCTAGAATTGTCTTCTTAATACTTTGATCATTTGGTACACATACCCGATCCTTATATCTCAATAAGCCTTGGCTAGATATTGAGAAATCTGTAGTCTTGCCTTCTCTGACTGCATCCATATATGCTGCTAGCGTGTCATCATGTCTCTGACCAATCTGTATGTCCTCTAGCAGATTTGATTGGATAGACAAGTTAGCCAGCTTGCCTATAACTACTTCTATTCCGGCACTGATCAGCTCCTGCTGTAGCAGCTTTTCTATTCCGGATAAGGCTTATAAATTCCCATAACTCTTCCTACTAAGTGCATCGGCTACTACGTTCGCCTTTCCCGGGTGGTATAGGATTTCGCAATCGTAATCCTTTACTAACTCCAACCACCTGCGCTGCCTCATGTTGAGCTCCTTCTGAGTAAAGAAGTACTTTAAACTTTTGTGGTCCGTATAAATCTCGCACCGTTCTCCATAAAGATAATGGCGCCAGATTTTTAACGCAAAGACCACCGCTGGACCTCCTCCAGGTCCTCGACGGGTCCAACGTTTTCTTCAAAATCCCCAAAGCGAGGATCTAAGTCTCTATCCTCACTTTGGGCAACGCCCTATTTGGTGACTCCATCACCGGATTGGGCTTGTGTATCAACTGCCATCTACAACCTATCTGAGGTAGTGCTCTTCAGCGTTCCATTCTTTGCCTTTGTGATTGAGGCGTTGTAGCACTCCCTGGCTTCCCTCTGGTCCCCCAACGCGCGTCCTACCCCTGCGTCTGTTGGGAACTTCATGGACAAGTGCCACATAGAGATGACAACCCGTAGATCAACCAGTATAGGCCTTCCAATGATGGCATTGTATGCCGAAGGACAATCGACCACTACAAAAGTGGCGAGTAATGTCCTTGTTGCAGGCGCTGTACCCGTCATTACTGGTAGTTTGATCAATCCGGAGGGGGCGAGTCCTTCTCCAGAGAAGCCGTATATCGTTTGGTTGCAGGGCTCCAAGTCCTTAACGGACAATTTCATGCGTTCCAGTGTTGATTTATACAGGATATTCACTGAACTTCCTGTATCGACCAACACTCTCTTCACCATCATGTTGGCCATCTGTATGTCCACGACCAGCGGATTGAAATGTGGGAAACGGACATGTTGGGCATCGATGCCAGAGAAGGTTATTTCACCTTCCTCTGCCCGAGCCTTTTTTGGTACACGGTCCTCCACAGTCATCATCTCGATGTCCTGGTCGTGGCGCAGAGTCCGAGCATATCATTCCCTGGCCTTTCCGCTATTTCCCGCGAGGTGCGGGCCTCCACAGATGGTTAAGAGTGTGCCAGTCACGGGGGCAGGCTGTAAGGGTGGCGAGCGTTGGTGCGTGGGCGCCTGCTCGTTGCTACCCGGAGCTTCTTGTTAGGAATTTCCCGAGGCCCGTACATATCTTCTCAAGTGTCCTTGTCTAATTAGGAACTTGATTTCGTCTTTCAACTGGTTGCATTCATTGGTGTCATGTCCGTAGTCGTTATGATAACGACAGAACTTGGTAGTGTCTCTCTTCGAAATATCCTTTCGAATGGGGCTAGGTTTTTTATAAGGCACACTAGAACTTGTGGCCTGGTAAACCTCTCCCCGAGACTCAACGAGGGCAGTGTAGTTAGTGAACCAAGGTTCATAACGATTACCCTTGGCTCATTTATTGTTGGAGGTGGAAGGCTCGTTATACGACCGTTTTCCACCATTCTTGCCATTGCCGTTGCCTTTGCCGTTGCCATTAGGTTTGGACCCATTGGCGGGTTCGGGAGCCTTCTTATCCTTGCTTGAGGGTTTTCCATCGTCGGCAATGGCTTCTTCGAGCTTGATGTAGCGATCAGCCCGGTCCAAAAATTCCTGGGTAGTTCTCACTCCTTCCTTTCGGAGACTTTTCCAGAGAGGAGAATGACGTTTAACCCCTGCAGTTATGGCCATCATTTTGCCTTCGTCCCCCACCGTTTTCACTCCAGCCGCCGCTCGCATAAAGCACTAGATGTAGTCCTTCACTGATTCTCCATCCTGCTAGCGAATTTCAACCAGCTGGTTTGCTTCGGTCGGATGCACAGGACCTGCATAGAACTGTCCGTAAAACTCCCTTACGAACATTTCCCAGGAAACTATGCTTGCAGGAGGGAACTTAAAAAACCATTCCTGGGCGGCTTCAGAAAGTGTTGCAGGGAAGATCCTGCACCGAGCGTCTTCGGACACTTTCTGAATGTCCATTTGTATCTCAAATTTATTGACATGAGATACTGGGTCTCCGTACCCATCAAAATTTGGAAGTGTAGGCATTTTGAACTTGCTTGGAGTTTCTGCATTAGCTATCCTCTGTACAAAAGGAGTGCCTTTCCTCCTATCGTGGTCGATATATGACGTCCTTCCCCCGACCAGTTGCTGCACTGCTTGGTTGAGGGCATCTATTTGGGCCTGTACAGCGGCAGGAATCGCTGTGGCCTCTGTTGCTGGGGGGACGTTCTCGCCATGCCGCTTGCGGCGATCGTTGAGTACGTCACGCAAATCTTCGTCTCTTCTCCGCTGCTCGCTACCCCTGAGCCGGTTGAAGACATTATTTTGCTGGGGCTGCCCCCCAGCGTCCCGTCCATTGGGCTGGTTGTCTTGAGGTACCTGGCTTCTGCCTTTACCTCTTTCTTCATTCCTTCGGCCAGCGTTTCCCTTGCCTGAGTCAGCTTCATTATATCCATGGCCATCTCTGAACCTTGATTGGCTATGGTGGGATTGACTATTCCCTCGATTTCTATCCCTGGATGAAACGTTCCGAACGTTAGAGGGCAGCCTACGCTGGTCGTGGCGTCCCCGTGCATTATCGTGCCGTGGGGGACCCCAGACCGTAGAGCCTAACTCTGAGTCCCTCCTATTACCAGGGGGATACTGACCTCTGTTCGGTAGGTTTGGCTCATCGCCCCAACGGCGTCTAGGACTACGAGGCTGATGCTCAGCCCTATTCTGCCTCTGTTGCGGGGGATTGCCGCGACCAGCTTGGGATGGTGGTTGTGCCTCAGGGTCCAGCGGGACATCGTCATGGGGCACCTGAGGCTGCTCGGGCCTTTGCGGACTCGAAGGCTGGATCGGTGGGCTGGGATTAGGACCCCTCTGGGGTGGCCCATTGACAGGTTGGTCAGGCGGCGAAACAGGTGCAGCCTGATTCCTTGCCAGTTGCAAGGCCGCCTCGAGGGCTGCCATGGCTTCGCTTTGGCGGCGGTCCATCTCCGCCTGCCTTTCGCTTAATTCCGCGCGCTGGCGTTCAATCTCCTGCTGCTGCCGTGCCACAACTTTGGCAGCAGTCTCTTGACTGGCTTTTAGACTAGCTAGCTCCTCCTGCAACGCCCCCAAGGTACTCTTCAGCGTTGCATCATCCATCTCTTCCTCCTCAAAGTCTAGATGTGGCTCATCCTCCGCCACGCTCGCAGGGGGAGGAGGAGGTGGGTTTGATGGCGCAGCAGCGGCCGCCTGTCCAGCTTTCCTTCCAGTTTTCGCCATTAGTTTTCTCAGCAATGATAAATCAAGCTCTCAACGAAAGCACTAGAATGTTGACCCAGATTTTGGTCAACTGACACAGAGTCAGAATATGCTTGATGTGAATGGATATGTTGACAAGAATCAAATGACGAAAAGTAATAAGAACACGATATTTTATAGTGGTTCGGCCCCAGGATTTGGTAATGACCTACGTCCACTTAGATTGTTATTGATATAAGAGTCAAAGGAGTGATCAAAGAACAAGGGTTCAATGAGTTTCATTAACCTCTGAAGAACAATACAATATTCTAAGGTGAATTACTCTAATCTCAAATAATTCAAAAGACCAAAAGTCCCCCTTCCTTGAGCTATCTCCTTCTATTTATAGGCTCAAGGGGGATTACATAAGATTGTTGCAGATATTCTCTCCTGAATAATCAGATACTCAGGAGATTATGCGAGTTAAATTCGGGATTTACAAAGATCTTCACAGTAATATTACATTGTATGCGGAAATATCGACCAGACTGGTCGCAGGTATGACTGGGCTGCTTACTGCTTCTAATACGTCTTCTGGTCGATACATTAGCAGAGTTCCTCCAGGTGTCAGCCACGTATCCAGGGATCACTTGCCACGTCATCAATGCCAATTTTTTGGGTAACAATTACTAAAGTAAAATAAAAATAAAAACCAAAAAACCAAAAAACTTTAGAAAATCCTACTATAAATTCAAATTTAAAATAATTAAATATATAGATATATAAGGTTCAATGATACTAAAACCAAAATAATAAGCTTAAACCCATTAACGGAATTTTATTCTAATCAGACACTAATGAGCTTAATCCTCTCAACTGCCTATAAATAAGGTTAGAGTATCACTTGTTTAGTGCATGCAAAAATGCGACCTAATAAATCTCTAAAGAACTTAAGTTTTGCAAATTCTTATTTCTCAATATAATTAACCCGTGCACTAGGACTAATTAATAACCTAAATCCCGTACGTGTTTGATTTTTTTTTTATGCTTTATTGGTTTATTTGTAATTGACAAAAAAATCAGTCAACAAGTATTAAATCTATCTCAATTCCAGAATGAGTGACTACTATCTCAGTTTTTAGATGCGTGAGTAGTTTCAACGAAAAAAAATCTTGAATACTTAAACTAATAAAAAAATATTGGGTAATTTCACTGCAATTTTTTTTTACAAACACTAGAAGATTTCTTAAATTCCAAATTTAATTAAAAAAATTATCAAAAAGAAAGGAAAAATTAATAGAATGTCTCACAATAGTAAAGTTGATAAAGTTTGTACACAATATAAAATACTTTTTTAGAAAAATTAATAATAAAGAAGCTCATTCCACAATCGAAAAAATGTACCACCACATAATTAACTTTGAAATTTTATGAATTCAAATAGGGTATTTCTATTAATGGAATATAAAGTGTGTTATGTTATCTAGGCAAATAAGTAATTTTATTAAATTAATATTAAATTAGTAAGTGGTGATTTTCCTTTCTCTAAGTATTTTATTTTTCTTTTTAATTTTATTTCTAATTTTTTTTTTGAGATGAATTTCTAAATTAAAATAAAGGGCTTCAGCACCTCATCCGAAAAGCCCATTTTGTTTTCTTCTTCAAATCCCTAGCTCCATCTCACTCACAAATCCCTAGCTCCATCTCACACTACTCCAATTCAGTGCAACGAACTCTTTCCTCAGCAAGTTGTACAGTGACTATCTCCAAGCCCTAAGAAGGTCTGGTGGAAGCTGCACTGATCATAGCTTCTCCTTTGAAATGCTTAGGACCTTCTCCACATCTCAGGTAATTAGCTAGTTAGTTTCATTATATATGTTTATATACTCACAAATCCCTCTATCTCTCAGTTGAAATCAAACCCCAGACCCCATTAATCTTCCCCTCTCTCTCTCGTATTCCTGTCTCCCTCTCACTCTAGCTCTCTTTGTCTCTGATTCTAGGTTCTTTCTTCTCCGTAATCCCTCTATCTCTCAGTTGTGTTTCAACTAATTAACATGTTTATGACAAAATATTAGTTATTTCTTAAAAAACATACATTTTTATAAACAGAGAATGAAATAAAGGAAAGATCGAAAATGTTTAGTGCTTTTAAGGCTTAAATAAATGTGATTTCTGTAATGTTTTAGGTCATGGTCAGGAGGCAGAGAACAGCTTTCCCACCGAATTTTGTTCACTCGCTCGATTGTTCTCATATGATGATGCCAAATATTCATGCCAAATATTTTGTTCACCGAATTTTCTCCTCATTTGAAATGCCTCACCGCATGCATCTGTCGGTCTCCTTATCATGCAGCCATACTTCTGTGCACATGAATATTAAGGGAAATAGAGGGCACAGAGACTCCTCGAGGAACATGCTACTGCACCAGATACATCTTATCTTGCAGATGTGAGAAAGTTATCATAGGTATGATGTCCATTCACTTTGCAAAAAAGCCTTGCGCTCAGACCTAGACAGTAGTAGACATACCCCTTTGTACAGCTGAAAAGAAAAGCCCCATTTCATTTTCTTCTTCATATTCCCCTATACACTCTCAAATCCCTAGCTCTCTCTCACTCTAATCTCTCTATCTCTCAGTTTAAATCAAACCCCAGACCCCATTATTCTTCCCCTCTCTCTCGTATTCCTGTCTCCCTCTCACTCGATCAATAGGTAAGCTATTGAAGGTTTGAATGTCCACTTCTCTCTGCCTCTCTTGTTTATTTTTCTTCATAATATTATATATTTCCCCCTTTTCTCATTGTCTTTTGCTCTGGACCTTTTAGAAAGGTTCTTTTGTTTTACCAATGCAAAAGAACATCTTGAAATTTCACTAACTTTAATCCTTTATTTTCATATGGTCTATTACAGCTTAAGCAAAAGATTGCTTCAGCCACCTCAGCCATCAAATCTGTTTTTGGCCAAGAACAGCCCAAGCAGGATGCGGTAAGCATTCTAGCTGCCGTTATGTTTTCTTTTACACGAGTTTATCGACTATCTGAGGTTATCTATGGTGCAGACTGACAAACTGGAGCGACTAAGGGAGAGGATGATCAAAGTGCAGGAGATTTTTCGGGACATTGATTCAACAGAATTTGTTATTGTAACAATTCCCACGGTAAAATCTTTAGACATTTGACTTGGTAAATGGTATAGTTTGCTTACTTGCTGGTATATATCATCTATTCCTGAAGTATACACTGAAACTAATGAACATGATTCATAGAGAACTGCTTTGGGTCCGTTATCATCTATCTGAGGTTACCTGTTCTAATCATAGAGAACTAAGTCAATACTTGGGTATGAATTTGGTTTTTTTTTTCTTGTTCTGTTCTTGGGTAGGCTTGGATTTGGTTCTAATTTTTTTTTCCTGATCTGTTCTAATCATAGAGAACTAAGTCAATACTTGGGTATGAATTTGGTTTTTTTTTTCTTGTTTTGTTCTTGGGTAGGCTTGGATTTGGTTCTAATTTTTTTTTTCTGATCTGTTCTAATCATAGAGAATTATGAAAGCCATAGAAGTGTCTCTATATTGCAGTAATAATTGACATTTTATTATATATATATTTATAAACATATAAGCTCTGCACGGACAGATTTAAGAACTAGTTACTTGTTCTTTGTATTTTTTTTTCTTTGATTATAGATTTCCATCAAAGAGTGTTTGATTTGTTTGATCAAAATGTCAGAAAACACCTAATGAATCTTCAAGAAAGTATAATAACATTCATAAGAAAAAAGAGATGTATATATCTATGATCAATGTTTTTATTTCCAAGTTAATTTCAATGCATATTGTTTTCGTGAAATATGGTAGAGAGAATAAAAACCTGTTTGTCAATACCTTCTCCTTACACCCAGTTGAAGCACCTAAAGAAATTTTTTTAATTAAACAATCAAACCAATATAGCCATGATATTTAATCAGTATATACCATACATACCTCAACAAAATGTCGATGAACTAGTGAAAAAAAAAGAGATACTTACTATATATATTAATTTTCTTAGATAGTATCCTCCCTGAAAAACTAAAATTTAAATTTCAAACTAGTTATTTGTAATTTTTTTAATTAATGCTTTCATTTCCTATATTTGTGCTGATTATACGTGAGATATGTATATTTAATGAAATAAAAATTTGAAAATATTAAATTGTTTTTTTATAATAATTTTTTATTATATTTCCTACTTTACAAAAATTAAAACTAAATTTAAATTTTATACTGAATGGTTGTTGTTTCCTAAATATGTGGTTATAGTTAAGTAAAATATTTTTTAATTATTAAAAAACTGAATATGCATATATATAATAGGTTAGTTTTTTAAATTATGTTAAAGATATTTGTATTATTGACCCATACATAGGAATCAGTTTTGCTGAGTCATATATTTGAATTTGGCTGTAATCACTCTAACCCACCAAAGCAAAACTTGATCGGAACATAAACAAAAATCATGCACTCTCTCTCTCTCTTTAGGCTTTAGCCCACTCTCTCTCTCTGTTGATCATCTTCTTACTGAGCTCTCTTTCTTTGTTTGTGGAGAGAGTCACTCTCCCTATGGTTTCTCTCTCAAAAAGAATATATTCTTTGCTTTATAGTTTTTAGTAGGTGGGTTTGATTTTTTTATCTCTAAAGCTCCACAGAAGATGCAAAAGTTCCCCTCCAACTCCAGGCCATTAAACTCAAATTCCCATTTGATTTAAAGCTCTATCAATTTTTTCTCTATCTCTCACTCAAAAATCAATCTTGAAGCTTGAGAAGAAGAACAGAGTATTCTTCTTCTTTATGCTTCTTACTTAGTTTTTTTGTGCTCTTTTTTTGGTTCTCTGGTGTACAAACAGAATCCTATAAACTTGGTTAGAGTTTTAGACATTCAAAGCAAGAAACATAATTTTTATGTCAAAGATGAGTTTGAAAAGTCCACAAGGATTTTGGTTTTTCGTTCACTTGTATTGTCAAATAATTGTTGTTGAATGTGTATAAAGAATTATTCAAGATTCAAGAAGCAGAGGCTGCTTATTTCTGTAAGGTTTAAAGTTTTACTAGTTGTGGCTTACAGTCACCAATTGATTGTTGACTGTAAGGTTTAAAGTTTTTCCAGCACTAACATTGTCGATTGTTGGTTGGCACACTGAGCTGAGACTTCGGATTAGTATCTACATTCATGTAGTAGAAGTTCAGAGGTTCTGTTTGGTATCTTTCATGTGTTGTGTTGGTATCTGATAGTTTATTTTGACTACGGATAGTTTGTGGTTATCTATATGATTAATGCAGATGAGGCCAATTTTTGAATTATCTATGAGATCTGGATTTAGATATTGCCACGATGGGGTATTATGTATTATAGCTTTTGAGTTGATTTCCCGAATCTTTGAATTTTCATTTGAATAAGCTACTCTTTTGGATTTGAAGCAATATTGTAAATTCTTTTTGTAAGAATGTTGGTTTCATGAATTAACATACAGTTGTGAACTCGTACGGTTGGATTGGTTTGATGCTCTCAGTATAAGGTCAGATATCTGGTTCTTGATTGATATCTTTCGTTTATTTTCCCACAACTTTTGATGTATGCAGAGCAAGACATCAACTGTTTGTGAGCTCATTTGGTTCTCAGTACAAGGCTTGACGTTTGAAGTTGTCTTGTGATTATCAACTGATCTGTTGGATTTACTTTCTGTGGAGCACATTTGATGTTTGAAGTCGTCTTATGATTGTGGTAGTTCACGTCTTATAAGAAATATACCCTTTTTTCATAATAATTTTGTATTTGTTATTTTTTTTGGGTACTGTACGTCGATCTCTAATTTCAGTTCTTATTGCTCGTCATATTACTATTAATATTATCTTGAGAATATTTATTCCAAAAAAAGATCAATATAGAGGAATGCATATATGTAGTTTATTTCTCTTGTACCAAAATTTTACATGCTTTTCATTGTTTGTGTCTGCAGAAGAATTTACAAGCATGGTGAAAGTGGGAAAGGTTGTGATGGCAGAAGTACAGCTCCTCCATGCACTGGGTAAAATTTCAGTTGTCAGACTTATTGTACCACCCTGGTTTGTATAGCTTAATAGTTTTTTCTTGCTAATCAAGAGAGGATAATCTTTTTTTGCTTTCCTGAATTCAACTTTATAGGATTCTGTTTGTACATCTTTTTCATTATTGGTATTATAATCAATGTTTGTTTTCAAGTGAAAAACCAAGAGCCACTTACTGAGAAGAACTGCTTTAAGAGAGATTTTGAGTTTTTTTTTCTCTTTGTGTGTCAAAATTCAGTTCTTTTGTGGGAAATTAGATGGCAATTCTATTAGTTTCTTAAAACTTTAATTTGAAATTTCTTCATCTGTTTTCTACTTCTTCTTTCTATGTAATGGAACAAGTGAGTGAGTATTTGGTAGCTTGGGTTTTAAGAAAGCTGATTTTGGGTGTTCTGTTCTGGTTTATGTGTACTTTGTTGAAACTTGGTCGGACAAGAATAAAGTGACTGCATTGAGTGCATTATGTTGGAATTTTTTTAAGTTATGGGGTGTCTTTTAGGTCCAATTTTTCTTCATATGAACTTGAGTAGTTGGATAGAAAATAGGCTATATGTGTTCTGTTTTTATACTATTGGGATAATAATTTTTAGCCAATTAGGCTTTATTTTAAATTCTAATTCAAGGATTAGTAGAGATTCTGTTCAATTCTGGTGTATTCCCATTAATGCGTAAACCTGTTTAAGTATAGATAATTAAGCATGGATGACAGTAGATTACCTTAAATAATCTTCAAAGTTTGATGCTTCCTCTGAGACATTATGCTGCTTGTGTCCTCCTCCTTTTACGATGATCGTAGAATGCAGTATATTTTTGCAGGGAATCTAGTGGGTTTTTTTTCCTTTGATACAAGTGACTGAACTATGTAAACTGTGGGTGACAACTAAATCTGCATTTCATGTAGAATGGTCATCATAAGCGTCTGTTTGCCATATCTGAATAATATTGAAATCATCTAGCAATTTAAGTGTGTTTCATGGTTTTGCTCAATAGGTACAAAAGGTCTTAACTTCAGCCCGAATTTGTGATCATCAAGTGTTTGTTTTCTGATTTATGCTGGTGTGATATTCTGTGTTTGAAGTTTAAGTCATAAAGGGTCTTGCCGATCATGACCTTATTGTTATGGAATTCCCTCTGTCCATTATAGAGGCCAGCAAGGAGACTACTATATCTTAGTCAGTTTCCATTCTATCTGTAGTGATTCTTTTAGTTGTTTTGAAATTTCTTTTGCCAGTAAATATTCATGACTAACGATTTCCTGATTTTGAAAATAGGTCATGGACATGCTTGGCCCAAGTTTATGGGATCTTTGGAACACTAATAACCAAATGTAAGAAATTGTGTGTTCTTTCTTCCTCCTCCTAAGTTACTCTTTCCAATGTTTCAGATTTTATTATCTATTCTTAATATACACACATATTTCCCAACTAAAAAGATATTTGAATAATTACCTTTTGGTATTTACATTGATTATTTCTAAATTTCTACTCTTTTTAAAGGTTGTCTGAAGATACAGTTGCTTGTATAGCAGTGGAGGCTATATCAATTATAGAACAACTTCATTTCAAAGGGTACATTGTTAATCATTCTTATATCTTATCTTTTCTTTTACTTTATCCTACTCTAATTATTTTTGTGTTTCCTAATTGGACTCCAGTTTTGTGCATGGAGATGTTAAACCTGAAAACTTTTTGCTTGGTCTGCCCGACACCTAATGAGAAGAAGTTGTATCTTATTGATCTTGGTTTGGGTAAGTGTTTGCTGGTGAACATGTATAGGATCAATAGGACAACAGAAAAACCATGACAATCTGCTTTTGTACCTATCATAATTATTGCACCAAACTAATCTTAATTTTCTTCTTCAGCATCAAAATGGAGAGATTCATCATCTGGTCGTCATGTTGAATATGACCAAAAGTCGGATGTTTTCAGGTACTACTTCCTTTAGTAAGGCTAGGCATGGTCAATGGTTAGGTTGTAACATGGTTCTTAGAAAGAAAGAAAGCTAAACCACTTGTCTGTTTCACTTAACATGATTTTTTTTGGAAGCCTGATATAATTTCTGACTTTTGATAGGGGAACTGTACGCTATGCGAGTGTACATGCTCATTTAGGCAGAACAGGGAGCCGTCGGGATGATCTTGAGTCGCTAGCTTATACCTTGGCATCTAATTTACTGTATATTTTTAGTTTAATGTGTCTATATATATATATATGCATAATCCATGTTTATTTTCAAGTGAAAAACCAAGAGCCACTTACTCAGATCTGCTTTAAGAGAGGTTTTGAGTTTTTTTTCTATGTCAAAATTCAGTTCTTTTGTGGGAAATTGGATGGCAATTCTTTGCAATTGTCCACAAAATTAATATTTTAGAATTCTGAATGCTTGTGATGTATTTTCAGGAATGACTTCAAGAGGGAGCATGAAGTGGAATTGCTGCCAACTTCTTTATATATGTAAATATGAACTGTACAATTTTTGACGTGTATAGATTTTTGTATTATGTTTTATATTGATTTTGTACTAAATATTTTTCTTTTTAGTTTGTATTTTGTTTATCTATTTTATAAAAATTAATTTTGATATTTTATTAATGTATTTTTTGTAAATATTATAATAAAAAATAGAATTGATAAAATAATTAAATTAAAAAACTAATAAAATTATATATTAAAAAAATTATTTAATTTATTATTAATTTTGCTACCAAATTTTAGTAGCAAAAGTATTGAATTTTCAAGTACAAAACTAATAATTTGCTACTAATTTCGTGATTGTTTGCTACCAAATTATGGTAGTAAAATGATTTTGGTGGATTGAAAATAAAATAAATTTTAATGACACAAATTCTTTAGCTACCAATTTAAATGCAATTGGCTACCAAATTATAGTATCAAAAAACATCTAGTAGTCCCGTAAAGTGGTGTTTTAGCTACTAGATTTAATATTTTTAGCTACTAAAAAATTAGTAGCAAATAAGAATAATTAGCTACAATTTTTTTTGGTAGCAAGAAACCTTTAGCGACGGGGTTTTAGCTACGAACCAGCTACCATAAAATTTTGGTAGCAAAAAGGGTATTAGCTACCAAAAAGACATAGTTTGCTACCAGTTTTTTGGTAGCTAAAACACTATTTTTTTGTAGTGTGTATGCATTTATTATTTTTAAATAAATATGATTTAATTAATTAAAGATCATAAAATATCTTAAAAATATTCTATTTTAATTAATTTATTTTGTTTAAGTTTATGTTTGTTCTAGTTTTTGAATTTGGCAGTGACAACAAAAATAATATATTATATGTTTAATATAATATTAAGTTTAAGTTTGATTAAATTTTATTTAAGCTATTAAATATATGGTTGTATTATTTTTAAATAATCATCGTGGTAAAATATCTAAAAAATATCATATTTTAATTTGTTTAATTATTTATTTATTTATTTTTATTTAAGTTTAAGTCAGGTTTTCAATTTACCATTAAATATAAGAATATTCTATTAAATATAAGAATATTCTGTTAAAGTTAACGAAAAAAAATAAAAAACCGTTAAAATCAAGAATTTTCATTATCTACACACTTTTTATATAGAAGAGATACATTGTTACACCCAGATTTCGAGATGGGTAGTTATGATCCCAAAATCTAGGTTCGTTAGGTGTAAGCTTGATATATACACGGTCGTCATATGATCCTTCAGTCGGACCTCTTTGTAGTAAATAACGACCTCGAAAAGCTCAAGGATATGTAGACTCGAACATGCTCTGAGCTCGCAATAACCATGGTTGGACGCATATATTTCCCTGATACATATCTTACCTTTTGAAGAAATGATTCGAGCTCGGGAAGTGTAGGCTCGAATGAGATGACTTCGTTAGGGGTTACTTGTTCTGAGCATTGGCGAAGTTAAGTGACGAGCTCGAATCGACTAATAGTCTCGGAGATGTAATGAATCCCATATCTAAATTAATCAGTTGCATGCGAACACATTTATTATTGTACAATCGCAATGTTTAAGGGATATTGTTAAGTTTGTTATCCGATCCCACATTTTATGGGACGTTTCCGTGGACGTAGGGAATAATGCATTAAATAGCATTATGTTAATTGATTCCTGGAATATCTTCCCGAAATATGTGGGAATGAATTCTATAACCTCCTCTATAAATAGAGAAAGAGACTTCATTTGTAGGGGATCGATTTCTGATTTCTTGAGAAAAAACTCTGGGCAACTATTCTCTGAAAAGTTTCCAGAAAACTCCCAAGTGCTAATAACAACGACTCGTGGACTAGGCAGATTTAACTGTTGAATCACGTAAAAATATCTTGTATTCATCTTCTTTCATTTCCTCTAATATTCTTCTTGTTTAATTGCTCTCCTTTTCAAGTGGACGAAAAGCGGCGTCAACAGCTTGGTGCTTTCATTGAGAGCCATTAAACAGTGCGTGAATCTGTTTAGTCAGAAAGCCTCTCGAATTAGCAATGGCTGCAAATGATCCCAATATTCTTGAGGAGTAAATTTTAGATGATGATGAGTACCCCCGGTGCCTTGGAAAGCAGCCTATGGTGAGTCCTGATCCTGATGAAAGAAGTGCTTCATCCGACTCTCAAGGACCACCTACTCCCAGGGCCGACAAGGACATGTACTACAATCCCGAGAGATATGTCCCAATCATGGAACTCGAAAATCGCCAGACTAGCTGCTGAAGCGCAGGCGGCTTAGGCCCCACCTCTGCAAGATGCCCAGGCTCTGCCTCCGCCTCCGTAAGACGTTCACGTCCCACCGCGTAGGCCTCAGGGACGGCCGCGCAAAAACACAACCACCCGAAGAGCGGAGCAACCTCCGCCGCCAACAGGGCAGCCTGTCCAACCAAGACCCCGGAGAGGTAACCAGGGCGAAGCTGCTGCCAACCTAACTGCAGAAGCACCAGCAAGAGTAGGGAATAACTGAGCCCCCTCAAAGGCTCAGACCCGAAATCCTGGTGCTACGCAGAATGTGCCAGAGCCTGATCATGCAAATTCAGGGCCTTCTAGGCCGTGTAATAGACAACATCCACCTTCTCCAATAAGGCATCCACCATCGCCAATAAGGCATCCTTCGCCAATTCGGAGAGATGCGCAACCGGCCCATCGCGACAGGGAAAGGCGAGCTGGGGGAAGATGTGGGAATGATGGAACTGCTAGGGAGCGTAGGGGTCCTCATCCCACAAGGAGCCAATTGTCTCAATCTCAAACTATTGAGACAAGGAGGCTAGCAGGAAACCCATCTCGAAATAATCATGCAACGAGCCATGTCAGCGAGAGTTCGAGTGAAACTAGATCCGCGAGTATATATAACCCGGAGCCTAGGAATGCTGGAAATCGAGGAGATCACCCAGATTTACGGGAGCATTTAAACCATAATCAGGGATGTGATAATCCCCCGAATCCAGACCTGAGAGATCATCTCAACAGATGCAAGCATCCCGCACCAAGGCGGGGAACTAGAGTTGTAATCAATGATAACCAGTTCCCCCTGATTCAGGCCAGACCTCCCGTAGATCCAGTCCAAGAAAGGATCGAACAGTGGGAAAGAGCATTCAGGCTCTTGCAAAACGAACGTAGCCGGGAACGGGACGAGGAGTTCGATGAAGAACTCGAGCCCTTTGCCCCGCATATCTCTAGCACCCCGTTTCCTCAAGGATTTAGAATTCCTCATGTCCCACCATTCGACAGAAATTCAGATCCATATAGTCACTTAAGCACGTTCAACACGATCAGGCGAGCCAGTAATGTGGGCTACGAGCTCAGGTGTATGCTGTTCCCAGCCTCTCTCACGGGACCAGCAAAAATCTGGTTCGAAAAATACAAAAGGTATTCGATTGCTTCTTGGGATCAACTATCGAGAGATTTCAAGAAATAATTCAAAGCCATGGTTGACATTAGGCCCAAGGCTTTTGCCTTAACTAATGTCCGACAACAGCCAAATGAGTCGCTGAAAGGTTGTCTCACAAGGTTTAACTTGGAAGTCGCTCGAGCTCGTGATGTCGAAGATAGTGGTCATTTAATGGCTGTTCGAGCTGGAGTGATGCCTGGAAGTCCTCTCTGGGAAGATATGCAAAGAAAGCCCGTAAAGTCCTTAACCGAGTTCAATTGACGAGCTCAGAGGTTTGTTAATGTAGAAGAGGCGAGGTCAGCATTGAATATGACCTCCTCAGCCCATAACTACAACAACAAACACATACTCTGCCTCGACCTCGGTGGATCCTACGACACCAAAAACCCTCGGGGACAGCCCTTCTAAAAGAAAGAAGAATGAATGGAATAATCCCGAGGCGGGTGGGGGAAAGAAGAAGAAATGGGAAAGATACTTCTCCGTATACAAGGTGTATACCGAGCTCAATGAGTCTCGGGAGAATATCTACCTGGCTAATGAAAACTAGGTCCCTTTCAGACGACCTGATCCCATGAGGAACCAAAAGGCGAAAAGAGACTCCAACAAGTACTGCATGTTCCACCGAGACATCGGACATACGACCGATGAATGCGGACAATTAAAAGATGAGATTGAAGGACTGATCTCGAGAGGATATTTCAGACAGTATGTAAGAAATCAAAACCCCAACCAGGCTTCCGCCAGCTAGAGGGCAGCAGTTTTACCTCCTGCCCAAAATAATAACTCCCGACCTCGGGAGGATGAGCAACCCCCTCCGATTGATGGAGAGGATGTGATAACCATCTTGGGGGGACCTTGCATCGCAGGCTCAGGTAAGAATGCCTAGAAAAGATATGTCAATGAGTTAAAAACTGGTGACAGTTCTCCCTACGAACCCGAATCAAGAGATCCGAAACAACAAAGGGTTGAAATACAGCCCATAACCTTTACTGAAGAAGATGCGTCTCATGTCCAATTCCCTCATAATGACCCCCTAGTCATCACCCTTCAACTCGAGAACAAGAGGGTACACTGAGTCCTGATTGATAACGGGAGCTCGGTAAATATCCTCTACAAAGCCACTTTAGAAAAGATAAAACTCACGCTTCGCGACCTAAAATTCTGTGCAACTACGTTGTACGACTTTTCAAGAGAACGATTGCCTGTATGGGGTCCATCGAACTCCCTGTAACCTTGGGAGACTACCCAGTCTCAGTAACCAAGATGATGGAGTTCGTAGTGGTGGATCTCCCATCGGCCTATAATGTACTGCTCGGGAGACCCGCCCTAGTAGGGTTGGGGTAGTTTCGTCCATTAGGCATCTAGCCATCAAGTTCCCGATTTCTAATGGCATCGGGACTCTGTAAGGGGACCAGCTCGCAGGGAGGGAATGCTACAACATTTTCGTTAGAGGGAAAAAACAGACAAGTGCACAAATACTCGTTGTATTTCAGAATAAGGATGGGAAAATATTTGAAATAGATGAAGAAATCGATCCTAGAATAGAAGAAAGGGCTGACCTCGAGCCTCTAGAGGAGCTCGAAGAAGTCAAGCTCGAAGAAGCTGATCCCCCAAAAATTGTGAAGGTGGAGAAAAACCTTTCAGAAAAGACAAAGTAACAATTAATTTGCTTCTTGAGGGAGAACCAGGATGTTTTCGGATGGGCACATTCGGACATGGTAGGAATAAGTCCGAATGTGATAAGCCATGCACTTAACATTGACAAGAGCTTCCCCCCGAAGCAGCAAAAGGGAAGACTCCTGGATGATGATAGGAAGAAAGCCTTGAAGGAAGAAGTCGACAGATTAAAGGCGAACTGGTTTATACGAGACGCCTTCTACCCTGATTGGGTCACCAACACGGTCTTGGTTCCGAAACCTAACGGAACATGGTGAACTTGCATCGACTACTCCGATCTCAACAAGGCATGCCCTAAGGATTGCTTTCCCCTACCTCGGATCAATCAGCTCGTAGATGCCACAGCTGGGCACGGTCTTATGTCATTCATGGATGCCTACTCTGGATATAACCAGATCGCCATGCATGCACCAAACCAAGAGCATATGAGTTTTGTAACAGATAAAGGGTTGTACTGTTACAATGTCATGCCTTTCGGGCTAAAAAATGCTGGAGTGACGTACCAGAGGCTTGTAAATAGGATGTTCTCCGAGCAGATAGGCAACAACATGGAAGTGTATGTTAATGATATGTTAGTCAAATCTAAACATACCAATAACCATGTGGACGACCTCGAAAAATGCTTTGCCGTGTTACGGAAATACAACATGAAGCTCAACCCACAAAAGTGCTCTTTTGGAGTGTCTTCGGGAAAGTTTCTGGGCTTCATAGTTAACGCGCGAGGAATAGAGGTTAATCTTGACAAGATCTGGGCATTGGTCAACATGCCCTCACCTCGAAAGCACAAAGATGCCCAGAGCTTAACTAGACAGATGGCGACATTAAGTAGTTTTATCTCTAAATCTACAGATCGATGTCTACCATTTTTCAACCTTTTGAGAGGGGGCAAAAAATTTGAGTGGACAGAGGAATGCGAGCTCGCATTCCAGGAGCTAAAGAAACACCTCGCGCAACCTCCCATCTTGTCGAAACTTATCACAGGAGAAGTCCTATATTTTTATCTCGCTACAATCGAGCACGCCATCAGCACCATGCTCGTTCGAGAAGATCAAAAGGTACAAAACCAGTATACTTTGTCAGCAAAAGGTTACTGGGGGCAGAATCGAGATACCCAATAATGGAAAAACTAGCTCTCAGCCTGATCCACTCATCTCGAAAACTCCGACCTTACTTCCAAGCACACCCCATCCACTTGTTGACTGGCCAACCACTACGACAAGTCTTGTCTAAACCGGAGGCCTCAGGTAGATTATTAAAATGGGTTGTTGAGCTCGAACAGTTCGAGATCACTTATCATCCGAGAATGACCATAAAAGGGTAGGCCCTGGCAGACTTCATTATGGAGTGTACAGGAGTGTCTGACGACGAAGTTATAACCCCAGCCCGTGAGCTGTGGAAACTTTATGTTGATGGATCTTCCAACGAAAATGGATCGGGGGAAGGAATCATATTGATCACTCCAACTGGAAGTCGATTTCACTCTGCCTTGAGTTTCAGCTTCGAAGCATCTAACAATGAGGCTGAATATGAAGCTCTATTGGCAGGACTTCGAATAGCAAAGGAGCTCAAGGCTAAATCAATTCATTGCTACAGTGACTTGCAATTGGTGGTCAACCAAATCCTAGGGGAGTAATATGCTCGTGGAACAAAGATGGCTGCATATTTAGAAAAAGCAAAAACAACACTCGAACATTTCAAGTTCTATATGATAGAGTAGGTTCCCCGGGAGCAAAATTCAAATGCAGACGCCCTAGTCAGGCTCGCCACATCCAATGAGGTCGATGCGCTGAATGTTGTCCCAATTGAGTACCTCTCAACACCCAGTATTAGCGTCGAACAGGAAGATGTATGCATGATAGACTTCGAACCAACATGGATGACCCCGATAATTGATTACCTCAAAACCGACATTCTCCCAGCAGAACGGAACAAGGCTCGGAAACTGATGTATCAGATTCCCAGATACACTATTGTGGAAGGAAGGTTATATCGGAGAGGATATTCTATGCCGTTACTCTGATGTGTGACTCCACCTGAGGCCAAGAAAATCCTAGAAGAAATTCATGAAGGATTTTGTGGAGACCACACTGGGGGGCATAGCCTATCAAAGAAGATAATAAGGCAAGGATACTTCTGGCCCACTATCAAAGCAGACACATTCGAGTATGTCAAAAAATGCGATAAATGCCAGCGGTTTGCTACAATTCCACAAGCTCCTCCATCCGAGCTAACCATGATGACTTCCCATGGCCATTTGCGGTGTGGGGAATCGATTTGATAGGCTCGTTGCCAACCGGCAAAGGTGGAGTTAAGTATGTAGTAGTCGCAGTCGATTATTTCACAAAATGGACCGAGGCCGAACCTCTGGCAACGATTACCTCAAAAAAAGTCTTGGACTTTGTGGTAAAGAGCATCATCTGCCGATATGGAATGCTAAGGAAAATAGTATCAGATAATGGTACCCAATTCGACAGTGAATTGTTCACCCACTTTTGTGAAAAAAAATGGGATAATAAAAAGCTTCTCCTCCATTGCCCATCCCCAAGCAAATGGCCAAGTCAAAGTAGTAAATAAGATTCTTAAGATTTCTATGAAAAATAAATTGGAAGGAGCTAAGGGAAAATGGCTTGAGGAGTTCCCCCAAGTTTTGTGGGCATATCGAACTACAACTCGCACTTCAACAGGACATACCCCTTTTTCTCTGGCATATGGATGCGAGGCCATGTTACCAAATGAGGTCGAAATACCCACTATACGTGGGCATGCTTATAATCAAGCCTCGAACCAGTCCTAGCTAGAAGTAAGTCTGGACCTTATTGAAGAAAGGTGAGATGAAGCTCAACTGAAGAATGCAACATATCAGCAACGAGCTACCCGATATTTTAATAAAAAGGTTCGGGATAAGAAATTCAGATTGGGAGACTTGGTGTTAAGGCGTGTGTTCCTAGCTACAAGGGACCCGACCGCTGGTGTGCTTGGGCCTAATTGGGAGGGACCTTACCAAATCGAGTCAGTTATTCAGCCTGACGTCTACAAATTGGCAAGATTAAATGGAAAATTGGTACCACGAGCTTGGAATGGCGAACATCTACGACCTTACTATCAATAGTGTAGGAATGATGTCTCATTGTAACCAAGCGTTTTGTTTTTTACAAATTTTTTTATTAAAAAAGTGCTCATTTCCAACTGAAAGTCATTTTTATTTCAGTGTGTTAAATTTTTTGCAAACTCTCTTAGTTTAATAACCTATGATCTCACTCATAGGATATTAAGGGGGCATCAGTGGTATATATACCATTGGTTTGAAAAAATAAATAACTCCCATATAGCATACACAAAAACTAGCAAATATCTGGGCCGTTAACCTGGCATAGAAGTTAAAAGTGTATTCTAAAAATAAAATGTCTGGACATAACTAGATGCGTGAGCTAAGGTAGTTTGGATATAACCAGATTATTAAAAATAAAGTGTCTGGACATAACCAGATGCGCGAGCTAAAATAGTTTGGACGAAACCAGATTATTAAAATTAAAAGTGTCTGGATATAACCAGATGCCCGAGCTAAGGTAGTTTGGATATAACCAGATTATTAAAAATAAAGTGTCTGGACATAACCAGATGCACGAGCTAAAATAGTTTGGACAAAACTAGATTATTAAAATTGAAAGTGTATGGATTACAAACCAGACACGAGCTAAAACTAATCGACAAAAAGATGGAATATAAATAAACCCGCTTCAAATTAAGTCGAGATTGAGGCTGGAATATCTTGCAAAAAGATAGTTTTGACCTCAGAACTTTGGGGAGCTACCCGAGGATGAGGAAAAGTAACTAGAAAAGCAGGATATAACTAAACTACCTATCTTACACGCCATATAAGTACTTTCGAGTGCATGGTAAAAGTAAGTTTCGACCTTGACAAATAATGAGATCGGTTACGGATATATCGAGCAAACTATGCGAGAATACATGGAAACTCGAGCTTAAATCCAACATGTGTTTGTTTGAATAAACAAACATAAAAGCAAACTGTTAATATAAATTGCTTAATATATTTCGATCTGAGAGATGTAAAGCAAAAATATTAAAGTCAAGTCAAACATGGTATTAAAAATATCAAAAGTAAATAGCTCTTTTACGAGATGTAAATTTTTTTTGCCCCAAGGGCATGAAAAAAAAAGCTATAAACTATTACAAAAGTTTCAGAAGGATACAGCCCATGATCGAGATTTAGTAGGCAGGAGCACCCTCCTTAGCCTTCTCAGCATCCTCCCGAGCAGCTTCCTCTGCCTCTAGTCGAGGTTGCCATTTGGCCAGAAACTCGTCCTCAAAAGAGCCTAAGAAGCTTGTGTCGAGATCGGGGTTGCTGGCCCAGATCTTGTACATGGCCATGTCGATTGCTCGATCCTTCCTCTGCTTGAACTCTTCGAGAAGATGAGCCTTTTCACCCTCTATTATCTCGAAGGTGGCCTTTTTCTCCTCCTCGAGCTTGGCATTTAGCTTCTTGAGCTCCTCGATCCTGGAGTTTTTCTCTTTAATCTCAGCCTCCGGCTTTGACCTTGCAGCCTTAAAATCATCAGCGAGCTTGAGCTGGAGATCCTTCGACTCCTGAGCATAGGACATGCTCGCGTGAACCTCATTGTTCAGCTTGTAATTTAGCTGAGCAACTGCATCAAGAGCCTAACACACAAACAAATCGAATAAGAGCATGCTCCGAATAAAATCACAATAAATAGCGAAGTAAGAGAAATTATCGAGGAAATGAGCTCGGAATTCTTGTCATAAAGGACATTAGAGTCATGAGCGTTGACCAGGAATTGCCATTGAGGAGCCCCGAGACTGCTGAAGCTTTGGCCTACTCAGGACAGGACGTTCGAACCGAGGGTGGCCCCGTGAGTCCTGGCAGCGTTGTCGATAACATACTCATCAGAATGAGTAGAAATCGACAACAGGTGCTCGCGAGTGGAAGCTGGTTTCTTCGGAGCTGGGCCAAGGGTTGGAAGGATTCGGACTGCAGGAGGCGGAGAAGGAGCATCTATCGCAGGAATCTTGACCTGGGGAGTGGAGGTCGCAGCAAGAGGAGCTGGAGGAGGAGTCACCTCGGTGCTTTTAGGGACTTTAGCGGGTCGACCAATCTTTTGTGAGGCTCTCGGGCGCTTGCTTTGCTTGGCCCTCGAGCCACTGGTGAGCAGATTCTCGAGGTCGGAATCCATAGCGCTTGAATAAGCAAATCACATTAGAAAACGAGCTTAAAAATTCTAAAGAAGGCGTAAGGCAAACAATTAAAGAAAACAAAGAAAAGTGACAAGAAAACTAACTAGAACTCTCCCTCGAGCTCGTGCTCGGCGACCAAGTAATTCCCCTATCTTCAGAGGAGGCTGGGGGAGTCCCTTCCCTATACATGGAAGTCAACCTCAAAAAGTCCCTATAGTCGTTTGTCCCGTATTGGACGGCTATTCCATCCCAAAACTCATTTAGACTGTACATTGTGTCGTATTTCCCTAGCCAGCTATCAGACCTATGGACCCTGTCATCTACCCAAGAACATACATAAAAGTTGTCCCTATCATCTAGGCATAAGATCAGGGTGACAGGTTTATGCTTAAGTAGGGAAGGAGACCACAAGGGCGAGCTAAGAATGACCTTACCTCTGTCACTTGAGCTCGAGGCCTCGTCGTTGGCATCATTCCCCGAACACGGACTCCTGCAACGGCGAGCTGGAGATCATGCTTTCGAGCTTTGCCTCGAAGGAGGCTTATCGGTGGGGAGTGGCACATGCTCCCAATTGGTAGACTTCCGATAGGCAGTATCATCTGTTGACTGGTCCTGCTCCAGAAGACCACAGGCTCGAAGCTTATCTATGTGAAGAAGATAAGACAGGGAGCGCCTACTGTATGGAAGCTGGAGCAAAACTTCTTTGTGCTCCTTCATCGTGTCTGTGGGGGTAGGACGTGATAGTTGGCTGAAGAATTGAATACATTAGGAGTGGTTCGAGCTTGAGCAAAAATCGAGCATGAAAGGAAAGGGAATCATATACTTACGAATTTTTCTGAACGAGTAGTATTTTGAGGGAGCCAGGCCATCTGTCCAGAAGAACGCCAACTTGAAGTTAGGAGGATGGTTGGGCATGTCCTCGAAGATCTTCTTCTCCCTGGGATAGCTCGATAGGTAGTAGAAGCCATCTCCTCCCCGAGCTCGGGAGGGGTTGCTTTTTAGGCAAAAGAGATACAGGATCTCTCTTGGCGAAGATCCTTCCCACTTCAGTTCGTGGTATAGAGACCTTAGGGTTGACAAGACCCTGTATGAGTTGGTTTGGAGTTGGAAGGGCGCGAGCCCAATAAAATCCAGAAAGTCCTTATAAAAGGACTTCAATGGCAACAAGGCCCCCGCCTTCATGTGCTTGTGGCTCCAAGCCGCAAGCTTCAATTTATGGTCGGGGCGACTGTCTCCTGGGGCGTAGCAGCTCCATTCGTTCGAGGTAGGAGCTCAACACCCTAGTGAGCCTGACAATCCTAGTCCATGGCGGGCTAGGGAAGAAAGCGAGCTCCAATAATGCTTAGCCTGGAAAAATTCCCCCTCGAGGTGGGAATGTGTAGAGTCCAAGAACTTTACTTAGCTAGTTAGATAGTAGTAGTAATAGTAATTGCTTGTAGTTGTTGTAGTATGTTTATGACTGTGGATTTTGGTTCAAGTCGGGACTTAGTTGGACACTCGTAGTAACACTTATAGATTTTATAAGTTTAACCTATAGTTTAAGAATATTAATTATAACATAAGGTTTGATTAATATTGTTGGTTATTAATATGACAATTATTATAACCTAAGGTTTAGATAGAGCCAATAGGATTATGACATTTGTCATATGCATGATCATTAAGGAGTTATTATTTTAATGATAAAATAAGGGAAATATAAGACTTAGTCTTCACCAAAATCTGTTAGGAGCATGACATTTGCCACAATTTTATTTATTTATGGATTAGGTTGTAAATAAATTTTTCGTAACTTTAGGGTACTGTAACTTCCGACCTATTTTTGACCCAGTTATGTTATGAATTTAGAAAAATATTATTTCTAAAACGTTGTAGATAATTGAATTAGATTTCTAACATTATAAAGAGAGTCTAAATTGGAGTTCTAAAACTCTAGATATATTGATTTTACTGTAGGTAAGTTTAGAGTTATGAGATTTAGGGAGTTAGAAGTTAGGGTTCTATTTATTTTTATTATTTTTGTTTTAAAAATCAAGCTTTGACTCCTTAAACCTCTCTCTAAATAATTTGACCAAGTCCTAAGCCTTTGGCTGAAGAATATTAAAATATTTTCAATTAAATTCATTATTTTTATTCAAAGCCAAAAAGAAGATTTTTATTCCTATAACTCTATAAATAGGACCTAGCACCAAGCATTTTCATTCATTATTCAAGCATTGATCAGAGCCTTCCAGGTGCTAGTGAGACTATAGAGTAATAAACACTTGGGAAGTAAGGTTATAGTGTATTTCGGTTTTGAGGTATAGTTCGGTCATAGAAACATTCAAGGTATTCCTAATTCTAGTTCCTTTCTGTATTGATTCTTATAGTTCTTCTCTACTCAAATACTAACTCAGTCTTTTTTATTCTTGGTTAGGCATCTAAGTTCTTGAACTTGAGGTTCTTGTTGGTAAGTATCTTTTCGATGGTGTAGTTCATTCTTTTCATCTCTTTTCCTTAGTATACTCACCTCTCTATTATGGTTTTTAGGAGTGTTCCAAAGTCCCGATCTTGTTCTCACATCCCGGTTTTTGGTAAGGAAAATATGGTAGATTTGTATGCTTTTATGTTGTTGATATATGTTTATGTTGTAAGTATGATATGCTTTTAGTTGTTGGATTGTTTAGATAAAAATCACATAATTTGTTTAGATAGCAAATAAATAACTTGTTTAGATAACAAGTCCCAGTAGTAGATTCCTTGGGCATATGATTGTTTAGATAACGAGCCCCATGAATTTATGTGACATGTTTAGATAACTGGCCCCATAAATTTATGGGCATATGATTGCTTAGCTAGCAAGTCCCAAGAAGTATGATGGCCATTGTAATAAATGTTGTATTTATATAGTCATATGATTATAATTTACAGTTTATAGTTTATGTGTATGTATATGTTTCATGCTTGTAGTAGATTTTCCTTGCTGGGCATTAGGCTCATTCCTTTATGTTTTATATGTGCAGGAAAATAGTTTTGGCGGCGGGAAGGTTCTTGGCAGCTTGGGGATGTGTATTGAGGCAGGATGGAATCGGTGGACTGCGCGTACGATTTAAGGATGAAGTTTTTTTTAGTCTTTTAGTTATGATTTCTATGTATTATTTTTCCGCACTTAATTTTGTAACCAATTTATTTAAGTTATGTTTTGTTTTATTTTCAAAACAATGGGATCCCATATTCTAAATGAATTTTTATGTATTTAACCTTTACTTTACAGTTTTTAAATAAAGTTATGGTTATTTCATATGTACGTTTTCTTAAGATTAGTATAGTAGTTATTAATGGTCCAAAGTCTAGAATAGTTGGGTCATTACAGAATGGCAGTCGGCTGTGAGGTGGATGGATGGCTTGATGATTCTTCCATCAGTGAGAATTTGAGGTCGCCGGGCTTGAAAGCAACCGTTACTTTAAGCTTGGGATCGAGAGGGGTCGGTTTAAGCTCAGGATCCGGCTCTGGATAAATCGCGACCCGAAGTTTCTTCCTTTTCCATTCTTCGACCTCGTCGATCTGAAGTCGAAAATGAGCACGAATATCCTCTTACTCACACCTCACTTCGTGCTCACGAATCAGCCGCTGATTCTGAGTAAAGGGCGATTCAGGGCTCGGAGTTGTCAGCGAATAGGGAATTGCAAGTACTGACCCCCACCGTTTCTCAAGATTCTGCGACATCTAGGAAGAAAGAAAAGGGTGAGGGCCAAGCACGCAAGAAATCACGAAATAAAGGATAAAAGTCAAGATGGTTCAAGCTCAAATGCATGAAACCATGGAATTAGCTCGATCAAAAGAGCAAGATCAAGCTCAAAAGAAACCAGAGCTATGGAAAGAGTCAGGCTCCGAGCGTGTATCTGACGCGAATGAGGGAAAGTGGATTTATTTTTTGAAAATCCTGGATTTTCAGGGAAAAAGTTGGCGGTTACTCAAAAAGGTGATAATTTTGGGAAACGTGCAATTTAAAAACCCTAATTCCATACCCCATTTCTCGGTCTACACGATATGTTATCCGAAAATTAAAAAAACACAGTGGAAGAACCATGTTTGCATCTTTTACACAGAATATAGGTTTGGAACTCGTAATATCAGAAGAACCTAAGAACTACACAAACATTCTAGTGCCAAACTAGTAAATGTGCCTATAGTGAAACAAGAATACAAACGTGCATGGAAAAAAAAATATGTAAAAACATATAAGGTAAAGAACAGAAACTCACACAATGAAGCTGGTGGATACAGAGAGATTGATGACCAAAGGAGTGGTTGCAAGAATGATCTCACGGAGTCGAACAAGCCAACGTTGTTTTGTTTTCTCGGTTTGGAAAACATGCAAGAGTAGAGCAGACTCCAAGTTCTGGTTTCTCTTCTATTTTCTCTGAAAAATCAAGACGCGAAAATGAGATGAAGGAGATGGTACAGGCGTATTTATAGGTCCCAAGGGATGTCAAAGGTCGGGTTAATCTGAGCCGTTAGCCAGATTTTGTATCTGATCCGACGGTTAGGTACAACAAAAGTGATGGCGACATAAAGTTGGCAGACAAACGAACGTGCGCATGGTACAAAAGGCACTCAAGTACTCTGGTCATTCAATCCCTGGCTGATGCGTGTCCACACTCGAGTGCAATTAATGGTACAGTTTCCAAGGAGGACAGTTCAAAAATTTCCTTCTCATGGGATTCGAACTGATACTTTTGAGGAGGCAAAATGTTACACCCAGATTTCAAGATGGGTAGTTATGATCCCGAAATCTAGGCTTGTTAGGTGTAAGCTCGAAATATACAGGGTCGTCATATGATCCTTTAGTCGGACCTCTTTGTAGTAAATAACGACCTCGAAAAGCTCAAGGATATGTAGCCTTAAACATGCTCTGAGCTCGCAATAACCATGGTTGGATGCATATATTTCCCTGATACATGTCTTACCTTTGGACAAAATGATTCGAGCTCGGGAAGTGTAGGCTCGAATGAGATGGCTTCGTTAGGGGTTACTTGTTCTGAGCATTGGCGAAGTTAAGCGACGAGCTCGAGATCGACTGATAGTCTCAGAGATGTAATGAATCCCGTATCTGAATTAATCAGTTGCATGCGAACACATTTATTGTTATACAATCCCGATGTTTAAGGGATATTATTAAGTTTGTTATCCGATCCCACATTTTATGGGACATTTTCGTGTACGTAGGGAATAATGCATTAAATAACATTATGTTAATTGATTGCTGGAATATCTTCCCGAAATATGTGGGAATGAATTCTGTAACCTCCTCTATAAATAGAGAAAGCGACTCCATTTGTAGGGGATCGATTTCTGATTTCTTGAGAAAAAACTCTGAGCAACTATTCTCTAAAAAGTTTCTAGAAAACTCCCAAGTGCTAATAACACCAACTCGTGGACTAGGCAGATTTAACTGCTGAACCACATAAAAATCTCTTGTATTCATCTTCTTTCATTTCCTATAATATTCTTCTTGTTTAATTGCTCTCATTTTCAAGTTGACGAAAAATGGCGTCAACATACATGTATGCTACTTTTTGCTTGTATCATCCTTAAAAATCTTCCAATCCAACTTCTTATTTTTTTTCATTTTTTTCTTAACTATAAATATAATATAAGAATATATTTTATAAATAATTATATTATAAGCATATATTATATTTTTCTTCTAAATTGGTGTTTAAATTTCAGCTAGGGTAACCATTCTTTACACTTTGTAAAACTTATGTCCCAAAAGTTGATTTTGTATCAGTTAGGTACCCAACATTTTCAAATCATATCATTTGGGTCTCTAAATGCTATTTTTATTTTATTTTTCTTTTAAAATACATAAAAAAATACAAAATAAATTGTGAATCATTCTTAAAATATTTGGACATTTAATTTATAACAATAACAAAACATGACACGAGAAAAAAATATTTCCATGGCATTTATAAGAATACTTAATATTTTTATAAATTAAATTAATCTTTTATAAAAAAAAATATTCTTACCGGCATTGTTGTTTTATAATTAATATTAATAAATATATCATCTCGATTATCTTGATATTATTAGTTTTATTATATTTATGCTTTTTTTATTTCATACATTTTTTTAAAACTTAATAGTGTATATACAATTATTTATGTGCATACTATATATATATATGATTAGACATAAGTTACATATAGAAAAAAATTACGAAATAAAAAATAAATATGTACATTATAAATATAGATAATCTCGTAATAGTTCAGTTATTAATATTGAAAAGTTATAGGTAATAATTTTTTTAATGAAAAATTAATTTAATTTATAAAATTATTAAATATTTTTAAAAATGTCATGAAAATATATATATATATATATATATTTTTCAATGTCATGTTTGGTATAGTCTTAAATTAAGTGGTCCAATTTTTTTTTAAGATTGAATCTGTAACGCCCTACTACCCTAGAGTCATTACCATGTGATTTTAAAATGTGCCATTAGCTCGCTAATCGAGGTTTTAGACTGAAAAGTGTGATTAAATCGGAATAAAGACTTATTTAATGAAAATTAAGTATAAAAGGTTTGGACATCCAATAAAATTATAAAAGTGATACACTGGGATCCCAAAATACCGTTTCAAAATATATTTACAAGTCAAAAGTTAGAGTACAGTCGACCTAAGCGAAAAAATTAAACGCTCACAACGTGTCCCTCAAAACAACCCAGCTATGGCGGCCGAGTAGGCCAAACATGTATGCGCTGCTTCATGCCCTCCAACTCATGCTTGGTCGGCCTTTCCTTTGCCCTTACCTGCACCATAGAGCACTTGTGAGCCAAGGTCCAGCAAGAAAACCCACGCACATAGCATATAACAATTCATTCCAATAAATGCATAACTATAAATAGATAATACCAACTATTCACATAGTGGCCTATGCCAATCTAGGTGCATTACTAGGCACTAGGCTCATGGTCTTCATCGAACGGGTGAGTACAACACCCAAGATGGCGATGTCATGGCGGCCTGCATTTAGCATGCTTATTGCCGTTCGGCCTACATTCAACATGCTTATCCCCATTCCTGGCCTTCGCCGATCAATCATAATCATGCAAAGACAGCATAAGAACTACAAATATTCATACACAACATTAAACACAAATAATTGGGTCATGCCCTACTCTACGGGCACAAACAATTTTCTTACCCGTGTCACGAGCTGACTGACTAGTGCGATCCCAAGCACGATCACCTAAACCCGAGCCTTGGCGATAAAACCTCAATTGATGATTTGACCGTGAGCTGAACCCCAATTACTACGTGCCTCAAGTTCCTCAAATCTTCAGCCAATTTCCTCAAGAATTCACCAAAGTTTCCAAATATCTCCCAAGGCTCTAGAGAGAGAGAAGAACGAGAGTGATGGAGAGAGAGAGAGAGAGAGAGAGAGAGATAGAGAGAGAGAGAGAGAGAGAGAGAGAGAGAGAGCATCTGAGTGTTTTAGAATGCTCTAAGTGGTTTCTGGTCACTTCCAGTGTATTTGCCTAAGTATATCCCTTAATACAAAAGACCAAAATGCCTTTAAACTTATCCTTAGCCTTTCTAACACCACCAAGGGCAAAATTGTCTTTTGCCACCATTTTCCTGCTAAACCTCAAGTAGCCCTATAGATTCTCAACTAATCCCGACGTGCCTAATTAATCACCAAATAATTACCTGTTACCCGATAAATCCCAAATATATGCTAAGTTTCCCAAAATACTGTTGGGGTTTTATAGCCTAATTAAAACTCAATTTCTTTGTAATCTCATTTATTATCAATAAAAGAATAGAAATCATTTTTTGACTTGGTCAATCACTTTGCTCACATGTTTTATTTTCATGATTATTTTTTTTAATATAAACTTCTATCAAATCTCGATGTAGAGTCCAAGAACTTTACTTAGCTAGTTAGATAGTAGTAGTAATAGTAATAACTAGTAGTAGTTATAGTATGTTTACGACTGTGGATTTTGGTTCAAGCCGGGACTTAGTTGGACACTCGTAGAAACACTTGTAGATTTTATAAGTTTAACCTATAGTTTAAGAATATTAATTATAACCTAAGGTTTAATTAATATGACTGATTATAAAGATGATAATTATTATACTATAAGGTTTAGATAGACCCAATAAGATAACGACACTTGTCATGTGTATGTTTAATAAATAATTAAGTATTTTTGAGGAATAGTTTATTAAGAGTAATATTTGAAAATCCTAGAGTCTGCTAGCAGCTTTGAAATCGTTAAAGGACTTAGTTAAGGCTGTTTACTCAATTCAAATTAGGCTAAAAAAGAGTAATTACGTGTATAATATTTTAGCGTATGCCGATATATCGCAGCTCTAGGGGCGATATATCGCCATACGGGGATACGAAAAAACACGTAGCTTCGCACGACAACCTTGACGAGCCTCGGGCATATGAGCCCAGGCGATATATCGCCTATGGTAGGCGATATATCGGTCCTAGGGCATAAATTTTGAATGATTTTGAAACTGAGCTCATTTTAATCCTTAACCTCTTGATAAGTCCAGAATATTTTTGATCGAGTCTTCAGCCTCTGCTGAACGATTATTCAAATGTTTTTCAATTAAAAAGCCATTATTTTATTCAAGCTAAATGAAGATCTTTTCATTCTTGAACTCTATAAATAGGACCTAGTACCCAGCCATTTCTTCATTCATCAAGTTGAGTTCAGAGCCTACAAGCTGCTAGGAGTACTTTAGAGTGTTAAACAATTGGGTTGGAGTTATAAGCTTGATCATTATAAGCTTACTAAACACTTGGGAAGTAAGGTTTATAGTATATTTCAGTTTCGAGGTGTAATTCGGTCATAGAAGCATTCAAGGTATTCCTAATTCTAGTTCCTTTCTGTATTGTTTCATTAAGTTCTTATAGTTTTTCTCTACTCAATTCCTAACTCATCTTCTCTATTCTTGGTTAGGCATCTAAGTTCTTCGAACTTGAGATTTCTTGTTGGTAAGTATCTTTTCGATGGTGTAGTTCATTCTTTTCATCTTTTTCTTTTAGAATACTCACCTTTCTCAATTATGGTTTTAGGAGTGTTCCAAAATCCCGACCTTGTTCTCATCATCCCGGTATTTTTGGTAAGGAAAATAGGATAGTACTTATGTGTTATGTGCTATGATAGATGTTATGAATATGCTATAGTATGATTTTATGTGTATGATATATGTATGTTTGGGGCTTATAGTTGTTATATAGCAAACCCTATCACATTTATGTTTTGGCGCTTATAGTGGCTATATAGCAAACCCCAATAGTTATATGTTTTTGGGGCTTATAGTTGCTTAACTAGCAAACCTCATTTTAGTACGAGGTTTATAGTTGCTTAGTTAGCAAACCCCAATAGTCACCATGTACATGGGTTAGAGTTATGATATGTGTACGCCCTAATTTTCCATGGGCTATTAGCGACCTGAGATATGGCATAATTATATCTCAGCTACGTGAATAACAGATGACCAGAGCTGTCGTTGTTAGGTCCTACCTCTTTGGCTCGAGGTAGCCAAAAGTTCATTAAGATTACTTAAGAGCCGAGTCAAAGACATGAAGACCGCGGGTCAAGAAGGCTTCCAGCTCGAGCCACGAGCTGGAGTTGGAAGCTGTGATCCTTTATAAAGTCAACCACGCAATGTAAACGTGCATATATCAGACATCACGTGTCTGATATATCCCTAAATTCTCAGACACGCAACATAAACGTGCATGTTTAGGCACCCACGACTAGGTTGGGCCGTGCGACCCATTATCCCCCTTACCTATTGATTAGACCACACTTCATTTGTCAGGTTTTAGGAATTAATCATGAATGTCATAGAAGTGACATGATGGGTAAGAAGGTCACGGGATGACCCCCCTTACCAACTCCCAGGTGCCATCTCCTATAAATATGGAGACCCTGGGAGTTGCAAAGGGTTGGATTCTATTGTGTAACGAAATACCCTGTAAAGAATACCAGAGATATAGAAATAATATTGGCTAGTGGAGTAGAAGGATTTTAACCTTTGAACGACCTAAAAAAGTATTCGTATCATCAGTTCATTTTAAGATCATTCATCTGTTTCGGTTCATTACTTAGCACTAATCCCATTATCTTATTTTCTTAATTACTTGTTGGCGAAGAACCGCGTCAACAGTTTGGTGCTTTCATTGAGAGCTTGTTAGATTGGTGCCATCGCAAGTATCCAACCATGGTGATCACTCGATCAAGATACGGTAACGAGGCGGGCCAACATGATGGGCAGGAGGCCCATCATGCCGCCTTCTCCGGTGAGCAAAACCTTGAAGTTCAGCAGCGGCCGGGCAAGCAACCAATAGGCCAGGATGACACTGGAAGTTCGGCACCCCGGCCACCTAATCCAAACCTGGAATTTTACACGGCAGTAGAGATGGAGAATGCTCAGCTGAGGAGTCAACTGGTGAAAGCTAATCAACAAATTAAGGAGGTGTTGGCCTGACTACCCCCTCTTACAACCGACGCTAACGTCAAAAAGAGGCAAGGCAAGGCTCATAAGTCCCGCCAGGGTAATCAGTCCAGGCCTAGCTGGTTAGTCAGACCCCCGACATCCAATTCTACTCCCTCATCGCACCGCCGAGAGACAACCTTCGAAGAACTACCTAGGGCTGAGCAACAATATAGCCGCTCGGTCCAAACTTCAACTCCCAGCTCACTACCAGCCTCGAGTGCACCCAGGAGGGCTCGAGGGAATTCTAGAAGAAGATCCGGGGAGGGCTCATAGCGACAGCCCGTCCCGGCCAGCAATCCTGCGCCCTGCTCAGATCGCCAGGCGCAAGACTCGCAAGTTGGCAGGGCCGAAAGGCCCTTACCTAACCTGATCCACCCTGACGGAACCAGGATTGCATCCCCGGTCAGGCATCCTCCTTCACCAATAAGATATCCGTCTCCTCCTCGGCCTGTCCGAGATATTCCAGCTTATGGGAGCAGCAGGAGAAACCCACCTTCCGCAGGACCTTCCCATCGTGGAAGGATGCCCAGAGAAGTCTCGAATCCTCAGCCCCAAAGGCGGGCTCTGAGCTTCTCTAACGGGAGCTACTGGACCGGAAGTCGCCGAAGTGACCTTTCTGGCGGAGACCTGCACCAACGCCTAAGCTCGGCACAAAGTCCTCGAGCCACCCCGAGGGGCGACCTCTGAGATTGTCTTAATTCCCAAAGGGGAGACCCAGTGGGAAACGACAGTCGTGCTCACCCAAGGGAAGACCTGTCCGAGATACGCGACAGCGGGAATGTCCCATATAACCTATCTCAAGATAGGAGGGACAATAACCCGCCAAACATGTACAATGGATCCAGAGCTGTTGAACAGCCCCGAAGCTACCAAGGAGATCAGGACAAAACCCTTGAGCGCCTAGCTCAGATGGAGGAGTTAATGAGGAAGCTCCTGTCAGAAAAAGAAAAGGACGGATATGATTCAGGGGACGAACTTGAGCTCTTCGCCCCCAGCATAGCAGCAACAGCATACCCACCCGGTTTTCGTATGCCGCACCTGTCCAAATTCAACGGAGACGGAGATCCGTCAGATCATCTGGGTATGTTCAATACCCTGATGATGGCCCACAACATTGGCCTCGAGCTGAGGTGTTTAATATTTCCCTCCACACTGACTGGTCCGGCCAAGCAGTGGTTCAAACAAAGTAAGAAACAGTCAATCAGCTCCTGGAAAACTTTCTCTAGTGACTCAAGAGAGCATTCCAAGCCTCCCAGGCTGCCCGTGTCAAGGCCGACTCCCTGGCCAATGTGAGGCAACAACCCGACGAGCCTTTGAAGGCTTACCTGAGCAGGTTCGCGAATGTCGCTGCTCGGGCCAGAGACACAGACGACAGCTCCAAGCTCATGGCGTTGAGAACTAGAATCCTCGTCGGAGGGGGACTCTGGAATGAGATACAAAGGAAAGGAGTCAGCTTAGTAAACAAATTCCTAAATAGGGCCCAGGGGTGGATCAACTTGGAGGAGGCCCAAGCCTTAGCTGCAGGAACCAGCCAGGTCCCTGAGCAGCCCGCTAGAGTGGGAATGGAGGTCGTGATAGTGACCCAGAATGTTACACAGAATAACTAGTTTAGTGGAGGCAAGAGAAATGGGAACGGCGAGGGCAACCAGCACGGCCCAAAGAAGAATAAGTTCGTGGAAAAATTTAAGCCGGTCTACGCGACTTATACGGAGCTCACCCACTCTAGGGAGAACATCTTCCTAGCAAATTCTGCTCGCCTCCCCTGGAAGAAGCCGGAGCCGTTAAAGCACCAGAAGGGGAAGCGAGACCCCTCCAAGTTTTGCCGTTTCCACAAAGGCATTGGCCACAATACCGATGATTGTAGACACCTGAAGGATGAGATCAAGACTCTCATCCGAGCCGGCCCCTTGGCTCAGTACGCGTGGAATAGAGTTCCCAGAGCCCGTTCGACTCCGGAAGTCTCGGTCACTCAGCCCGGGTCTCGGGTAGATCAGGACGTCCCTCCTCCAGTGACAAGAGTGGAGATCTCCACAATCTCTGGAGGTCCTCATTTGGCTGGCACGAGCAGAGGTGCCTAAAAGAGGTACATCAACGAACTTAAGGCTCATAGCGAAGTAGAGTTCGTCCTTGAGCAACATCTGCCAAAGCAGTAGCGATTGGAAAGGCAACCAATCATTTTTACTGAAGAAGATGCCAGCCACATTCAGTTCCCTCATAACAACCCTCTAGTCGTAGCAGTGCAGCTCGCTAATCGGAGGGTTAGGAGAGAGCTGATCGATAATGGGAGCTCGGTAAACCTTCTATTCTGGTCCACGCTGGAGAAGATGGGTTTGACTGTCGTCGAGCTGAAGGCGACCTCCATGATGCTTTATGGTTTCTCTGGAGAAGGATCAGCAACTATAGGGACGATCGAGCTGGTGATCACCTTAGGAGAGGGACCTCGGATAGTCTCAAAACTCCTTGAATTCGTGGTCATCGACTGTCCTGCCGCATACAATGCCATTTTGGGTCGACCTACACTTATAGCTTTTGAAGCCATCACCTCCATCCGCCACCTCGCACTGAAATTCCCTTCTTCCACAGGGATATGCACGGTCCGTGGCGATCAGCTTGCTGCCAGGGAATGCTACAACATTTCCATGAAGGGAAAATTGAAACCCGGGCAGTTAACAATGGCCGTCCAAGGTGGAGAAGAGGAATCTCAAGAACCTTTGCCTAATCCTGAGATTGAAAAACCTCAGAGCGCCGAAGGGGAAAGTATCGTCCTAAGTGAGGATATTGACCCCCGAATAGGCGAGGACAAGTCCGAGCTCCAAGCTATTGAAGAGCACGAGGAAGTAAATATCGATCCACAGAATCCCTCACGGATGGTTAAGCTGGGGAAGAACCTCTGTGGCAAGAGGAAGGCAGAGCTGATCAAATTCCTGCAGAAGAACCTGGATGTGTTCGCATGGTCACACGAGGACATGGTGGGAATCAGTCCAAATGTCATCATGCACACCCTTCATTTGGATAAGAGCGTTCCTGCAAAGTCTTAGAAACAGAGGCGCCTGGGAACAACTCGGGCTGAAGCCCTAGAAGAAGAAGTAGCCCGGCTTAAGAAATGTGGCTTTATCCGTGAAGCCAAGTTTCTGGTTTGGGTCACCAATCCTGTGCTGGTCCCGAAGCCCAACGGGAAATGGCGGACTTGCATCGACTTCTCTGGTCTGAATAAAGCCTGCCCCAAAGATTGTTTTCCCTTGCCAAGGATCGAACAATTGGTGGATGCCACGGCGGGGCACGAGCTCATGTCCTTTATGGATGCGTACTCAAGCTATAATCCGATCACCATGAATCCGGCGGACCAGGAGCACACCAGCTTCATGACCCCAACTAACGTCTATTGTTACAAGGTCATGCCGTTCGGACTGAAGAACGCCGGTGCTACATACCATAGATTGGTGAATATGATGTTCGCCAGCCAGATCGGGAAGAACATGGAAGTATACGTGGACGACATGCTGGTTAAGTCAAAAACTACAGATAACCATGTTTCCGACCTGGAGGAATGCTTCAAGATATACGGCATGAGGCTTAACCCACAGAAGTGCACTTTTGGGGTCGCATATGGAAAATTCCTGGGTTTCATCGTCAATACCCGAGGAATCGAGGAAAACCCCGATAAGATCAGGTCATTGCTCGAGCTTCCCTCACCTAGGTCACGTAAGGACGTTCAAGGCCTGACAGGAAGGGTGGCAGCCCTTAATCGGGTTATTTCAAAATCCATCGACAAGTGCCTGCCATTCTATAACCTGCTCCGAGGGAATAAGAAGTTCGAGTGGACAGAGGAGTGCAAGAGTGCTTTCCTTGACCTGAAGGCACATCTGGCCGAGCCGCCGTATTGTCCAAACCAAAGGCAGGAGAGCCTCTTTTCCTTTACCTAGCTGTCACAGAAGATCCGGTTAGTGCCGTATTGGTTCGAGAAGAGGACCGGGTTCAAAAACCAGTCTACTACATCAGCAAGAGACTTCTCGGAGCCGAGTCCCGATACCCGTTGATGGAAAAGATGGCATTCTGTCTTATCACGGCCTCCCGAAAGCTCAGGACGTATTTCCAGTCCCACTCAATACACGTCATGACCGATCAACCTTTAAGGCAGGTTTTCCAAAAACCTGAAGCATCGGGACGCCTGTTGAGGTGGGCTATCGAGCTTAGTCAGTTCGAGATTCTATACACCCCATGAACTGCAATAAAAAGTCAGACCCTGGCCGATTTCATGGCAGAATGCACAGGATTCAGAGAAGATCCTGTGGAAGAGTCACCCCAGGTCACCTCGACCCAGGCGTCATGGAAGATCTTCGTGGATGGCTCATCTAATGAGAACAGCTCCGGGGCTGGAATAATTTTGATATCCCCAGAGGGGCATAGATTCCACTCGGCACTGAGATTCAGATTTAAGGCATCCAACAACGAGGCCGAATATGAAGCTTTACTGGCCGGGCTAAGGATAGCCCAGGAGCTGAAAGCCAGCTCCGTTCAATGCTTCAGCGATTCCCAGATCGTGGTAAACCAGGTGCTAGGTGAATATCAGGCACGGGGGACCAAGATGGCTGCTTACCTGGCCAAGGTGAAATTTGAGCTGTCCGCATTCGAACGAGGCTCAATCGAGCAGATACCTCGAGAGCAGAATGCTAAAGCAGACGCCCTCGCCAAGCTCGCTACCTCTGGGGAGACAGAGGCTTTAGGGTTAGTACCAGTAGAGTTCTTGGAGAAACTAAGTATAGAAGAGGTCAGGGCGGAGGTCGAGATGATTGACGCCAGACCGACCTGGATGACCCCCATCCTCGAGTATCTCATCGAAGGAAAGTTACCCGAGGGGCGTAATGACGCACGGAGGGTACTGTACCAGGCTCCAAGATATACGATAGTAGATGGGGTGCTGTACGGGCGTGGGCATTCCCTACCCCTCCTGCGATGTATTCTGCCAGGCGAAGCGAAGGCCATCTTGCAGGAAGTGCACGAGGGTTTTTGCGGGGATCACATTGGGGGGCAAAGCTTGGCCCTAAAAGTCTTAAGGCAAGGGTATTACTGGCCCACACTATCGAAGGACTCGATCTTGTATGTCAAGAAATGTGACAAGTGCCAGTGATTCGCCATAGTTGCCCGAGCTCCCCCAGTCGAGCTAAAGGTGATCTCGTCCCCGTGGCCATTTGCGGTCTGGGGAATCGACTTGGTTGGCGCCCTCCCTACGGGAAAGGGCGGGGTCCGCTACACTGTGGTGGCTATCGACTACTTCACAAAGTGGGCTGAGGCAGAACCTTTGGCAACAATAACTTCCAAGAAAGTCCTCGACTTCGTGGTCAAAAGCATTATCTGCCGGTTCGGGCTGCCAAAGAAAATCGTATCCGACAATGGGACTCAGTTCGACAGCGACCTCTTCACCGAATTTTGTGAAAGGTACGACATTGTGAAAAGCTTCTCCTCCATGGCCTATCCCCAAGTAAATGGCCAGGTCGAGGCTATCAATAAAATGCTAAAGGCGAGCCTTAAGAAGAGGCTAGACGAAGCCAAGGGGGTCTACCCAGAACAGCTCCCCCAGGTACTGTGGGCATACCGGACCTCACATCGAACTCCTACGGGTGATACTCCTTTCTCCCTAACTTTTGGGAGTGAGGCAGTCCTCCCTGTCGAGATTAAGGTATCTTCGCATAGAGTCCAAGCGTATGACCAGGACCGCAACCACGAACTACTTTGCGCGTCCCTCGGCCTGATTGATGAAAGACGAGAAGATTCGCAGCTCCAGCTCGCGCATTACCAGAAAAAAATCACTAGTTATTTCAACTCAAAGGTCAAAAAACGCGCCTTTAACATTGGCGACCTGGTCCTCAGAAGAGTCTTCTTAGCCGGTAAAGATCCCAAAGATGGAGTATTGGGACCGAACTGGGAAGGGCCATATCAAATCACCGAGGTCTTAAAGGAAGGAACTTACAAATTAGCTCGTCTCAATGGAGAAGCAGTCCCACGGACTTGGAACACCATCCATTTGAAGAAATATTATCAGTAACACCCTTGTAAGGCATAAAGGCCATTTTTCGTTAAGCAATGAAAATAAAATCTTTTTTCATTATTGTGTATATTTGCGAATGTAATCTCAAGTAACCACGAAAGACCCTTTCCTAATTACTTGGGGGGCATATGGTGCCCGGATACAACCAGGTCGCCCTAAAAAACTTAGAAGTTAATTCAAATCGATTGATCGTTGTTTTTCTTAAAAAAAAGCACGAGATATTGATAAAAATTAACGCGAACTAAGTCGTATCCTGGATATAACCAGGTCGCCCTAAATTTTTTCTTAAAAAGCATGAGATATTGATAAAAATTAACGCCAACTAAGTTTTCAAATTAACGTCCTGGATATAACCAGGTCCTAAAAACTTAGAAGTTGATTCAAATTGATTGGTCGGTGTTTTTCTTAAAAAGCACAAGATATTAATCAAGAATTAACACGAACTAAGTTTTCAAATTAACATCCTGGATATAACCAGGTCCTAAAAACTTAGAAGTTGATTCAAATTGATTGGTCGGTGTTTTTCTTAAAGAGCACAATATATTAATCAAGAATTAACGCGAACTAAGTTTTCAAAGCAATGTCTGGGGTGCAACCAGGACTTATCTTAGAAGTTGGCTCAAAATTGGTTATGTTTTTTCCTAGAAAAGCATAGAATATCAATCGCAGCACCAACAAAAAACTAAGACTATTGCCAAAACGCATAAAGGTAAAAGGATGCAAATCAATTAAAAGCAAGAAGTTGGTAAAACCAATTGTCTCGAGGTTAGAAAACCCCATACAAAGTTACAAAAAATAAAATAATATATACTAAGGATAAAGGGAAAAGCAGTCTTAGGCCCCGCCAGGCTGCTCCAATGAGGTCACCACCTCGCCCTCCTGCTCAGCGGCTGCGGAGTTCTCCCCAGTCTCAGATGGTGCCTTGTGCTGAAGGTGAGCTTTGAACTTCTCCAGAAAGCTCTCCTAAGCATCCGCCCCCATGAAGGAGAAGTCACCATCTGGGTTATAAACCCAGCAATGGTACAACATAGCCTCCATGGAGGAGCTGGACGCTGCCCTCTCCGTCGCCAGGGCGGCCTTGGCCTCCTCGGCCTCAGCCTTCGCGGCGTCCAGTGCGGCCCTGGCCTCCTCGAGCTCAGTCCTCGCCGCAGCTAGCATGGCCTTGGTAGCCTCGACCTCCTGCAGCTTAGGCCAGGACGCTTCCAACTCGGCCTATACGGTTGCCAGGGCATCCTTAGCCTCCTGCGCTTATTTCTTGGCAATCTCAAGGGCGGCCAGGACATTCTGGTGTTCCCCCCTCATGTCATCGAGCCTAGCCCGAGATCGGGATATGCTCCGGTGGAGAGCCAGGGCACCCTACAAAGAGCCGAAAAGATGATAAGGCAACTGGCTTAGCTAAAAACATAAACATATGATGCATAGCGAGCAGGGAGTACCAAGGAAAAGGTAAAATTACCGTGAGAGTCATCCCCAGCGAAGACTCCATCACATTCTCTGGGCTCCTTGTCTCGATCGCCTTTAAGTCCCTCTCGGTGGCATTGTAGTAATGGTCCATGATGTAGCTCGCCGTCTCGTAGACCGTTCACCGAAAGACGCCGGGGATCTTCTCCAGAGCCCAGGGGTTCACCAGGATGCGCACCTCGAGGGTTGTGGCCGCCAAGGTCCTAGGGGGCACCTCCATATCCTAAGCTGGGTCGGGAACTCGCGGGGGAGGAGGCGTCATCATAGCAGGAGGAGGTGGAGGCAGTTTCCCCAGAGCTGCCGGAGCCTGGCTTTTCCCCTTTGCAGGAGACTTAGAAGTACTCCCGATGGCCTTCTTTGCCAGCTGGAGCTTTTTCACCAAGGGCCCAGAGGTCCCGGAAGGTTTCCCTCCAGGGAACATGGCTCGTAGGTCATTGCCTCCGGGCTAAGACATCTCCTTTGAGAAAGCAAAGGCAAAGTATTAATATACAAGTTGAAATATTTATGCAAGACAACAAAAGTTAAAGGGAAAACATATCTCAAATATATTGAAAGGGATCCTACCCTCCAAGCTAGAGGAGGAATCTATGGTCACGACCACCGTCGCCGGAGCTGCAGCGGGTGAGTCTAGGATAATGACTTCGCGGGCTGGAAGAGGTTCTGGGTCCGAATCTGGCTCGGGACTAGATTCTTCTACATATTGCCTAAGGCCCAGAGCTACTATACCCTCCCGGAGGGAGGGCCACGACCGAAGGTTGATCCCATACTCCTAAAAAAAGACCGACATAAAATCTATGGTGTTGTCTACAACTACGGTTCCCCTAGGGTGGCTACTTTCGTAATCCAGCACGAGCTGGTCGATGCACTGGAGTAAGGATATATCGCGGTCTGGGTCACTTCGGTGACGTTGAACGGGCTGGTTGGGATTGAACCTAGCTAACCGAGGATCGGCGGTGGCCCTATCTAAGTCCCTGAACATGTAAGTATTACCTTGCCCAGAGGGAACTGCGGCTGCTTCGGACCGGACCCTCTCCTCGTCCTTTTCTTGGGCGACCTCCAGCGCTCGCTTCCTTCTCGTCCTTACGAGGGGCACCTCGTCCTCTCCTTCCCCCGCGGCCTCCTTCTCGGGGATGGGTGCCATCTCGCGGGTTGGAGGAGGACCCTAGGGTCTCCTCAAGGCCAAAGTCTGGCATGGAGAGATCAGCTTGCACGCCAGCATCGTCTCGTCTGTCACGAGCTGGCGATAGTCCTTTTCACTGGGGGGCAGACCCGCCAGTGTCTCGTATTGACCCCCGAGGGTCACAGACTTGGCCGTCCTCGCGAAAATGGCTGCATGATTGTTTCTAAGTCAGGAACAAATGAGGGGAAATATTCAATAGTCAACTCACGGGCTAAGAGTAAAAGATACTTACGAGGACAGTTGAAGTAATGAAGTTCGCAATTGCGAAACCCCTTGGACATAAAGAACTAGTCTTTGAAGTCGTTGGGGTGGCTGGGCAGCTCGATGACCGCAGCCATATTTGGAAAACGGTCAGGTAGTAGAACCCG
This sequence comes from Humulus lupulus, assembly GCF_963169125.1. Lineage (NCBI taxonomy): Eukaryota > Viridiplantae > Streptophyta > Magnoliopsida > Rosales > Cannabaceae > Humulus > Humulus lupulus. The sequence goes on from NC_084794.1 coordinate 240,421,922, forward strand.
TAGCCTCGCCCCCGTTGCTCCGGGCTAGCCTTGAGGCAGAAAAAATATAAGATATCCGCCGGGGTGGGGATCTCCCATTCCTGCTTCAGGAACAGATATCTTAGCCTCGCTAACAAATGGTAGGAGTTAGGGGGGAGCTGGAAAGGAGCCAACTTCACGTAGTTGAGGAAGTCGGCAAAGTATTGGTCCAGCGGGAGGAAGGCCCCAGCCTTGAAGTGCTCGTCACTCCAAGCCGCGTATTCCTCGTCGAGCAGCGCACAGCTCCGCTCACCTTCTAGGGGAGGTCGGGCGATCAGGGCGCCCTTCCCCAGCTCGATATTGTGGGAAAGGAATATTTTATTCACTTTCCTCTGGTCAGTGATCTTTGAGACGATCTTCTCAGCCTCGAAGAAAGTGTCGGCTGCCACCTCGAGCTCCCGCTCCACGGCCGGCCCGAAAACGGGGATTGAGAGTCTGTCACCACCTCCTTTCCTTTGGATTGTTGAGAAGACGAGCTGCCTGCAGTCTTCTTAGGGGTGTTCTTCTTGGGTCCCATCGGGTCGCCTAGCGAACAAAAGAAGAAAATTTTAGAAAAGGCGACCTAAGCATAAGAAAGAATCCGAAGAGGTGTTTCCTTTGCACGGGCTGAAGTAATCTCAGCCCGTGGAGAGTGAGACCACATGGTTCTATGAACACGCGCCTGTGCTCCCAACGGATCCCCGATTACTCAAAATTCGTGTGTCAGGAGGGTCAGGATAAAAGTTTCCTTGGAAGGAAAGTTTCAGTAGGCAAGAAGTGCAAAACCGCATGTGAAGCGTGTCCCCTAAGCTACCCAGTTTTGCACCCAAAAGGCTGGATATTTTAAACAAGCAGACCAAAAATCCTACCCAGAAGATTTCCCCAGAAAGCGTACCCTATGAGCCAAGTTCCTAAATGGTTTTCTTCTACAATCGATGCTCTAAAATAAAGACCTACACCCTTCATACCCACAAAAAACCAACAGAATGTTGCATGCAGCTACAGGAACTATTTACCTAGGCTACAGTGAAGAAGAAATTCAAAGCATGCACAGTCAGAAAACTTACGAAGTGTTTTGCTATGGAGGGGATGAAGGGATCGTCTCAGTTGGAGTCTTGTCGGAATAGCTGGTACCAAAGCCTCAAAGGATCCCTTGCGCCTGAACTTCTGGAATGCTGGGAACGGTAACCGGGAGAAAAAGAGGGTTTTTTGAGGATGAGAAGAGAGAAGAAGATGGGAAATTTAGAAAATTTTCAAATAAACGGGTGGCCCATGCGTAAGATGGCCACCCCTTTTATATACGAGAAAGGCCATGTGAGGAGGGCTGTTGGATTGGCCTGATGTGGGATCCGAGGCTCTCTACTCGAAAGGCAAAACGGCGGCCGAGTATAGGCTAGGCCATTTAATGCGGTTCTCGGAAGACGTACCGTCACCAACCACGATGCTCTACGTATTCGGCGCTTGCGTAATGGATGGAATGTGGAGAATCCATGAGGAAGCCTAAAAGCCCCCACTGTGGCCCCAGATGACGTCATGTGCCACGAGCAGAGGCTTGGGGGGCAAATGTACGCCCTAATTTTCCATGGGCTATTAGCGAGCTGAGATATGGCATAATTATATCTCAGCTACGTGAATAACAGATGACCAGAGCTGCCGTTGTCAAGTCCTACCTCTTTGGCTTGAGGTAGCCAAAAGTTCATTAAGATTACTTAAGAGCCGAGTCAAAGACATGAAGACCGCGGGTCAAGAAGGCTTCCAGCTCGAGGCACGAGCTGGAGTTGGAAGCTGTGACCCTTTATAAATTCAACCATGCAATGTAAACGTGCATATATCAGACATCACATGTCTGATATATCCCTGAATTCTCGGACACGCAGCATAAACGTGCATGTTCAGGCACCCACGACTGGGTTGGGCCGTGCGGCCCATTATCCCCTTTACCTATTGATTAGACCACACTCATTTGTCAAGTTTTAGGAATTAATCATGAATGTCACAGAAGTGACATGATGGGTAAGAAGGTCACGGGATGACCCCCCTTACCAACTCCCAGGTGCCCTCTCCTATAAATATGGAGACCCTGGGAGTTGCAAAGGGTTGGATTCTATTGTGTAACGAAATACCCTATAAAGAATACCAGGGATATAGCAATAATATTGGCTGGTGGAGTAGAAGGATTTTAACCTTTGAACCACCTAAAAAAGTATTCATATCATCAGTTCATTTTAAGATCATTCATCTGTTTCGGTTCATTACTTAGCACTAATCCCATTCTCTTATTTTCTTAATTACCTGTTGGCGAAGAACCGCGTCAACAATATGTGTTATAGTATTTGATATATGTTCATAGTTTATGTGTATGATTATGTTTCATGCTTGTAGTAGATTTTCCTTGCTGGGCATTAGGCTCATTCCTTTATGTTTTATATGTGCAGGAAAATAGTATAGCGGCGGAAAGGTTCTTGGCAGCTTGGGAATGTGTATTGAGGCAGAATGAAATCGGTGGACTGCATGAATGATTCGAGGATGAAGTTGTTTAAGTCTTTTTAATTATGATTTCTATGTATTTCCGCACTTAATTATGTAACCAATTTATTTAAGTTATGTTCTATTTTATTTTCAAACAATGGGATCCCATATCCTAACTAAATTTTATGTATTTTAACCCTGGTTTTACAATTTTTAATAAAGTTACGATTGTTTTGTATGTAAGTTTTCTTAAGATTAGTATCTATGAATAGTAGTTATTAATGGTCCAAAGTCTATAATAAGTTGGGTCGTTACACTCGAGCATATAAATAATCATATTATAGTGACATAATCACAGTGGAATATAGTATATGATTATATGTTCAAATATAAGGTAGTCCTAAGATTAGTCAGTGCACATGATTTACACTAACTTGTCAATCTACGATATGATCTACTTACACATCGTAGTGTTATGTTCTTTCCACAACATTAGCGAAGTAGATAAGATCAGATGTATTTGTTACATCGGACTTGACTGATATTGACAGTAGAAAGGATAAGTAAACATACTGTTATTATCTATTCTAGTCATATCATATAGTTGACCATATGTCAATTCAATCTCAATTTTGAGTGGTTAGTATTCTAATTGATTGCATTATTTGAGTTCTTTGACTTGTTCGTTACCAGCTTACCCTACGAACTAGCCCATACTTACATCTTGGGAACTTGGCAGTATAATTGAGTGGGAGTGTTAATCATAGATATGAACATCTATAGCTTCTGATGAAGAAGTGAAACGATGGTTTCCCTTTAGTTTGGTTAAATGTGCTAAATTATAGAGAACTCATTTCAGTAATTAATATTAGTTTACTGAAATATCATTTACAAGGAACTAATTGTTTTAAGGATTAAATACAATGAGGGGAAAACGGTATTTTAGTCTCATCTCATTGTAGGCCGTCTATAGAGGATTGAGTGACAATTATGGTTGTAACAATGGATAATTAATAACATATCTATATTGCTTATAGAGCGTTCTATGAATTCAAGAGTGCAATTCCAAGTTTTTAGTGGAGTCACGAGGAATTAATAAGTTAGTAAATTTATTTGTTAGATTTATGATAACTTATTGGAGCTTGATTTCATAGGCCCATGGTCCCCACTGTATCTTGGATAAAATCATCTAGATAGTCTCAATTAATTAATTTAATTATCAATTAGAATTATCAAAGTTGACCAGGTCAATTTTGGATAGTTTCACAGAGTTATATAATTTAGATAAGAAAAGAGAAATTAGGGCAGATTTATTAATTAATATAATTTGGTATCTAAATTAATAATAATATTTAAATCAAGATTTAAATTATAAATAATTAATTTGATAAAAGATTTGAATAATTATTTAATTAATTAAATCAATAGAAAATAATACAGACCTTGATTTTAAGTCCAACAGGCTTATAATCAAATGGGAAATTTCATGGGCCTAAAGCCCATGATAATTTCAACCTAGGGCTGTTAATTGATTATTATTTTATTTATTTTGTAATTAAATAAATGACCTAAAGGAGTCTATAAAAGGAATGCTAAGAGAGAGTTGAAAACACAAGTTTCTGATAGGTTTTAGATTCTCTCTACTGCATAAGTCATTTTCTAAGCCTCAATTTTTCTCTTCTATTCTTCTTCTCTCTGTATCTATCTCATGGGTTGAAAATGTCCCACCCTAGCCTAGGTGATTCTAAAGATACTTTGGAAGGCTGTGAAGAAAATTGAAGAACGGTTCAGTTTCTTGGTAATACTCTGCGACAGAAATGGTACAAGGGTTAGAAAAACTGAAGGAATAACTCATTCATTCCGCTACGTATAATGTAAGTGTTCTTAACATTATTTCTCTTTGAATTCAATTTTAGAAACTTGTTCTAGGTTGCCTCATATTAACTTATTTAATATTAGATCTACATGAAAATAAATAAAGATCTTGTATAAGTTTTCTCAACAACTGGCCTCAGAGCATTTGGTAATCTTTATTTTCATGCATGAACATGGTAAAATTGAATCATTTGATGTGTTGAGTAATTGGGTGGATTTCATATATATTTTTATGATGTATATTGAATTATATGTGATTATTAGCATATTTGGGTTATTTTGTTGTGTTTTCTTTACAAATAATTTTTATATAAATGCTTTATTTGATGTAAATCATGGTTAAAATCATTTAGAAAATGTTTTTGGCTTGAAAAATTGAACAAATTTTATCAATTTTGTTTCTTAGGCACTGGCCGCGGCCTGGGTAATAGCAATTAGTGGTCGCAGCCACCATAAACCTTTGGTCGCGGCCAGTGCACGAAAAATGCCCAGAAACGTCCCGTGGCCGCGACCACCAACTTTCACTGGCCGCGGCCTGCGTTAATTTTTTTTCTTAAAATTTGATTTTTGGATGTATTTTTAATAGGTTAATACAAAAATATCAGATATTTTCTATTATTTAAAAATATCTTTTTTGAAATATGATATTTTTGTTGTTTGACCTTTTAAAAATAGATATTTTCTACAAAGATTCAAATTTAAATTTAAAAGTAGGTTAACTAATTAATTTTAAATATTTTAATATATTAAAATATTATAATTAAGTTATCAGATATTTAAGATATTTTTTAATACTTGATATTTTTTTAAATATGATATTTGAAAATAATAATATCTGATTATTCTATAGATTTTAATATTTAAATTATTTGAAATTTGAAAATTTGTTAACTAGATATTTGAATTTATTTAACTGTTTAATATATTTTTTTTCAAAAACAGCAGATGATATTTGTTTTAAAAATTTATAACTAGTTAGATTTTTAAAAATATCACGTTTCTCAAACCAATTAATAAAATATTTTTTAATAAATGTGATTTAAATTAACTTTGTTTAATTGTTGATAAATCATATTTAAATTAAATTAATATTTTTCAAATTAACCTAAACCAAGTTGATTGTTGATAAATGAAATTTAAATTAACTTTTCTTAATTGTTGATAAATTTCATTTAAATTAACTTATTTTTTGTAAAAAATTATTTAATTTGAATTTTTGTTAAATTCTAGATAATTAATTGTGGTATTTTTGCATAAATTCATAGACTTGCTCATATAGTTATATGATAGCCCCATCCAATTATAACATGTTTGTTTGCACTATATGTGGTATTTTTACAATTTGGCTTAGATGCATCTAGTGACCCATATGTTTGCTAGATATATGGCTATTCCCAAATAGAATATTCATAAAATGATAGGTTTTATTTGGGCCCATTAGAAAATGTAAAGTTTAAATTCCTCTCTTGTGGGTGATTCCACTTGTGAAGGCTCATTTGCTTTGCATGACTATAGTGGGCCTAATCAATTAATAAAATGAAGGTTTAAATTCCTGTCTTTTGGACCTTGTATGGAAGTATGAGAGCATTTGTAGTGGGAATGACATACTGGACCCAGCCCTCCTCCATGCAAGCCCAATTGTTAAGGTCAATTTGCCTAAGTTAGATTTAATTGTATAGGTTCATTATAATAGTTAAACCTAAATATTGATTAGCAACAAATTAATACTAATTTAATTGAATTTGTTTTAATGTGACACTTTAGAATTAATAGGAAATTATAGGACTTTGGTTTTAAAAATTCTAATCTTACAATTTTTTGAAGAACCATAGTCATTAAATTTTGAAAATTAATAATAAAAATACTACTGTTATAATGAGCTTATTTTAAGAATTATATTCGATCTCTATAGTTGGTTTAACATGGTCAATAGCTTAGTGAGGCCTCGAGACACTTTGATTCGCCCTCCTACGAAAGGTGTTCATTAGTTATTTTGACAAGGTATTATTTCGAAAGATAGATAATTATAGGTCAAATTCTACTAGACTCACCCCTACGGTGACTACATGACTAAATGTATTCATTATTAAAACTGTGGGTCTAGCTCATAAAATAAGAGATTTTGTTTTCTTATTTTGATCGAATAATAGGTTGTTAATAATGGTGTCCATTATTAAATAAGTTTACAACTTTATTTAACTAGTGGTATTTTTTACTTCTCGCCAACCGGGATAAGGATATCATAGATTAATTAAAAACCTAAAGAAATATAGATATGATTATTTTTGGTATTTCTTTTCAAATCTTACATATTTTGGTCTATGTTGTACTATTTCTTGAAATTAGAGTGAATAGAAGTTTTATTGAGCAAAAGTGATTGATTTATATTTTATAGATAATTGGTAGTTTTAAGTATGGATGTGTCTACTCCCATCCTTTCTCAACTTTCGATGGAGAAAGTCCCTGGAGAAAAATTCCTTAAGTGGAAGCAGAACATCAACATTATGTTGATTGGTGACAACTCCAAGTTTGTCATGACTGAGGAATCCCTAGAACAAGCACCGTGTTCGCACGTTCGTGATGGCACCGTCAATGTTCGGATGGCACCGTGTCCGCACGTTCGTGATCAACTCAACTATGATCTAACGTAGATCACGAACGAGCTTCAGACTTTCGAGGCTATTATGGGTGGACCTCGTAAGGAAGGAGAAATTAAGACTACTGATGTTGATGTTGATCCAACTAAGGCTGAAGCTAACCCAGCTTCGTCTTCGAAAGCTCGAAACAAGAGGAAAGATGGACAAAACAACAACCCCAAGCCTGCAAAGGTTGTAAATATGAGTGCACAACCTAGTGCACAGACGCCTAAGGGGATAAACAAGAAAAACAAGAAAGGTAAAGATAAGTGCTTTCACTGCAAAGAGAAGGGGCATTGGAAACAGGATTTCCCCAAGTTTCTAGCAGCGAAAAACAAAGGTAATGATTATAGCTCATTTATCTTAGAAACATGTGTTTTAGAGAATGATAAATCTGTTTGGATTGTTGATTCTGGATCTACTAACCATGTTTGTAACTCTTTACAGCTTCTTGAATCATGGGAGGAAGTGGACGAAGGCGACTTAAAGCATAGAGTTGGGAACAGAGCGTTCGATGCAATCAAAGCTAGAGGAAGAGCTCGCCTGAAGTTCAGAAATAAATACTTAATTTTAAAAGATGTATTTTTTATTCTAGATTTTAGTAGAAATCTAATTTAAGTTTCCATTTTGCAATTAGAATAATTTGTTTTAACTTTCACAAGTTCTAATATATCTATTTCTTTGAATGGATCACAATTGTGTATTGCATGTTTGGAAAACGTGCTTTATATTATGCGACCTAACGAACCCATCACTCTTAACAATGATTTATTCAAAGTAGCTAAACCTAGGTCCAATAAACGTCAAAAGACCGATAATGATAACATGACGTATTTATGGCATTTAAGACTAGGTCACATTGGCTATGATAGAATTCAAAGACTTTTACAAAGGACGGACCTTTGAGGGAACTAACCTTAGGTGAATTACCTGTCTGTGAATCTTGTCTAGAAGGCAAACTGACCAAGCGTCCATTCTCTGCAAAGGGTGATAGGGCCAAAGAACCACTTGGACTTGTGCATTAAGATGTTTATGGACCTTTGAATGTACAAGCCAGGGGTGGTTTTGAGTATTTCATCACTTTCATTGAAGATTACTCTAGATACTTATGTCTTTACCTAATGCATAGGAAATCAGAAATATTTTCAAAGTTTAAGGAATTCTTAGCTATGGACCAGAACCAATTAGGTAAAATGTTAAATCTTGCGATCTGATAGGGGTGGAGAATATTTGGATATGTAGTTCCAAGAACATTTAACTAAACTTGGGATTTTATCACAACTTATTGCCCCAGGTACTCCGCAAAAGAATGGTATAGCGGAACGCCAGAACAAAACTTTATTGAAAATGGTTAGATGCATGCTTAGTTACTCAACTCTACCAACTTCGTTATGGGGACCTGAAATTGAAACCACGAATGACATTCTCAATGTTGTGCCATCTAAATCAATCCCCAAAACACTTTTAGAACGCTGAAATGGTCGTGAACCTAGTTTACGCCATTATAGAATCTGGGGGTGTCCTGCCCACGTCCTGAGGAAAAAGGAGGGAAAGCTAGAACCGCAAACTGAAGTTTGCATGTTTGTTGGCTATCCTGAAGGTACTCAGGGCAGACTTTTCTATAGTCATTTAGAAAAGAAAGTGTTTACTTCTACGAATGCTACTTTTCTGGAAAATGACTATGTCCAAAACTTCAAACCACGCAGCAAAGTAGTTTTAGAGGAGATGATTAAATAATTGACACTAACCAATGTTCCATTGTCTTCAATGCAAGTTGATGATGAAATTCCCACTTTTCATGTCCAATCGACACAAGTCAATTTAAATGAAGAAAGTACCACTGTTCCTGAGCAAACAGTCACGGAGCCTCGTCGCAGTGGGAGGGTTTCTAGGAACCCAGTTCGCTATGGTTTGGATGGTGAAACCAATATGGTTGTTGGTGACACTAGTGATGATGATCTGTTGTATTTCAAACAGGAAATGGCTAGCCCTGAAAAGGAACTATGACTTGAAGCCATGAAACAGGAAATGGAGTCCATGTACTCAAATTCCGTCTAGGATCTTGTGGAAGCACCTAGTGACTTTAGGGCCATTGGGTGCAAGTGGATCTACAAGAAGAAACGAGGTGTTGATGGAATTATCGAGACTTATAAAGTTCGATTAGTGGCAAATGGTTATACCCAAAGAGAAGGCGTGGACTATGAGGAAACATTTAGTCCTATAGCCATGCTCAAGTTCATTCGCATCATCATATCCATAGCAGCCGTTCTCAACTCTGAGATCTGGCACATGGATGTCAAGACAGATTTTCTTAATGGAATGCTTGACGAAGTCATTTATATGGATCAGCTAGAAGGTTTTAAAGTAGCTGGACAAGAAGGAAAAGTTTACAAGTTGAATAGGTCCATTTATGGTCTTAAGCAAGCTTCTCATTCCTGGAACCTTAGGTTTGATGAAATAATCAAAACTTATGGCTTTGAACAAAATATTGATTAACCTTGTGTTTACCAGCTGAAGGCAAATCAAGTAGTGGTATCCTTGGTTCTTTATGTAGATGATATCTTACTCATTGGAAACAATGTTAAGAAATTGTTAGGTGTGAAGAATTGGTTGAGCACTCAATTCCAAATGAAGGATTTGGGTGAAGCAAGTTATGTTCTAGGTATCCAGATCATTAGGGATAGAAAGAACAGAATCTTAGCTCTATCTCAAGCAGCTAACATAGATAAAGTACTTGAACATTTATCAATAAAAAATTCCAAGAAAGGACATTTGCCTTCCCGCCATGGAATTCGTCTTTCAAAGAAGCAGTCTCCCCAGACTCCTGAAGAGGAAGATGCAATGAGAAAAGTTCCTTACGCATCTGCAGTTGGAGCTCTAATGTATGCTATGTTGTGTACTAGACCAGATATCTGCTATGCAGTGGGAGTAGTGAGCAAGTATCAGTTAAACCCAGGACCGCACTAGAGATTATATGTTAGTCTACAAGGGTGGTGTTCTGAACCCTATAGGCTACATCGATTCAGATTTTCAAACTGATGTCGATGATAGGAAGTCTACTTCTGGAATGGTGTTTAATCTTGAGGGTGGAGTTGTGATATGGAGAAGCATAAATTAGTCTGTGATCTCAGATTCTACCATGGAGGCTGAATAAATAGTTGCGTCAGAAGCAACTAAGGAAATAGTCTAGCTAAAGAAGTTCTATTCAGATCTTGGTGTTATTCCAGAAATAGATAAACCACTTGTGTTATTTTGTGACAACATAGGAGCGATTGCCAACTCGAAAGAACCTCGTAGTCACAAAAGGAGTAAGCATATAGAAAGGAAGTATCACATTATTCTAGAATATGTGGCCAAGGGAGATGTGAAGGTTATGAAGATTGCATCTGAAGACAATCTTGCAGATCCATTTACAAAGACACTACCAGAAGCTACATTTGATAAGCATATCAAGGAAATGGGATTAGTAGAATTAAGGCATTAGTTTTCAATTAGTGCAAGTGGGAGTTTGTTGGGGTTTTATGCCCTACTTAAAACCCAATTTCTTTGTAATATAATTTATTATCAATAAAAGAATAGAAATCATTTTTTGACTTTGTCAATCACTTTGCTCACATGTTTTATTTTCATGATTATTTGTTTAATATAAACTTCTATTAAATCCCGAGCATATATCTAATCATATTTATAGTGACATAATTAAGTGGAATATAAATATGATTTTATGTTCAAATATAAGTTAGTCCTAAGATTAGTCAGTGCACAGGATTTACATTGACTTGCCAATCTATGATATGATCTACTTACACATCATAGTGTTATGTTCTTTCCAGAATATTAGCAAAGTATATAAGATCGGATGTATTTGTTACATTGGACTGGACCGATATTGATAGTAGATAGGATAAGTAAACATACTATTATTATCTATTCTAGTCATATCATATAGTTGACCATAGGTCAATTCTATCTCAATTCTAAGTAGTTAGTATTCTATTTGATCGTATTATTTGAGTTCTTTGACTTGTTCGTTACCAGCTTACCTTACGGACTAGCCGATACTATTACATCTTGGGAACTCGGTAGTATAACTGAGTGGGAGTGTTAATCATAGATATGAACATCTATAGCTTCTGAGGAAGAAGTGAAACGATGGTTTCCTTTTAGTTTGGTTTAAGGTTCTAAATGATAGAGATATCATTTCAGTAATTAATATTAGTTTACTGAAATATCATTTACAAGGAACCAAGTGTTTTAAGGATAAAATACAATGAGGGGTAAAACAGTATTTTAGTCTCTGTTGACGCCGTTTTTCGTCAACTTAGAAATGAAGAGCACTAAACACAAAATCAGAAAAATAAATAAGAAACACACGATTTTTTACGTGGTTCAGCAGTTAAAATCTGCCTAGTCCACGAGTTGATATTATTCAACAATGGAATTCTCTCAAAGCTTTTAAAAAGCAATTCAGCTGAGTATTCCCAGTGCCATTTTATTTTGTCCCCTTACAAATGAATTTCTCCAGTCTATTTATAGATTGGTTTACAGAATATCTCTCCTCATATTTCAGGAAGTTATGATTCAAATTTCAAATAAATACAATTAAAAGCGTATAAATATACAATATCCCCTGATATTCAGGATTTATTAACAGATTACGACAAATCCCTAGATATATGGATTTTTAAACAGTAACCGTATTCACACTAGATTATCGATCTCGAACATTTGACTTACATATCTTCAGGATCGACAAACCATCACGAGCTCGCTACCTCGGCTTGTCATGGTCTTAACAAACTTTATCGATATTGTGTTCTCCGAGCTTGCAATGCTTGGGCTCAAGCCTTCTTGATGAATACTAATAAAAATAGACAAGGAAAATAAGACAAGTCTTGAACCCTTGTCATTGTAATTTCGAGCTTAACTTGTAACCTCGAAACATCCTCGAGATCACGTGGTTCTGAGTTCGCCAATTCTGACATCGTCGTTTTAATATTGAGCGATACTGTCAAACTCAATTCTCATTAATGTTAATCAGATGACGAATTTGCTTATTTTGAGCTTACACTTTACGAGCCTGTCTTTCGAGACAATAATTTCTATTCTCGAAATTTGGGTGTAACATTTGGCCCCATCAAAAGTATTGGTTTGAATCCTATGGGAAGGAAACTTTTGAACTGCTATTTTCGAAAATCGCGCCACCTACCACACTCGAGTATGGACACGTGTCAGCCAAGGGTTGCCCAATCAAAGTACTTGAGTACTTTTATCTCTGCCCACGTCATTTTATATCTCCTTTTTGTCGCCATAATCATATTTGCACCCCATCCATTAGATCATACTTTAAATCAAACCAAGGGTCATGATTTGTTCAACCTTTGACCTCCCCTGAGGTTTATATATATATCCACTTCATCTTCATCACTCCCATTTTTTCATTCCGACTTTCAGAGAGAAGAAAATGAATCAGAGCCTCTTTCCCCCTTTTTTTTTCTCTGCATGTTCTGTAAATCGAAGAAACAAAGCAACTCATGTACCTTCGACTCCGTAAGGTCCCTCTTGCAACCAATATTCCAGTCAACAATTTCTCTATATCTGCAAGCTTCTATGTGTAAGTTTTTGTTCTTGACTCTCGCTCTTTGTTTTTCATATGTTTTTACGTACTTCTCTGTATCATGAATATGTTTACTAGTTTTTGCAAAGGTCATTTATTTGATATTAAGCAAATGCTTGGATATGAAGTTTTGGAATCACGATTCTTTAACCCATATTTTTTTTAGTGCAAAAAATGCAACAATGGGGTTATTCTGATTAGGAGTAGTGTTTCATGTAAGCCAAGCAATAGGGGTTTTGGTTTAGGGTTTTAACTGTACAAATCCCAATAATATCACCTTTTGGGTAACTGTCAGCTCTATCCCTGAAAATCTGGGATTCCTCGAAATTGGTATCCACTTCCCCATTCTCTTGTGTGGGTACACGCTCGAAGCCTGAACTTTACAGTAGTTTGGGGCTCACCTTTGAATTCATCTTACCCTTTCGAGACTTCAGTCTTGATTGAGGTAATTTGTGATCTCGAACTTTCGAGCTCGAATCGTCAAAATTATAATTTATGTGATTTCCTATATACTGGGCCCGCACCCTTTTCTTTCTTGTTAGATGTCGCAGTGCTCTGAGACTCGGTGGGGGCCTGAGCTCACTATTCTTTACTCCCTTTCAACTCCTAGTCCTGAATCACCCTTCACGTGAAACCAGCGTCTGATACGCGAGCATAGAGAAAGGTGCGGACAAGAAGATATCCAAGATCGGTTTCGACGCTAAATAGACGAAGTCGAGGTGAGAAAGAGAAAAATACTCCGAGTCGCAGTTTTTCCAGAACCGGACTCCGAAATCAGACCTATTCCACTAGATCCCAAGCTCAAAGTCACTGTTGCCTTCGAGCCTGGTGTGCTTTTGTTTAAACTGATGGAAGATCCTTCAAAGCGTCCTTCCACCTCCCAAGTCGCATCAATTCCCACCTCGAAAGAAGAATTCTTTGAGGCTGAGCACTATTGGAGATCAGTCACTTCTACCAGCCAGATATTCGAGATACTGGCTTTCCATGGACTCAAACTCTCTGGCACCCTGATGTGCCAACATGCGACTTCGAACGAACAGAGCTGCTTCGCCCCAAGAGATGGAAATCCTAATAGCAAAATCAAGCTCGCCGCATGGAGTCGCGAGCATATGAGGGCAGGGGCTCTGCTACCCCTGAAACCATATTTCAAGGATTTCCTGGACTTCATTGGGCTCGCCCCATTCTAGCTCCATATCAATTCCTTCAAGGTTCTATCAACCCTCAGGTCGTTATACCACGAGCTGAAGTGGGAAGGGCCTTTGCCTCAAGATATATTATATCTCTTTTGTCTCAAAAGCAACCCATCTCGAGCTAGTGGCAGGGACAACTTTTGTTATCTATTGAGCTACCCGAAAGAGAAAAAGCTCTTCGAAGATATGCCAAATCATCCGCCGAATTTCAAGCCTGCCTTCTTCTAGATGGACGGTCTTGCCCCTTCTAGATTTTACTCTTTTTCAACGTATTCGTAAGTAGGGCTGATCATTGGGCGGGTTGGTCGGGTTACAAGGCATTTTTACCCGTCCAATGTCATAATCGGGTTAGCAAAAGTGACCCGTAACTTGCCCAATTAAGATTTTTTTTTAACCCGTCCAATAATTTGGGTGGGTTGGTCGGGTTAACCCGCCCAAACCGAAATGGTATTTTTTTTTGGGCGGGTTGGTCGGGTCAACCCGCCCAAACAAAAGTGGCATTTTTTTTTTTACATTTTTTTCTTTTAAATACTAGTACTAATAGTGTGAAGTTTATCTTTTTAAGCTTAAAACAATATTTTAAATTTATAGTAAAAAAATTAAAACAAAACTTAATTAATTTATATATTTATTTGAATATATTAAAAATAATAAATTCTTAATTGGGCGGGTTGGGTTATATTGGGCGGGTTGATAATTATTTTCAACCCGCCCAATGTAACAATTGTGCGGTTTAAATTTTGGTCAGTTTATTCGGGATGCATTTTTTGGCAGTTTTTTCGGGTTGGTTTGGGCGGATTATTCGGGTTGGGCGGGTTGTAAAAATTTCTGCACAACCCTATCCATAAGTACCTTATCACACTTCCCCCCCCCCCCCCCCCCCCCCCCTCCCCCCCTTTTTTTTTATTAAATAGTTAGGCTCAGAATATTGATACTTAGTTGTTCCTACAACCAATTACCATCGCCCCACCCCATCAGAAACGATGGTGGAGCATAGGGCAGCCTTGCTCCAACTGCCCTATGGTCGGAGATCCTTGTCCTATCTTCTCCATGAAGACCGGCTCCGAGCCTGCGACCTCTTAGAGGAAGGCCAGTCTACGGACGACTCGACTTACCGCAAGTACTTGAGGTGGGACCACGTGCCGCTTCCCAATGACAGACTTACCCCCAAGGTGGAGGTCTTCGAGCTTGCAGGCTCGCCGACACGATCGGCCTTCCACGGGAAATGAAACCCAAGATGAAGCCTCACCAAGCTCAAGTGATGGAGGTAAAGTTGTGCTCGAGTCCTCTATGTGGTCTCCTTATATGCTTAAGCACAAACTCGATGTACTGATCCTCTTTCCGAATCCTAGGGTTAATTTTTATGTGTGGTCATGGGTAGATTATAGAGTGCGTAGGTTTGATCGCTGGTTAAGTCAGTATCAAACCATGTATAGTCTGAATGAGGTCTGAGATGGGGTTGTCATTCAATACGGAACCAACATGTATAGAGACTGTTTAACGCCTAAATCGTGACAACCACTAAGCGGTGGTTGTAGTATAGATCGGACAGTGGATCCACAAGGAGGTAACCTAAAACCAAAAGATTAGTAGAAAATAACACAAAAATTTAGTAACATGAAATATGTAAAAATGGAAATGAAAAGAGATTTGAGATTTTGGTGTTGTCTTTTTGATGAAATGATAAAATGAGATAAGTGAAATAAAAGTAAGGTGTAATCAAGAGTTTGAGAAATAGAAAGATTTTAAGAATCATCCATATGCTTGTTTGGTTACTTAATTACTTGATTTACAAAATACACAAGTAAATAGTTCACATCCCAACATGTACTTGGAAAATCTAACATTAAAGTCCATATTCTTTTCTAACAAAAGTTCATTTGAGTTATAAAGTTCTTTACTTTAAAAGCACAATGTTAATCTTATAAAAAATCTAAAAATGACAAAATACCCAAGGGCAATAATGCAATAGAATATTAGACATAAAATTATGTATCAATATTACTTTTACTAACTAGAAGCACATAGAAAGAGCATGACTAATCCTATATACTATTAGTGCAAGTAAATAAAGATAACAAAATAGAGATGATGATGAAAGAACATAAATAACTCAAATACATTATATTAAGAACATAGTAAATCAAAGTAGCAAAATAACATCACTAGCATATGGAATCATCCCTAACCTTCCTAGGAAGATTAGGCCATTATGCTCATATTCTCACAAAATTCTAAGAAGAAAATATGAGAAGAAAGTGAGTAGAAATTTTGCTATAGTTTCTTTACTCTAAAAATTACATACCATAAGTAAAGGAAAGAGTCCCTATTTATAGAAAAAAAAAGGACTAAAAGGAAATTAAACAACAAATGGGGGTTACACAATAAATCTGAAATATTAATAATAAAATATGATTTTGAAAAATCAAATCTTATTATTAATATTAACCTAGCTATTTTGGTATATGTTCATTTTTCCCTTTTCTAAAATACCACAAAAATATGAGCTTTAAAGCTCAAAATAAAAAGGTGCAAGACCCAAAACCCACAAAAATTTGGTTGAAAGGTGGCTGAAAGTGTTGACCAAGTGCAACCAATAGAGAAGCGCCACATGTCCAGGTAGTGGCAAGCTTGGACTTGGGCTTGTTTGGGCTCATTTTGGGCCTAATTCCCTTTAAAAATGCCACTTTTTCAACTCTTTTTTTCACTTGTGATTCTTTCTTTCTTTTTTTTATGCCAAAATGCAACTTTAATTCCTACAAAATAACAATAAATTAAATTATAATCAAATATTTTCATTTATAAAATAAATGATATTAATTCCATGAAAATATTAATTAAACTTAATTTATTTTTACCATTAAGATCAATAAATATGCATTTTTCACCACTAATCACAACCCCTAAGTAGCTTATTGCTTGTCCCTAGCAATTCGAGCGAAAAATAAAATTATCAAGTTGAATAACCAAGTCAAACCAAGAAAAATCATCTAAGAATTTTCAAAGTATCGTCAAGAAGTCAGAGATTACTATCCAAGCTACTTCAGTTGCGATTCTAGAGTTGTGTGTGTGTGTACCAAACTATTTTCTTTTTTATCGCAAGTCATAACACAAATAGTATCGAAAATCTCAAAAGTATAAATGTCTCAACTCCAAATTCCTCACGGGCATTGAAAATATTTTTATGGGAAGGATCACACTCTTGGAGTTGGAAATGTAACCATTTATGCTCAAATGAGAAAAGATAAACTTTTTAGGACAAGCAATTTGAACAAGTATTGATCACAAGATAGACATCTCCACTTATTGGAATTCAAATGACAAACAATCTTTGGGATTTACGTGAGAAAGCTAAAAAAAAATGACAACTAACTAGAAATGATAAGAAAACGAACTATAATGATAATAATTTTTTTTCTCTTTTTTTTTTAATACAATTACACGAAAAATAATAATAGAAATATTTTCTTTTTCAACAACTACAAAATAATAGAGGAAAGTGTTGATGTTGTTCTCTTTTTTTTTTTTATTTATTTATTTAACATTTTTTTTCTTCTTTTTTTTTCATCATTTATTTCTTTTTTTTCATTTTTTTTACAAGAGACAGCACAAAAATGTAAAGGAAAATACAAATAAAATACTCTAAATGGAACACAAATTTAAAATTTATTACAAAGACTCATTCTTATATGAAAAACATCCCTTTAGTAAATGTCATGTTTTAAATTCCAAAGATGTGACTTTACCAACTCAAATGATCAATAAATGTTCAAAAAGTTGGTTTCTCAACTCTCACAACTCACCAAGAAATGAAAAACTTTAAACTTGAAATTTCTCTCAACTATTTGTGTTAACAACCAATTGATTATATGTTTGGAAAGTGGACAAAAGAACTTTGAAAATCACTTCTTAATAGCTAAACATAGTAAAGATTGGCTCAAACCAACAAGTTGTACTCATGCTTGGATAATTTTGAAAAAATTTGACTTAGAAATTCAACTCGACAATAAGATTTTTCGAATGCAAGCTCACCACCCCCAACCCTAAATCAGACAGTGTCCTCAATGTCAAAATGAATAATCAATGAAAATGGTAGGGAAAGAGAACACCTGGATGATGACCATGTCCATGAGGCGAGAGCGTAAATAGCCTGGTAATAATACCACAAAACAAACAAAATACAACAACGAAAACATACAAAAATAAAAGAAAGACAGAAAAAAAGAACAAACAAACAAACCATTCAAAACTTCAAAGTGTATAGATTGGGTCCTTAAGAAGGACCTCTTCAACATGACTCACACTCTCAATGTAATGCTTCAGTATTTGGCCATTAACTCGAAAAATTCTCCCATCGGTTGGGTCCTTGACCTCAACAGAACCATTGGGAAATACTTACCTCACTATAAAATGGACTAGTCCATCGCGATCGCAGTTTACCGAGGTGCAAGTGCAAGCGAGAATCATACAGATGCACTTTCTGATTTGGCTCAAAGTGTTTTCGCATGATTTGTTTATCATGAGCGATTTTCAATTTTGCTTTATAAATCCTGGAATTGTCATATGCATCATTTCTTAACTCCTCAATTTCGGACAACTGGAGTTTGCGATTGATACCTGCGGCATTCAGATCAAAGTTTAGGGCTTTGATAGCCCAATACGCTTTATGCTCGAGCTTGACAGGTAAATGACAGGCTTTTCCAAAGTCAAGCCAATAGGGATACATCTCAAGAGGGGATTTGAAAGCAGTGCGGTATGCCCAAAGTGTCTAGAAGACGTGTAGACTAATCTTTGCGGTCGGGATTTACCGTCTTTTCCATAATGTATTTTATCTCCTTATTGGCTAACTCAGCTTGACCATTAGTCTGTAGATGATAGGCATTTGCAACTTTATGAAGTACACCGTACTTGCGCATAAGAGCCTCAAAGGATCTGTTGCAAAAATGAGTGCCTTGATCACTGATGATAGCGCGAGGAGTACCGAACCTTGATAACACATTTTCTTTCAAGAATTTGACAACTGTAGCGTTATCATTGGTTCGACATGGTACGACCTCGACCCATTTGGAAACATAATCCACATAGAGAAGAATGTAAAGGTAGCCAAAAGAAAGTGGAAATGGTCCCATAAAGTCTATCCCCCAACAATCAAATATTTCGATAACAAGAATTGGGTTCAAGGGCATCATGTGCCGACGGGATAAGGAACCTAACTTTTGGCACCTTATACAAGAACGCCAGAAATGATTGGTGTCTTTGAATAGAGTGGGCCAGTAAAGACCACATTGTAAGATTTTTGCAGCAGTTTTCTTCACAGAAAAGTGACCACCATAAGCATCATTGTGGCAAAAATTCAGCACACTTGACACCTCATCGTCAGGGATGCATCTTTGCATGATTTGGTCGAGGCAATACTTGAATAAGTATGGATCATCCCAAAAGAAATTGTGCACCTCGACCAGAAATTTGCGTTTGTCTTGTGAACTCCATTCAGATGAGAGTTCACTTGTTACTAAGTAGTTGACAATGTGAGCATACCACGGTAACTTAGCAATAGAAAGCAATTGTTCATCGGGGAAATCATCATGAATAGGTGGACCATCAACGGGATCGCTGAATTCAAGTCGGGACAAGTGGTTCGCGATGACATTTTCAACACCTTTATTCTCTTTGATCGTTATATCAAATTCTTGCAGGAGAAGGATCCACCATATTAATCGCGCCTTAGCATCCTTTTCAGAAAGGAGATACTTAAGGGCGGAGTGATCTGTGAAGATCGTAATAGGTGATCAAATCAAATAAGATCAGAATTTGTAAAGGGCAAAGACAACAACCAACAGCTCTTTTTCAGTAGTGGAATAGTTCATTTGAGCACTATTGAGAGTTCGACTTGCATAATAGACAACAAAGGGTTTCCCCTCCCTTTGTTGTCCTAGCACAGCTCCCACAACAAAGTTGTTGGCGTCAGACATGATCTCGAAAGGAAGACTCCAATCGAGTGACTGAATGATGGGAGCGAAAGTGAGTGAATTGACAAGCGTTCGGAATGATTCCTCACACTTAGGTGTCCATTCAAAAGTGGCATCTTTGGCTAGGAGGTTGCTTAGCGGACGAGCAATCATTGAAATTTTTTGTATGAACCTCCTATAGAAACTAACATGACCAAGGAATGACCTAAAGTCTTTGACAGTCTTAGGCTTAGGTAGGTTGGAATAAGGTCGACTTTGGATTGATCAACCTCAATTCCTTTTTCAGAAAAAATGTGGCCTACGACTATGCCAGAAGATACCATGAAGTGGCATTTCTCCCAATTGAGCACAATTCCTTTCTCGATGCATCATTTTAAAACAACTTCAAGATGAAAAAGACATATCTCAAAGGAGTTTCCAAAAACAGTTAGGTCATCCATGAATACTTCCATTGATTTTTCAATCATGTCACTAAAGATGCTCATCATGCATCTTTGGAAAGTAGCTGGTGCATTACACAAGCCAAATGTCATTCACCAGAAAGCAAAAGTGCCAAAGGGACAAGTGAAAGTTGTCTTATCTTGATCCTCTAATGCAATCTCAATTTGATAATAGCCAGAATAGGCATCAAGAAAGCAATAGAAAGGATGACCAACTACACGTTCAAGGATTTGATCTATAAATGGGAGTGGAAAATGATCTTTGCGGGAGGCGGCATTTAATTTTCTATAATCAATGTACATGCACCACCCCGTCACCATTTTTGTGGGGACAAGGACCCCTTTTTCATTTTGGATAACGGTGACACCGGATTTCTTGGGCACGACTTAAGTAGGACTGACCCATTTGCTATCAGCTACTGGGTAAATAATACTAGCATCTAGCAATTTCAAAACTTCATTTTTTACAAATTCTTTCATTGTGGGGTTCAGTCGCCTTTGAGGGTCTCTTCGAGGGATAGCCTCGTCCTCCAGATTGATTCGATGGGATCAAATTAAAGGGCTAATTCCTTTGATATCAGCAAGCGTCCAACCTATAGTAGATTTATGCGTTCGCAGTAGCTCGAGTAACTGCAATTCTTGAGAATTTTGAAGGTTGGATGAGATGATAACTGGAAAGGTTTCACCGTCTCCCAAGAAGATATATTTCAAACCCTCAGGAAGTTGGGTCAATTGAACAATTGGAACCTCTTCGGCTGAAGTTTTTGGCTGTGCCCTCTCACGAGGTAGCTCTTCAAAGCGAGGTTGCCAAAATTGAGTCCTTCTATTGCGTGAGTCTATGCGATCTGATATTGCAAGTGTATACTCAATAGAACTGAGACTTTCATTATCAGACAGAAGGAGGAGTTCATCAAGATTAATAAAGTTGCTTCGCAATTGAACCTCCTCAGGAATTAAAGAGTCAATCATGAATGTTTGATAGCATTCATCATCTTCTCGGGGTTGTTTCCTGCTGTGGAAGATGTTGACTTCAAGATTCATGTTTCCAAATGATATCTTCATTAGACCATTCTGACAATTGATCAAAGCATTTGCAGTGGCAAGGAATGGTCTTCCGAGGATAATAGGAATTTTAGACTCCATGTTTACCACAGATTGGGTATCAAGAATAAGAAAATCCACTAGGTAATAGAATTTTTCAATTTGAACTAACACATCCTCAACAATACCTCTAGGCTTTTTGGTAGAATGGTTAGCAAGCTGCAGCACAACAGATGTTGGATTCATTTCTCCAAGACCGAGTTGCGAGTATACAGAGTAAGGCATGAGATTTACACTCGTGCCAAGATCAAGTAAGGCTTGGCTGACTTCATGGGTCCCAATTTGGCAAGAAATGGTGGGACAACCAGGTTCTTTGTATTTTGGTAGTGTCTTTTGTTCAATCACCGCACTCACTTACTCAGTCAAGAAAACAGTCTTCTTGACATGGTGCTTCCTTTTTGCAGTGCATAGTTCCTTGATGATTTTGGCATAAGCCGGAACTTGTTTTATGATGTGAAGCAAAGGAAGATTAATCTTCACTTGTGTCAAGTGCTCAAGGATTTCAGCTCGATTATTAGGAAGTTTCCCAAAATGTTTCAAAGCCTGGGGAAATGGTACTTTTGGAGTGGCATTGAGTAGTGGATTTTGAGGAATAACTTTTGGAGTACTGGGAGAGTTGGATTTTATGGGTGGTTCTTGTAAAGTTTTACCGCTTTTAGTAGTGATGGCATTTACTTCCTTGACATTTTGACCATTAGAATTTGAAGATTAGGCCATGTGTTGGCCTTGCACATTGAATTTCAGTTGGGAAGGAAGTTTTCCTTTTTCCGAAATGGCCAAGGATTCAGTCAGTTTTGAGAATTGACATTTCATTTCCTTGATTTCTTCCTTCATTTGGCGATTTAGTTTGGATTGTTCCTCTATGAATGCATGAAGGGTATTCTTGAGAGAGTTTCGCTGTGGATGCGCATCATATTAAGGTGCATAATACACATTTGATGGTAGAACTTGTTGCTCATTTCTCCATTGGCCTCCAGACGATTGAGCTTGGTTGGAATCTCTCCAACTGAAATTTGGGTGGTTTCTCCAACCAGGGTTGTACGTATGGGAGAATGGCTTGTTATATACCCCTAAGGCATTGCATTGCTCCTCATAAACCCCCATAATTTCATTCAAAGCTAAGCAGTCCTTATCTAAATGCTTCGTCCCTCCACAAACAAAGCAAGGTTCTTACGGTTCCACTTGAGTGATCATTGTTAGAGAATATATTTTTATACTCAATGGGAACATGGAAAAACCAAAATACAACTCTATGCAAAAGAATACAATAGACAAGGTAATTGAGTAAATAAACATTACAACTCAATTGCTCAAAATACAAGTAAATATAAAGAGGTAGAAGAAGAAGATTACAAACTCAAAATAATAATAATACAAGTAAATAAGATCAACAAGATCAAAAGAATGAAAACAAAACCAATAAAAAGAACAAACTCTCACACAACCAAAGTGTAGAGTAGTGGGGATCACCAACTTGAACAATATTCAAAACCTTTGTCCAAAAGCTTATTTCCCCCTATTCTCTAAGCACTAAGGGATCTCTCTAGGAAATAGCTCTCTGGAATTATCAAGCATCTATGGTGTATTTTCAAGCCAAGTGCTTTGTGGATGGAAAATGATGTGTCTTACAAGTGAGCATTAGACTCTTATTTATAGAGTTTTGAGACACCCTTTGAATTTAAAATTCCACCAACCCCCATGGCTGTTACCAATGATTAATTGGATGTTTATGGAATTAAAATAGAGATTTGGGAGTTATTTGGATGTTGGAAACGATCAAAATTGGATAAAACGGAAGTTTGGAAATTATTGTCAGCCTCTCAGGCCGCGGCCTGAAAAACACGAGTCGCGGCCCACGGTGTGTATTTTGCCTATTTTTTCCTCTTGGGCCGCGGCCTGAAAAACATAGGCAGCGGCCCAAGTCGTTTTTTCAACAACTAATTTTCCAAATTTTCCAAAACGTTCCAAATTCATCCCTATTGATTTTGCAACTTCCATACACATTATGGGAGTTAAAATCACATCTCTAACAACCATATTTCACATATGGCTTTTAGAATTTCAAATCAAAATGTGTAATATCAAATCTATACATTATTGGGTAATATTTGGGAGTTATAAGTTTGTAACTCCAAAATATGTCACATTTGGGCACATACATGTGTCCAATTTTGTGACTCTCAATAATATGTTACAAGGTGTGACAAATCACATTTGTGTGACAAATCACATTATGTCACATTATTTAATCTAACATTATATTATTTAAAATAATATAACATTCCTCCACTTAGATTAAATAATCACTTTTTGTAACACTTATTTAATCAATCTAAACATTATATTAAAATATAATATTCCCCCACTTGATTAAATAATGACTCTCTATAGAAACCTTTGCATTGGTGCATAAAGTAAAATGTCTTTCGACTTGAATTTTACCTTAGTGTAATTATCACAAAGTTTGTTGAAATTTTGGTTGTTGAAGCATTGAACCACTATCCCTTGATAACAAATCGGTGATAACACACACACACATTTGCTATGTTCACTTGAGACCTCATTGTCCTGCTTTTGCACCGTTAATGGCCATGTGCACATTCCATTCATAAACTTTTCTTGAGAATGACTCCTAATTCTCATGAGGGGCGGCACCACCCCTAGGTCTATATAGGTAGAACTTTTACAGTATTTTGTTACTCTAAAATACTTGTCTTTTCAAGACTGAGTTCTATTAAAAAACCTTTCGGTTTTAACCTTCAATTTGGTAACACACTAGTACTCATATCTCAGATGGGACAAAATTTGAGTACTACTACTATTCACTTGATTGACTTGTTATTACCTATTGAACCTAATACTAGTTTGGTGACTAGTATTAAGATAGGTTACCATCAACCGTGAATCCCTTTAAGGACTCTAAGTCCCACCCCTTGAGATGTTAAAATGATTCAATTTGAATCATTTCTTTTCTCATGTATGCATACTTTAAACACTCTCTTTATTTTATTCAAACTTTGTTGCTAGCCATAGTTTGATTAAAATAGTTACCTCTTTAAAATAGTGATTTTGACCATAGTCAACACCCCCACTATTTTATAGTTTAATATCCAAGATAAACATTTTCCTTGAATATTAATTCTAGAAACCTCTTTGTTTCTAAAATTCTCCTTTATGTTTTAAATTGATTCCTTCTTGAATCAAAATATTACAAACAATGACTTTAGACACCAAACATGTCTAGATTTTTCTGTTCTATACACATATAGCCAATGTGATTTAGAATGTGAAATTCCAAATCATCTATTTGATATGATAACTAAATTAATCAATTATTGTCAACAAAATAAATTGATTAATTTTGGAGCATCACCCCCACATTTCTCACATAGTGACAATAAAATATCACTTTAAAATAGCAATCTCTTCATTTCTATTAAGTCCTTTATCCTCCAAGATAAATCTAGACCTATGATTCTCAAAGTTCATCATGAGTCCTCTATGCCACATGATAAACTCTCAAGATAAAACCTCAATATTTATCTTGATTTATTTACTTGCTAACACAAGAAACACTTATTTGAAAGTAACTTTCACTTGGTAGCTTTCTTTTATATATTTCACAAAATAAAATGTGAACACAAATGTAATGTGAGAATTTCTCAAACAAATAATCACAAATTTTCAATTTTAGTTGTCTAAATAATCTCAAAATCACTTAAACAACTTTTTTGTATTTCTTAAGAATCTATTTGAGATTCTTTTGAAAACATCAATTTGACATCCATTGATTTTCTCATCAAAATCAAAATGAAAATGTCAATTTTTTAAACACTTTAAATCAAAGAAAATAAACTCTCATTGATTTATTTAAACACTTTGATTTCTTATGTTTTTGTTTAAAATTATCTCCTCATTGCGATTAATTTAAACATATCATAATCTTTAACCAAAATGAATAAAGTTCTCTTTTATTCACCATTTGTTTAAAGATTCAAAATTGCTTCTCCAATTTTGAAATGTCTCCTCATTGAATATTTAAGAATTATTGTCACTAAATAATTCTCAAATATATTTCATTTGACCACACTCTATACTATAAGTCTATTGAGTCAATATGTCATCCCACTATTTTTTTAATCCACCTTGATCTATTTTTCTTGCAATGGCAAGACACAACCATTAAAAGATGTAACCCCCTTAGGTTCATCTTTTCTTATCTCATAAAATGAGATGATCAACACTTAAATGAGAAATTTTATTTCTCAAATAATTCTCTTTATTTACCAAATAAATGGTAACTCATCACATTTCAATAATATATGATAAACATATTTACATTATTATCACCTTAATAATCATATTATATGACATATCATAATAATCATGATAATTCTCATGTATAAATCAATATACATTTATATATTAACATAATTATGTCTCAAAGAAATTTCACACAATTTGTCAATATATATCCATCATATTAGCATGCATTGTTAATCTCATAATAATATTGTAAATATATCACAAATATCATACAATAATTCACATATCCACATATTGATATATTCTATTGATTCACAAAATCAATATATAGGCATGTCATATAAAAATCATAAAATTGTCATCTAAATAATTTATCATTATCTCATAATAAGACAATTCTATAACATGCTAGCATATTACCCAATAATCTACTAGATTGTTTACACTTTAATCACATATAACAAAAACTCAAGATATTATATTATCTTCTAATCTAACCACTATATACAAAGAAGATTAGAAAACAATGAACCTTTTTTATAAATTTTTCCTCTTCTCATTTCTATCACTATATGAAAACTATTAGATCTTCTAAGAAAACAAAAGAAGAACATTACCTTGTCTTACCATCTTTTCAAGGTTGGATCCTCACAAGATCTCTATGGTTTCTCCTTCCATTGAAAATGAACTTAAGCTTTTGATTGTTAGAGAATATATTTTTATACTCAATGGAAACATGGAGAAACCAAAATACAACTCTATGCAAAAAAATACAATAGACAAGGTAATTGATTAAATAAACATTACAACTCAATTGCTCAAAATACAAGTAAATATAAAGAGGTAGAAAAATAAGATTACAAACTCAAAACAATAATAATACAAGTAAATAAGATCAACAAGATCAAAAGAATGAAAACAAAACGAATAAAAAGAATAAACTCTCACACAACCAAAGTGTAGAGTAGTGGGGATCACCAACTTGAACAAGGTTCAAAACCTTTGTCCAAAAGCCTATTTCCCCCTATTCTCTAAGCCCTAAGGGATCTCACTAGGAAATAGCTCTATTGAATTATCAAGCCTCTATGGTGTATTTTCCATCCAAGTACTTTGTGGATGGAAAATGGTGTGTCTTACAAGTGAGCATTAGACTCTTATTTATAGAGTTTTGAGACACCCTTTGAATTTAAAATTCCACCAACCCCCATGGCTGTTACCAATGATTAATTGGATATTTATGGAATTAAAATAGAGATTTGGGAGTTATTTGGCTGTTGGAAACGTTCAAAATTGGATAAAACGGAAGTTTGGAAATTATTGTCAGCCTCTCAGGCCGCAGCCTGAAAAACACGAGCCGCGGCCCACGGTGTGTTTTTTTGCCTATTTTTTCCTCTTGGGCCGCGGCTTGATAAACATAGGCAGCAACCCAAGTCATTTTTTCAGCAACCAATTTTCCAAATTTTCCAAAATGTTCCAAATTCATTCCCACTTGATTTTGTAACTTCCATACACATTATGGGAGTTAAAATCACATCTCTAACAACCATATTTCACATATGGCTTTAAGAAATTCAAATCAAAATGTGTAATATCAAATCTACACATTATTGGGTAATATTTAGGAGTTACAAGTTTGTAACTCCAAAATATGTCACATTTGGGCACATACATGTGTTCAATTTTGTGACTCTCAATAATATGTTACAAGGTGTGACAAATCACATTTGCGTGACAAATCACATTATGTCACATTATTTAATCTAACATTATGTTATTTAAAATAATATAACAATCATGTGCGGTTTTTGGCCATTTTTCGTCATTAAGACCTCAAACAGTTTTTTCAAAGCTTCGAGTTGGGCCTTAACATTATCATCTTCCCGAAGTTGATAGACCCCAGATGTTTTGTGTCGGTTGGTGCTATCAGTAGCACTTGTACCAGTCCAGGTGTGAGACTTTTTTGCAGTTTCTTCAAGATATTCAAGA
This sequence comes from Humulus lupulus, assembly GCF_963169125.1. Taxonomy (NCBI): domain Eukaryota; kingdom Viridiplantae; phylum Streptophyta; class Magnoliopsida; order Rosales; family Cannabaceae; genus Humulus; species Humulus lupulus. The sequence continues at coordinate 240,449,468 of NC_084794.1, forward strand.
GCATCGTCTGGCTCTTTTTCGAGGAATTCACCATTGCATAGCATTTCTACAAACTGGCGCTCATGACTCGTGAGGCCTTCATAGAAGTATCTGACCAAACGCCAGTTCTCATAGCCATGGTGCGGGCACTATTCAACAGATCTTTGAATCTTTCCCAGACTTGATAGAATGTTTCATTGTCCTTTTGGGAAAATGTGGAAATCTGTCGTTTTAGACTGTTGGTTTTATGGCTGGGGAAGTGTTTCAGAAAGAAGGATTTGGTCATTTCCTCCCATGTTCAAATAGACTTAGGTCTCAAAGAGTATAACTAGCTTTTGGCTTTGTCCTTCAAGGAGAAAGGGAAGAATTTTTGTCGCACAGAATCGACATTTTTGGCTCGGTTATATAACGTGGCTACTACCTCCTCGAATTTTGTAATATGCACGTATGGGCTATTTTTTTCCATTCCATGAAATGTGGGCAAGAGTTGAATCATGCCAGGTTTAAAGTCTAATGCAGGTATATTAGGAGGGAAGATAATGCTTGAAGGCGTGGAAGTGCGAGTAGGATGGAGGTAGTCATTGAGAGTTCTTGGTTGGATTTCATCATTGCGAGCCATTGCAAATGGATTATTATCAGCTAAAGTTTGTAGAGAAGCAGGATTGGTGGAAGGAGTTCCAGAAGGAGTGGTGGATGAATTGGAAGAAGTGTCACTAGAAGTTTCATGATGATTCATCCACTCTCGAAAATCAGAATTAGATTTATATTATGTTTTTATTATTTTTTTATTTGTTTGATTGATTTTTTTTTGTTAAACTTGTTCCCAGGTAGATTTGGAGGTTTTTGGGTGATCTCCAACGCCTTACTAGAACTCCTTGAGGTTACTGAGTAAATATGGTGGATCACAAGTTAAACCTTTTCGACCAAACAACCTTTAAGCAGAGTGAAACTGCTTATTTTGACAAAGCAAGCTTGGTTTTTTTTATGTAGAGTCCCAGAATGTTTACTTGGTTAGCTAGCTAGTAGTAGTTGTAGTATTTTAGATTTCGTGGATTTTGGTTCAAACCAGGACTTAGTTGGAAACTCCTAGCAATAGTTATGGATTTTATAAGTTTAACCTATAGTTTAAGAATATTAATTATAACATAAGGTTTGATTAATATTGTTGGTTATAAATATAATAATTATTATAATGTAAGATTTAGATAGAGCCAATAGGATTATGACACTTGTCATAAGCATGATTATTAAGGAATTATTATTTTAATGATAAAATAAGGGAATATAAGACTTAGTCTTCACCAGAAACTGTTAGGGTCGTAGTTTGACTCAGTCAAAGCAGTTATCCAACCTTAATTATGCTAAAAAAGTGTAATTACATATTTAAAATAATCACGTATGTCGATATATCGCAGCATTAGAGCCGATATATCGTCTGACGATGAATACGGAAAACACGTTGATGTTGCATGATCGTACGAATGGAGACTCGGAACTAGGGGCAGCCGATATATCGCCTCATAGGGGTGATATATCGCCTATATTTATTTATTTATTTTATTTTGTTTCAATTTTTAAAAACTACCTTTGACTCCTTAGACCTACCTCTGTTAGTTTTGACCAAGTCTTCAACCTCTGATTGACGAATATTCAATTATCTTCAATTAAATTCATTATTTTTATTCAAATCAAAATGGAGTTAGTTTCACTCCTTACCTCTATAATTAGGACCTAGTACCCAACCCTTTCATTTAATCTTCAGCTGTGATCAGACTCCAAGGTACTAGTGAGACCATAAGAGTGATACACTTGGGTTGGGAGAAAAAGCTTTACCATTCTTAAGCTTTATAAAACACTTGGGAAGTGAGGATTAGAGTGTTTTGGTATTGGAGTTAGGCCAATCCATAAGAAACAAAGGTACTCTTATTCTTAAGTTCAATCCTGTTTGATTCCTTAGTTTCTTTTAGTTTTCATTCAGGTTCTAACTTTTGTTATGGTTTTATGGTTAGGTTTTTAAGTTCTTTGAACTTAAGGTGCCTTTTCGGTAAGTTTTCTCTTGGTGATTTAGTTCTATTCTTTTCATCTCTTTCCTTTAGAACTACTCATTATTATATTGGTGGTTTTAGGAGTGTTCCACGTCCCGCATTTGTTCTCATATCCCGGTTTTGGTAAGGAAAATATGATAGATCTTGTATGTTTGTATGATATGTTATGTTATCTTATGTTGTATGTTAACATTATGTATAGTATGTTTATAGACCTTGGGCATATGACTTGTCTAGCTAGCAAGCCCTAATAATTTATGGGCATATGATTTGCTTGACTAGCAAGCCCCACCAATCTATTGGGCATATGACCTGTTTAGTTTACAAGCCCCAAGTAGTATGATGGCCATTGTAGTAGTATATGACATATGTTTATGATATGCTTATAGTATATGTTTATGATATGTTTATAGTATATGTTAATGATATAATTTTATGTATATGTTTTATGATGTTAGTAGTTTTTCCTTGCTGGGCATTAGGCTCACTCCTTTTCTTTTAGTGTGATGTAGGAAAATAGATGCAAAGGTGGAAGGATTCTTGGAAGCTTGGTGTGTGTATGGAGGTGAATAGAGTGGATGGGCTGCGTGTCGATTCGAGGACAACGTTTTTGTTTTAGTCTCTTTAAATTACGTTTTTATGTATTTTTCCGCATTTAGCTTTGTAAACAATTTTATTTAAAGTTATGTTTTATTTTAAAAACAATGAGCTCATTTATGTATTACTAATATTATTTTTAAAGTTTTTAATAAAATTATGAATTTTCTTATGTATGTTTTCTCTAAAGTTGTAGTTACGTCTAGTAGGTTTAATGACCTAAGTCTCATAGATAGTTGGGTCATTACATCTTATAGTAATAAGTTCAACAATGTAATAATGCAAATGTATATGCTCGAAATGTTCTCAGGCTGATTGGGAAGGTTGCCAAGGTACCGCTTTAGACCCACACTTGCCTAGACAGAACTCCCTGAGGTTCCCAGGTAAGTGTGGAGGGTAATGCTATCACAAACCTTATTTAACAACCAATCTTTCTAGACAGAACAATATCGGTTTCTACCATTTGTAATATTACACAATTGTTCCCAATACTAAGCGTTTTAAGATTGAAATTTTATGAACAATTTTATGTTTTTTTTTTTTGAAAACTTAAATTCTAAGGAAAACTAAGGCAAAGAAAAAGAAAATCCTAAACTAAGCAACAAAATAAACAACACAAAAATAAAATTAAGAAAAGAGAATTAAAGTGAAGATAAAATAACAAGCTTAATTTTTTTTTTGTTCAAATATGTATTAAACTAAAAAAAAATAGAAAAGAAATTAAGAAAGAGAAATGAAATAAGAATTAACTAAAAAGAAAAAATAATTATATAAATATATATATATGGTTCTCTTTTTGTAAGCAAAAGAAAGGAAAATGAGAAAAAATAAAAATAAGAATAAATATATATAAATATTTATTTTTTTCACTTTTTTTGTTTTTATATAGATATGTATATATATATTTTGTTTTACCGAAAAAAAGAAAAAGAAAAGGAAAAGAAAAAATATATATAAATAACTAATTTTTTTTACGATTTATAGTTAGTTTTTGTTTTGTTTTAATAATAATAATCAAAGTAACTAAAAATTAGTAAATAAAAAAAACTATACTAACACAATGTTTATACCAACAAAAATACAAATAAAGTTAGTAACATTTTGGTAAAAATTTCCCTAAACCTTTGAAAACTACCTCCCTGGCAACGGCGCCAAAATTTGTTTAACGCCCAAATCGTGACAACCACTAAGCGGTGGTTGTAGTATAGATCGGGTGGTCGATCCACAAGGAGGTAACCTAAAACCAAAAGATTAGTAGAAAATAACACAAATAGTTAGTAACATGAAATATATAAAAATGGAAATGAAAAGATATTTGAGATTTTGGTGTTGTCTTTTTGATGAAATGATAAAATGAGATAAGTGAGATAAAAGTAAGGTGTAATCAAGAGTTTGAGAAATAGAAAGGTTTTAAGAATCATCCATATGCTTGTTTGGTTACTTAGTTACTTGATTTACAAAAATACACAAGTAAACAGTGTTAAATATAGTAAATATTTTGTAAAGTCAATGTTTTGGTTGCCTTTCTCATTATCAATCGTCAAAATATATACACAAGATTGTAGCATAATCCTAGGCTACATAACAGGAAACTAATGATTTAGGCTAGAGAATAGGAGGCTAATTATACGGCTAATAATATACATTGACTTTACAAAATATTTACTATATTTAACAAATAGTTCACATCCCAACATGTACATGGAAAATCTAACATTAAAGTCCATATTCTTTTCTAACAAAAGTTCATTTGAGTTATAAAGTTCTTTACTTTTAAAGCACAATGTTAATCTTATGAAAAATCTAAAAATGACAAAATACCCAAGGGCAATAATGCAATAAAAGATTAGACATAAAGTTATGTATCAATATTACTTTTACTAACTAGAAACACATAGAAAGAGCATGACTAATCCTATATACTATTAGTGCAAGCAAAGAAAGATAACAGAATAGAGATGATGATGAAAGAACATAAATAACTCAAATACATTATATTAAGAACATAGTAAATCAAAGTAGCAAAATAACATCACTAGCATATGGAATCATCCCTAACCTTCCTAGGAAGATTAGGTCATTATGCTCATGATTCTCACAAAATTCTAAGAAGAAAATATGAGAAGAAAGTGAGTAGAAATTTTGCTATAGTTTCTTTACTCTAAAAATTACATACCATAAGTGAAGGAAAGAGTCCCTATTTATAGAAAAAAAGGACCAAAAGGATATTAAACAACAAATGGGGGTTACACAATAAATCTGAAATATTAATAATAAAATATGATTTTGAAAAATCAAATCTTATTATTAATATTAACCTAGCTATTTTGGTGAATGATCATTTTTCCTTTTCTAAAATACCACAAAAACATGAGCTTTAAAGCTCAAAATAGAAAGGTGCAAGACCCAAAACCCACAAAAATTGGGTTAAAAGGTGGCTGAAAGTGTTGACCAAGTGTAGCCAATAGAGACGCGCCGCATGTCTAGGTGGTGGCAAGCTTTGGCTTGGGCTTGTTTGGGCTCATTTTGGGACTCTGGGGTTTTCAAATATTCCTCTCATAAAACTAATCCTAAAAAATACTTAATTTCTTAATAAACATGCACATTACAAGTGTCATTATCTTATTGGGTCTATCTAAACCTTATAGTATAATAAATATCATCTTCATAATCAGCTATATTAATCAAATCTTATGTTATAATTAATATTCTTAAACTATAGGTTAAACTTATAAAATCTACAAGTGTTGCTACGAGTGTCCAACTAAGTCCCAGCTTGAACCAAAATCCACAGTAATAAACATACTACAACTATTACTAGCTATTACTACTACTACTACTATCTAACTAGCTAAGTAAATTTCTTGGACTCTACAACCTTATTAGGTAATTTGGGACGTTACAATATTAATCAAACACATCAAATGATGATCATATACACAGTGATCTTAATCTAAAGGTTAATATGAACTCCTATATATGTCATCTTATCATTTGATTCATGCGTTAAGATTTGTGAAATGATCAGGTTGAGAACAATTGTTTTGGGGACTCAATGATACATATCTTATTGGGTCACTTGTCCCAAATTATAAGTGTCACTTTTTCAACACTTTTTTTTCATTTGTGATTCTTTCTTTCTTCTTTATTTTTCTTTATGCCAAAATGCAACTTTAATTCATACAAAATAACAATAAATTAAATTATAATAAAATATTTTCATTTATAAAATAAATGATATTAATTCTATGAAAATATTAATTAAAATTAATTTATTTTTACCATTAAGATCAATAAATATGCATTTTCACCACTAATCAGAGACCTTTCGAGGCTATCTCCTACATATAGAGATGGGACTCCCCTAGTGTCCTTAGAAGATAGGGGAATTTCCTGGTCATTGAGCTCAAGCTCGGTCGAGTGTACCAGTTAGGTTTCTTTTATCCTTGGCCTTGTTTATTTTAATAACCATAGCTCGATCACTAAAGTGTGACGTGTTTTTTACAGGTGACATGGACTCTGATCTCGACAACCTGCTCAACTGTCCCTCGGTGGCCAAGGCAAATAAACGCCAAAGGGCGTCTCAAAGAGGGGGGGCCTCCCTCCAAAATTCCCAAGGTATTCGAGCCAGTCCCTCTAGCCTCAGCTGTTTAGGGCTCAAGCCAGGCTGCTGACCCAAATCTCGAGATCAGGGTAACTGTTGAAATTGAGTCAGCGACGCCCACAGACCCCCTGCCTCCTCCTTCGGTCTGAGTCACCCAACAAATTCCTGCTGCCCAAAAGAGACAAGCCCCCACACAGGAACGACTTTAGTCGATCTTAACTCACATCCCAGAGTGCGTGCTTGATAATGCAGCTGGGTCGCACGGAGTCAATCTAGGGTCGGATGTCCTGTCCCGCATTGGCCAAAGTCTCAGCAACCTCGACGCCCCTCAATGGGAGTTACTCACCTCCTGCCACGTGCCAACACCATCTTCGACAAGGGTGGCGAGCTTCTATCTTCGGTAAGTCATTTGTACTCTGACTTTGTCATACTGACTTACATCGCGTGCTTAATAACTTGTATTTGTTTTTATGTACAGGCAACATTTCATTTGTTCAACACAACTTTAAGTTGAACAATGAGGTGGCTACGAGTAGGGCACATACTCAAGACGCCAAGGACCTCCAGATGAAGCTCGCGGACGAGCTCAGAGCAGTAAAGTTGGAGGTGGCGGCAAGGGAGGCAACCATTCTCAAGGTGTCCAAACTTGAATTGAAGCTGCAGGCTGCCCTAGAGACTGCCCAGAGAGTGTTTGAACTTGAGTCAACAATGGCAGTGACCTTGAAAAGAGTCGAGGCCAAAAATTCTGAGATCAAGGAGAAAGACTCTAAGATTAAGGAACTTCAAAAGTTAAACGCCAAGTTGGAGGAGGAAAAGAAGGCGACCTTCTAGATAATCGAAGGTGAGAAAGCTCTCCTTCTTGAGGAGTTCAAGACCAAGAAAGATCACGCTGTAGACATAGCGATGTATCGGATCTGGGTGAACAATCCTGGCCTCGATACCAGCTTCTTGGACAACTTAGAGGCTGAATTTGTTGACAAATGGGAAGCTTGTCTTGAGGAAGAGGAGGCTAAGCTCAAGGTTGAGGAGGCGGTGGAGGTACCCAGCACTGCGGGTGGGGAGGCGTTTACTTTGTGAAGGCGAGATCATGGGCTGCATCCCATTAAAATTTTGTAACTATCTTTCTATATATATATATTTTTATATATGTGACCTTGGGGTGAAGACAATATATAGCTCGATTCGGAGCTATTTTTATTAAATAATAACTTTAATCTGTATGCATACAATTTTCTGGCTCGAAAATATTTTATGCATTTGATTTTATTTTAAGCTTTTTGCCTTAATGTTATGCTACATTTCTGGGTCGAAATATTTTGAGCATGCTATATTAAAGACTTGCTTTTATATTTGTTTATTTGTACAAATACATCTATTGGATTTAAGGTTGAATTTCAATGCATTCATGCACAGTTTATTCAAAGTATCCATGTTCGACTTCGTTATTGTCAAGGTCGAACTTTACTTTTCACCATGTACTTGAAACTACTTAATTGGCATGTAATTTTAGTAGTTTAGTTATATCTTGCTTTCCTAGTCCCTTTTTCTCCTCCTCGAGTATATCCTCGAGGTTACAAGGTCGAGACTTATTTGCAAAACTTTCTAGCCTTGGAATCGACTTAGTTCGCAGTTGGTTTATCTTAAATTCCAACTTTTTACTGTCAATTAGGTTGGTTTGTTCCAAACTAATTTAGCCTAGGTTAATTCCAGACAATTTTAGCTCATGTGTACACTTATAAACTTTCATGTCGGGTTAATGATCCAGACATTTTTAGCTCGTGTGTACACTTATACACTTTCATGTTGGGTTACTGATCCAGACATTTTTTTTATGTTATTTATTTTTTCAAGCCTATGGTATGACTCATATACCACTTATGCCCCCTTAATATCCTATGAGTGTGATCATAGGTAATTAAATTAAAAGGGTTTGCAAAAAATATAACATTCAAAGAGAATACAAGTTTTGAACAAAACTAAGAATTGTGATTGATAAAAAGCAGAAAAAATGAACATGCTTGGTTACAATGAAAAAATCACTCCTACATTATTGATAATAAGGTCGTAGATGTTCACCATTCCAAGCTCGTGGAACCAACTCTCCATTTAACCTTGCTAGTTTGTACACTCCAGGTCGAATGATAGACTCGATCTGGTAAGGTCCTTCCCAATTAGGTCTAAGTACCCCGACGGAGGGTCTCGTGTAGCTAAAAATACACGCCTTAGCACCAAATCTCCCAATCTAAATTTTCTATCTCGAACCCTCTTGTTGAAGTATCTAGTAGCTCGTTGCTGGTATGCAACATTTTTCGATTGCACTTCATCTCATCTTTCTTCAATAAGGTCTAGACTTTCTTCGAGTTGGGATTGGTTCGAGGCCTGATTGTATGCATGGCTCTGTATTGTAGGGATTTTGACCTCAATAAAAAAGATGTCCTCGAATCCATAAGCTAGGGAGAAGGGAGTATGTCCCGTTGAAGTCCATGCTGTGTTTTTATAAGCCCACAAGACTTGAGGCAACTCTTCGGGCCACTTCCCCTTTGCCTCCTCTAACCTTTTCTTTATGGAGCTCTTTAAGATTTTATTGACCGCTTCGACCTGGCCATTTGACTGAGGATGGGCCACGGAGAAGAAAATTTTTATTATCCCATTTTTCTCACAGAAATGGGTAAAACGATCACTGTCGAACTAGGTTCCATTGTCTGATACTATTTTTCTGGGCATCCCATATCGACAGACGATATTTTTTACAACAAAGTCTAAGACTTTTTTCGAGGTAATAGTGGCCAATGGTTTAGCTTCGGTCCATTTTGTGAAATAGTCGACTGCGACCACATCATACCTTACTCCACCTTTTTCCAGTTGGCAATGAACCTATGAGGTCAATTACCCATACTGCGAATGGCCATGGGGAGCTCATCATGGTGAGTTCGGTAGGTGGAGCTCGTGGAACTGAGGCAAACCGTTGATATTTATCACATCATTTGACATATTCGAACGAGTCTGCCTTGATTGTGGGCCAGAAATACCCCTGTCACATCACCTTTTTGGATAGACTATGCCCCCCAGTGTGGTCTCCACAAAATCCTTCATGGATTTCTTCAAAAAATTTCTTTGCCACAAGCGGAGTGACACATCAGAGTAATGGCATAGAGTACCCTCTTCTATACAACCTTCCTTCCACAATAGTGTATCTTAGGATCTGATACATTAGCTTCCTAGCCTCGTTTTGATCTGCTGGGAGACTTCCGGTTTCGAGGTAGTCAACTATTGGGGTCATCCAGGTTGGTTGCGAGTCAATCATGCATACATCTTCTTTGTCAGGCTCACTAATACTCAGGGTCGGAAGAAACTCCACTAGGACCACATTCAGTCTATCAGCCTCGTTAGTTGTGGCAAGCCTGAACAATGTGTCTGCATTTGAATTTTGTTCTCAGGGGACTTGCTCTACAGTGTAGAATTCAAACTGTCCGAGTGCAGTTTTTGCTTTCTCTAGGTATGCAGCCATTTTTATGCCACGAGCCTGATATTCACCCAATACTTGGTTAACCACTAGCTGTGAGTCACTATAGCAATGTATAGCCTTTGCTTTGAGCTCTCTAGCTATTCGAAGTCCTGCTAGTAATGTCTCGTATTCAGCCTCGTTGTTTGATGCTTCGAAGCCAAACCTTAAAGCTGAGTGGAATCGATTTCCTGCTGGGGTAATTAATATGATACATGCCCCCAATCCATTTTCGTTAGAAGATCCATTGACATAAAGTTTCCACAGCTTTTGGGTTGGGGTTACAACTTCGTTGTTTGAGATGCCGGTACACTTGACAATGAAATCTGGCTGGGCATGTCCATTGATAGTTGTTCTTGGGTGATATGTGATTTCGAATTGCCTGAGTTCAACAGCCCACTTTAACAATCTTCTGAACGCTTCTGGTCTAGACAAAACTTGTCGCAGTGGCTGGTCAGTCAGCACATGAATAGGATGTGTGTGGAATTAGGGTCGGAGCTTTCGAGATGCGTGTATCAGGCTCAGAGCCAGTTTTTCCATTAATGGGTATCTCGATTCTGCCCCCAATAATCTTTTGCTGACGTAATACACAGGTTTTTCTACTTGCTTCTCCTCTCGCACTAGTATTGCATTAATTGCGTGCTCGGTTGAAGCGAGGTATATATAAAAAAATCTCTCTTGTGATAGGTTTGGACAAGATTGGTGGTTCGGTGAGGTGTTTCTTAAGGTTTTGAAATGCGAGCTCACACTCTTCCGACCACTCGAATTTTTTGCCTCCTCTTAAAAGATTGAAGAATGGAAGGCATCGGTCTGTAGATTTCAAGATAAACCTACTTAAGGCCGCCATTTGTCCAGTTAAGCTCTGGACATCCTTATGTTTTCGAGGTGAGGGAATATCTCTTAATGCCTTAATCTTGTCTGGATTAACCTTTATTCCCCATGCATTTACTATAAATCCAAGGAACTTTCCCGAAGACACTCCAAATGAGCACTTTTGTGGGTTAAGTTTCATGTTGTATTTCTGAAGTACAGTAAAACACTCCGCGAGATCATCCACATTATTATCGTTATGTTTAGATTTGACTAACATATCATCCACATAAACTTCTATGTTATTTCCTATCTATTCAGCAAACATCCTATTCACCAGCCTTTGGTATGTGGGTCCAGCGTTTTTGAGCCCGAAAGGCATGACGTTGTAGTAGTACAACCCTTTATCAGTTACGAAGCTCGTATGTTATTGGTCTGGCGCATGCATGGAAATCTGGTTATATCCAGAATAAGCGTCCATGAATGACATGATGCCGTGACCTGCAGTGGCGTTTACAAGCTGATCTATTCAAGGTAAGGGGAAATAGTCTTTAGGGCACGCCTTGTTAAGATCTGAGTAGTCAATACAGGTTCGCATTTGCCGTTGGGCTTTGGGACCAACACTGGATTGGCGATCCAATCCAGATAAAAGGCATCTCATATGAATCGATTTGCTTTTAACTTATCAACTTCTTCTTTGAGGGCCTTCATTTTTGCTGCTTCGGGGGGAAGCTCTTGTCAATGTTTAGTGCATGGCTTATGACATTTGGACTGATTCTTACCATGTCCGAGTGTGACCATGTGAACACGTCCTAGTTTTCTTTCAATAAGAAAATTAATTGCTATCTTGCCTTTTCAAAAAGACACTTTTACCACCTTTGTGGCATCCATTTCATCAATCATCACTTCCTCGAGCTCTTCTAGAGGTTCGAGATTGGCCCTTTCTTCTACTCTGGGGTCGATCTCCTCATCTTTCTCGAAGACGGGTCCATCCGTCTCCTGAACAATTACAAGTGTCTGTACACTTGTTTGATTCTTTCCTCTCATGGAAATGCTGTAGCCTCCCTTCTTGTGAGCTGGTCTCCCTTCAACGTCCCGATGCCACTAGAAGTTGGGAACTTGATGGCAAGGTGCCTGACACATGATACTGCCCCCAACCCAATCAGGGTGGGTCTTCCGAGCAGTATGTTGTAGGCTGACGGGGTGTCCACTACCACAAACTCCATCATCTTGGTTACCGAGACTGGGTAGTATCCCAAGGTCACGGGGAGTTCAATGGACCCCGTATAGGCAATCCCTTCTCCTGAAAAAATGTACAACGTCGTTGCACATGCTTTCATATCGTGAAGCGTGAGTCCCATCTTTTCTAGAGTGGCCTTGTAAAGGATATTCACCGAGCTCTCATTATCAATTAGGACTCGGCATACCCTCCTGTTCGCGAGCTGGAGAGTAATGACCAGGGGGTCGTTGTGAGGAAATTGGACGTGTGACGCGTCCTCTTCAGTAAATGTGATGGGCTGAGTCTCAACCCTCTGCTGCTTTAGAGCTTGTGGTTCAGGTCCGTAGGGGGAACCGCCTCCAGTCTTGAGCTCTTTAACATATCTCTTTTGGGCATTCCTGCTCGAACCTACAATATGAGGTCCCCCCGAGATGGTTACTACATCCTCTCCATCAATCGGAGGGGCTCGCTCATCCTCTCGAACTTGGGAATTATTATGTTGGGTAGGTTGTACAGCTGCCGCCCTCTGACTTGTTGAGGCTTGGTCAGAATTTTGGCTTCCAACATACTGTCTGAGATATCCTCTTGAGATTAAGCCTTCGATCTCGTCCTTCAGTTGTCGACATTCATCGGTTCTATGTCCGATGTCTCTGTGGAATTTAAAGTACTTATTTGAGTCCCTTTTCACCTTCTGATTCCGCATGAGGTCAGGTTGTTTGAACAGGACCTAATTTTCATTGGCTAGAAATATGTTTTCCTGAGTCTTGTTGAGCTTGGAATACACTGTGTAAACGGAGAAGTATTTATCTCCCTTCTTATTTTTCCCTCCATCAGCATCGGGGTTATTCCCTTCGTTCTTCTTTCTTTTAGAAGGGTTATCCCTGGAGGGTTTTGAAGTTGATGGGGCCGCCGAGGTTGAGGCAAAGTTAACGTTTGTCGTTGTATTTATGGGCTGAGAGGTCAGGTTTAATGCTAACCTCTCATCTTCTACATTGACAAACCTCTAGGCCCTCCGATTGAACTCGGTTAATGACCTAATGGATTTTCTCTGTAAATCTTCCCAAAGGGGACTCCCTGGTAAAATACCAGCTCTAATGGCCATCAAGTGGCCACTATCATCGACATTTCGGGCTCGAGCCATTTCTATGTTAAACCTCGTAAGGTAACTCTTTAGTGACTCCTCTTATTGTTGTCTGGAATTGGTCAGGGCTGAGGCTTCGGGCCTGATACCAACCATAGCCTTGAATTTCTTTTTAAATTCTCTTGCTAATTGATCCCAGGAAGAAATCGAATGTCTTCGAAACTTTTCAAACTAGTTTTTTGCTGGTCCCGTAAGAGTAGCTAAAAACAACATACATCTGAGCTTGTAGCCAATATTGCTGGCTCGCATGATGGTATTAAAGGTGCTTAAATGACTGTATGGGTCTGAGTTTCCATCGAATGGTGCTACATGAGGTATTCTGAATCCTTGTGGAAATGGGGTGTTAGAAATGTGCGGGGCAAAAGGCTCTAGCTCCTCATCGAAGTCTTCAGCCTTATCTCTGCTTCGCTCGTCTTGTAGGAGCCTAAATGCCTTTTCCAACTGAGCAATTCTTTCCTAGACTAGATCCACTGGGGGTCAAGCCTGAGCTTGAACTTGAGGGAGCGGTTTATCGTTAATAACAACCCCAGTCCCTTGTCTCGGCATAGGGTTATATGTCGACTGTTTACGACCGTTTAGATGGTCTCGCAAATCAGGGTTCAAGGGATTATCTCATTCCCGGTTATGGTTCAAGTGTTCCTGCAAAATAGGATGACTCCCCCGATTTCCTATATGTCTAGGCTCAGTATTATAAATGCTCACGGACTGAGTGTAATCCGAGCTTTTGCTTGCAACCCTTTCTGGCTGTGAGGCTCGATGATTATGAGGTGGGTCCCCTGCTGGTCTCCTTACCCCAGCAGATTGTGACCTTGAAATTTGGCTCCTCGAAGGTTGAGGAGCACTGTGCTCTCGGGTAGCCTCCCTTTCATTTCCTTGTCTAGGCCTGGCCTGTCGGTTTCCATCCCGACTGCCACTGCGAGACGGTCTACGTGGTGCAGGTCGTGGGACCTTTCAGAATGGTGAGGCGCATTATTGGTGACGGTGGATGCCTTATGGGAGATGGCGGCTGTCTCCCATTGTTGGGCCTAGATGGCCTAGAGCTTGCCTGGATAGGTTCCGGGTTGTTTCTTGCAGCCTCGGGATTCAGGTTTCGAGCAACTGGAGGAACTTGGTTATTACCCGTCCCTATTGACAACTATGCAGTTGGGTTGTCAGTGGCCTCAGCCCGGGTGTTTCTCTGGGGCCTTGACTGATCCTGCTGTGTTGCTTGTTCCACCCTCCCGGTAGATGTGCTCCCATGGGGATGTCCTCTAGGTCTTTGGGGAGGTGCTTGGGTTACAGCAGCCTGCATGGCTAATTCTTCATTGCGCTTCGTCGCCTCTGCCAACTGTTTGCGCAATTGGTGATTTTCAAGTTCCATGACAGAACATATCTTTCAGGATTGTAGTATAAATCCTCATCAGGCCTGGGAGCAGGTGGCCCCTGAGAATCGGATGAATCACTCCTCTCTTCAGGGCCTGGGTTAGCCATGGGCTGCTTTCCAGGTCATCGTGGATAGTCTTCGGTACGAGGAGTTTGCTCCTCTGGTATTTGGGGCAATGGTCTCCCACCAGTGCTGCAATTGTTTGCAGCGGCCATTGATGACTCGGGAGGTTTTTTGATTAAACAGGCTAACGTCTTGTTTAATGGCTCTCAATGAAAGCACCAAACTGTTGATGCCATTTTTCGTCAACTTAAAAATGAAGAGCACTAAACACAAAATCAGAAAAATAAATAAGAAACACACGATTTTTTACGTGGTTCAGCAGTTAAAATCTACCTAGTCCACGAATCGATATTATTCAACAATGGAAATCTCTCAAAGCTTTTAAAAAGCAATTCAGCAGAGTATTCCCAGTGCCAATTTTTTTTGTCCCCTTGCAAATGAATTTCTCCAGTCTATTTATAGACTGGTTTATAGAATATCTCTCCTCATCTTTCGGGAAGTTATGATTCAAATTTAAAATAAATACAATTAAAAGCGTAAAAATATACAATATCCCTTGATATTCAGGATTTATTAACAGATTACAGCAAATCCCTAGATATATGGATTTTCAAACAGTAACCGTATTCACACTAGATTATCGATCTCGAACATTAGACTTACATATCTTCAGGATCGACAAAACATCACGAGCTCACTACCTCGGCTTGTCACGGTCTTAACAAATGACTTTATCGAGATTGTCTTCTTCGAGCTCACAATGCTTGGGCTCGAACCTTCTCGATGGATACTAATAAAAATAGACCAGGAAAATCAGACAAGTGTTGAACCCTTGTCATTGTAGCTTCGAGCTTAACTTGTAACCTCAAAACATCCTCATGATCACGTGGTTCCAAGCTCACTAATTCTGACATCATCGTTTTAATATTGAGCGATGATGTCAAAATCAATTCTCATTAATGTTGATCACATAACAAATTTTCTTATTTCGAGCTTACACTTTACGAGCCTGTCTTTTGAGACCATAATTTCTATTCTCGAAATTTGGGTGTAACAGTCCCATCTCATTGTAGACCGTCTATAAAGGATTGAGTGATAATTATGGTTGTAACATTGGATAATTAATAAAGTATCTATATTGCTTATAGATCGTTCTATGAATTCAAGAGTGCAATTCCAAGTCTTTAGTGGAGTCACGAGGAATTAATAAGTTAGAAAATTTATTTGTTAGATTTATGATAACTTATTGGATCTTGATTTCATAGGCCCATAGTCCCCACTGTACATTGGATAAAATCATGTAGATGGTCTCAATTAATTGATTTAATCATCAATTAGAATTATCAAAGTTGACCAGGTCAATTTTGGATTGCTTCACAGAGTTATACAATTTAGAGAAGAAAAGATAAATTAGGGCAGATTTATTAATTAAGTTAAATTGGTATCTAAATTAATAAATAAGTTTAAATCAAGGTTTAAATTATAAATAATTAATTTTATAAATGATTTGAATAATTATTTAATTAATTAAATCAATAGAAAATAATACAGGCATTGATTTTAAGTCAACCGAGCTTATAATCAAATTAAAAATTTCACGGGCCTAAAGACCATGATAATTTTGACCTAGGGATGTTAATTGGCTATTATTTTATCGATTTTTTAATTAAATAAATGGCCTAATTGAGTCTATAAAAGGAATGCTAAGAGAAAGTTGAAAACACAAGTTGAATCATAAGTTTATGATAGGTTTTAGATTCTCTTTACTGCATAAGTCCTTTTCTAAGCCTCAATTTTTGTTTTCTATTATTCTTCTCTCTGTATCTATCTCATGTGTTGAGAATTGTCCACCCTAGTCTAAGTGATTCTAAGGATACTTTGGAAGGCTGTGAAGAAAATTAAAGAATGGTTCAGTTTCTTGGTAATACTCTGCGACAAAAATGATACAAGGGTTAGATAAAATGAAGGAACGACTCATTCATTTCGTTGCGTATAACATAAGTGTTGTTATCATTATTTCCCTTTGAATGAAATTTTAGAAACTTGTTCTAGGTTGTCTCATATTAACTTGTTTGATATTGGATCTACATGAAAATAAATAAAGATCTTGTATAAGTTTTCCCAACAAAAACCCCCTAGGCTCACCCCGAGCCGGGTATTGGACCCCATTGTGACTATTCCGCTAATCCGGTCCCTAAGACTGTCTCGGACCACACATCTCAGTTATATCTCCACAATACTATGGTCTCAAGCTCAACACACACACATAATCACATTTATGTCCTTAATGGGCCAAAATTACAAATATTCCCTTATTAACGAAAACTGACCCACATGCATATTTAATTCACCTAAACATGCATTTCTAATCATATAATCATTTAATCCAAGTAATCACATACTGATACACATATATCACAATTAACCACGTAATAACATAATTAAATCAATTATTCCCCTCCTGGTACACTAATCAAGGCACTAAGGCTTATTAGCAAATTTGAGACATTACAACTATCTTTTCTTTACAGAAATTTCCTCCTCGAAATTTTCCTGAATAGCTTGGGATATCGATCCCGCATAACTGACTCAAGCTCCCAAGTTGCCTCTTCCACCTTGCTGCTTCTCCACATCACTTTCACCAAGGCAATGATCTTGTTCCGCAAGACTTTATCTTTCCGGTCTAGGATCTGAACCGGCTTCTCCTCATAAGACAAATCTTGATCCAGCTCCAGGTTTTCATAACTTAGCACATGTGTAGAATCCAATACGTACTTTCAGAACATGGACACATGAAATACATTGTGAACCCTTGATAATGCTGGAGGCATAGCCAATTTGTAAGCTACCTCTCCAACCCGTTCAAGAATCTCAAAGGGGCCAACAAACCTAGGACTTAACTTACCTTTCACTCCAAATTATTTCACTCCTCTCAAAGGAGAAACTCTGAGAAATACATGATCACCAACTTGAAACTCTACACTCTTGTGCTTCGAGTCTGAGTAACTCTTCTATCTACTCTAGGAGGCGAGCACCCGAGCTCTAGTCTTCTCAATTGCCTCACTGGTCCTCTGAACACCCTCAACACCTAATCACTTTCTCTCACCCATCCCATCCCAATGAATGGAGGTTCTACACTTCCCTCCATACAACATCTAAACGGAGCCACTCCGATAGTCACCTGATAGCTGTTATTATAATAAAATTCAATCAAAGGGAGATACTTACTCCAAGATCCCCCAGTGTCCAGCACACAGGCCCGTAACATATCCTCCATTATCTGAATCGTCCTCTCAGACTGTCCATCCTTCTGAGGATGATAGGCGGTACTGAATCGCAGCTGCGTGCCCATAGCCTTAGCAGGCTCTCACAAAACTTAGAGGTGAAGGTGGGGTACCTATCGAATACTATCGACCTCGAAGCCCCATGGAGTCGAACAATCTCCTTTACATATAATTCATCTTACTACTCCACTGTATAAGTCATTCTAACAGGAAAAAAAATGGGCTGATTTGGTGTACCTATCAACAATCACCCACACACAATCATGTTGCTCCACTGCCTTCAACAATCCAACCACGAAGTCCATGGTGATATCCTCCCACTTCCACTTTAGAATCCCTAAAGGTTGCAACAACCCTGGTGGCCTATGATGTTCAGCCTTTACCTACTGACAGGTTAAACATTTGGCCACATAATCCACCATGTCCTTCTTCATCCCCGGCCACCAATACAGAGTCCTTAGATCTTGGTACATCTTTGTCGTACTCGGATGTACAAAATAAGGAGTAGTATGAGACTCATCCAGAATCTCTCGTATGACACCAGAATCCATCAGAACGCAAATTTGACCTTTATATCTCAGTAGATCAATCTTAGAAATAGAAAAGTTTCTAGCCACTCCAGCTAATAAATCCTTCTTGTGTTTCCTCAACTGGGGATCCTCCTTCTGTGCTTCTCTGATTCTCTCAAGAAGTGTGGACTGAAGAGTAATATTGGCTAGCTGACCAGCTACCAATTCAATTCCCGCTCTGGTCATCTCTTCAGCTAAATTTTATGATATCTATCTCGAATTGAACAACTATCCTGGGCCCCATCGACTCAGTGCATCGGCCACCACATTGGCCTTCCCTGGATGGTACAAAATCTGACAATCGTAGTCCTTCACCAATTCCAGCCAACGCCTTTGGCATATATTCAGATCCTTCTGAGTAAAGAAATACTTTAAGCTTTTATGGTAGGTGTATATTTTGCACTTCTCTCCATACAGGTAGTGCCTCCATACTTTCAATGCGAATACAACCGCTGCCAACTCCAAATCATGAGTGAGAGACCTCTGCTCATACTCCTTCAGCGGTATAGATGCGTAGGCTATCACCTTCCCAGCTTACATCAATACACATCCCAATCCCTACCTCGAGGCATCACAGTAGACCACAAACTTCTCCTTGTTTGATGGAAGACTTAGTACCAGAGTGGTGATCATTTGTCACTTCAACTCCTTGAAACTATTCTCGCATCTATCTATCCAAACATACTTGGTCTTCTTATGCATTAGCTCAGTCAATAGTGTGGTTATTATGGAGAATCTCTCAACGAACCGCCGATAGTACCCTGCTAATCCCAAGAAGCTCCTAACCTTTGGTACACTGCTCGACTTGGGCCAATCTCTCACTGCCTCAATCTTGGTTGGGTCCTCCAGAATCCCCTCCTTACTCACAATGTGGCCCAGAAATGTTACTTGGGGCAACCAA
This sequence comes from Humulus lupulus, assembly GCF_963169125.1. Classification (NCBI taxonomy): domain Eukaryota; kingdom Viridiplantae; phylum Streptophyta; class Magnoliopsida; order Rosales; family Cannabaceae; genus Humulus; species Humulus lupulus. The sequence goes on from NC_084794.1 coordinate 240,468,545, forward strand.
AACTCACATTTACTGAACTTAGCATATAGCCTATGGCGATAAGCTGGGCCTGGTGAATCCTAGATCCAGTAATTCCTGCAACTGAATCTTCAGTTCCTTCAATTTTATTGGAACCATCCTATAAGGTGTCCTTGATACTGGCTCCACCCTTGGCGCCAACTCTATAACAAACTCGATCACTCGGTGTGGTGGCAACCCTGGCAGGTCTGGTGGGAATACATCAGGAAATTCACACACTAGTCTGGTCTCATCCAGTCCAACTGAAATAATCCTAGAGGTATCCACTATGTTCGTTGGGAATCCTATGCAACCTTTTTGCAATAGGTCTCTAGCCTTCAATGCAGAGATCATAGGCACCCGTGGTCCACTCACTGTCCCCACAAACACAAAAGGTTCCTCCATTTCCAATTCAAAAGTTACCATTCTTTGCTTGCAATCTATTGTCACCACATACTTTGATAACCAATCCATCCCTAGAATCATGTCAAAGTCATCCATCATCAGTTCAATCAGATCAACCGATAACTCCCTACTGTCTATCTCTACTGGTAATGCTCTAACCCATATCCTAGAGACTACCAACTCCCTAGTTGGCAACAAAGTCCTGAATCCCTTAGCATTCAAATCACAACGTCTACACAAATGGTCTATCACCCTATCACATACAAATGAATGAGTTGCTCCTGAATCAATCAATGCAGTAAATGAAGAACTGGCACTAGAAAACTGACTTGTCACAATCGAGGGACTAGCCTCAGCCTCGGTATGGGTCAAAGTAAACACTCTAGCTGGAGTGAGGCTATCACTCTTCTTCGGTTCTTCTTTTTTAACTTACGAGCAGCCCTTCCTCAGGTGACTTACACTCCCACAAATGAAGCATGCTCTGACTCTACTCTCCCCCAAATGTCGTCGCCTGCTGTAATGCCCTAAATTTCCTGATAAGGTTTAGGACCTTGATTAGGAGGCCGGGAGGGCCATAATTGATTTATTATGTAATTAAATGATTATATGCATGTTTATGTGAATTATATTATTATATGATGATAAATGCATGCATATGAGTCCACATTTTATTATAAGGGTATTTTGGTAATTTGGCCCGTTGAGGGCGTAATTGTGCATTTTCATGCATGTGGGTGAGTTATGAATGGTACCACATTATATGTGGATTTGTTTGAGCCTTAAGGCATGAGACGATCATGAAATGCAAGTTTTCAGTCTGGTCATAACGGGTTTAAGTTCGGGGCTCGAGGTGAGTTTCGGGGTGATTTTAATGATTAGAACATTACTGGGAATTAAAGGTTAATGGGATATGATTTATTGGTATTTGAGAATATTGAGAATAACAGGAATTGGAGGGTGTTAATTATGATTAACGAGATAGGTGCGAAAGGACGATTGTGCCCTTGGTGGTTGTTAAGGTTTATTCTAGACTTGAGGGCATTTAGGTCTTTTCACCCTAAGCTTATAAGTAGCCATTAGAAGGTTGTGGAAGTGAACCAAAAATAGAGCAAAGGTTACTCTTCTCCCGTACCTCTTTTTCCTTTTTTTTTGTCTCTCAGAGTTTTTGAGCTCTTTTGAGGAACCAAGCCAAGGAATCAAGTCTTGATGATCTAGGGTTATGCTCTACCATTGAAGAGGGTGTGTTGCTGAGATCAAGGTGAGTTTTTAGCCATAAAAACATTAGTTCTTGCTCTGTTTTTCCATTTGAGTTCCAGCTGGTTTGTGAGTTGGAAAGTTGAGTTTCAATGGATGTTTTTGGCTAGGGTTCTTGGGGTTGTGATGCCTAGGACATGTGGGGATGGTTTTTGGGTTCATTTGGGACTTAATTTGATGTTTGGAAGCATTGGAATCAAGTTGGGAATGAAGGAGTCAAAGGAGAAAGGTTCAGGGGCATTTCAGGCTGGGTGTAGCGCTGTAGCGCCCACAAGGGGGCACTACAGCGCTACCCAGGGATGCTTGGGGGCGGTTTTGGTTCTGTGAAGAGCGCTGGGGGCACTAGTGGGTAGCGCTGGGGCGCTACCCTGTTTCATCAAAATCCCATTTTGTGTGTTTTTAAGGGTTTTTGGCTTGAGGTTTCAATCCTTAAGGCCCGGGATCGAATCTACTCACCGTGTGGGTACATTTCGGGGTCCCGAGAGTGGGGTTTAGGTTAAGATCCTATTATTGTTGATTTTTATTAATGGAGGTTATATTTGGTTATGACTAGGTGACCGCTAAAGGATTAAAAGGTTGATCGTTCTCAAGGGTCATTCTCGTGCTAATTCTCGTTCGAACCAGAGGTAAGAAAACTGCACCCTGTATATATGACATGCATGGTTATGCTTGATGCATGTTGGATGTTTAAATATGATGCATGTGGTGCACGAGAAACATGTGATTAGGGCATGCCATGGATATTGCATATGAGATTGTTCAGAGCTTGAGTCTCTCTAATTGTGCATGATCCTAGTTATGCCAGTAGTTGTTAAGTAAGCATGCTGGATGACCTGTGTTGGATATTTGACATATGATATATGTTTGGTAGAATTAATTACTTGTGCATGGCCCTGATCATTCAAGTTTGGCATTGGTTGCATGTTATTGACTTAAGAGCCAGAAACGGCATAAGCGTCATGAACGCAGGGCCGATAAAAGATTAGATCTAATCGACATCTGCATTTGATGACTCAACATGAGCGTTAATGCCGGACCGACCTCAAGTTCGATGAAAACTAAAAGCTCTTATCTAGCCAAACGCTAGTCATTTAGAGCCAGGGCCAGCGAGCCCAGTGACTGTTTAGTCACATGACTATGGGTGTCGAGCCCAGTGTGACTTTCCCATCAGTCACTCATATGTTTAAGCTAGTGACTTACCCATCAATCACTCATCTGATTAGAGCCATTCTAGGAAAGCCCAGGTGACGGTTTCGTCACACGGCTATGGGCACCGAGCCCCGCATTGACTTGCTTGTCAGTCACTCATTATGGTTTAACAGAATCTCAAAGTGACATTCACTCATCTGTTCAGGGCTATAAGCTCTGTATGATCATTCTGATCATCATTTGCATGACTTTGGGTGTTGAGCCCGTAGTGACTTGCTTGTCAGTCACTTAGTATAGTTTACCAGAACCTCCAGTGTTAAACCACTCATCTGATTAGGATTGACTTGATAGTCATCCAATTAGGAGGGCAGGATTTCTTATCCTCGATTCCCCAGCATTATCTTAATATATTTGCATGCTTGAATAAGGCTATATTTGCTAGGCATGCGCCTTATGATTTGATGACATGTTATTACTGTTCATGAGCATATTGAGTTTTCTTGCTGGGCTTTGGCTCACGGGTGCTATGTGGTGCAGGTAAAGGAAAAAGAAAGCTGGACCATCCTTGAGTTGGAGAGATTAGGTGGCGATGTGTACATATGTGGCTGCTCGACCAACATGGCCAAGGGTTGAAAGAGAAACTAGGGTTAAACTCTGTTTTGCCGCTTAGATCGTCTGGTTGTAAATATTTTCTTGTAATAGACCTCTAAATTATATTTTTTGGATCCGAATGTATACAGTAAACGTTCTAATGAAACGTTATATCTTAACCGAAAGTTTTAATCCCTAAACCGCTAGTCATACTTAGTTACACGATTTTGGCCAAATGACTCGATTAGCGAGTTTAGCACTGTTTATAAAGCACACTGTAATGGTCCCTGGAGTTTAGGGCGTTACAACTTGGTATCAGAGCGAGCCAAGGTTTATGGTTCTTGAAGACAAGCTAGGCATGTACACTCGTTGATAACTCTACAAAATAGAGTTATTTTACCACTTTTTATGTGCTAATTGTTGCTTAATTCTTGAGTTTTTAATTGATTTATTAAGTTTTTCAGTAATTTTGAATTTATTAGGTTTATTTTAATTTTATAGATTTTTGTGTGTTTTTATAGTTATTTTGTTGTAAAATGTTGTAGTCAATTATTTGAATTATTGTTGTTTAGTTTGAGGAAAAAAATGTTGTATTATTGAACTTAAATGTTAAATATAAATTAAGTTATAATTAATATTTTCAAAGAATTAAATTGATTTATTTTATAGTTGAAAATAGTTTATTATGCTTTATTTTTATATTTATTTTGTAGGAAATTTATTGCATGCTTGTGTAAGAAAAGTGGTAGTTTTGAAAGAAAAGAAAGGCAAAATGGTGATTTTAAAGCATGGCCCAAGCCTCTTGCCTCAACTGCCAGGCCCACGCCCAGTCAATGCAGCTCCTCAAGGCCCACGCTTTAGCCAACCCATGCCTCAATCCATCCTCTGCCCACCGAAGCACCCAGCTCACGTTCAACTCCAGCCATCCCTCTTCAGCAGCCTCCAGCCGAGCTCCTCTCAGCAGCCCACGCTTGATGCTCCCTCACAAGCCTTCCTTCAGCATCAGCAAATCCATCCTCTCCAGCCAATACACGAGCCAGATGCACCCATTTGGCCCAAACCCCTGAAGCCCCAAGGCCCAGCCGAAGACCCAACTGTTGCCAGCCACCAAAGCAGCCTTCACCCAACCCATTCGGGCCTCTGCCCAACTGAACCATCTACCAACCTTGAGCCCAACCATGTACCCTTGTCCCATTTGCCAAAAATGCCACATTTTTACCCCACTTTCTACATATTTTACCCCAAAACATTATTATTACACCCTATAATTTACCCCTATTTGCCATATTATAATTAATTCAATTAATTTAATCAATTTAATAAATTTAAATTGATTATTTTAATACCTTTTTTTTTTGCTATAAATAAGGGAGTTTAGTGTCAATTTTGAGGAGAGGTTACCATACCACAAGTTCTACACTTTCAAAACCTCTCTATTCTCTTCATCATCTTCTTCTTTTTGGTTATTTTCTATGTATTTTTAGAGGAAAAATTTGTGGGTTTCTCCTCCAAATTTTCCTATTTATGTTTGTAATTTTTAGTTTGTATTTTCTATTCTAGTTATGAGTTTCTAATCTTTTTAAGATTATTAAGGTGATGATGAAACAATATGTAACTAGATAGTGTTTATTTTGTATGTTGATTTCCTATTTAGTGCAACAAATTTTATGGAATTTTCTTCTTCAAATATCTTATTTCATCTTAAATATCATGTATTTTGGATTGTTAGCACATATTTACACTTTGTTCTTCATTAGTGCAAAAACATAATATTCTTTGTGTAAGATGTGTCATTAAATTGTACACATCCATACTTAGAATAAAAATATTATGTTTTGCCTTATAAATAATGTTCATTGATTTATTTGTTATTTCATTAGATTGATTTACATTAAATACTTTGAAATTATAACTTTTTGAAAAGTGAAGAAAAATCTTATCTTTTTAGAAGTAATTTGTGCTTAAAATTATAAATCTATTTGGAAAATTATAATTTGATTTATTTTAACTATCATTAAAACTTGGGAATCAATGTACTTATAAATATTATTAAACCTATATTTTGTGGATTCTAATCCTTAATAATCTTATTTTACTATCTTGATTTCTATTATTAATGTATGTTTATATATTGTCTTTAATATCTTTATTATTATCTTTTAGTTTATTTTCTTGTCACAAATTTTCATCAATCTTTGGAGCTAGGTTAGAATTTATTAATTTTGATTTAAAATAGTTTTCTTTTCGATTTTAGACAACTCATTTGGGTTCGACATCCTTTCTTACGCGATCACTATTCTATATGAACGATTCGTGCGCTTGCGAAATAAATATTTAAAACATACCTGTTTTGGGTCCATCACTCGTCACTGAAGATAGCTTCACTCAAGGCATGGCAACTATTTCTGTAGCTATGTGCTTAACTGCTTAAATAGAATGTAAATGCTTTACCTGCACATTGTATTAGGGAGCATGAGATTTTGATAGAGTCTGACTCTTGACTATGTGATTATATGCTCCATGAATATATATATATATATGAATGTGATCATATGATTACCTACTCCATGAACATACATAATTGTGATATTTGCATTTGCATGCTGGAGTTGGAGGCATGGTATGAATGTTGGAAGAGCAGGGATTATGATTGATGTGTGAATGCTATGGGCATGTGTTTTAGCACTGCAAGTGGTTTGTGAATGTGGTGTGGTGAGATTGTTCCCGTGGAGAAAGCTCTTGATATGCTCATCATGATTAATGGTTCAAGTTATTGACTGTAGATTCAATCAGCAGGTTTATATCCAAGGCAGATAATGAGGCCTGGTGGTGGTTATTTAGAGGCTGGGAGTTACAGCCAGGGTATTAGTTCTTCATATGCTCCTATGAATTTTTAGCAGATGTTCACAGATTTGCAATCAAGATTGCAGAGGCATGAGGAAGAGATTAGGTGTTTGAAGCAATAGCAGAATCTGTTGGGGAGACCCTCTTCCTTTGTTGTGCCAGGAGTGCAACAGAGTCTGAGATTGAGACTAGTTCCTCAGGGGTGGCAGGTCAGTTTTCTAGTTTTGATTTTTGAGTTATGCTGATTGGTTTTGGTGCCATGTTGTTCCTTCGTTTGTTGCATTTAGAGAGGCATGATGATGCTATGCAGATCACGTGGTTATGTTGTGATGGAAATGCGATACTTTACTGGCAACTTAAGAGATGAGTTGGCTTATGGTGAAAAGGACTCATCAGTTGATATGATAAGGTTGGTTATGATTGATTTTTTAGATGATCCTGGATATGGATGGGTTAAGTAAGTGTGGGGCAATTTGAAATGGCAAGGAAAGAATAGTATCTCTTAGGCTTGAGAGCGGAAAGCCTTGTGGCAGTTGGCACTGTGCATAGATTTGGTATGCTGATGAAATCTGTATTGAGAGCTAGAGTTTTATTGCAGGGGATGCATAGAACTCTTAGCTAGTGTGGTGGATACCACTTAGATTGTGCCAGTGAAATCAAGACAGACTGGGCTAGTCTGTGAATTTATGGATGTGCTTCTAGGGGATTTTCCAGGGTTCCTTTATGTGAAGAGATAGGAGGGTAAATGGATTGGTGCCAGTAATGGAAACAGGTTTTAGGGCACTATTTTGAATGGCTTAGCGGAGTTGTAAGAATTAAAGGTTCAGCTAGTGAGTGAGATGGTATTCTCTAAGGTGGATTTTGGATATGGTTAGTACCAGTAAGAGACCAGGGAGAAGGTTGATCAAAATACTATTATATTGGATAAGGGCATTGGGAGTGTTGAGTTATGATTTGGGAGTTTGATTAATGTTGAGTTGTCTTGTTGAGTCAGATGGATAGAGCATTCAAAGGCTATCATCACACTCAGTCATCGTACAAAGTGATCCCTCCTGGCCATATCAGTAGGCACCAAATCTGGCACGAACTTCGTCAACCGGTCAAACTTCAAAGCATATTCTATGATGGTCATTCTATTCTGAGTCAAATTAGTAAACTCATCCAACTTTGCAGCTCGGACTACAACATTGTAGTACTTTTCATTAAATGCATCTCTGAATTCATCCCAGGTCATAATAGTCACATCCCTTCTCTGGGACACAACTTCCCACCAGATACGAGTGTCTTCCCTCAACATGTAACTGGCACAAGCCACCCTCTCATTCCCTTCCACCCTCATGAAATCCAGGATAAAAGAAGTCATGTTTATCCATTGCTCTGCCCGCAATGGGTCTGGACCACCCTCAAAGGTGGGATGGTGCTGTTTTCTGAACCTTTCATACAAGGGCTCCCACCTGTTTTCCATCACAGGCTGGGATGGAATTGGTGCCACAGCCTATGGAATCTGTAACCCAACATCATGAGGAGGGGCCTGCTGCCTCAATTCTCGGAGTTCATCTTTAGTTCATTGAAGACTAGCTTGCATTTTGGCAAACATCTATTGCCAATTCTGTGGGGCAGGTGGAAGGTCCTGACCTTGGTTGTCATCTTCAGCCATATTGCTGCGAAGTCTAATCGATCGTCGAGGCATAACTTCAATATGCCTATAATCAACGACGCCACACATTAGGCACGATAGCAACATCCAAAAACCACCTCCCAGCCCAATCAATCAAACACAAACATCAAATCAACATAGTGCACAACGGATTCTCAAAGATCGGATTCAATAGCAGTTGATGAAATAGTAGTTTTCCTTCAAAGAGGCAAATCCCCTCTTCTCTTGCTATGGGAGAAAGCTCCATCCCAACTGTCTCATCTCAACAAAGAGTGAATTCTCAAGTTGGCGAGAAAGGGAAAGCATATATGTTTTATGAAATGATTAGCGGTCTCATTTATAAACATATAGCAATCAAAGGGGCCGTGCCCTGGAATCATATGTACAGATATATTCATCATGCTCTATCTATATTACTCAAGCAAACAGGGCAACTCAGATAAGCAATTAAACATGTAATTCACTTAATACTGACCAACCCTAAATTGAGCTTGTCAATAAAGGCTCATTTAATGAAAATTAACTATAAAAGGTTTGGACATCCAATAAAATTATAAAAGTGATACATTGGGATCCCAAAATACTGTTTCAAAATATATTTACAACTCAAAAGTTAGAGTACAGTCGGCCTAAGAGACAAAATTAAACATTCACAACGTGTCCCTCAAAACAACCCCAGCCATGGCAGCCGGGTCGGCCAAACATGTACGCACCGCTTCATGCCCTCCAACTCATGCTTGGTCGGCCTTTCCTTTGCCCTTACCTGCACCATAGAGCACCCGTGTGACAAGGCCCAACAAGAAAACTCACGCATATAGCATATAACAATTCATTCCAATAAATGTATAACTATAAACAAATAACACCAACTATTCACATAGCGGCCCATGCCGACCCGGGTGCAGTACCAGGCACCAGGTTCATGGTCTTCACCGAACGGGTGAGTACAACACCCAAGATGGCCATGCCATGGCAGCCTGCATTCAACATGCTTGTTGCCGTTTGGCCTGCATTCAGCATGCTTATCGTCATTCTCGGACTTTGTTGATCCCAGCCTTCCCTAATCAATCATAATCATGCAAACATATCATAACAACTATAAATATTTATACAAAACATTAAAAAGAAATAATCGGGCCATGCCCTGCTCTACAGACACAAACAATTTTCTTACCTGTGTCCCGAGCTGATTGACTAGTGTGATCCCCTAAACCCGAGCCTTGGCGATAAAACCTCAATTGATGATTTGACCCTGAGCTAAACCCCAATTACTACAGGCTTCAAGTTCCTCAAATCTTCAGCTAATTTCCTCAAGAATTCACCAAAGTTTCCAAATATCTCCCAAGGCTCTAGAGAGAGAGAAGAACGAGAGTGATGGAGAGAGAGAGAGAGAGAGAGAGAGAGAGAGAGAGAGAGAGAGAGAGAGAGAGTAGCTTAGTATTTGAGAATGCTTAAAGTGGTTTCTAGTCACTTCCACTGTATTTTCCTAAGTATATCCCTTAATACAAAAGACCAAAATGCCCATAAACTTATCCTTAGCCTTTCGAACACCACCAAGGGAAAAATCGTCTTTTGCCACCATTTTCCCGTTAAACCTCAAGTAGCCCTATAGATTCCCAACTAATCACAACGTGCCTAATTAATCACCAAATAATTACCCGTTACCCGATAAATCTCAAATATGCACTAAGTTTCCCAAAATACCCCCTAGGCTCAGCCTGAGCTGGGTATTGGACCCCGTTGTGACTATTCTGCTAATCCGCTCCCTAGGACCGTCTCGGACCACACATCTCAATTATATTTCCACAATATTGTGGTCTCAATCTCAACACACACATAATCACATTTATGTCCTCAGCGGGCCAAAATTACAAATATGCCCTTATTAACGAAAACGGGCCCACATGCATATTTAATTCACCTAACACATGTATTTCTAATCATATAATCATTTAATCCAAGTAAGAACATATTGATACACATATATCACAATTAACTACGTAATAACATAATTAAATCAATTATTGCCCTCCTGACACGCTAATCAAAACACTAAGCCTTATGTGCAAATTTTGGATGTTATAGATTCACCATCTTTTATATTTTATTTATGTATTTTGAAATAAATAGAAATAAAAATAGCATTTAGGGATCTAAATGATATGATTTGAAAAAATTGGGGATCTAACTGATATAAAATCAACTTTTGGGACCTAAGTGTTATAAAGTGTAAATAATGAAGACTCAAGCTGAAAAAAAAAAAACTCTCTAAATTAATATAAAATTTTCTAACTAGCATGTATGAGTAAGGATATATGTGAGTAATTTTTTAAAATGAAAAAGATGTGTATATTGTTGAACAAAATGGTAATTAAATTAAAAATAATCCTTTTAACTAATATAAATTTATTATTTTAACATGTGTGAATAAATTTTTTAACTAATATATATTATTTTATTTAATAAATATACAAACTCACTAATATTTAAATTAAAATATATTAGTTTATAAAATATATTTATAGTTAAGAGAATATTTGAAAAATAAAAATTTGGATTAGTAGATTTGTAACACATATAAATATATATTTATAATTATCTTTTATTTATTAAAAAAACAAGGTGGAAAGCTTTATTTTTCTTAAAAAAAAATTAATTTTTGCCCTAGGAATCCATCGGCAAGTAGAAGATATCAACTTTTGAAAAAAAAATAGGGCAAGTGGGTAACAATGCAAAAATTATGGGTAAAGGAGAACTCTCAACAAAAGTGGGGGCTAGAGGGTCATTTGTCCATTTTTTTTAATGAATATTAATAAGAAAACAAGTAATAAATTTATTATATATTTTATGTATTTATTATTGTTGATGTGATCGCGATGTCTCTTCTTTTTAATTATTGATTAATTGATATAAGAAGTAAAAGTTAAAAAAAAAGTCATTCAGTTAAAATTAGGTTAAAAAAATTAGTTGGGCAGTAAAATGTTCAAATATAATTCATTTATATAATTTGAAAATTGAATATGTTATTTGTCAAAAAAAAAAAAACTGAATATGTTCAATTTATTTAGATTAAATGTTTTAATATAAATGTCACTTCATATTTCAAAATAATTTAAAAAAAATATTAAGAAGATCCAATAAATATAATTAATTTTAATCACACAATTCAAAATAGAGATATTTTCCATATAATTATATGTGTGAGATTTGTTGTTGGCATATATTCAATCTCGTCATACTTAGTCATTAGTTAGCGACTGAAATGACATGTGTCATTTTGTGATTTGTCCACTTAAAATTTTTGTTAAAAATATAATTTATAAATAAAAAAACCAATTAAAAAAATATATTTTAAATTTAATTAAAAAATCTTAAAAAAAAAAATTGTTTAAATACATTAATATTTTTAATAAAGGTCTTTTTTTAATAAGCATACAACTATTATAAAGAAAAGATAATAATGATAAACTTTTTTATTTTTATTATTAGTGTAAAAATGAGTCAATCATTGTAGAAAATCACAAAATAGTAGTTAGAATTAATAGAAATTAAAAAGGGAAATTTGCTATTATATGCTAAAAACTTAAACAAGTTAAAAAATTAAACCCAAAAAATAAACATACGAAAGTTATCCTATTTTTTCAATTTCTTCCCCAAATTACCCCTCACTTTTCAACTTCCCCCCATCTCCTCTAACTCCCTTCTCTCTCCTCCTCTAACTCCCTTCTCTCTCTCTCTCTCTCTCTTGCTCTCTCTCTCTCAGACCAAAAAAAACCACCACGGCTTGCAGTCAGCCGGACCTCCACCCACCACGACCTCATCCAGACCTCAGCCGGACCTCCCACACACTCAACCGACCTCCACAGTCATTTTTCTCACCCAAAAGCAATGGGTAAGTGTTTTTTATGCAAAATATTGTTGGCTTTTGTTATATTTAGTGTAAGTTGTATGGATTTGCACATTGTTGGTTGTATTTTGTCCATTTTGTGTTCTGAAATGAAAGTAGACTATGCTCCGTTTTCTGTGTTTTTTTCTGGGTTTTTCGTTTTTTTGCGATTTTTGAACGATAAATTGCGATTTTGTGCGATTTCTACCAAAGTCAGAGGTTAGGGATGAAACTATGCGACATTTGAACGATGTCATTGCGATTTTGTGCGATGTTATATGTGTGGCAAAACTAAGTATTTTAGGGCGATTTGTGGGCGACTTTATCTGCGTGCGATACTTATGCGATGCCTGTGCGATATCATTGCGATTTTGTCTGTATTAATTTTGTCCAAAATTTCTTGCGATAGTTGTGCGACTTTGTGCGATGTTTTTGTGATATTGAACGATATGTGTGCGATTTTAAATTTGTATGACTTTATTTGTACTTTTTTCTTATTTTAATTTTTTTTGTTTGTGACAGATTCAACTGTATTTGTGCCTGTATTGTATGATGGTGTTTGGGCTGTCGAGGGTTTCAACTGGGTATGCAATTCCCAAACAAGTAAGACGTTGATGTTTGACATTGACACTACTCTGGAAAAGTTGCGTGAAGTTTTGTATGAAGAGTTGGATGTAGATCCTTTGGTGTATGAACTGAAATTAGAAGTTTGTTACATGTACATGAAAGGCACCAAGTGCCTTTCAAATCAGAAAAAAAGTACAAATAAAGTCGTACAAATTTAAAATCGCACACATATCGTTCAATATCGTACAAATTAGAAGTTTGTTACATGTATTCAATTCTGCTGTCGAGGGGCCACCGCTCATCTTTAGGCCTGTGATCAAACTGAACTCAGACCTCCCAAATCTGGCTTCCGTTTTACCCACATAAAACCACACTTCATTGTTTTTAACTTCACTGATTTTCTTTTTCCTCAATAACAGTTGATGCACAATCACCCGAAGAATTGAAGAACACTGGCATTCCAAAAAGATCTGAAGGGACTTTCCTTCACCTTATCAGTCAACTTAAAGGCTTCGAACTTATCCTTTATAGCAGTGAAGTACCCGTTCTCTCTGTAGGTGATACGCCCTGGAAAATGCTCGGACAATGGGAGAACGAGCTCTAGAGCCATTTGCATTTTTAAAAATAGGAATTATTATTAATCGCACAAATGTCGCAAAAGAACTCGCAAAACAACAATTATGAATCGCACAAACATCGCAATGAATCGCAGAAAAAATGTATAAGGTTTTTAAATTAAAATCGCAAAACCTATCCAATATAATCGCACAAACATCGCACAAAGATCGCTAAAACTATGAGTACCTTGTCTGTCGCTCAAATAGCTTAATATCGCTCAATATCGCAAAACAACACAAATTCAATAAACTATCATTATTTCCCTAAATAATCACACAATATCGCCCAAATATAACAGACTTCTAATTTCAGTTCATACACCAAAGGATCCACATCCAACTCTTCATACAAAACTTCACGCAACTTTTCAAGAGTAGTGTCAATGTCAAACATCAACGTCTTACTTGTTGGAGAATTGAATACCAGTTGAAACTCTCGACAGCTCAAACACCATCATACAATACATGCACAAATACAGTTGAATCTGTCACAAACAAAAAAATTTAAAATCAGAAAAAGGTACAAATAAAGTCGTACAAATTTAAAATCGCACACATATCGTTCAATATCGCAAAAACATCGCACAAAGTCGCACAACTATCGTAAGAAATTTTGGACAAAATTAATACAAACAAAATCGCAATGATATCGCACAGGCATCGCACAAGTATTGCACACAGATAAAGTCGCCCACAAATCACCCAAAAATCGCCCAAAAATACTTAGTTTTGCCACACATAACATCACACAAAATCGCAATGGCATCGTTCAAATGTCGCATATTTTCATCCCTAACCTCTGACTTTGGTAGAAATCGCACAAAATCGTAATTTATCGTTCAAAAATCGCAAAAAAACGAAAAACCCAGAAAAAACGCAGAAAACGGAACATAGTCTACTTTCATTTCAGAACGCAAAATGGACAAAATACAACCAACAATGTGCAGATCCATACAATTTACACTAAATATAACAAAAGCCAACAATATAATGCATAAAAAACACTTACCCATTGCTTTTGGGTGAGAAAAATGAATGTGGAGGTCGGTTGAGTGTGTGGGAGGTCCGGTTGAGGTCTGGCTGAGGTCGTGGTGGGTGGAGGTCCGGCTGACTGCAAGCCATGGTGGTTTTTTTTGGTCTGAGAGAGAGAGCAAGAGAGAGAGAGAGAAGGAAGTTAGAGAAGGAGGAGAGAGAAGGGACTTAGAGAAAATGGGGGGAAGTTGAAAAGTGAGGGGTAATTTGGGGAAGAAATTGAAAAAGTAGGATAACTTTCCTATATTTATTTTTTGGGTTTAATTTTTTAGCATATAATAGCAAATTTCCCATTAAAAATCAATCATTACCATAAATAAATTATCTTTTATTAATATTCTATTATTCAACCCAACTAACAAGACAAAATAAATCGCTCAATCATGTATTTGAAATAACAGAGTAAGAAAAAATTGTGGCAAAGATCTTCAAAAAAATCCATATATTCTGAACATAAACCAATAGCTTTATAATACACTACCCACTAATTGTAACATAAAACCAATATGTTTATAATGCACTACAATAATTCACAACCAGGATGTTTATATTATTAACAGTTGATCAACAATTTAAATAGGGAAATTTACATGGAGAACTTTATTAAGTAAAAAAAAAAGGAATTTACTCATTTGGTACCCTATGTTTTTGCAAAGTATCATTTTGGTACCCTCTGTTTTCAATAATGCTCATATGGTACCCTGTATTTTAAAATTATACATATTTGATACCCTAGACTCAGATTTGATAGATAAAATTTTGTCAATATGATTAAACTGTCATCAGTTATATGTAATTAAGTAATTAAATTTAAATTTGGAACTTACATAATTGACAGCAGTTTGATTAAATTGGTAAAATTTTATTAATTAAATTTGAGTTTAGGGTACCAAATATGTATGATTTTAAAATACAGGGTACCATATGAGCATTATTGAAAATAGAGGGTACCAAAATGATACTTTGCAAAAACATAGGGTATCAAATGGTTACCTACCCAAAAAAAAATAACAAAAATACGATCACACGAAACTTTTTTCATTTATACGATTTAAGTTTTCTTTTTTAATTTTTGCGGTGTTTACTTCTACGACAACACCTCAAATATTTTGAATGGTTCATTGATTTTCAGAGCTTCATAGACCGTGACGATGGGGAGTGTCCAAGCTTGTTTACGTCGACAACCATAAGTGGCAGCTGGAGAATGACGAGAAAAAGTTTCTAGTCACATTCGAAACAAATATGAAGAGTATCGAACACCACTCAGTCTCGGTCGAAGACTCAAAATGGTCGCTTTTCCATTTCTCCAGTGCGTTTTGGGGGAGATTTTGGGCCTGTTTGGTATTGTTTTCTGTTTTTTGTTTTCAAAATTGTGTTCTCATAAATGAGAACATAAAACTGTTTTTGTAGTTTTCAAAAAACAAGAGGTGTTTGGTTAATATTTTCTAAAAACAATTTTTTAGTTTTATTTTTTTAAAATCTTAAATAAAAAATTAACAAATATATTTACAAAGAGAAAAATATTTTAAAAATTTGCAATAAATAATGAGATAAAATAATTTAAAAGAAAAAATGATGAAAAATAAGAAGTGAGAAAATTTGAGAACAATAGAAAACAACTTTTCCTTGTTCTCAAAATTTTCTGTTTTTTGTAACTTTGTTTTTAAAAATTGTTTTCTGAAAACAATGCCAAACACCCACACTTATTTTCAAAAAACAATTTTTAACTTTTAAAAACAAAAAACTGTTTTTTAGTTAATGTGCCAAACACCCTATTTGTTTCTACATGCTCCATGACTTATACTATCCATTGTGAACCCATCAATGTTGTTTTCATCAATGTTGTTTTCTCCATCATTCTGCATCGATGTGCTCCAACCAGAGATCATGGATTTTCTCGCCATGTCGATCTGCTCTAGATGAAACTACCAGTTCCGACTGGTTTAGGTGTTGGTTCATCGAGGCTCTTAAAAGTATCATTTGTGATTGTGTGGCAGTGAGGATGGTTCTAAGAAGGTGAAGATGTATATAGAAAGGGAGAGGTTGAAGGAGGTTATTGGATGGTCAAAGTAGGTGGAGTTGCCAGAATTTGAAATCGAAACTTTTGAGCTTGAAGGGAGTCGAAGATATTCCAGCCACAAGACGTGCAAACCAACCCACCTCATCCTTCATTTTCGTATACACTATCATCACCCTCTTTTATTTCTATATACTTTGCCGACAAAGATTCCTACATTAATTAAATAATCAAAGTGAATACATATATATATATATATGTATATTGTTCATTTAATAATTCTCAATCAACTATATAAAGGTGTCGTATATACTTAGTCGATTAACAATGGTAAATATATTATATATCTACCAATAGAATAATAATAATCTTTGAACTTATTGATGTTTATCTATAAAAATAAAGTAGTCTTCATACACCCCAGGAGCTTAGAGGAGCCTATAAGGAGACACGTAATGCTCAAAATGTAAAACTTTAAGTTTGATGGAGCCACGTATATTTCAATTATTATTATTATTGAAATTTCTTTAGCTAAGATTACCAACTGAATTTATCAAACAATTTAATTAATGTGAAATAGTTGTATAATTGTTGATTAGACATTGTACGCCCTAATTCTCCACGGGCTATTAGCGAGCTGAGGTATGGCATAATTATATATCAGCCACGTGGATGACATGTATCCGGAGCTGCTATTACCAGGTCCCACCTCTTTAGATCGAGGTAACTAAAGGCTTACTAAGGTTACTAAGGAGTCGGGTCAGAAGTACGGACACCGCGGGCTAAGAAGACATCCAGCTCGAGGTACGAGCTTGAGTTGGCAGCTGTGACCCCTTATAAAGTCAACCACGCAATGTAAACGTGCATATATCAGACATCACGTGTCTGATATATCCCTGAATTCCCGGACACGCCGCATAAACGTGCGTGTTCAGGCACCCACGACTGGGTTAGGCCGTGCGACCCATTATCCCCCTTACCTATTGATTAGACCACACTTCATTCGTCACGTTTTAGGAATTAATCATGAATGTCACATAACTGACATGATGGGTAAGAAGGTCACGGGATGGCCCCCTTGCCAACCCCCAGGTGCCCTCTCCTATAAATATGGAGACCCTCGGAGTTGCAAAGGGTTGGATTCTATTGTGTAAAGAAATACCCTGTAAAGAATACCAGAAAGATAGCAGTAATATTGGCTGGTGGAGTAGAAGGATTTTAACCTTTGAACAACCTAAAAAGTATTCGTATCACCATTTTATTTTAAGATCATTCATCTGTTACAGTTCGTTACTTAGCACTAATCCCATTCTCTTATTCTATTAATTACCTGTTGGCAAAGAACCGCGTCAACAAACATATATTCTAATGTATCAGGACAGATTGCTGATGAATCAGAATAAACGAATAGAAAGTAAACAAACTAAAAGTAACATGATACAAGAATTTTTTACATGGTCCAGAAAATCTAGTCCACGGGGCCACACCTAGAAATAAAATCAATTAGTAAAGTCTCAAGAATACAATAAGCACTTGACTTATACAAGTTTAGACTTCCTCTAAATCATTGTCACAACCTTGAAGTACTGCACTTTAATAATCTTATTTTGATAAACACCAAGAACACGAAATTTTTTCTGATCTTGATGAGTGCTCACTTCCCCCCGAAGTGAGACTTATGGAAATATTCTCTTGAAGATTTTATGTCACATTCACAAGCTTTATGACCTGTTTAAGAATAAACAATACAAAGAAAAATAAACAAACAAAGAGATAGTTGAAAAAATACTACTCTTTACATAAAAAAATCTCTTCAAAATTTGAAACGTTAGAATGGTGAATAGATGAGATTAGATGCTACTTAGGTCTAACATTTATAGAGTTTAGGAAACCCTAAGCTAAGCCAATCTCGTTCTTGATCTCAATCAGATCAAATCAGAGAGTTTCTAAGAATAACTCTCAAGTACCTTTACTATAGAGAAATTTGGATGTAACAGAAGATCATTTTGTATCATCAGAAAAATGACGAACCTAGACTTAATTCCAAACCAAGTTCATTTCAGAATTGATCTTTCTTAGGCACAAAGATATTTCAAGACAATCAATTTAAATAAATTAAAATCAAGAAATTTGCACAGTGATCAATTATATATTAAACATACTTATTATAGACATAGTTACCATAAATAAACAGGGAAACTTGTTTATAGATAATTCATTTAATATAAAAATCCATACTTGACCAAAAGTGCAAAATCCACCAATTATACAATTATTACAACAATTTTGACATTCAATGACTCCCTACAATGTCTTACACCAATGGTGTAAGGCAATAAAAATTAGGAGGGATTTTAAATGTCTTATGTTGTGAGACATTGAAATTTTTTATTAATTACTAAAATTGTAAGACAATAAAAGTGCAAGAAGACGTTGAAAATTTAGGTTCTAAATACGTGTCCAGTGGGGCCTTCCAACATCTCCCAATGGGAGACGTTAGAAGTCCTCCCTGGCTATTACCCTCGACTTCTTCTCTTCCAGAGGCGCGATACACAAAGGTGGACAGAGGCGAATTGAGGCAAAATTTTGGTGATTTTTAGGGTTCAAAACCTACTAAAATCTCTCAATTTTCAAGTTTCGAGGTAAATTTTCTTGAAAAAAAAATTATAGGTTTTGTATTAAGATGATATTTATATGCGATTTTGTGTTAGTTTTTTATGATTATGAGTTTTTTCATTATATTTTTTAGGATTTTCTTGGAGAATATAGGAGGTGTGGGAACTTGAGATTTTGACTCAAAATTTCTATTTCAAGCACACATTTGAGGTAAGTTTTCAAAATTATAAGTATTAATCATTGTTAAAATGACATTTAGTGATATTTTTCTTTATTTGGTGTGATTATTTGGAGATTTTGAGTGAGTTTCTAAGAAAATAACTTTATTGACAATGTAGAAAATAATTTTAATTTTAATTTGACATATCACATTGTATATAGATTTGATTATATGTTTATGATTTTTTTTCATTTTTATTAATTTTTAATTTGAAAATTATGTATATATATATTAAATTTTTTATTAACATTGTAGCTAGGTTGATTATATATAGTTATGTTAGAATAAATTTTTTAAATAATTTGAAAAATTAGAGACATATGAAAAGTTATATGTCTTTTGTTGATTATTGAGTTTTTAGTGACTTAGTTGTTAGAGTTTATAAGTCTAAACTCTATATATACCACATTTTTTTGTTTAGGTTAATTAGTGGCTCGTTGGAAATTGTTTAGTGATATTTGTTTAGTAATCTTTTATATATTAATGAAATTAATTTTGTAGGTGTTGGAGTGAGATTTTAGGGTATTTTTTGCCTTAAAATTTGTATTTCAAGTACACATTTGAGGTTAGTAAGTTTTTAAAATTACAAGAATAAGTTATATATTGTTAGATATTTAGTGATATTTTATTTATTAATTATTAATTTAATTTTGTTGGTTGTTTGCTAAGTGAAGTAATTTTGCTAGCTTTGATTATTAATTGCAAGATGTACATATATATATATTCTTACTTACACTTTTAATATTATTAAACAAATGTTAGATGAGTTTAAATATCTTAAATATTCATTCATAGTAAAGTAAGTTCTGAGATTAAAATTGTGTGTTGTAGTGATAATGGAAGGTTGAGAACATTGTGTGTTTTAGTGAAGTAGGTTTTGAGAAATTTGGTTGTGTGCTGCGGAGCTATAAGGAAGAAACTTATTGTATGTTGTTTGAATTGTTTGTTTTGTTATTCACATGCAGATGATTAGGTCACTATTATAGGAGAAATGCTGCCCGATTTTATCTAGGATTACAAACAATTAGCTTTATATAGACAGCCAACTCTATCACGCGCTTTTAGTGTTGTTTCTTTTATTTTCATAGACATAGGAGAAGATATGAATACTACATAATGAGAATGTTGAATAATTTGATTGAACATGCGAGTCTAGGACATTACTTGAGAGCGATATTATTAGTTGAAATTTACAAATTATTTTTGAAACCATATATATAAATGTAATCAAATAATTAATTAATAGATTTTACTTTAACTTTTTTGGCAGCTAACAAATACACCATATACAGATGCACAAATTGATGAGTTGCGACAAGAATGAACGATAGATGTGTTACCGATAATCCAAAGTTACCAACCTTTTTGTTAGGTTTTCTTACTTTTTACCGCTTTCTTCATACATAGTGCAATATTTGTTAATTTTGCATATGTCTAACAAATATTGCTTATCATGTAAAACAATCTAAGTTTTCATTAATGAAGATTTACAATTTCATTTTATTAATTATATCAATTTAAATTTATTAATTATATAAATTTCAATTTAATTAATTATTAAATCAAATTCATTTATATTAATTATTAAATCAATTTTATTTTAATTAATTATTAAATCAAATGAAATTAATATTAATTATAATTTAATTTAAATAATTTTTTTTAAAATGTGGGACTTTCAATGTCTCCCAGTAGGTGAGAGGTGGGAGAGGTGAGAGACATCCCACGTCTCCCAATGGGAGAGGTTGAAAGTCCACGTTTTTGGACACCTTTCAACCTCTCCCACTAGGAGACATGAGATGTCTCTTACCTCTTCCATTGAGAGACGTGAGATGTGCACTTACAATGTCTCCACCTACGATGTCTACCCCCGCGGGAGACATTGTAGACTTTTAATGTCTCCCAAATAAAGTCATAAAACCCTTATATTGTTGTAGTGCATATATAGATTTTTGAAATTAGAACATAATTGGAAAACTATATACATTAAAAAGTCAGCCGACTTTTTATTTTACAATCTCCCCCCTTGGCAACTTTTTAGACAAAATATATTTTTAGCAATTTGGGCACACAAAAACCTGCAGCTGTAACGCCCTAATTTCACATAAATTATCAAGAACACAACATTGGATTGTTGACGCCGTTTTTCATCAACAGTGAAAGAAGAGCACGTAAACAATAACAAATAATGGCTGATTAAAATAATACAAAACACGATTTTTACGTGGTTCAAAAGTTAAATCTGCCTAGTCCACGAGCCTTTGTTATTAAACTCAAGATTATCTCTGAAAATTCTTTAGCATGAATTCTTCAGAGTTTTCTCTCAAGACTTAGAATTTCGGTCCTTTACATTGGTGCATGACCTCTCTATTTATAGAGAAGGATGCAGAATACTATCCCACATATTTTGGGTAGTTACTCTTTTTGTGTAAATAAATTAAATGGCTTTAAATGCCTGTAATCCGATATAAAAGGAAACGTCCCCTGAAGACCAGGGAGCGTATAACTAATCAAATAATATCCCATGATTTTATGGGATTTACAATAATAAATGCAGAACAAGTCCCTTATAGACAACACTTGTAGATATTCAAAGTCATTATCATATATCTCCAAGCCCTTACTCTACCAAGTTTCTCATTAGCTTTCGAGCTAATGACATCTCCCGAGGTCACATGGCTTTCGAGATCATACGTGTGTCAGGCTCGGAACCCATGATCCGAGGTCTTTCCTGAGGATAGATGCGTCTCGGAGCTACCCTTCGAGATCGTGAATATTTCGAGGCCACCACGTTCGAGGTCGCCTCATTCTTGTAGGCTCGATATTTAGTCCTGGAGCATACTTCAAACTTTACGAGTCCATTCGTTGCGAATCCAGCTTTCGAGGTTGCATTTAACATGGCTCGAAATCTGGGTATAACATCTTGCCCCCTCAAAAGTATTTGTTCGAATCCTAAGAGAAGGAAACTTTTGAACTACTTTCTTCGGGAACCGTACCGTCATACACTTGAAAATGGACACGCGTCAGTTGGGTATTGCTCATTTTTGGTACTTGAGTACCTTGGAAACATGCCCACGATCATTCGTCTGCCATCTTTTCGGCCACATCATGTCATTGACCCCTGACCGTCGGATTTCATGAAGATCCTGGCCAACGACCCAGATTAATCCTCTTTATCACCTTTCTCCCTTTATATGTTCAAGGTCTTCTTCTTCCTCTTATTTTACACGCATTAGAAACAAAGCAAAGGAAAGGACGAAACCAGAGGCCATCCCAGAGAATCTCTTTCTCGCGCATGTTCTCTCAGCCGAAAAAACAAAGAACCTCCGGTTTGTTCGAGTCCGTGAGCTCATATTTGCAGCCTCTCCTTCAGTCAACGATCTCTCTGCAATCGGCCATTATTTGTTATTGTTGACGTGCTCTTCTTTCACTGTTGACGAAAAACGGTGTCAACATGGATCTTAATAATAAATATTGCTCTTTTATTGAATAAAAACTTGAAAATAAATATATGGATCCATGGTTTTACAAAAATAAAATAATTGTCTTTAACATATTAAAATGAGCAACATTTAAATAAAACTTCAAAAGAACACATTCTTTAATAAAAATAAATAAATAGGCCCACTTGATCTTCCTTGACTATATGGTCTCCATGAGTACATCACGAAACTCCTAGGTCTCACTCGCCACTAGCCTTTCTATCATCAATTTTCAGTACAACAACATCATAAGGGGTGAGCTTCTAAGCCCAGTAAGGAAAATACAAACAAGAGTTAGTCATATAATCCTTTATATCATAAATTTCACAAGAGTCATAACAAAACTTATTTATACTAATCATACAACATCATAAAACCCTAGGTCATATCACAGCCTAAGTCATAATCATAAATCACAAGTCATAGGTCATAAGTCATAATCGTAATTATAGGTCATAGATCATAATAACAAGTGAGATATAATAAAAAGATAAGTGCTTATACAGGGGTGGCAATTAAGCCCCTGACATAAGTCCGTCATACACCGAACATCAACTTAGGTCCGTCATAAAATTTTGGCAACCGAGCCTACCGGACATAAGTCCGTCATACATCATTGGACACCTTAGGTCCAGATGCACTTACCCCTTTATTGTACCTGAAATGTTAGGTCATACAAAACATAAACTAGATCATAAACTAAACAACCTAATTTTTCTTACCAAAAACCTGAATATTGGAGACAAGAGCAGGATTGGAAACTCCTAAAACCAAACATAAAGAAACCATAAGTTCTCTAGAGAAAAGAAGATGAATAGAAGATCTAAACCATTGGAATAAAGACTTGCCAAAAATCTAAAGTTTCAAAGAAATTGAACATTTAACCAAAAGTCATTATAACGAGTTGGGATTTGAAGAAAAGGAAAGAATAAGAAGAATGGAAATGGACTAAACCTGAAGATTAAAAGTACCTTAGACAGCTTAGGGCTTCGTTCTATACCTCAAACACCAAAATCACTCCAAAATCTTACTTCCCAAGTGTTTAGAAAAGCTTTAGATTTGAAAGCTTTAACCCCAACACCCTAGTGTTTCTCTCTAGAACAAACTTAGCAGCTTGGAGGCTCTGAGCTGTGCTTGAAAGATGATGAAAATGGCTGAGTGAAGGGTCCTATTTATAGAGTTCAAGGAGTGAAACTAACTCATTTTAAAATGAATAAATAAATGATTAAAAATACATTTTTCGCTCAACAGATGCCCAGAACTTGGTCAAAAACGTTCAGGAACAAGTCAAAGTTATTGAGGGTTGTTTCTAGTTTCAAATTCCACGAAAATTAAAAAATGGTCACTGGAGCCAATATATCGCCTCCTATAGGCGATATATCACCTACACCATAATCCCGAGAGTCCGTGGTTTTGTTCGTGCAAAGTCTACGTGTTTTCCATATCAATAATAGGCGATATATTAGCCCCTATAGCTGTGATATATCAGCATACGTTGATATTTCAAACACATTTTTGCACACTTTCAGCACACTTGAATTTGTTTAAACCACTTTAACTGAGTAAAACGTGATCCTAACAGCTGAGGAAAGATTCTAGACTTCCTAGACTTATCCATGATTATTTTTATTCATCAAAAACCTTAGATCTTTAATAAACATATATGTGACAAATGTCACATTATTAATTATTCTATCTAAATCTTAGGTTATAATAAATAACGTTCTTAGGACTATCTTCATTAATCAAACCTTGTGATAAAATTAATATTTCCAAACTATAGGCTAAACTTATGAAATACATAACTAGCTCTATGAGTTTCCAACTAAATCCCGACTTGAACCAATAACCACGAAAACATAAAATACTAAGCTACTACTACTACTACTACTACCGCTACTACTCCTACTGCTGCTGCTGCTGCTGCTCCTACTACTGCTATTGCTACTGCTGTTGTTGTTCCTACTGCTGACGCTGTTGCTATTGTTGCTGCTCCTACTCCTACTTCTACTACTACTGCTACTGCTGCTGCTACTACAACTATTGCTGCTGCTGCTGCTACTGCTACTACTATCGTTTCTGCTACTACTGTGTCTACCGCTACTCCTGCTACTGCTGCTACTACTACTACTGCGACTGCTACTACTGCTATTGCTACTACTGATGCTACTGCTACTGCTGCTGCTACTGCTACTACTACTGCTACTACAGCTACTGCTGCTGCTACTGCTACTACTACTGCTACTACAGCTACTGCTGCTGCTACTACTACTACTACTGCTGCTGCTACTACTACTACTACTGCCGTTGCTGCTACTACTGTCGCTGCTGTTGCCGTCGCTGCCGCTGTTGCCGCTGCTGCCGCCGCTCCTACTCCTGCTGCTACTACTGCTACTACTGCTGCTACTACTGTGTCTACTGCTATTGCTACTACTGCTGCTGCTGCTGCTACTGTGTCTACTGCTACTACTACTACTACTGCTGTTGCTGCTGCTGCTGCTGCTGCTGCTGCTGCTACTGCTGCTGCTACTTCTACTGCTCCTGCTACTGCTACTACTACTGCTACTACTGCTGCTACTGCTATTGCTACTACTCATGCTACTGCTGCTATTACTACTGTTACTACTGCTACTGATGCTGCTGCTGCTACTACTACTACTGCTACTGCTGCTGCTGCTACTACTACTACTACTACTACTGCTACTGCTGCTGCTACTACTACTACAGTGTCTACTACTGCTGCTGCTACTACGACTGCGACTGCTACAACTACTGTGTCTACTGCTACTGCTACTACTAATGCTACTACTACTGCTGCTGCTGTTGCTACTGCTACTGCTACTACTACTACTGCTACTACTACTGTTGCTACTACTATGTCTATTGCTACTACTACAACTACTGCTACAACTACTGCTGCTGCTGCTACTACTACTGCTACTGCTGCTACTACTGCTATTACTGCTCGTGCTACTGCTCGTGCTACTTCTGCTGTTGCTACTACTGTTGCTGCTTCTGCTGCTGCAGCTGCTACTGCTGCTACTACTGCTACTGCTGCTACTGCTGCTACTACTGCTACTGCTGCTACTACTGCTACTGCTACTGCTGCTACTACTCCTCTTACTGTTACTACTACTCCTACTGCTACTGCTGCTCCTGCTACTGCTACTACTGTTACTGCTACTCCTACTACTACTACTGCTGCTACTACTATGTCTACTGCTACTGCTACAACTACTACTACTGCTACTGCTGTTACTACTGTGTCTACTACTACTACTACTACTACTACTACTACTACTACTATTACTGTGTCTACTTCTATTGCTACTACTATAGCTGCTGCTACTACTGTGTCTACTGCTACTGCTACTACTGCTACTACTATGTCAAATGCTACTGCTACTACTACTGCTACCGCTACTGCTACTGTTGCTGCTACTGCTACTGATACTGCTGCTACTACTTTGTCTATTGCTACTGCTACTACTACTACTGCTGCTGCTACTACTACTACTTCTGTTGTTGCTGCTACTACTACTGTGCCTACTGCTACTGCTACTGCTACTACGACTGCTGCTGCTGCTACTACTACTGTGTCTACTGCTACTGCTACTACTATTGGTGTTGCTGCTGCCACTACTGCTTCTATTGCTACTACTACTACTACTACTACTAGTGCTACTGCTGCTACTGCTAGTACTGCTGCTGCTGCTACTTCTGCTGATGCTGCCGCTGCTAGTGCTACTACTGCTACTGCTACTACTGCTACTGCCTTTGTGTCTACTGCTAGTGCTGCTACTACTGTGTCTACTGCTACTGCTTCTACTCCTGCTGCTGTTGCTACTCCTCCTGCTGCTGCTGCTACTACTGCTGCTGCTGCTGCTACTGCTACTCCTCCTGCTACTGGTGGTTCTACTACTGCTACTGCTTATATTGCTGCTGATATTGCTACTTCTACTGCTGCTACTGCTACTACTGCTACTGCTACTACTGATGCTGCTGCTGCTACTGTGTCTACTGCTATTGCTGCTGCTGCTACTACTACTGTGTCTACTGCTACTGCTTCTGCTGCTACTACTACTGCTTCTGCTGCTACTATTGCTACTGCTACTGATGTGTCTACCGCTACTACTAATGCTACTACTACTACTACTGCTGCTGCTACTACTACTACTACTACTGCTGCTACTATTGTGTCTACTGCTACTGCTACTATTACTGTTACTGTTGCTGCTGTTACTACTACTACTGTGTCTACTACTGCTATTGTTGTTGCTGCTGCTACTACTTCTACTACTACTACTGCTGCTGCTGCTACTGCTATTGCTGCTCCTACTGCTGAGACGCTACATGTGACGCCCCACATCACTATGGCTGCTTTCTGGAATGACGATTGGCCCTACAAACCAAGACAAGTCTTTTCAGCGTGCTTTGTCCTCACTCGCACACTTCCTGGGAAAACTTCCCAGGAGGTCACCCATCTCTAGATTACTCCAGGCCAAGCACGCTTAACCATGGAGTTCTCAAGTGATGGGCTACCGAAAAGAAGATGCACCTTCCTGATATAGGTAGTACCTATCAATCCATTTAAGCCCTCTTCAACTGTGTAGTCTCATACCTACACAGTCTTAGAATCATTACACTTGACCTTCCCCAGGCGGTGTGGGATTGCACAGCTTACCCGGTCTTTCCCCTTACGGATCACAGGATTTTGACTGTCACAATCACCCCCCCTTACGGGCCCGACGTCCCCGTCAGCCACACTTCTGGCTGGGTCAAGGCTCTAATACCATTATGTGACGCCCCACATCACTATGGCTGCTTTCTGGAATAACGACTGGCCCTACAAACCAAGACAAGTCTTTTCAGCGTGCTTTGTCCTCACTCGCACACTTCCTGGGAAAACTTCCCAGGAGGTCACCCATCCCTAGATTACTCCAGGCCAAGCACGCTTAACCATGGAGTTCTTAAGTGATGGGCTACTGAAAAGAAGATGCACCTTCCTGATATAGGTAGTACCTATCAATCCATTTAAGCCCTCTTCAATTGTGTAGTCCCATACCTACACAGTCTTAGAATCATTACACTTGACCTTCCCCAGGCGGTGTGGGATTGCACAGCTTACCCGGTCTTTCCCCTTACGGATCACGGGATTTTGACTGTCACACTACAGTAGCAAACAATTTGTTAGAAAAAAAATTAAATTTCAGTTCCTAAAAACTCCCCTTACAAACTAGAACTAACAAATATAACACGAATTGTCAACCTTTTGGAAAAATTTTAACAAGACACAGCAACACAACGCCCCCTGAAAATAAGGTCTAGAGTTGTACACAAAATTAAAAAAAAAATACCAAACTACTCTCCCTTTTTGTCTACCAAGGTGCCAAAGTAATGAAAATAAAAAATAAAAGACAAAGAAACTTGTTCTTTGAATATGCAACGAAAGCCAAATTTGACAACATGAAGTTATGATGTCTCAGGACTAACACCAGATGGAGCAGTGGAACTAGAAGCACCGACAGAGGGATGGGGAGTACTGACATTCTTGGTTCGAGCCATTGATTCCTGCACACTAGTAAGCACAAGAAAGAAAAACAACAGAGAAGAACCAAGGAGAAAGTAACCAAAAAAAAATGATAGAGTGAGTAAATGAGAGAGTGGTCGTGGAAATGTGAGGACCAACATGGGGTTATAGAGTGAGGAAATGAGAGAGTAGTCGTGGGACTGTGAGGACCAACATGGGGTTATAGGCACAAGACACAACCACACAACGCCCCCTGAAAATAAGGTCTAGAGTTGTACACAAAATTAAAAAAATACCAAACTACTCTCCCTTTTTGTCTATCAAGGTGCCAAAGTAACGAAAATAAAAAATAAAAGACAAAGGACCTGTTTGACATTGTTTTCAGTTTTTTGTTTTCAAAGTTGTATTCTTAGAATTGAGAGCAGAAAACTGTTTTTGTAATTTAAAAAAAACAAGAGGTGTTTGGTTAATGTTTTCTTAAAACAATTTTTTAGTTTTATTTTTTTAAAAATTTTAAATAAAAAATTAACAAATATATTTACAAAGAGAATTTTTTTAAAAAAGTTTGTAATAAATAATGAGATAAAATAATTTGAAAAAAAAATGATGAAAAATAAGAAGTGAGAAAGTAAGGAGATAAAATTTGAAGAAATATAAATTGAGAAGAGAGAAATTGATCAAAGAAAAAATGAGAGAGAATGTGATGAGAAAGAAAGTGGAGAGAGAGAAGTGAGTAGAGAGAAAGTGATGAGAGAGGAAATGGGGAGAGAGAAAGTGATGTGAGAGAAAGTGAAGAGAGAGAAACTAATGACAGAGAAAATGATGTGACAATAAATGATGTTAAATAATAATAATTAAAAAAGTGATGTGATAAAAAAATATAGACAAAAAAAATTTGAGAACAACAGAAAACAACTTTTTGATGTTCTCAAAATTTTCTGTTTTTTATAACTTTGTTTTTAAAAATTGTTTTTTGAAAACAACGCCAAACACCTCAACTTGTTTTAAAAAAACAGTTTTTAGCTTTTAAAAACAAAAAACAGTCTTTTAGTTAAGGTGTCAAACACCCTCAAAGAAACTTATTCTTTGGACATGTAACGGAAGCCAAATTTGACAACATGAAGTTCTGATGTCTCAAGACTAACACCAAATGGAGCAGAGGAACTAGAAGCACCGAAAGAGGGATGAGGAGTATCGACGGTCTTGGTTCGAGTCATTGATTCCTACACACTAGGAAGCACAAGAAAGAAAAACAATAAAGAAGAACCAAGGAGAAAATAACCAGAAAAAAATGATATAGTGAGTAAATGAGAGAGTGGTTGTGGCAATGTGAGGACCAACGTGGGGTTATAGGGACAAAATGGGTAGTTACCCGATTCTTGACTAGGAGATAAAAAAGAAAACTTTTGTCTTAATTGAAACAGATAAAAAATGCAACAAATATTTTTTTTCAACTTTCCTTTTTCTCACACAAAATAATTAATATTCAAACAAACCTTAACTTTAGAGATAATATTGACAAAAATAACACACTATCAATTGGAATAAAAAATTTCCAAATAAAGCAAGATGTCACACTCCATTACATTTCAATTTTCTTCCTCTTTTTTCTTGATATTCCCATTTTTTTGTTTCTTTTTTTTATATATAGATAATGACCAAAATTTCCTTTTGTTGCTGAAAAAAATTTCGAAACCTAAAATACAATAACAAACATTCTTTCAAAAATTAGCTGAGTACTATAAAGTTAGAGAAATTATTTAATTTATGTGATACGCTTGAGAGTGTTAGGATAAAAATAAATATTTCAAAGAGCACGAAATATTTTAAGGAAAAACATTAACATGAAGGATGAGACTTATATTTTTCATTTTTTCTACATTCATATTAGGTTTTAGTGTGTGAGGTGAAGAACTAGGGTCATTGCCCTTGTTGATAATTTTGACGTTTTTCTCCAGTACTCAATGGAGACGTTGTCACACTACACCAATGGTACCCCTTTTCATTGGTAGCGTATCCTCTACATATGTCTAATTACACAGACTTAACTTACTCAAAGTTAGCTGTCACACACACTGATGTAAGTAGCTATATTCTCACAAAGGACCTGAAACTAATTTTTTTTTGACAATTTTGCTCATTGCACTCTTAGTAAGCGTTTTTCCCAAAAATATATTATGAAGAAATTTTTATTTTGAAACCAACAAACTAAGCATTACATATATACAAAATAATTAATCTAAAAGAAAGTACTTGCAAATTTTTTGAAAAACATTTGAAAATTGTTTAAACAGGAATACAAATATTTGATAAGCAGCGAGGGAAAGATGGTCAAGAATAAAACAAAAAATTAAATACTACAAACCCCCAATGATTTCTTGAGGGAATCAAACTGAACTGAATCTAGGGAATTTGTGAAAATATCAACAATTTTCTTATCAGTCTCAAATATTCCAAGATCAATGTTTTATTCTCAACAAGCTCTCTAATGAAATGGTGCATAATATCAATATGCTTTGTGCGTGAGTGTTGAACTGGATTTTTAGAAATATTTATAGCACTAGTGTTGTCACAAAAAACAATTAAAGTATCAAATTCAAACCCATAGTCAATAATCATTTATTTCATCAACAATAGTTGAGTATAACAATTGCCAGCAGCAATGTACTCGACCTCAATAGTAGATAATGAAATGGAATTTGCTTTTTGTTGTCCCACGACACCAAGTTGTTCCCCATATAGAAACATCCTCCACTAGTGTTTTTCCTGTCATCCTCTTCTTGCAAAGCTTTAATCTAAGACTCATTAGTTAAAGCTTCTTTCACATTTTTTGGTTCAAGTGAAGAGGTAAAACACACATATTGGAAGAGATTTAAATATATTTTCCTTGTGACTACATTTTCTTCTAAATCTCCTAGAATGAGAATATCTGGATAATTCTTTTTAACCATGGCTGAAGGTTCTCTATGAATTGGATCAGTGATAGTTTTTTTAGGCATTTGCGTCTCTGTCTGTTCAAATGTGGAAGATGATGATTCAGTTTTAGTTTTAGTGGCATCAGATGGAATTTCTGATACATCATTCTGGACGTTTGATTGATCAGGAGATTCTTCAATAAATTTATCTATCTCGTCTTCAGTTAA